>NC_052518.1:51860472-52485670 GCF_014356525.2 Nilaparvata lugens
CTTGCACAAACTAAACTTAACTGAAATTTTGAAATTTGAAATTTGAAATTTATTTGCCATAACATTTTACAATCAGTACTTACATTAAAAATATGATAGATACTATAAGTAATATTATAAATAAGTGAATTTATATAAAAGGCACTACCGGCATAAGTGGAACTTGTTCGCCAGCAGTGAGTGCGATTGAAAATTACAAATATTATAGCCTAACATTAATCAAGACTAAAAGTGGATATATACTATAATATCCATAGTAGAGAATCAAGAAAAACGTACTATAACAGACGTATTATACACTATGATCTTATAGTTATTACAAAATTATCATTTCATACACTTATCTTAAAATAAACTCTAGATTTTACCCACTCTTCTATTTCACTACTTAGTTTTTTTGTTATTCTATTGTTTATAAAGTGATATGGGACTATATTAGCAAAGTATTCCATGAAGTATGTGAATTGATGTTTATTTATAGTTAATCTTGTAAAGTTTCGAGTATAAGGATTGAGTACAGACGGACGAAGGTTGTGTAAATGTGTATTCAAAGTAAGATGCTGCTTATTTCTATTGGCATGTGTAATGATTTTCCCTACAAAGACCTGTCGTAGCGTTGGAACCTCAAATTCAACAAACAAATTCCTGCTTGGATACAGTCTAGGCCGTTTTAGAGCGGCTCTAATTAAATGCTTTTGCAGGGTAAATATTCTATTAAAGTGTGTGTCAAAGGTACCCCCCATAATTCTATTCCATATTGGAACAAGGAGTGAGCGTATGCATGATATATGGTTCTTATGATTCTGATATCCTTTAGAGTATTAATTTTATAGAAAATGTATATTAGGTATTTTAATTTAGATATTATGTGTTGTACATGAAAGTTCCATTTCAAGTGACTGTCAACTATTATTCCAAGATATTTTAGAAAATTGACTTTTTCGATTGTTCCACAGATACAATTATTGGGTCTAGAGACGATATGAGAGTCATGTTTGTGAATTTTTATAACTAATTCAATAGGTGGTTCACCAGTTTTTGTTGGAGTAAAAGCAATAAATTTTGTCTTATTTGAATTTAATGTGAGAGTTTGCTCATCAAACCATCGCTTAGCAATGCTTAATCCTTCATTTGCGTTTTCATATGCCTCTCTCCATGATGATCCAGTAAATAACAATACTGTATCATCAGCAAAAGATATCTTGGTGGAATTCGGGATATTTAATTTGAGAAGATCATTCAAATAAATCAAGAATAATATTGGCGATAAGACCGTTCCTTGAGGAAGACCAAAACTTGTTAGAATTCTTGTATCAGTTTTATTGTTAAAGGTCATAGTTTGTGATCTATCCTGCAGATAGCTGGTAATCAACTTTTTTGCCACTCCACGGATACCACATCCATTGAGCTTATCTATCAATGTCGAATGAGGTATGGTATCAAAAGCTTTGGCCAAGTCTAGGAAAACAGCCAGTGTTTTAATGTTCTTATTGAAATTCCTGTTAACTGAATCAATCAATACCATAACAGCATCTTTGGTTGATTTACCAGACTGGAAACCATACTGATTTTTTGCAATTAAATTATTTTTATTTAGGAAGTCAACCAATCTCTTTTTAATCAGTCTTTCTATTATTTTAGCAAAATTGCTAAGTAGGCTAATTGGTCTATAATTTGCTGGATTGGTCTTATCGCCTATTTTATGGATTAATATCATTTTGGCTATTTTAAAACGTTTTGGAAAGTAACCCTCACTGAAGCATCTATTTATTATTATTTCAAGTGGGCCAGCAATATAAGGGGAGATCTGTTTCAGGCAGCGACCAGTGAATTTATCCTCTCCAGGTGAAGCATCATTTTTTAGGGAATTTATCGTGAGTGAAATTTCAACAGCATTTGTTGGATGTAGATAGAGACTATTTACAGGAGGTATGGATGATGATCGTAGGGGAGATGTATTTTATTGTTATCTAGTGCTTCTGCATATTTTTTCCCAACATTTACAAAATAATCATTAAATATTTCAGCATCTATTTTTGGTTCTATCTTTGAGTTTTTTTCTATTTCTAAAATTTCTCTAATATTTTCCCATGTCTTTTTTGTGTTACCTTTGTTCAATTCAAACTTATTATTAAAATATTCAATTTTTGCATTTCTAACAATGTTATTAAGGTGTTTCTGTAATTCTTATAATGATTTTTCAGAACTGTATTGAAAGGCTGCTTTTTCAGTTTTTGGGCCATTCTATCTCTTTTGCGCATTGCACTCACCATACTCTGTGTAATCCATTTTTTTAATGGCCTTTTCTTATGTGATATGTGTATGATATCAGTGTGTCTAACTATGTAATAGGTTAATTTGTCAATAAAAACATCTACCAATTTATCAATGCCCTCAGAGTGTATCATATTAAACAATTCCAATTTTCTCCCACTAAGTCATTCTTCAATGTCTCGTAGTTTATTTTCATAACGGTATTTTTAACAGGTGGATTTTGGATAGAATTAGAAAGGCAATTTATATGGAATGAGGTACAGTAGTGGTCAGTGATAGTAGATTTTATAATAGTTGCAAATGAATCACTCTCTTTAACGGATCTTGTTTTGAAAAATATGTGATCAATGCAGCTGCTGCTATAGTTTTGAGCTCGAGTGGATTTATTTATAAATGACTTGAATCCATTCAGTTGCATGACACCTAGATATTCATTACTTAAATTATCATTGTCGAGAATATTTATATTTATGTCTCCTATCAAGATGACGGAACTGTCTGGCCGTAAAGACTGCAGATATGAATCCAAACTGATAAGAAAACTATTAACAGCTAAGGACGGAGATCGATAAAGAGCCAACAATTTGTACATTTTGCTATCAAATTCAAAATCCAGACAGATTGTGTTTGTAAAGTTTATTGTGATATCAATTCTATTGAATTTAATATCGTTATTTACGAAAACACATAGGCCATCACATTTCGTGAATCTATTGTTTTGATTGACAACGGAATAGCCATCAATATTGAAGTTGAAAGCAGAAGAACTATGAACCCACGTCTCTGTCAAAACTATAATATCAAATTTAACATTACTGTTGCTTATATAACTTTATTAACAGGCAAGATTATAATTTGAAAGTAGTTGATCTAGAAACAACATTCAATATTATGTTTGCTGAGGTGCAAAAGAAACTTGATGAAAAAAATTTAGCTTTTGGTGAGAAGCTAAAAGATGACATTATGCAGATGATTATGAAAGGTGAAGATTTTCAGAAATATTTAAATGAACAGTTGTTCAACTTTTCATACTATTTGATTGCACAATATGTCAAAAAGAGGTACATCTTTGACATGAGTGAAGCTGTACAACATAATTTGAATTCTGATCAGGTGCAAGAGTTGTTTTTGAAAAGAATGTTCAGTGATAGGCAACCAAGTGATGCAGGAAAAAAAAGAAAAAAATATGACTGGGAAATAGATTAGTAGTGTAGTTTGAGAGTTTAGCGCTAGTAGTGTACTTTGAGATATCTGTGATTTTAAAGATTTTAAATGTGGGGATATTTTTAATATGCTAATCAGGTTGGCACCACTTAATTGCTGCTGTGAAGCAGGTGTTAGGGGTGACAGATGTTTTTGACAGTTGCAAACACCTGCTACAACAAAGATGGCCGCCGGGGGCACTTCCTGGGTAGGGGAACCTCTTCCTATTGGTTGGGGCGAGGACTTTGGTGGGGGACAAAATGGCCGATTGCTGCTGTGAAGCAGGTGTTAGGATGACTGGGGCAGATGTTTTTGACAGTTGCAAACACCTGCTACAACAAAGATGGCCGCCGGGGGCACTTCCTGGGTAGGGGAACCTCTTCCTATTGGTTGGGGGCGGGGACTTTGGTGGGGGACAAAATGGCCGACAGTAGGGAAGGGGGGGTGGAGGGGGAAGGGGGCCGCCATTTTGGCCACGCCCCCTCGCTTCCTATTGGCTGGGGGCGTGGCCAAAATGGCGGACACTGGGCAGGGTGGGTGGAGGGGGAGGCCACACCCCTCGATTTCTATTGGATATGCAGCTCTCTCAAAACACCACTACTAGCAGCTTCTCTTTGTCTCAGAAACAGAGTAACGGCCAGCAACAGTCACAGTTATAACATAGTTATTCAAAAGTATTTTTTGAGTATCTATAGTGAGGTCCACGTTATAATGGTAGTGTACGATTTGCAATGGTGTTGCAATGGCTTGTCTATAGTTCAACAAATTAAAGTGAAAAAGTAAGGGGTTAGTTTTTATTTAGGTTATATTTAATAATGTTTTATTACAATAGGTTAGGTTTTTGCTTTAAAATTGCAATATGCTAGAAGGGGCTAGGGTCTAGGTAGAGTTATGTTTTTTGATGTTTCAAAGGTAGAAGGATAGGTTAGAGGGTTAGGATTTTGCTTTGAATCACATGTTTGCGAACATGTTCATGAAATGAACCACATGTTTATGTTTTGTTCTAAAGATGACGAATAAATCTAAAGTATTAAATGTGAAAGGGTTGGAGGTTAGGTTTTATTTAGGTTATATTTAATAATGTGTTATTAGGATAGGTTAGGTTTTTGCTTTGAAATTTCAATATGCTAGAAGGGGCTAGGGTGCAGTTAGAGTTATGTTTTTTGATGTTTCAAATGTGAAATGATAGGTTAGGGGGTTAGGATTTTGCTTTGAAATCTAAATTATTAAATGTGAAGGGGTTAGTGGTTAGGTTTTTTTGGATTATATTTAATAATGTTCCATAAGGCTAGGTTAGATTTTTGCTTTAAAATTGCAATATGCTAGAAAGGGCTAGGGTCCAGGTAGAATTATGCTTTTTGATATTTCAAAGGTGGAAAGATAGGTTAGGATTTTGCTTTGAAATTGCAATATGCTGGAAGGGATTAGAGGTTTTTCAAATAGTTATCTCTATTGATGTTTTAAATGTAAAAGAGGAGGTTGAGGGTTCGGTTTTTGTTTTGAAATGACAATATGCTGACTTAGTTATAGTGTTTTTTAACATCAGTTAAATAACAACTGTTATATTTTATTAATTATATTTTCCAAAAGTACTCTTCCTTTTATTAAATAAGATGATAATATATTGATTATTATATTGAATTTAATGATAAATCATCATTGGATAATAATGTCTTCATCAAATAGAATGATGATTGGCTCCAGTTACAGTGCTCGGTAAAGGGCCGCGGAATTGGGAATATCTGGAACTCAAAATATCAATGCTGGGTGGAACTCCGAATATTTGTCAGACAGCGGAATTGGAAATATCCAGAACTCGAAATATGTTGCTAGGCGGAATTGGGAGTATCTGGAACTCAAATTATTTGTCTGTCAGATGGCGGAATTGGAAATATCTGGAACTCAAAATATCGGTTCCAAAGTGGGAGTACTGATAATGTCTTTGTGATTGAGAAATGGTTCAAGTCTGACTTATTTTCTGGAAAGATATTGACTAATTGGCCCACTTAGGGTAATTCATAGCTCATTATACAAGTATATTAATTTTGGACGGAAATATTGGACTTGAACTTTTAACAGTAAAAACAACTTGGCTGATCTTTTTGGACTTGTTTTTCATTATCAAAATTTGGGAATAGAATACTTTTGGACCTGGTCTGTCGTTCTTTTTCAATTATATACATATGATTTGCGATTGCATCAAAAAATAAATAAAAGTAATGAAATATTTTCCAGATAGGTCTAATTATAATATTTTCTAATATAATATTATACAAACATATTTATTGTTTATTACATAAACATTTTTTAGAAAATTAATGTTTTCAATATAATAGTATTATGTTTATAGGTTATGTTATGCATAATAATAATAATGTAAGTGTAACATACATTTTTGCATTCTGAACAGAAACAGCTTCTTATGGAGTAGTCTATTGTTTTACAGGCTACTATTTTTCGGGAGACAGCCACTCGGACGACTGAGCGCTCGGACGATGTTGTAAACAAACTATATATAGCTAATCCATGACATAGGCAGCTCTCAGCGCTCCAGGTGGAATAATTTGCTTTCAAAATATGTAGCTCTATGAATCCCTTGTTCCAAGCTTCGTTCTCCAAAAAAGGCGCGCAAATACGAATTTAAAGATTTTAAGATTACAAATTTTAAAAGTTTGTTTCAGATGCATAATCATTTTATTTTCCGGAAAAGATGTAAAATGATATGAATTCATGGATATAGTTTATACTTGTCCTCTGAATTATAATTTCTGTTTGTTTCAGATGCATAATAATTTTATTTTTTGAAAAAGATGTGAAATGATATAATCTATGAATATAGTTTATACTTGTCCTCTGAATTATAATTTCTCTGAACGTTGGACAACACATCCATAGGAGTTTATTCATGAAATAAATTTCCACACTTCTATAGAAAATCAAGTGACACGAGTTTTGTGAGAAAATAGAAAGATAGTTTGGATTGATGGATTTTGGAACTGTAATTTGGACATACATGTAACGAGTTTAGGAACGGTTTACTATTGGGAAATCAGATCATTAGCTGGAAAATATAAATTCAGCATAACTTGAAACATTTTTATTTTATTTTCAGGAATAAGTCAATGATATATAAAATTAAAATCATAATAATAGATATTTATTTTTTCCTCCAAAAATAAGTAAATATTATGTAGTATGAAAAAACAATCAGATAAATTTTGTATATTCTCTTGAGTAATATTCAAATACCAAGGCATAAAATTACAATCATCAACATTTGTAAGAAAAAAATTTATGAAGAGTCTCATAATAGAAACGACAGAACAAAAATTATATGCAATAATATGAAAATTCAAAGAAGGAAATACAGTAGTTTGTTTTCAGACGTTCATTTTTTTTTATTAAATCAATAAGTCAATGCAGTATTTAAAGTTACAATCATCAAAATTTGTAAGAAACATGTAGTGAGACTCTCATAATATAAACGACAAAACAAAAATATTGTATACAATAATAATAATATAAAGAATTAAAAAAAGAAATAGTTTGCTTTCAGAAGTTCAGCATGTCATCATTTTACTTCTAATGAATTCTTGCAAAGTAGTGTGAAATTACAATCATCAAAATTTGAAACATTCAGAAGAAGTTTCATTATAAAAATGAATAAAAACAACAAAACAAAAATACAGTAATAATAATATTTGGAAAATTCAAAAAATGAATAGTTTATTTTCAGGTGTGTGGTGTGTATCATGTCACAGTCCCAAAATATTTCCCTAATATCTTTTCAAAATATTTCCCAAATGTTTATCAACTTGGATAAACAACATTATTATAATCCAATTGCAATGTCAGATAAAGAATTCATTTTTTCATTATTTAACCTGCAAACTTAGGACAAGTGATCATAATGCACAATGGAACTGAAGCCACAAGTGAAATAGAAAATGTAGTTGGACATATACAGTATGAGCTTCGATTCAGTAAATGTACATGGATATTTTCTTCATGGTATTTTTGAATAGAGAATTTTTCTCAAAAGAATATTAATTTTTGAAAAACTTATTCGCTTAAAAGAACTCAATTTCAGTATTTTTATTTATATTTAATATTATTGATTACCTACTTATTCCATTATCTCACAAAAGTAATACTGTAATCAGAAAAAAGTTTTAGGCCTACCGTACTGTTTTTGCACAATCTTAAAAAAATGATACCCCACTTCATCATAATATAATGTGACGGGGTAATAAATAATATTTAATGATATATAAATAGTATTTAAATAAATATTATTATTGATATATAGACTAGTAGGTAGTATCAATAAAAAACTTTTATGGAGAAACAACCAAAATAAATTCCTGTTGCCATATCTATAATAGAAAACAATCAAAGCAAAAGATTCACGTTTTCAATTATTTTACTGACCTGGGCAATAGTAATTTTATATAGTAATTAGTTATATAGTAGTAAGTTTAATAGTAATTCATACTCCAATATCGCTATATACCATCTACTTCTGATCAAAGAAATAATGAGACTATAAAATATTATTCATTGACCGAGCGAAGCGGGATCCAAGATTCAAGTTGACGGTTTTGCTTTTCTCTTGATGTGTGTTCCGCTTTTACAGTGAAACACTGTATTTACAGCCTGGTTGCACAAAATCCTGTTAAATTTTAACCGTGATTAATTTCACGAGAACCAATGAGAGAAAACCTTTTTGATGAGACGGCTTCTCTGATTGGTTCTCGTGGAATTGATCACAATTAAAACTTAACCGGCTTTCTAGTTTTTCGAAAATTTAATTTAAACGTGGACTATGCCTCATTTTGGAAAGCAAATTTTCCAACTCCAGCTGTTTAAAGTATAGAACTTAACTAAATCCCGAGCTCGGAAACCGGTCCTTAATGCCCTTAGGCATTAAAAACCAATTTGCAAAAATAGACGAAATACAGCTGACTCAATTTGTGTTTTTTCAGGATAATAATATTATGAGAGTAGGAGTTTTCTCCATACTCCAATATTACTTGCTTTCTTTGTAAGGGCTACTCGTATTTATATAAAAAATATTGAATGTAATTTATAATCCAGCTGACAGTTGATTTGTTTTTTAATAGAATAACTAGTGACCCCTGGGTTATAGAACTCGTTCATGAACTGTTGTATTGATCTCTGAAATCCGCAATTTGTAATTATACCCTGAGTTAATGAGAATTATTATGGAAACAGTTAAATATCTCTTTTACAAGTAGTATGATATGACATTAGGTTTCATGGGGATCCTATTCAAATTGAAAAAAACTACTTTCTATCGCTTCAAAACTATACTCATCCAACTTCATTTTTAATACAACTTCTTTTTTCAAATAGGAACGTGGTCATATGACATGATTTCGATACAGAATTTAAAAAGAAAATTAATGACAAAGCCTGCACATATATCTGAAAACGTTTCAATTATCTCAACATTAAAGATAATACTAATAATTAATTGACCGAGCGAAGTGAGGTCTAAGATTCAAGTCGACGGTTTGGCATTTCTCTTAATGTTTAAATGTTTATATATTGCGCATTTACGGCGAAACGCGGTAATAGATTTTCATGAAATTTGACAGGTATATTTATGTTCCTTTTTAAATTGCGCTTCGACGAATATACAAGGTTTTTGGAAATTTTACATTTCAAGGATAATATAAAAGGAAAAAGGAGCCTCCTTCATACGTCAATATTAGAGTGAAAATCAGACTATAGAATTATTCATCATAAATCAGCTGTCGAGTTGACTATAAATTGCATGCCATGACGCATGCAATTCAATATCTCAATGAAACTTGGTAAAAAATTAGCATCTGTGTAGACTATAATTGCATGCCTCATTGAATGCAATTTTTATGCACTATTAAATAGGATGCAAAGAACTTATAACAGCTCGTCTGGGCGCCTAGATGTCTTCTGGTTTTCTCGCGCTAAATTCTGGAAAGCGTTAAGCTTGTATGTTAATTAAATCTTGTGTAAGTATGATCTGATCAAATAGTTAGTGTATCAGTGTGGATTTGCTTATGGTTTGGGACGTCGTTATAACTGCGCGAGGTCTACTGTTTACAGAACTACCAGTGATACAAAAATGAAATATATGGGTACCTACATTGAATAATCGAGTGTTAGTAAACACTAATAGTAGCTCTACTCACAATTTTAACACTGAACAAAAAAAAATTGTCATAGAAAATTTGTCAATGTCATAGCAACTGCTATCACAATATTAGTATTATCAATTACGCGTATGTTACAGTCAATAGACAGGCAGACAGACGTTAACATATAGAACTTATAAATGAAATAATTATGTTGAGTATTATTCAGCTGAAATCATGTGTCGGCGCATAAAGGACAGTCAGTGTGATACCAGCCTGCCAAATAGCATCAGCTTTTTTAAATGAATTGAAAAATTACATGAATAGCATCTAATTAATTCCAGCTGACTGAATGATAAAAAAATCGAAACAAATTTTTCTTCTTAAGCACATTCAATGTTATTTGTATATCCTGAAAAAGGACGATGGAGTTAGGCCCGCCGCAAAGTAGACCCACGTTAATCCACGAAAAGCAACCCACGCTGTGGAATGTTTTTTAAACCATTGCTATAAAATTCATAATCAATCAGCTGACAAGTGATTATTCATTGCATGTATTACACAGATGTCTAGAGAAGCCTAGCAATGGTTTACAAAACATCCCACGGCGTGGGTTGCTTTTCGTGGATTAGCGTGGGTCTTTTTTGCGGCGGGCCTTAGTGAACTCTGCTGTCCAACGAACTTGACCTGTAAAAAGGTTCAAAGAATACGTGTTCAACATTTGAAGCTGATTGATCAATTCTCTCTAATGTTATTGTAGAACATACAAACAGATGGACAACGACTTTGGCCTTCCGTAAGTCAAAGGTGAGAACTCGCTAACGCTCGTTCAATAAATCATTGATAAATCATTTCATAAAACTTATAAGTCACGTAATACAGGAGGATCACCATTCCAATTACATGCTCAATACAGCTGATAAGATCAGCCGTTCCTGTATTACAGGACTTCCAAGTTTTTATGAAACAGGGGCTTGGGGCCTGTTTCATAAAACTTACAAGTCCTGTAATACAGGAGAATTACTATTCCAATTGCATGTTCAATATAGCCGATAAAATCAGCTGATCCTGTATTACAGGACTTCTAAATTTTAATGAAACAGGCCCCTGATTGTATTTCTCAACTTTCAACATAATTTATTATTTGATGTTGAGCATGCATTGTAAAATGTTTTATTGCAACAAAAAAATTTCTGTCTCATCATAGAAAGAGATCACAAAAAGAGAGATTCAGAGTATAATTAACTTTTAAACTTTCTTTTAGAAAACTCAGAACACATTTTGAAAATTCAAATTTCCAATATATTTTTTAAGCTTTCAAATGTATTTTCATTTCTGTCAAGGTATAGTTTACAAAAATCAGAATATATTACTTTTGTAAATTATAAATTCACACAGGAGGTGCTAGAATGGAAAAGGATAATAATAATCAATAACAAATTCGAATAAATTCAAATTAATTTCATTTATCAAAGATATAATATTATTTGCTACAACTGTATTTGCTTACATCGTAATACCTGTCTTACAGACAGTAGTTTCATAAACTTGAATACTTGGCTAAGATGAAATACTAGCTTAGAATGCATTTCAGTTCTCTCAAACGCGATTCTTATTGTCCTGTTAGTGTCATCCCTCACTCATCCACCATTACCCTCCATATCATGGTAACAAAACACCATATCAATTTTATCCACTGTCCTCAGTAACCTGATCTGAAAAAATAAATTGATATCAATACCAGAAATTTAATATAATTTTCTTTTAGCTTGGCAGCCACCAACATTTGTGACATTAATTGCATCAAAATTGTATTTCAAGAGCAGTATATCACGACTTATACAAGATGCTAACATTTATTATCATTGAATGCAAAGTGGATGCCAGTTCAGTGGTGAATGCCAACAATGGCTTCTCCAAAACTTGAAAGTAGATTATAAAACTTCAATACTAGGGACATCATGACAAATGCTCTATGTTTAATCTACAAACATCATATAATCACTGATGATGATGTCTGTTGCTATGCTATACTTGTTAAATTGAATAACATTTTGTCCAAATGCTCTTTGTGGGTGGAGTTAACTTCATTGTATATAAGAGTACTAAATCTTATTATATTGAAGTTGCCAATCTTTATTATGTTAAAGCCACATAGACAAGAAATTCACAGCCAATACGGCTGATTGACACGGACAAACAACCTCGAAATCAATTAGGGAACGTACTGGAGGCTATGGGAAAACCTCCAAATCACGAAAATTTCACCTCCTGGCCCCCTAGAGACCCCCAAATTTTTTCGACATTTGAAATCAGCATCGCACAGAAAATTCGTTAAAAGCTTTTTTGTTCAGCCCCCGGAGATAAGCCTATAGCCATAGTTCAATTTCAACCGAATTCAAATGGGGACCCTGGAAATTGAGTTTTCATCGAAAATTTGAAGTTTTGCCAAATACGAAAAATTCCCAGCCAAAACTATAAGATCGCTGTGAAAACTGAATACCAAATCTGTTGCATACTACACTGGAGGCTACGGGAAAACCTCCAGACCTTCCAAATTTTTCCCCCCGGCACCCCTGTACTCGCCCAAATATTTGGGACACATTTAAATTTGTTTCCCACAAAAAATTTATTTCAAGCTTTTTTGTTCAGCTCGCCAAGTTAAGTTAATAGCCATAGCTAAATTTCAACCAAATTCAAATTGAGTTTTCATCGAAAACTGTGTGTGTGTGTGTGTGTGTGTGTGTGTGTGTGTGTTGTGTGTGTGTGTGTGTGTGTGTGTGTGTATGTGTGTGAGATCTTTGTAACGTGTCGCGCCTTTCCTGGCGTCATTCCAAGTTGTTTACCAGCAGCTGTGATCTAATTATTGAAGAAGAAGAAGAGGAAGGAGGAAGTGAGGAAGGAGGAGGAGAAGAAGAAGACAATTGTGCGGGCGGAGCCCGCATCACAGCCGGAGCGCGAAACGCGGAGGCTGCTAACCCACCCTATTGGGGGTGCAGGGGGCGAAGCCCCCTGCCGAGCGCGAGTTTCTAAAGAGTTGCTAAGTGTTCTAAAAGAACACTTCCAACTTCATGAGTGTAAATCTTTTGATCAGACCCTTGTCTGATTCAGCCGCCTTCATTAAACTATTCTACTATGAGATTTGTTGAAGAGTTTTCCTCTCACATAGAGCATTCATTTTATAGTGAGATATAAGACACTACAAATGCCAAAAAAATTTTTCTTATCCATTAGATTTTACAGTAACAAAATTCAGGTAGACCTACTTTATAATGCCTGAATATAGGCGAAGTCATAGAGGTCTTTCTTTAAGCTAAGGTAACTTTTCTTCATTCAATACAGATTATACACAGTGGTTAATACAAGTGGATTATACAAGTGGTTATACACAGTCAAATCCTGGAATGTGACAGAAATTAATTGTTGATGAAAACTTCTGAAGGCTACTTTTAATACGTCAGAAATAAACCCTCCTCTACTCAGTTACTCAGGCACTTATTTATACAGCAAGTTAATGAACATTCCGTTCTTATAGTCCAGTCAAGAAAAGGCTATAAAGGGGAATGTTTGGAAGACAATTTTTGACCCTGCAGTTCTGTTTAGGGTAGTAAGGAGGTAAACATATCAAAAGTCCCCACCCCTACCCCATGTGCTAAGGGGGTGTGGATGGTTCTAAGGTACAATTTTTTGGTTTCTCGCATATAAATCTAAAACTATGAATCTTACGTACATAATTGTTATTTACCAAATTTAAGCTTACATAATTTCTTACAATATTCATCTCACAACTTTTTCTATACGGTATCTTCTCTAGTTTTCGATATATCCTCTCTTGAAGGTGTAACATTTTTGAAAAAACATGTTTGCCTCCAATATATTTAAATTTTTGCTCTTATAACTTTTTAAAAATCGATGGGAAAAATCCATTGTGATTATGAGCTTATAACGCATTGAATTGTCTTCAATTTGATGTATAATTTCACACTTATACACATTTCCCTATAACTGTTGCAGCAGCATTAGTGTTGATTGTGAAATCTCCATTTTTTCAACAATAGACCAATTGACAAAGGAATTTAGAGGGAATGTTTTAGACACAATTTTTGACTTTGCAGCTTTGTTAAGACTAGTTACGAGAAGAACATAATCAAAATTCCTAACTCATGTGCTAAGGGGATGAGGGTGGTTTGAAAATTGCATTTTAAGCGTTTTGCTCCCACGCTCATATCTTGAGAACAATGTGTTCAACTGACATAACTAAATATTATTAAATTATTAAGCTTCATTTTTGAATAGTTCTATTCAAAAATGAAGCTTAATAAATTCTCTACACTTTTTGTTTGCTGGAATTTTGTGATATTCTAAACAGTTACCAAGATATTCGCTCTTGAAGGTGGGTAATTGTTAAAATGACAGGTTTTTATCCAATGTTTTGCTCTTTCAGGGCTTATAAATCTCGAACAATCTCTATAACATCATAAAACTGATGCTTATAGAGCATTGAATTCTCTTTGAAATGATGCATTATTTCACTATTCCAAGTTTTCCTTTCATTGTTATAGCAGCTTCAATGTAAGGGGTGAAATTTTCATTGCTGCAACAATTGATCGTTTGAAAATCACATTTGAAGGGGGGTGTCTGCGAAACAATTTTTGACTTTGCAGCTTAATTTGTACCAGTTAGTAGGTGAACATGCCAAAAGTGTGCATCTTTATCTCATCTGTTGAAGGTGTGGAACCGCTGAGTTAACACTTGTTGCAGCAATGAAAATTTCACTTTTATATGTTTACCTCCTTAAATACCCTAAACAGAACTGCGGGGTAAGAAATTGTCTTCCAAACATTCTCCTCTATACCCTTTTTTGAGCATCCATTGCCTGGACTATTATATTAGCTTTAGTATGCTGCTTGATATGCCATAAATTAATAGTTAATACTGTTACTATTGACTTGACAGTTAGTAGTAACAGTTGATAATAATTGTAAGAAAAGCATAATAATGTCTCTTCAAATATTACAATTGATATGATGGGCAAATGCTTTCCTCAAAACCACAAATATTGAATAAGAAGATAGTCACATCATACAAGGTAGACCTGAAAAAACATTTTAATTTGCATTTTAATTCAGGTTTCCGAAAATTCAACACTCTTGCAAAAAATCATAACTTATTACTCTTGAAAGTTTTAAATTTTTGGAGAGATGAATTTAGAAGATTTCTTCTCTCTTTGAAATTCAATGGATGGGACAGGAATAATTTTATCTGTCCGCCAGTTATATTGGACGGGAATTGCAGGAAACTGAAAAATTAGGCGAACCAAAACATATGATTTCTTGATCATCCTCAATGGATCACAAGTTGAAACACTGATCAAATGAATGTAACCTATAATTGGTATAGAGAAACAAGTTTTAGACTATCTGGAAATATTTCTCAGATCTTATATTACATTATTTTATCATAGATTGGATTATTTCAAACAGTTGAGGCTGTAAAGGATAGAATCCAGTATTAGAATTAAAACAACAAATCTGTGCGGTGGGGGGGGGGGCATGACCCTCTTGTTCCAGAAAAAAATTAGTTTGTTACTCATAAACATAATGAGTTAATAGAGTTAAAACACGAGGAGAAAAATTAATGTTCTTGCAGCTTACTGAAAAATGGTAGGAATCATTTTCTTTAGCTCACTCATGGATTTCCAGAATTAACTAAAATCTCAGTAATCACATTTTTATAAATGAATCGCTAACCGCAGAAAGGAAACATGTCCAACTGATAGCATTGTAATGGCGACGTTTTGAATAAATCATTTAGGCCTACTGCAGGTTTAGGTTTTATCAAGTGTTTTGTCTCTCCTGTAAAATTATGAAAACTGGACATGGTGCCTTTCTGCGGTTAGCGATTCAGATAGGTTCACAAATATTATTTAATGGATTGAATTTTATATTATTTAAAAAATTATATTCAAATTATGAATGATTCATTATAAGATGATAATGTACTAATTATTGTATAAATCAATGAACTTTTTTGAAACATTAATTTCTTTTGATAGAGTCCTGTTGAAAATATAAAACTTTCTGAGCTCACGGGGGTCCATGCCTCTATGACCCACCCCCCTGGAGCCGCCACTGCCTCTAGGCACACATTTATACAACAAGTTAATTAACATTTCGTTCTTATGAGTTTCAGTATGCTGCTCGATAGGCCGGCCATTAAGGCTAGGGCCACACGAGCGCACAAAGTGCATCCGTTGCAACTTACTTTTTGACGTCCGTTGTAGAAATACATAGAAGTGAATTGGTGACAACACACGAGGTACGTGCGTACCAAGTAACGGAAGTCGTAACGGACGGTGATTTTTGAACTGCGCAGAAATGCTACAATGCACGTCGAGAAATGCAAAAGTTATTACTTCGTCTGGTTCAATTGTGTAAAGCCAACTGACGTTGACGCACCACACTCAACGCTCGTGTGGTGTCATTGGCGACGGCCGCAAAAAGTAAGTTGCAACGGACGCACTATGTGCGCTCGTGAGGCCCTAGCCTAATAGTTAATAGTAATTGTTACTAATTACTATTGATAACTATAACTAACTCACAGTTAATAGTAACAGTTGATAATAATTGTAAGAAAAGCATAATCAAGTCTCCTCAAATATTACTTACGTTTGATATGATTGGCAAATGCTTTTCTCAAAACCAGAAATATTGAATAAGATAGTCACATCATACAAGGTGGACCTGAAAAAAATACATTTCAATTTGCAGCTTCTATACAATTCTAAAATTTCTTGAGCTGTGTCTCACCACTGTTTCAATAGGCCTTACATTACAATAATGACACAAACACACAAAATCTTCAAACTCAATTATTTAATACTATGTAGCCTATGCCAGATACATCTTGTATGTATTCTTAAAATAAGATTGACCATGATATAATATACAGTTAAAGAATAATAATTAAATTTAGGTAACACAAAGTAACTCATTAACCAAAGCAATTTTTCAAATCATTCTAAACTGTATGATTATGTAACTGATATTTTATTTAGTACTTCTTAAAGTCCAACTTTGTATATGGATGTTAAAATTTTCATGTTTTTAATGTATATGACTATTGTCAATGCTAACTGTTGTTTAGCCTGTGACAAATAATAAAATTGATTGAATTGTATCACAGCAAACATTTAAAATAAAAAGTTTGTAGGCTATCTCCACCACAATCGGAAAATTGATTTTAGTAGTTTGAAAATAAAGAACAGTAATAAATCCCTGCATTGATGGTGCAAAGAGATATTTTTATCAGCAAAATTTCTAAAAGCCATTGGCTATAATATGAACAGTAGGATCCCTGAAGGTTGGCTAGGCCAACAATAGTTGACAAACAAAAATCTAAAAGAGTGAGGTCCACGTTGTAATAGCAGTGTTTGATTAGCAATGGCGTTGCTATTATATCATTGTTTATCATTCGAAAAAGCAGATAGCACTACGGCCGCTATTCCATTCTAGCTCCGCAATGTTGCCAGATGGTTTTTCAACAATGTGGAAGTATAATTAATAAACAAAATATTTAATCTCAATCATAAAAATTTATAAATTACCGAATTGAAATAATCATTGAAAACTATATTTTCTTGACGAATAAAATATAATTTATTATTTGAAACAAGAATGAACAGTTGATATACCAGTAGTAGGCTAACTATCGACTATAGAAGTCAGTTGCAAGGCTGAGAATCGGCAAGGCTGTTCCGCTATCTTTCTTTAATACCATTATAACATGGACCTCACTATAGGCCTATAGGGTAGTCGGAGAGGTCTGTGTAAGCCAATACTACTCAGCCTGTACTGCATAGCATATCAGAAATAGGCCTATATCAATAATCTGACTATCAAACTTATTAATGGAAACCTATTTTCAACTTTAAATTCCAATAAAGGAACATATTATAATAACAAAATTTAGGTCTACTCAAAATATGTTGCCAAGATATTGTAAAATAAGTCCGTAGGCTAATGCAAACGACCTACCGTACTTATTCGTTTGTAAAAGAGTACTGTAGTGTCATCAGCGTACAATATGTCAATATCATCATTTGACAAATTACTTGAAAAATAGCCTAACATAATTCATGTCTAATTTTTTGTATAATTATATTATAAATTGAGTTATTTTACAGAACAGTACCTAGCTTACAAATTTCTATCCTAACCTAAGCTGTAAATAACTGGGAGACAGCCACTCGGACGACGGAGCGCTCGGACGACTTTGTAAACAAACCATTTACCACTCTGTCGACATTGTAAACAAGCTATATATAGCTAATCCATGACGTAGGCAGCTCTCAGCGCTCCAGGAGGAATAATTTGCTTTCAAAATATGTAGCTCTATGAATCCCTTGTTCCAAGCTTCGTTCTCCAAAAAAGGCGCGCAAATACGAATTTAAAGATTTTAAGATTACGAATTTTAAAAGTTTGTTTCAGATGCGTAATAATTTTATTTTTCGGAAAAGATGTGAAATGATTTGAATCTATGGATATAGTTTATACTTGTCCTCTGAATTATAATTGCTCTGAACGTTGGACAACACATCCATAGGAGTTTATTCATGAAATAAATTTCCACACTTCTATAGAAAATCAAGTGACACGAGTTTTGTGAGAAAATAGAAAAATAGTTTGGATTGATGGATTTTGGAACTGTAATTTGGACATAACGAGTTTAGGAACGGTTTACTATTGGGAAATCAGATCAGGTACCAAGATCATGAGCTGGAAAATATAAATTCAGCATAACTTAATAAATTTTTTATTTTATTTTCAGGAATAAGTCAATGATATATAAAATTAAAATCAGAATAATAGATATTTATTTTTTCCTCCAAAAATAAGTAAAAATGTAGTATGAAAAAACAATCAGATAGATTTTGTATATTCTCTTGAGTAATATTCAAATACCGGTACCAAGGCATAAAATTACAATCATCAACATTTGTAAGAAAAAAATTTATGAAGAGTCTCATAATAGAAACGACAGAACAAAAATTATATGCAATAATATAAAAATTCAAAGAAGGAAATACGGTACCGGTAGTTTGTTTTCAGATGTTCATATTTTTTATTGAATCAATAAGTCAATGCAGTATGTAAAATTACAATCATCAAAATTTGTAAGAAACATGTAGTGAGATTCTCATAATATAAACGACAAAATAAAAATTGTATACAATAATGATATAAAGAATTAAAAAAAAGAAATAGTTTGCTTTCAGAAGTTCAGCATGTCATCATTTTACTTCTAATGAATTCATGCAAAGTAGTGTGAAATTACAATCATCAAAATTTGAAATAAACATTCAGAAGAAGTTTCATTATAAAAATGAATAAAAACAACAAAACAAAAATACAGTAATAATAATATTTAGAAAATTCAAAAAATGGATAGTTTATTTTCAGGTGTGTGGTGTGTATCATGTCACAGTCCCAAAATATTTCCCTAATATCTTTTCAAAATATTTCCCAAATGTTTATCAACTTGGATAAACAACATTATTATAATCCAATTGCAATGTCAGATAAAGAATTCATTTTTTCATTATTTAACCTGCAAACTTAGGTCAAGTGATCATAATGCACAATGGAACTGAAGCCACATGTGAAATAGAAAATGTAGTTGGACATATACAATACGAGCTTTGATTCAGTAAATGTACATGGATATTTTCTTCATGGTGTTTTTGAATAGAGAATTTTTCTCAAAAGAATATTAATTTTTGAAAAACTTATTCCTTTAAGAAACCTCAATTTCAGTATTTTTATTTATATTTAATATTATTGATCACCTACTTATTCCATTATCTCACAAAAGTAATAATCAGAAAAAAGTTTCAGGCCTACCGTACTGTTTTTGCACAATCTTAAAAAAATGATACCCCACTTCATCATAATATAATATGACGGGGTAATAAATAATATTTTATGATATATAAATAGTATTTAAATCAATAAAAATTATTATTGATATATAGACTAGTAGTATCAATAAAAAACTTTTATTGAGAAACAACCAAAATAAATTCCTGTTGCCATAATTATATAATAGCTTACTATAATAGAAAACAATCAAAGCAAAAGATTCACATAAAGAAAATATTTTTAATTATTTTCTTTATATTTATATTACAAGTAGCCCTATACAGGAAAGAGACAAAAGATTCACGTTTTCAATTATTCTACTGACCTGGGCAATAGTAATTTTAGTGAAACCCTTCATACTCCAATATCGCTATATACATCATCTACTTCTGATCAAAGAAATAATGAGACTATAAAATATTATTCATTGACCGAGCAAAGCGAGGTCCAAGATTCAAGTTGACTGTTTTGCTTTTCTCTTGATGTGTGTTCCGCATTCACAGCGAAACACTGTATTTACAGCCTGGTTGCACAAAATCCGGTTAAATTTTAACCGTGATTAATTTCACGAGAACCAATCAGAGAAGACTTTTTTGATGAGACGGCTTCTCTGATTTCTCATGGAAAAATCATTTCAATCATGGAAAATTTTTTCTGAGTTCTCGTGGAATTAATCACAATTAAAACTTAACCGGCTTTCTAGTTTTTGAAAAATTTAATTTGAACGTGGACTATGTCCCATTTTGGCAAGCAAATTTTCCAACTCCAGCTGTTTAAAGTATAGAACTTAACTAAATCCCGAGTTCGGAAACCGGTCCTTAATGCCCTTAGGCATTAAAAACCAATTTGCAAAAATAGACGAAATACAGCTGACTCAATTTGTGTTTTCTTCAGGATAATAATATTATGAGAGTAGAGGAATTTTCTCCATACTCCAATATTACCTACTTGCTTTCTTTCTAAGGGCTACTCGTATTTATATAAAAAATATTGAATGCAATTTATAATCCAGCTGACAGTTGATTTTTTTTTTAATAGAATAACTAGTGACCCCTGGGTTATAGAACTCGCTCATGAACTGTTGTATTGTACCAGCCTGCCAAATAGCATCAGCTTTTTTAAATGAATTGAAAAATTACATGAATAGCATCTAATTAATTCCAGCTGACTAAATGATAAAAAAATCAAAACAAATTTTTCTGAAATCAAAATCTCTGAAATCCGCAATTTGTAATTATACCCTGAGTTAATGAGAATTATTATGGAAACAGTTAAATATCTCTTTTACAAGTAGTATGATATGACATTAGGTTCCATGGGGATCCTATTCCAATTGAAAAAAAACTACTTTCTATCGCTTCAAAACTATACTCATCCAACTTCATTTTTCAAATAGGAACGTGGTCATATGATACATGATTTCGATTCAGAATTTAAAAAGAAAATTAATGACAAAACCTGCACATATCTAAATTAAAACTGCATTATCTAAAAACGTTTCAATGATCTCAACATTAAAGATAATACTAATAATTAATTGATCGAGCGAAGTGAGGTCTAAGATTCAAGTCGACAGTTTGCAATTTCTCTTAATGTTTAAATGTTTATATATTGCGCATTTACGGCGAAACGCGGTAATAGATTTTCATGAAATTTGACAGGTATATTTATGTTCCTTTTCAAATTGCGCGTCGACGTATATACAAGGTTTTTGGAAATTTTACATTTCAAGGATAATATAAAAGGAAAAAGGAGCCTCCTTCAGTGAAAATCAGACTATAGAATTATTCATCATAAATCAGCTGTCGAGTTGACTATAAATTGCATGCGTCATGGCATCTCTCATCGTCATGGCATGGTTATCTCTATGTAACTTGGTAAAAAATTAGCATCTGTGTAGACTATAATTGCATGCCTCATTGAATGCAATTTTTATGCACTATTAAATAGGATGCAAAGAACTTATAACAGCTCGTCTGGGCGCCTAGATGTCTTCTGGTTTTCTCGCGCTAAATTCTGGAAAGAGTTATATGTTAATTAAATATTGTGTAAGCATGATCTGATCAAATAATAAATAGTTAGTGTATCAGTGTGGATTTGCTTATGGTTTGGGACGTCGTTATAACTGCGCGAGGTCTACTGTTCACAGAACTACTAGTGATATAGAAATGAAATATATAGGTACCTACATTGAATAATCGAGTGTTAGTAAACACTAATAGTAGCTCTACTCACAATTTTAACACTGAACAAAAAAAAATTGTCAGAAAATTTGTCAATGTCAAAGCAACTGCTATCACAATTAGTATTATCAATTACGCGTATGTTACAGTCAATAGACAGGCAGACAGACGTTAACATTAATATAGAACTTATAAATGAAATAATTATGTTGAGTATTATTCAGCTGAAATCATGTGTCGGCGCATAAAGGACAGTCAGTGTGATACCAGCCTGCCAAATAGCATCAGCTTTTTTAAATGAATTGAAAAATTACATGAATAGCATCTAATTAATTCCAGCTGACTAAATGATAAAAAAATCAAAACAAATTTTTCTTCTTAAGCACTTTCAATGTTATTTGTATATCCTGAAAAAGGACGATGGAGTTAGGTCCGCCACTAAGTAGACCCACGTTAATCCACGAAAAGCAACCCACGCTGTGGAATGTTTTTTTAAACCATTGCTATAAAATTATTCATAATCAATCAGCTGACAAGTGATTATTCATTGCATGTATTACACAGATGTCTAGAGAAGCCTAGCAATGGTTTACAAAGCATCCCACGGCGTGGGTTGCTTTTCGTGGATTAGCGTGGGTCTACTTTGCGGCGGGCCTTAGTGAACTCTGCTGTCCAACGAACTTGACCTGTAAAAAGGTTCAAAGAATACGTGTTCAACATTTGAAGCTGATTGATTAATTCTCTCTAATGTTATTGTAGAACATACAAACAGATGGACAACGACTTTGGCCTTCAGTAAGTCAAAGGTGAGAACTCGCTAACGCTCGTTCAATAAATCATTGCAATTGTTTATTTATTTTATTAATCAGTGAAACCTGGGCCCTGTTTCATAAAACTTATAAGGCACGTAATACAGGATCACCATTCCAATTACATGCTCAATACAGCTGATAAAATCAGCCGTTCCTGTATTACAGGACTTCCAAGTTTTTATGAAACAGGGGTCTGGGGCCTGTTTCATAAAACTTACAAGTCCTGTAATAAAGGAGAATCACCATTCCAATTACATGTTCAATATAACAGATAAAATCAGCTGTTCCTGTATTACAGGACTTCTAAATTTTTATGAAACAGGCCCCTGATTGTATTTCTCAACTTTCAACATTATTTATTATTTGATGTTGAGCATGCATTATAAAATGTCTTATTGCAACAAAAAAAATTTCTGTCTCATCATAGAAACATGAGAGATACAGAAAGAGAGATTCAGAGTATAATTAACTTTTAAACTTTCTTTTAGAAAACTCAGAACACATTTTGAAAATTCAAATTTCTAATATATTTTTTAAGCTTTCAAATGTATTTTCATTTCTGTCAAGGTATTGTTTACAAAAATCAGAATATATCACTTTTGTAAATTATAAATTCACACAGGAGGTGCTAGAATGGAATAGGATAATAATAATAATCAATAACAAATTCGAATAAATTCAAATTAATTTTATTTATCAAAGATATAATATTATTTGCTACAACTGTATTTGCTTACATCGTAATACCTGTCTTACAGACAGTAGTTTCATAAACTTGAATACTTGGCTAAGATGAAATACTAGCTTAGAATGCATTTCAGTTCTCTCAAACGCGATTCTTATTGTCCTGTAAGTGTCATCCCACACTCATCCACCATTACCCTCCATATCATGGTAACAAAACACCATATCAATTTTATCCACTGTCTTCAGTAGCCTGATCTGAAAAAATAAATTAATTGATATCAGTACCAGAAATTGAATATAATTTTCTTTTATCTTGGCAGCCACCAACATTTGTGACATTAATTGCATCAAAATTGTATTCCAAGAGCAGTATATCACGACTTATACAAGATGCTAACATTTATTATCATTGAATGCAAAGTGGATGCCGGTTCAGTGGTGAATGCCAAGAATGGCTTCTCCAAAACTTGAAAGTAGACTATAAAACTTGAATACTAGGGACATCATGACAAATGCTCTATGTTTAATTTACAAACATCATATAATCACTGATGATGATGTCTGTTGCTATGCTATACTTGTTAAATTGAATAACATTTTGTCCAAATGCTCTTTGTGGGTGGAGTTGACTTCATTGTATATAAGAGTACTAAATCTTATTATATTGAAGTTGCCAATCTTTATTATATTAAAGCCACATAGACAAGAAATTCACAGCCAATACGGCTGATTGTCACGGACAAACAAC
Source organism: Nilaparvata lugens (assembly GCF_014356525.2). Taxonomy (NCBI): domain Eukaryota; kingdom Metazoa; phylum Arthropoda; class Insecta; order Hemiptera; family Delphacidae; genus Nilaparvata; species Nilaparvata lugens. The sequence goes on from NC_052518.1 coordinate 51,884,440, forward strand.
CTCGAAATCAATTAGGGAACGTACTGGAGGCTATGGGAAAACCTCCAAATCACGAAAATTTCACCTCCTGGCTCCCTAGAGACCCCCAAATTTTTTCGACATTTGAAATCAGCATCGCACAGAAAATTCGATAAAAGCTTTTTTGTTCAGCCCCCGGAGATGAGCCTATAGCCATAGTTCAATTTCAACCGAGTTCAAATGGGGACCCGGGAAATTGAGTTTTCATCGGGCGGAGCCCGCATCCCAGCCGGAGCGCGAAACGCGGAGCCTGCTACCCAACACTATATAGTCACAAAAGACAATTGGGCGGGCGCAGCCTGCCTCCCAGCCGGAGCGCGAAGCGCGGAGGCTGCTAACCCACGCGCGAGTTTCTAAAGAGTTGCTAAGTGTTCTTTCATGAGTGTAAATCTTTTGATCAGACCCTTGTCTGATTCAGCCGCCTTCATTAAACTATTCTACTATGAGATTTGTTGAAGCGTTTTCCTCTCACATAGAGCATTCATTTTATAGTGAGATATAAGACACTACAAATGCCAAAAAAATGTTTCTCATCCATTAGATTTTACAGTAACAAATTTCATGTAGACCTACTTTATAATGCCTGAATACAGGCGAAGTCATAGAGGTCTTTCTTTAAGCTAAGGTAACTTTTCTCCATTCAATACAGATAAGTGGAATTATCACCATTAATAAGACAGTCAAAGTCCTGGAATGTGACAGAAATTAATTGTTGATGGAAACATCTGAAGGCCACTTTTAATACGTCATACGTCAGAAATAAACCCTCCTCTACTCAGTTACTCAGGCACTTATTTATACAGCAAGTTAATGAACATTCCGTTCTTATAGTCCAGTCAAGAAAAGGCTATAAAGGGGAATGTTTGGAAGAAAATTTTTGACCCTACAGTTCTGTTTAGGGTAGTAAGGAGGTAAACATATCAAAAGTCCCCACCCCTACCCCATGTGCTAAGGGGGTGTGGGTGGTTCAAAGGTACCATTTTTTGGTTTCTCGTATATAAATCTAAAACTATGAATCTTAAGTACATAATTGTTACTGTATTTACAAAATTTAAGCTTACATAATTTCTTACAATATTCATCTCACAACTTTTTCTATACGGTATCTTCTCTAGTTTTCGAAAAATTTTTGAAAAAACATGTTTGCCTCCAATATATTTCAATTTTTGCTCTTATAACTTTTTAAAAATCGATGGGAAAAATTCATGCTGATTATGAGCTTATAACGCATTGAATTGTCTTCAATTTGATGTATAATTTCACACTTATACGCATTTCCCTATAACTGTTGCAGCAGCAGTAGTGTTGATTGTGAAATCTCCATTTTTTCAACAATAGACCAATTGACAAAGGAATTTGGAGGGAATGTTTTAGACACAATTTTTGACTTTGCAGCTTTGTTAAGACTAGTTACGAGAAGAACATATCAAAATTCCTAACTCATGTGCTAAGGGGATGAGGGTGGTTTCAAAATTGCATTTTAAGCGTTTTGCTCCCACGCTCATATCTTGAGAACAATGTGTTCAACTGACATAACTAACTATTCAAAAATGAAGCTTAATAAATTCTCTACACTTTTTGTTTGCTGGAATTTTGTGATATTCCAAAGTTACCAAGATATTCGCTCTTGAAGGCGTGTAATTGTTAAAATGACAGGTTTTTATCCAATGTTTTGCTCTTTCAGGGCTTATAACTCTCCAACAAAGCATCATAAAAACTGATGGTTATAGAGCATTGAATTCTCTTTGAAATGATGCATTATTTCACTATTCCAAGTTTTCCTTTCATAGTTATAGCAGCTTCAATGTAGGGGGTGAAATTTTCATTGCTGCAACAATTGATCGTTTAAAAATCACATGTGAAGGGGGTGTCTGTGAAACAATTTTTGACTTTGCAGCTTAATTTGGACCAGTTAGTAGGTGAACATGCCAAAAGTTTGCATCTTTATCTCCTCTGTTGAAGGTGTGGAATCGCTGAGTTAACACTTGTTGCAGCAATGAAAACTGCACTTTTCTATGTTTACCTCCTTAAATACCCTAAACAGAACTGCGGGGTAAGAAATTGTCTTCCAAACATTCCCCTCTATACCCTTTTTTGAGCATCCATTGCCTGGACTATTATATTAGCTTTAGTATGCTGCTTGATAGGCCATAAATTAATAGTTAATACTGTTACTATTGACTTGACAGTTAGTAGTAACAGTTGATAATAATTGTAAGAAAAGCATAATAATGTCTCCTCAAATATTACTTACAATTGATATGATGGGCAAATGCTTTCCTCAAAACCACAAATATCGAATAAGAAGATAGTCACATCATACAAGGTGGACCTGAAAAAACATTTTAATTTGCATTTTAATTCAGGTTTCCAAAAATTCAACACTCTTGTGAAAAATCATAACTTATTACTCTTGAAAGTTTTAAATTTTTGGAGAGATGAATTTAGAAGATTTCCTTCTCTCTTTGAAATTCAATGGATGGGACAGGAATAATTTTATCTGTCCCCCAGTTGTATTGGACGGGAATTGCAGGAAACTGAAAAATTAGGCGAACCAAAACTTATGATTTCTTGATCATCCTCAATGGATCACAAGGTGAAACACTGACCAAATGAATGTAACCTATAATTGGTATAGAGAAACAAGTTTAAGACTATCTGGAAATATTTCTCAGATCTTATATTATGTTATTTTATCATAGATTGGATTATTTCAAACAGTTGAGGCAAAACAACAAATCGGTGCGGTGGGGGGGGGGCATGACCCTCTTGTTCCAGAAAAAAATTAGTTTGTTACTCATAAACATAATGAGTTAATAGAGTTAAAACACGAGGAGAAAAATTAATGTTCTTGCAGCTTACTGAAAAATGTTAGGAATCATTTTCTTTAGCTCACTCATGGATTTCCAGAATTAACTAAAATCTCAGTAATCACATTTTTATAAATGAATCGCTAACCGCAGAAAGGAAACATGTCCAACTGATAGCATTGCAATGGCGACGTTTTGAATAAATCATTTAGGCCTACTGCAGGTTTTGGTTTTATCAAGTGTTTTGTCACCCCTGTAAAATTATGAAAGCTGGACATGGTGCCTTTCTGCGGTTAGCGATTCAGATAGGTTCACAAATATTATTTAATGGATTGAATTTTATATTATTAAAAATATTATATTCAAATTATGAATGGTTCATTATAAGATGATAATGTACTAATTATTGTATGAATCAATGAACTTTTTTGAAACATTTATTTCTTTTGATAGAGTCCTGTTGAAAATATAAAACTTTCTGAGCTTACGGGGTTCCATGCCTCTATGCCCCCCCCCCTGGAGCCGCCACTGCCTCTAGGCACACATTTATACAACAAGTTAATTAACATCTCGTTCTTATTAGTTTCAGTATGCTGCTCGATTAGCCGGCCATTAAGTCTAGGGCCACACGAGCGCACAAAGTGCGTCCGTTGCAACTTACTTTTTGACGTCCGTTGTAGAAATACATAGAAGTGAATTGGTGACAACACACGAGGTACGTGCGTACCAAGTAACGGAAGTCGTAACGGACGGTGATTTTTGAACTGCGTCGAAATGCTACAATGCACGTCGAGACATGCAAAAGTTATTACTTCGTCTGGTTCAATTGCGAAAAGCCAACTGACGTTGACGCACCACACTCAACGCTCGTGTGGTGTCATTGGCGACGGCCGCAAAAAGTAAGTTGCAACGGACGCACTATGTGCGCTCGTGTGGCCCTAGCGTAATCGTTAATAGTAATTGTTAATAATTACTATTGATAACTATAACTAACTCACAGTTAATAGTAACAGTTGATAATAATTGTAAGAAAAGCATAATAAAGTCTCCTCAAATATTACTTACGTTTGATATGATTGGCAAATGCTTTTCTCAAAATCAGAAATATTGAATAAGATAGTCACATCATACAAGGTGGACCTGAAAAAAAAAACATTTTAATTTGTAGCTTCTATACAATTATAAAATTTCTTGAGCTGTGTCTCACCACTGTTTCAATAGGCCTTACATTACAATAATGACACAAACACACAAAATCTTCAAACTCAATTATTTAATTCTATGTAGCCTATGCCAGATACATCTTGTATGTATTCTTAAAATAAGATTGACCATGATATAATATACAGTTAAAGAATAATAATTAAATTTAGGTAACACAAAGTAACTCATTAACCAAAGCAATTTTTCAAATCATTCTAAACTGTATAATTATGTAACTGATATTTTATTTAGTACTTCTTAAAGTCCAACTTTGTATATGGAAGTTAAAATTTTCATGTTTTTACTGTATATGACTATTGTCAATGCTAACTGTTGTTTAGCCTGTGACAAATAATAAAATTAATTGAATTGTATCACAGCAAACATTTTAAATAAAAAGTTTGTAGGCTATCTCCACCACAATCGGAAAATTGATTTTAGTAGTTTGAAAATAGAGAACAGTAATAAATCCCTGCATTGATGGTGCAAAGAGATATTTTTATCAGCAAAATTTCTAAAAGCCATTGTCTATAATATGAACAGTAGGATCCCTGAAGGTGGGCTAGGCCAACAATAGTTGACAAACAAAAATCTAATAAAGTGAGGTTCACGTTGTAATAGCAGTGTTTGATTAGCAATGGCATTGCTATTATCATTGTTTATCATTCGAAAAAGCAGATAGCACTACGGCCGCTATTCCATTCTAGCTCCGCAATGTTGCCAGATGGTTTTTCAACAATGTGGAAGTATAATTAATAAACAAAATATTTTATCTCCATCATAAAAATTTATATATTACCGAATTGAAATAATTATTGAAAACTATATTTTCTTGACGAATAAAATAAAATTTATTATTTAAAACAAGAATGAACAGTTGATATACCAGTATTAGGCTAACTATCGACTATAGAAGTCAGTTGCAAGGCTGAGAATCGGCAAGGCTGTTCTGCTATCTTTCTTTAATACCATTATAACATGGACCTCACTATAGGCCTATAGGGTAGTCGGAGAGGTCTGTGTAAGCCAATACTACTCAGCCTGTACTGCATAGCATATCAGAGATAGGCCTATAGCAATAATCTGACTATCAAACAGACTTATTAATGGAAACCTATTTTCAACTTTAAATTTTAATAAAGGAACATATTATAATTATAATAACAAAATTTAGGTCTAATCAAAATATGTTGCCAAGATATTGTAAAATTAAGCCGTAGGCTAATGCAAACGACTTACCATACTTATTCGTTTGTAAAAGAGTACTGTAGTCATCAGTGTACAATATGTCGATATCATCATTTGACAAATTACTTGAGAAATAGCCTAACCATAATTCATGTCTAATTTTTTGTATAATTATATTATAAATTGAGTTATTTTACAGAACAGTAGCTTACAAATTTCTATCCTAACCTAAGCTGTAAATAACTAATAGTGAGTAGGTTTTTGATTCATTCAAATTTTTCAAATAATAGCAGTATCTCTTGAGTTTTTAATTTATTGTGATATATTCTGTGATTCATTTAGAGTATAAATTCAACCTTCAAAATATTCAAATCATTATTCCTGGACTGAAAATCAAGTTAGTGCCAAAGCAGTGTGTGATCACATAACCTTAACTTTTGGACAACATTAACATTTTATCAAAATTTTTGGAGAGAAATAATACAGGCTTAGGCTAGTTTTTCCTCCAATGTCATAATTGTATTATGATCATAGTGTTTTATACAATAAATGAATAAATGAATAACCCTGACTTACCTTATTGAACTATGTTGTTATGTTAACCACATAAAAAGCCAAAATGTTTTTTAGTATATTACTAAACTATGAAAGCTAATTTTCAACTTGAAATTTTAATAAAATAAAATATCACATCGAAGCTTTGGGTTCAACGGTTCCAGCAATCAGCAATTCAAGATCAACAAGGAAGAAACCCATTGCTCTGTTTTTGAAGATAATAGCTTAATTTAGTTTAATATAGAAACAAGTAGAAAAATGTAGAGTGACGAAGCTGGTACGAATGTTATAGGCAGCACTAGTATCAATCTTCAAAACGTCACGGATCTAGTGTATATTAAGCTTTAAATAAAATGAATGATGACGTTCCACGTCGACCGAATGCCTAGTGATGAATCGAATTTGAAATCAAAGTACAATAATTGTATCAATATTTAAAATTAATAATAATTATTAACAATTATTGTTTCTTTTTATTATCGAATTCCACTTCTTAATGCTGTGATGATATTGAATCATCATATGACTAGTGTTTTTCTTCTTATGTTTATGTTATCAGATGTTGAACTACCTATTTATTCTAATTTTGAATCTGTTATGAATTCATTACTGATCAATAAAGCCTAGAATGCAGAGGTTTTTCATTACAATTTATTGATCAGTAATCTAAAATCATCAAATCAATTCATCTTATCAAAATACGAGTCAATCAATTTCTATTCCCTATTTTTTATATAAGTTACCGTACTTACTTTTTTTTAAATTTCAATCAATTTTTTAGATATATTTTGAGTAATTTGAGACAAAACTGTGAAACATGCAATTATATTAATTTTTGTTCATCACATTATTTCAAAATAGTAATGAAAATTCTATCCATTTATCCATGAGTTATTGCACCGGGCGCAAAGCGCTTTTATCTGGTAAATGGATTTTATCCGATAAATGGATGAATTATTATTTATTTTGGAAGTATTATTTATAATACTGTATTATAAGGCCAGATTGCACAAAAGTCTGTTAAATATTTGAGATTAAATGTCATGAGAACCAATCAGAATGGACTGTAAATACAAACAATTTGAATGTACATTCGACCTCTCAGAAAAAAGTAGTAGAATCTGCGAGAGGATTCATGTTCTCAAACAATCATAACTGCACATTCGACTACTATTTAAATAATAAAGAATAAAATAATAGAGATTTGTTGTATAAAAAGTATAATGATTGTATAATTTATTTTACGTGAAAAACAAAGAATTAACTGTCAATAATGCTCATTTTTTATAATTTAATATTGTGCCTGACCTTTTAAAAGATGATAAAGAAGATAATTTTGAATGAAATTTAGAATTTAGAAATAGGCTGACACATCTAGAAAATACCTGAGTCTATACCTAATTCATGCAGGTGAACGGGCTAGAGTCAAGAAAACTTCAATTAATCTTGCCATGCCTGATTTAATAGGTTTCTACTATAGAATAACACTACAATTTGAAATAATTGAAAAATACAAACAGCTTCAATAAACATTGGCAACTAAAATCGAACAACAGAAACAACAATTTCATGTTACTTTGTTGACATTCTTCATCTGATTTGGGGGCGCATTACTATCCCTCGTTTAGATAGCAATACGTCACAAAAACCAAACAATATCAGTCATAAAATAACAAATTAATTTCAACATGAAATTACTTAAGAAAGAAAAGCCCGTTGAACCCAAATTTCGTCGATATAACTTACCCATATAAAACCCATTTCATAATAATTTTGAATCCCCACTTTTGATTGACATTCTCGAATGAACCTTTGTTTCACTACACTGCACTTTCGTTGGTCTGTACGTTGCTTTATCGTCGGGGTTACAGTACCTTGTTTTTGGCGGTGAACTTTTACCGGTTGAATTTGGCTTGACGGCGACGTCCTCTTACGTCCCTAGACCTGTCGTCTGAACGGGTGTCTTGAAGCGGTGTTACATAAAGTTGCGGAACCAAAGTGGTGGTACATGAAGTTGGTTTGGGGACACACATGAACCGCTGTAAATAAATGTATTACAGCATTAATTTCTAACTCTTCCTACAATTCATCAAAAGCTAAAAAAGGAGTTTATTCTGTTATTTAATTTAGATTTTATCTTGACGTTCTGATTTCATTCTCAAAATTTAACAGATTGAATTAAAACGAATTTACTTGCCAGAGTGTCATTAATATACAATGCAACATTTATGAAAACACCCGTAATAAATTAATATAATGCTTTTAGAAAATGAATACTTCATTAATTATGATGTTAACTTTTATATAAATTGATATAATACTCTTAGAAAAGGAATAATTCAGATTGAAATGATGCTAACTTATATGATATTTTTCGTTTGGTTTGCGAAATCAAATATAATTTTTCATATAGTAGCTCGACTAGTATTGTTGGAAACTTGTGCGCTAGCCAACATTTATTTTATCTATTATTTATGAACTATAGGACGCAATACAAGTGCAAACAATGGGCATTCGCCCAAAACTGCTCAGAACCTTAATTTAAAATGAACAGTCCAGAGTTTATGATTTGATTTACCTACAAATACAAGTCCAAAAACGAGTATCAACTAGAATTATGAATTTATCACATAACAAAACAAGACACTTTATAACACAATAAAAGAAAAAAATATTGAAAATTTCACTTTAAGGTAAAAATAATGTTTGCCCTATAAGATTCATCTTGTAGATAGTTTTTACCTTTAATTAAATAAAATTAGTAGACACATAGAAAATAATTTAAATTGTATTAAAATTTGAACATTCATGTATCAGGCTCAATATCAGGAATTAACTCATGTACCGGTATGGTAACATTCATTAATATTAATTTCATGGAAAAGAAAACTTTCTTCTTCATCTATTAAGATTTCTATCATAAAAATTTACTAAATCATTCAAAAGCCTTAATGACATAAGAAAACAGAGTCTGAAAAATATAAAATTATAAAATGTCATAAACTCAATATGAACATAATCTTAAAAATTTCATTCCAATTTAAAGGCTATCTTCCTGACTTTCAGCAATACTCTATGATAATATATCTCCAGAAACAATAACTCAAATGTAACGTAACTGAAAACTTTCTATACTTCTTTAGAAAAAAATTATAATTATCTTCCATCACTAATAAAATCAAAAGGATTATTTCAATCAATATTATTAACTTGAAAAATAACAGGCTTTGTTAATACAATACTCTTATGGAAGTTTCAATCAATTAAATTCCCTAAATTATATTTTAACCTTATTTTAGGTACCTTAGTGGTTATTTGAAGAAACAATTATTCATACATGATGAAGAAACACAATTAAACTTTTCAGGACATGGCACTACTAGAAAATTTAAACTTTAAAAAAAATAAAATTGGCTCCTACATTAACTAATGATATAAACGTATTCAGACCAGTTCAATGAATTCTTCATAAAAAATATTAGTATAAGTTGTTGCTGAGGTTGAAAGTAGGAATTCAGCAAGTAGTCCAATTGATTTTTTAAATTCTGGTTACTGTAAACCCTCTTCTAAGTTTGAATTTGAATTGATTGAAAAAGACGATGTTATTCGTGTTCTTGGGAAAATGAAAGCCAGCAATAGCACAGATGTATATGATATAAGTCCAAAAATGCTGAAAATGGGTTGTGATTATATTATAGATCCTTTGATAAATTTAGTGAATAGTTCAATTATTGATGGTGTTTTTCCACAGACTTTAAAATTGAGAAAGGTCTTACCTGTCCATAAAAAAGGTTGCAAATCCGACTTAAATAACTTCAGGCCGATAAATATAACCACCACTGTGTCCAAAGTTCTTGAGAGTGTTTTGAATATGCAAATAGTAAACTACTTTGAGATTAATGGTCTTTTTAGTAACTCTCAGTTTGGGTACAGAGTGGGGAGAAACACAATTAGAGCTGCTGAGGATTTCTATAAGGATTGCTTGGACTCCTTAGAGAATAAGTGCTTCACTCAGGCTAAGTTATTTGATTTGTCGAAAGCTTTTGACACGGTTTCTCACAAACTCCTACTAGATAAACTCTTATTCTATGGGTTTCAGTCCAGATCCATAAGGATGATTGAATCATATCTCAGCAATCGTTTTCAGAAAGTTGCATTCAATGGATAAGAATCTCAGTACTTGCCTGTCTCTCATGGGGTTCCTCAGGGGTCAATATTAGGTCCAATACTATTCCTAATCTACATTAATGACCTCCCAACTATAGTTGACCCTCCAGCTAAGAGTTATCTTTTGCTGATGATCTTTGTTTGTTTCTGAGCACGCCAACAGAGGCTTCCCTGAATGTTGCTGCACAAGAGGTTACTCAGTCAATTGAGAGGTGGTGCAACTCAAACTTGCTGTGTGTGAACTCCAACAAGGTTCAAGATTTGAGATTCACTTATAATAGGAGACTGCTGGTGGTAGATGCGGAAAAGGAAGCCAAATTTCTGGGATTCACTCTGGACAACTGTTTGAGTTGGTCCAGGCACATTGATAAAACCGCTGGAAAGCTTAATAGAGGAATATTTATATTAAGAAAGTTAAGGACTTGTGTCAGTGTTGATGTTCTAAAGGTAGTTTACTTTGCTCACATTCAGTCACACCTGTCTTATGGTGCTGTACTGTGGGGGTCAAAGGCATATAGCTCAAAACTATTTCGTATCCAAAGAAAGGCAATCAGGCTTATTTGTGGTCTGCCGAAACGCGCTCAATGCAAAGAGAGCTTCAAAGAATTAGAAATACTGACATTTCCCTCTATTTTTGTTCTTCAGTGTCTGACCTATGTGAGGGAGAATTTGAATGGTTTTGTTGAGCAGGGAGTATCCCATGAGCATCAGACTAGAGGCAGGAATAATTTGATCACCAGCCGCTACAAGTATTCTAGCATGCAAAAAACATTTCTATTCATTGGTGTGAAGCTTTTTAATATGCTCTCTGAACAATTTAGAGGTTTGCCAAATCTAGTTTTCAAGCAGAGGCTGAAGATATTCCTAATCAGTAACCCCATTTACACTTTCCAGGAGTTCTATGAACTGGCTAGGACTTTGTAAAATTATCAATATTATGTTGAGGTACCTACATTAAGTAAATACTGTATCAGCTACTGCTACTTTTCATTTCTGTTTGTTCGTTTTTATTTGTGTGACTGCATTATATTATCTTATATTTGAATATATATATATTTTTTAATATCTTTCTTTGTTTGGACATGATATTAATATATCATGATATTGTAGTTCTTTTAGAATAGTATATTTCCAATTATTGTATTGTATGTGTGACATTTGCTGTACATTGTGACGGAGGTAATGCTTCTGAAGACCTCAGAAGCGGTTACATTAAAACTTATTCTATTCTATTCTATTCTATTCTAAACTTGTAAACCTGCCCGAAAAGGGCGAAACATAATGACTACATCTTTACTCTTGTAGTGCTCCTAGCAAAGTGTCCTCCGAAACGTAATCTGGTCTCTCGGCTGGGGAATGGCCCCACTACTGTATTTAGAAACAGGTCTCCTATTGGGCGTAGGGAATCAATTTGACCAATCATCGCGTGGCTTCTAGAGCCTTTGGACCAAATAGTAACTGCTAAATCGGTAGTTTGTTATAATTTCAATGCTTGCTGTTTTCCAGCTTATCACACTCCATGTTGCGACAGGAAGGCTACGTTTTAGAGATAATTCCATAATCTACATTCCTCAATGACTCGGAGCCACAATTTTTAAATATCTATCATGGGAAACTCGAAGTCATGGCCGTTCATAATAGAGAGAGAGAACATAATTTATTTCGCTAACTCACAATAATGGCTCTAGTCTATTGCGTATCAAATTTACTATTATAACTTGGGAAAAGGCCTGAATTAAAAATAGTGCTCGGCACACTCCCCCTCCTCACGGTGTGAAACACGCAAAAAGAAATCTAATCAGGATATGTTACCATAGAGGCATTCTGTATGATTTGGAGAGTCGAATTTCTGGATTGATAGTAGGATCCAATTTGAAGCGGGCCCTCTTCAAAAGAAATCTCTTTAATCATTCCGAAATTCAGCAAAATGTATAACTAATTGAGATTTGTGGCAAGAGTCTTTAAAACTGTGGCAAGAGTCAGGACAAAACAATATGGGCTTGTCCACTTTTTAAGTAGGTACTAAAGATGGACCGAGTATAATAATCTTGAATACTTCAATCACTTTATTGAGTCCCTGGTTATTTTCTTGGCAAACTCTAACAAGGAAAACGTTTAAAAGACATCATAGTTTTAATTGGTTCTATGTTACTCTGCTGTTGTAAAATATGAAGTACGTTGATTATAATAGTAAAGGATGAAACTTTTTCACTCTGCTGAATGTATTGAAATCTAACTATCATTACTATAGAGTTGAGAGTGCAACATATTTTTAACAATATAAAGCAATTCAATAGGCAATACTATTCTACATAGACTACGATTCAAAGATAATAATGGTTGAAACTGCAACACTAGCGAGCCACCGGAGAGCAATGACACATGCTTGATGTACATTCCGTAGCTATGAAAATTTTCTATCCATTATTGTATTCCAGCCGGAAATCTCTACCACTGAATTATATTAAGTGAACTAAAACGGAATTAGTTAAACTGAATAAACCTATGATAAGTTTATAATTGTATTAATCATGGAAGGTAAACTAATAAAGAATAGGGATATCAAAAAAATAATAGGAAATATAAAGCGAATAGGATATAAAATATGAGGCCTTAGACATTATCCTTATTATTTTACAAATGAGAATATATTTTATCTATATGTACTAACTCCTAACTAGGTATTCAAATTTATAATTCTTAATTATGAATGGATGAGTATTAAGCTATTGAAAATGGGTATAGTATAGAATATTATGATAAATCGTCTTATGCTAAATAACTTCTTATTATTATTAGACACCTCACGTACATACATTGTCACATAGGATATTATGACTGTTGATAACTTCAAAAATTGATAATCACCCGATTTGCCAAACAATCAATTATCTACTACCATGAGAAAACCGAACAATCATTTCATTTACCGCGAGTATGCAGCTAATCAATGAAATAAAATTAGACCTAATTCACCTACCTAAATATATTTAAGATTACGAGGTTAATAACATAATTTAATGACTAATCTAGTTGCGCAAGTTATTTACATTCCGGAATTTCTTCTATATACATTATATTATCACGTAACAAAATCTTTGACTAATAAACCCTCCATGAACCCGTAATGAATCCTTCTAACAAATACAGTAAATATCTTTATCATAACTCTTTTTCTATTTTCTCCTTCTCATTCATTAGGAATCATCTTGTTGAGTGTATAGAGACAAGGCTATAGAGTGGTGCCATACTCACAAAAACTTATCCAATTATAACTCATGACAAAAAATCTTGTCTTCAATAGACTGATCTGTTTCCTATTTTTTCCTGATCTGTTTCAGATATTTTTCAACATGACTCAAGCGTGATTTTGCATTCTACATTCATGAGAAAAACACTTTTCATTATAATATTCCAGTAGGAAACCTTTACGACAGAACGCTAGTCAAAACAAAACTATGATCGAGTGCCAGGCTATCGACAATAATAATTCTGTATTTCGCTTCTCACTAGAGTAGTGTAATTATCTCACTGCCTACAACATCAACTGGATAAATTGACTCGACATAGATCATGATTATTATTTATCTCAAACTCAAAGTATGTGACATTTTCTCTAAACACTGGAATAATAATTCTCAAGGCATGATTTAATAATATGAAAGTTCAGCTCTAACTTAGCATTGATGGACTGCTACTGCTTGCCTTCTGATTATCAACATTATTGAATTTACCAAAACATTGATAGACTACTATTATACTATTACTGATTTACAAGTGCACTGACATTTCCAACCTTACTGGAGCCTCACATAATTATTCCTCAACTATAAACTTCATATTTAACTAGATCTCAAAACATCCCAACTTATTCACATGGAAAACTTGATTGCAATTTTACTATTCATCATTAAAAAATTTATCATTCCATTAAAGATTTTCCTATTTTTTTTTATTTATCAATTCTTTTTGACTACTTATCTCTAAAGGGTCTACTACTGTTAATTACCTCAATTTAATTTTCCCAACAAAAATTCTATTTCCTTTTTGACACGAATTTTCCTACAAATTTCTACCTTATATCCCTATTTAAATTTTTAATCAACCTTTCAACTCTCAACTATGGAATAATTTAAACTCATGCTTAACTCAAGAGATTTTCCCTTTTCATTTCAAATTCAACTAGAAGAATTTCACTGTTAATTTTATTTTAATTTAGCCCATTCAGTACTGTTCCAATATTTATTCCTACTTTCACTGATAACCATTTTAACATTACCTAGGTACTCGAAAAAGTTTCTCTGTTATTTTATTTGTATACCTTAACTAATCACTTTAAATATTCATTGTCTAAAACCTTCAATTTTCGTTACCATACCAAATTTCTAAGCAACTTCAAACTCAATAATACCCCTTTTTTTACCAATTTTATTATTACTTGTGTTTTTGCGGCTGACTTTCCTACCAAACATTAACGAACCTTTTGACTGGGCTTCCCTAAACTGCATTACGCTGATTGTTTTCCTTACAATCACTACAAAGACTCACTAAATATTCTAGATTTCGGTTTACGTTATTCTACTGACAAGCCTCATAACTCTCAAATGAACCAGACCGTTTACTAGATACAAAAAAATCTTAGCTCACACCATCTTCAGTGCCTTTCGCTAAAATTATACAATTCCACCATACAAATTTGCAAGGTTAGTCACAGCTAAATTCCTTGATTTGTTACATGGACAGCTTTCGGGCAGTGCTCCATTCTCTCTGGACATGGACCTACACTTTCGCCAATTACCCAAATTCAACAACAACACACATAGGCAGGACATCCCCGTGTCCTCCTCTAAATCTTGAGTCTCAACTAAACAAAAAAAAATCCCCACAGCCTACAGGAAACGTCACCAACACAATGGATCTTTACCCTATCACTACACATGCCTACCGCAAAAATCACACCTAAAAAAAAATATCTCCAATAATAAAACTGATTCACCTTTTCGAGAATAAACATTACTGATAAAGGGACTTAACAACCTCATCTCAATCAACTTATTTTTATACAAATTCCCAAGGATTTGATCATCGTTTCAACTTTAATCTACAATATCTAATTATTTAGTTTAAACATCTCAAGGCCAAAACTACTCATGAACTTTTCAAAACTACATATCAACAATAACTAATAAAACAGTTTCCTATTTATTCTCTGATTACTTTCGATCTACCTAAACTTATCAAAAATAATTTCCTATTTTCCTCGAACATTCTCCCATAATAATTTCCGAATTTTCCTAATTAACTTGGGTTGACCTTTAAAATCTCAATATTCACTTTCACTACTACTATACTATGATGATACTCAAGTACCCGATGCATGAGACCAGAATACGTATGTTGACATCACAATAATTTCTATCATCATTCACAGAATTACAGAATGCAAAAAATTTATTCAGCACTTAGAATCAGTTTTTTTTTCACATATCCTAGTTTCTTCTACTCATTTCTATTCTACCGTTAAACCTTTAATTTATCAATAATCAATTTCAATATAAAGTTTTAGAATACTTTCAACTTGAGCTTCAATGATACCTAACTTTATCTTTAAGCACTTCAAAAGATTTTAATTTTAATGGATTTACTGAATTTAATAACTTCTCTATTTCATCTACAATTATTTAAACTTCAGAAATAATGGAGTAGCAACTATAAATTATTCATTCAACTCCAAACCCAAAAATCCTGACCGTCAAATCGTTCACAGCATGAATTTTCAATTATAGACTCAGAAAAATTGATCTAGTATGATTAGAGTAAGTTATGAAAAATCTAATTTTTTAGAAAATTTGAATTCCAGAGATTTAAATATTTCTAGACAGCAGAGTGGCGCAGTTGTGTGCCTGACCTTTTAAAAGATGATAAAGAAGATAATTTTGAATGAAATTTAGAATTTAGAAATAGGCTGACACATCTAGAAAATACCTGAGTCTATACCTAATTCATGCAGGTGAATGGGCTAGAGTCAAGAAAACTTCAATTAATCTTGCCATGCCTGATTTAATAGGTTTCTACTACAGAATAACACTACAATTTGAAATAATTGAAAAATACAAACAGCTTCAATAAACATTGGCAACTGAAATCGAACAACAGAAACAACAATTTCATGTTACTTTGTTGACATTCTTCATCTGATTTGGGGGCACATTACTATCCCTCATCCCTCATTTAGATAGCAATACGTCACAAAACCAAACAATATAAGTCATAAAATAACAAATTAATTTCAACATGAAATTACTCAAGAAAGAAAAGCCTGTTGAACCCAAATTTCGTCGATAGTAACCCATATAACCCGTTTCATAATAATTTTGAATCCCCACTTTTGATTGACATTCTCGAATGAACCTTTGTTTCACTACACTGCACTTTCGTTGGTCTGTACGTTGCTTTATCGTCGGGGCTACAGTACCTTGTTTTTGGCGGTGAACTTTTACCGGTTGAATTTGGCTTGACGGTGACGTCCTCTTACATCCCTAGACCTGTCGTCTGAACGGGTGTCTTGAAGCGGTGTTACATAAAGTTGCGGAACCAAAGTGGTGGTACATGAAGTTGGTTTGGGGACACACATGAACTGCTGTAAATAAATGTATTACAGCATTAATTTCTAACTCTACCTACAATTCATCAAAAGCTAAAAAAGGAGTTTATTCTGTTATTTAATTTAGATTTTATCTTGACGTTCTGATTTCATTCTCAAAATTTAACAGATTGAATTAAAACGAATTTACTTGCCAGAGTGTCATTAATATACACTGCAACATTTATGAAAACACCCGTAATAAATTAATATAATGCTTTTAGAAAATGAATACTTCATTAATTATGATGTTAACTTTTATATAAATTGATATAATACTCTTAGAAAAGGAATAATTCAGATTGAAATGATGCTAACTTATATGATATTTTTCGTTTGGTTTGCGAAATCAAATATAATTTTTCATATAGTAGCTCGACTAGTATTGTTGGAAACTTGTGTGCTAGCCAACATTTATTTTATCTATTATTTATTATTTATTATTATTATATATTTTATCTATTATTTATGAACTATAGGACGCAATACAAGTGCAAACAATGGGCATTCGCCCAAAACTGCTCAGAACCTTAATTTAAAATGAACAGTCCAGAGTTTATGATTTGATTTACCTACAAATACAAGTCCAAAAACGAGTATCAACTAGAATTATGAATTTATCACAAAACAAAACAAGACACTTTATAACACAATAAAAGAAAAAAATATTGAAAATTTCACTTTAAGGTAAAAATAATGTTTGCCCTATAAGATTCATCTTGTAGATAGTTTTTACCTTTAATTAAATAAAATTAGTAGACACATAGAAAATAATTTGAATTGTATTAAAATTTGAACATTCATGTATCAGGCTCAATATCAGGAATTAACTCATGTACTGGTATGGTAACATTCATTAATATTAATTTCATGGAAAAGAAAAACTTTCTTCTTCGTCTATTAAGATTTCTATCATAAAAATTTACTAAATCATTCGAAAGCCTTAATGACATAAGAAAACAGAGTCTGAAAAATATAAAATTATAAAATGTCATAAACTCAATATGAACATAATCTTAAAAATTTCATTCCAATTTAAAGGCTATCTTCCTGACTTTCAGCAATACTCTACGATAATATATCTCCAGAAACAATAACTCAAATGTAACGTAACTGAAAACTTTCTATACTTCTTTAGAAAAAATTTATAATTATCTTCCATCACTAATAAAATCAAAAGGATTATTCTCAATCAATATTATTAACTTGAATAATAACAGGCTTTGTTAATACAATACTCTTATGGAAGTTTCAATCAATTAAATTCCCTAAATTATATTTTAACCTAATTTTACATACCTTAGCGGTTATTTGAAAAAAACAATTATTTGTACATGATGAAGAAACACAATTAAACTTTTCAGGACATGGCACTACTAGAAAATTTAAACTTTAAAAAAGATAAAACTAGCTCCTACATTAACTAATGATATAAACTTGTAAACCTGCCCAAAAAGGTCGAAACATAATGACTACATCTTTACTCTCGTAGTGCTCCTAGCAAAGTGTCCTCCTAAACGTAATGTGGTCTCTCGGCTGGGGAATCGCCCTACTACTGTATTTAGAAACAGGTCTCCTATTGGGCGAAGGGAATCAATTTGACCAATCATCGCGTGGCTTCTAGAGCCTTTGGACCAAATAGTAACTGCAAAATCAGTAGTTTGTTATTATTTCAATGCTTGCTGTTTTCCAGCTTATCGCACTCCATGTTGCGACAGGAAGGCTACGTTTTAGAGATAATTCCATAATCTACATTCCTCGACTACTCAGAGCCACAATTTTTAAAATATCTATCATGGGAAACTCGAAGTCATGGCCGTTCATAACCCTTCGTCGGGCGCAATAGGCCTGACAGGCACAGCAGATTTGTTTTAGTTTCTCTTGATGCCACTAGGGTGCGTACATCGCTAGTCTCCAGGATACTCGCGTCAATTTTGAAGGTGTTGAAGATTCCTCATACCAGTAGCCGTTCTGATTGTGTGTTGAGGAGATCTGTCTATCTTGGCTTCTCAGGCCAGTTGCGCCTGAACTCGTCCATTTTTTGAAGGTATGTTTTTTGTTTCATTATTCATTTAGTCAGTTTAATTTGATCATTTTATAAACATAATTATCAAATTTGTGTCTGTTTTACAAAAATATATATATGTTTTTTCAGGTTGGCTTCTCAGGCCAGTTGCGCCTGAACTCGTTCACTTTTGGTCAAATGTATATTTTGTATGATTATTTACTCAGTCAGTTTACTTTGATTGTTATATAAAAATAATTTAGCAGTTATGGAAAAGTAATTTAGTAATTTAGCAGTTATACAAATAAGCTATTATAAAAATAATTTTGTTTGTTTTGGTTTCAGTTTTACTGGAAAAATGGCTCGAGAAACGTATGATACGACCAATCAGAAAAATATTGAAGAGCTACGACGTTTCCTTGAGGATGATGATGATGAAGACCCAGCGGCCAATGAGGATTTGGGAGAAGAAAGTGACATCGATTCACAAGATGAAGTGGAGGAACAACAAGGTGATTCCGATACAGAGCAGGATTGTGATAAGTTTAGTGATGATGAAGATACTACGAGTGAAGAAACAGATGAGACATTTTTTTTGGGCAAAGACAAGAAGACTAAGTGGTTGAAAAAGTCACCTGGAAGCACTTTTCGTCGGGTACAATCTCAAAATATTGTAACTCATCTTCCTGGTGTAAAAGGTAATGCAAGAAATGCTAAATCTGCTTTTGAATGTTGGAGCAATTTATTTACTGACGACATCCTTGACACAATTGTAACATGTACAAACCAATACATGAACTCTATCAAGGACCAATTCTCTAGAGAACGAGACATCAAGCCTACTGATGTTATTGAATTGAAGGCTTACATTGGTTTGTTGTACCTAGCTGGGGCATACAAAGCAAATCGGCAATGTCTAGAAGAACTTTGGGGAGCTGAGGGTGATGGTGTAGAGAAATTTAGTCTTGTAATGAATCTGAAGCGATTCAAGACTCTAACACGTTGCCTCCGTTTTGATGACCGGACAAATCGAGCTGATCGAAAAAAATATGACCGTCTAGCTCCTGTTAGGGAGGTATTTGAAAAGTTTGTGGAGAATTGTCAGAAGAGCTATTGTGTTGGGGAGAA
This sequence comes from Nilaparvata lugens, assembly GCF_014356525.2. Taxonomy (NCBI): domain Eukaryota; kingdom Metazoa; phylum Arthropoda; class Insecta; order Hemiptera; family Delphacidae; genus Nilaparvata; species Nilaparvata lugens. Next base: position 51,904,157 of record NC_052518.1, read on the forward strand.
CGTGACTCTTGATGAAATGCTTCCTGGTTTTCGAGGTAGATGTAGCTTCAAGCAGTACATACCATCTAAGCCAAACAAGTATGGAATAAAAGTGTATGCTCTCGTAGATGCCAGAATGACGTACACTATGAAGATGGAAATATATGCTGGTAAACAACCAGCAGGTCCATATTGTTTGAGCAATAAACCAACTGATGTAGTGAGACGAATGGTTGAACCAATTGTTGGAACAGGTCGGAACATAACAGCCGACAATTGGTTCACTGATGTTGACTTGGTTGATGAACTGAGAAAAAAGAAACTGTCCTACGTTGGCACTGTGAGAAAAAATAAATCAGCGTTGCCACCAGATTTTGTGAATGTGAAAGGAAGAAAACAATATAGCAGTATGTTTGCATTCAATGATGGCAAAGTTCTGGTTTCCTACATCCCTCGTGAAAGGAAAAATGTCATTCTTCTATCCTCCCTTCATAATGACTCAACAATTGACCCTGATTCTGGAGAGCGGAAGAAGCCTGAGATTATAACTTTTTATAATCAGACAAAAAGTGGTGTCGATACTGCAGATCAAATGTGCATGACATACAGTGTAAGCCGGAACACCAAGCGCTGGCCAATGGTCATTTTTTTTGCAATGCTGAATGTGGGTGGTATCAATTCACAAGTTATCTACATGTGCAATGAACTACAACCCCTGCGCAGAAGAATGTATCTGAAAAAACTGGCGAATGAACTGGTTTATGGAGAGCTACAGAGAAGAAGTATGAAGACAACTGGAATTCCCAGCAGCCTACAAGTTCGTCTGAAGAGATATCGACCCAGTGCTGATGATGATCGAGAGAAGTCGCCCACGCAAGAACCTCCCAAGAGGCGTAAATGCATCACTTGTGCTGCGGAAACTGGCCACAGAAGGCTGTCGAATTACGAATGTCATGATTGCCATGAGGCGATTTGCCTATCTCATGCCAATATGGTATGCCAAGGCTGCACTACAACCCGCCAACAAATTGTTGAATCAGAGAGTGAATCTGACTAAAAAAATACAAGTTTCAACTTATATTTATAATAGTTCATTATTTTTTATTTGTATTTACAACAGTTTATAAAATCTAGTTTTAGTTATTTCGGTATAAATCTAATTGCAGTGTTGATTGAGTCATTTTTCACAAAACTTGTAAGTCAATATTTTTCAGTCACATTCACTCGCAAAAACTGAACTGAGATTTGATAAAAAAAAACTCTTATTAAGATTAAAACAAATCAATAAAATTTACTATGGTTATTATATTTGTCTGTAAATAAGTAATCAATTATCTGAATGATAAAGTAGTTTGTAAGTCAATATTTTTCAGTCACATTCACTCGCAAAAACTGAACTGAGATTTGATAAAAAACTCTTATTAAGATTGAAATAAACCAATAAAATTTACTATAGTTGTTATATTTGTCTTTAAATAAGTAATCAATTATCTGAATAATAAAGTAGTTTGTGAAAAAGTTCCATATAATGTGTCTTTTTTTGAATTTACATGGCATTTTATGATAAGCGCCTGTCAGGCACATTGCGCCCGAACTCGGGAGGCTCGACATTGCACCTGACGGAGGGAATCAATTTGACCAATCATCGCGTGGCTTCTAGAGCCTTTGGACCAAATAGTAACTGCAAAATCAGTAGTTTGTTATTATTTCAATGCTTGCTGTTTTCCAGCTTATCGCACTCCATGTTGCGACAGGAAGGCTACGTTTTAGAGATAATTCCATAATCTACATTCCTCGACTACTCAGAGCCACAATTTTTAAATATCTATCATGGGAAACTCGAAGTCATGGCCGTTCATAATAGAGAGAGAGAAAATAAAATATTTCGCTAACTCACATTAATGGCTCTAGTCTATTGCATATAAAATTTACTATTATAACTTTGGAAAAGGCCTGAATTAAAAATAGTGCTTGGCACAATATGTATTTATCTATCTAGTATAATTAAATAGGTATTTAAACTATCAATAAATGATCATTTCTATAACTTGATAAGAATTATTTTGTAGTTTTGATACCGAACAATAGAATACAATGATACAATCATAACCTCATTAACATTGTATGATTTACACTGAACTCCATACTAACTGGAATGGACTAGCAACACAAAGAAAGTGAGGCAACTGGTAAAGATAGGCAACCCGCATTGCTGTGGGATTCGTCGTTTTGTAACACATTGGCTCTTATGGGAAAATGCATTGCACAGTTTCAATTTCTATTTTATTTCTATATTGTATGTCTTATTCCATGGAAGCGTTATTTTTCCTTTATTGAGCAGCTCATTGTTAACTTTTTGAGAGCAAAAATAATGAAATAGGTTGAATATGAATACCTAATGAAAAGAATTTTTTTATTTGTGACTGTGGTAGTTTTAGTATTGTCAACTTTTCACAAGCAAGGGAATAACTTTGGGCCAGATTTCAGAGAAGCGTATCATTTATTAATTTTTATTTATTTAACAAGGACAAATATAAACTGTCATGAAATGATTGGGAATGAAAAAACAGGTTCATAGTCCTTATTATTCCAATCCCGAATTTTGTTCGTACACAGTCCAAAGGAGGGCTGTGTTTAATTGAAACTATTAAACACAATCTTATGTTTATTTTGATAGGATATACTATTGTTTTTTGGATTATATGATTTATTGTTATTGTTAAAGGAAAGATTTATGATTTATTGTTGAAGGAAATATCTCAATTTAATAATATGGGCCTACTTACAGCAGGCTATGAATGTAGAATATTATTTATGTATGAATATTATGCATTGGTGTAATTTCAAATCATATAAGAGTGGGAGTTTCAGAAATGAAGCAAATAACGAAGAAACATTTTATTATATTATATGATTATGATAAGCAAACAGTAAAATATGCTTCATAATTACCATAGTAAAATGAACAATTTGAAATTAAAAGGTTTCAAAAATTAATTACAATTCAGCTGATAACAATCTCATATTTTTTACAATAAAAGTAGGTGAATAAAATGAATTATTATGTGGACTCATGATGATTTAATAACACAGGATTATTGAATATGTAATGATAGCAATATACTAGGTATTCTGATAACATTTCAAATCATGTAAGTGTGGGAGTTTCAGAAATGATGCAAAGAAATCTATGAAGAAACATTTATATTAATTGTATTATAATTATGACCATATGATAAGCAAACAGTAAAATATGCTCAATAATTACTATAATATTGTAAATTGAACGATTATTTATTTGAAACGGAAAGGTTTCAAAAATTAATCACAATTCAGCTGATAGCAATATCATATTTTTCAAAATAAAAGTAGGTACCTGAAATAAATTATGTCATCTCTTGATGATAACACAGAATTATTAATCATTTGTATTTATTCTTTTTTGAATAAGGATTAATTTGTTCTTCAACTATGTTTTTTTTATTTTAGATGCTATAAAGTAGGCCTAAATTTTCAATTAGCATAGAAACTATCACCGTATAGCCTACTAGGAATATATAACCAAATTTGTTGTTTTATTTTTGGTCAAATAAACTGATCAATATAGAAAAAAGTATTGGAAATGTATGTAGAACAAAAAGGTTTCTTCAAATTAATTAATAGACTAAAAATGTTTGACTTACTTGTGAAATGGTATTTCATTTCCTTTAACATGCCCATTCTTGCATCCAAATGCAACACAATACATCACCATTTCTCGGTCGTATTTTTATTTAATTCTACGCATTTCACGACAAATACATCACAATATTAAAGAGAAAAGGTTGTGATCTAATACTGATAGCCCTAATACTCATTCAAATCCGTTTTTCAACTTTAAAAATGGAAAATCGTACTCAAGAGCTGCAACAACCTGTTTAAATGTATGAGTACGAGAGAGAAGGGAATCCCACACGGTAGGCATGTCTCACTCACTCCGCCTTACACACTTTTGGCTGTAGCTTAGCATTGGACAGCCCGTTCCAGTTAGTATAGAGTTCACTGATGATTTATAGTAGCATAACCTTAAAATTTTGCTTTCAAAATTGCCAACTTAACATTTTTTTTTTTTTTTTTTGGTGTGGCGAAAAATAGCGTTCGCAACACGGGCAACAATTTTTTACTGGCTCTCGACCGCTTCAAGTTCTCGACTTCGTCTCGAACTTGAAAACCGCGATCTCGAGCCGGAAAACGTACATTTTCGACCCTAGGTGCGAAATATACTATTGTTTACAATGTCGTCCGAGTGGTTTGTCGTCCGAGTGGGTACCCACCCTATTTTTCATTTAATGTATTCAAATGTAATTATAATTGGGATTGGGATAATACAAAAATATACTTTTTGGTTAGTGATATCTATTACATTGTGACAATTTGGTTTCTCAATAATTCTCATCGTGAGGTGAGTTTAATGTGGACTAAGTTACTAAAGTTGAAAATATTTTGAAATAGCAAATTTAATTTATTTATAATAGGCTAACAACTTTCATTAATTTATTTGTTCTATCATTAGAATGCTTGAATAATATTAGAAGTATGGGGTACTGAATAGGCTAAATATATTTAGACCTTATTCCCTATTGTGAGATATCTATGAGTTTCATCTTCTTACTGTAGTTATAGGTTACTGCATCATTCATTCAATAAATAAAAAAAAGGATTCGCTAACATAAGTGATTTACATGTAGGCCTACTGCAGTCAGGCTACTTGTTGGAAAATCCATTTAGAGAAATGATTCAAGATTAAGCTTGGAGTGGTTTAGTCAAATGTGGATTGTTTTATAAAATAAGTTTTTCAGTGTTTTATAAAAAGTTTTCCACTAACGAAATTATAAACTGAATGAAATTCAACCAGACTCACTGAAGCCCTAGAGCTGATTGGATTGGTTGTTTGAAGATAATTTATATACTCAGACTACTGTAGTTTGTAACATCATAGAGAAACAATAGCATAAAAAACATCTCATGGTGTTTAATTTAATGATATAGTATAGGGCGTTTATGTTTTAAATTTCACTGTTAACTCAAGCCGCTAATATTCCTATGGTATTTTTTCTTTATTGTAACTCAATATAAATATAATAACTCTGGTACTGTGAGGTCCACTTAATGGCAGCATTTGATTAACATTGGTGTTGCTATTCTTGTCTATCATTTGACAAATCAAATAGCTTTTGTTGTATTCATGGGTTTACACAATTATAAGACCAACTTAAATACACTGTTATTTTATTGTATAAACTAAATGATATTTAAAAAATAATCTTAGTTCACCAAAATCACTTCTCATCTCTAACTCCGTCTCTGTCTGTCTGGCCACACTGCTGCCAACATCAATTGAACAACATTATTTTACATTCAACTTTATTATCTAATAATTAAATTATTATTTAAATAATTATTATCAACACTTCCCCCTTAGACTTAGCTTCTAAGTTCTTCAAATATATGTTAACTAATTTTTAACTAATACATTTATTTAATCACAACAGATTTATTTTATTACAAAGCCACAACAACATTTAATTATAAAATGTTTCAAAAACAATGTATTTATTTTATTAAGTTATTAACGGCATCAAAACAACCTGTTTATTTTATTACAATGATACAATAAGTTTACTATCCATAGCTTATACATATTGGCTTTGACTCACTCCAGGGTATCTTAACACTAAACATTTTAAACTCAAACATCTTATTTAAAAATATTAAACCCGTTGGAAACATCAATAAATATTTATAAATCCAACCTCTGAGGCTTGCAAATTTTTGTCTCCCAATTCTAGATACCTGACCTTTATTAAACGGCAATTCTGTATCCTCTCCCAGCATATTCTCTTTTAATCTATTATCAACCAGATCCCTCTCCTCTCTATCATCTGAACCATCTCTTACTCCAGTATCAACTATTCTTCTTATATTATGGTGAAAATCCAATAGATGATTTGAACGGGCTCGAATATGAAAACTGTTTCTCCTGAACTCACTACCAGTACAGTCTTACAACATCACAGACCTAGGGTGATTTGTGTACCCTATAATTACACCTGGCACCCAAACTCTCTTGTGTACATTGTACACATACACGGGGTCATGCAATTTATACAGAACAGTAGGTCTAGCATTCTTATCATACTGCTGAGCAGCAATTTCTTGTTTAGCATTAATCAAACTACTAACCTTATCTCTGTCACAAATAGTTGGAATTAATAGCTTAGTAGCCATTGGAAGTTTAGTGTGTAATCTCCATGACATTAGCAGCTGAGCTGGTGAATAATCGCCTATTACTGGGGTATTATGCATCTCAAGAAGAGCAAGTTCAAAATCCTTATTATCCTCCACCGATTTTTTAATCATTTTTTTAATAGTCTGTATAGTTCGTTCCACCTGACCATTTGACCTAGGATAGTGAGGGCTACTATTGATCACTTCAAAGTTCCATTCTAATGCAAATTGTTTAAATTGATATGATCCAAAAGGGTTGTTATCTGCGACTACTGTGGTGGGTATACCATGGATGGAACAAATTTTTTAAAATTCATTAATAACCTCTGACGTTGTTTTTTATTTAAGACAGAGGCACTCAGCCCATTTAGTGAAATAATCAACAACAATTAGATATACCTTATCTTGATATTCGGCAATATCCATACCCACTTTGTAAAATGGCAAATCTGGAATTTCATGTGACTGTGAAAAATCTTTGACATTGGCATTCATGTATTTCTGACATAAGCTACAATTCTACATTTTCAATGTCTACTGACATACCTGGCCAATACAAGATTTGCCTGGCTCGTGATTTGGTTCTCTCACAGCCCAAATGAACTTCATGAAGTAACTTCAACATTGACCGTCTAAGGTCAGAGGGCACAACTACTTTGTCATTTAAAAATAGCAACTCATCATGTACATATAAATCATTGCGTTTACTAAAATACACTTTAGCACTTTCTGGCACAAATTTTCTATGATTTGGCCACCCACTTTTATAGTAACTAACTCTTAACTAGTTTCAGAGCTGGATCATTTTCAGTACTAAACCTAAATTCAACTTTCTTACTATCAGATATAGGCAATTCACTAAGTATGACCTTCTCAACTGAACTTACATTAGTCTCACATTCCCTAGAGCTGGAATCAGCGATGTTACGTGATAACAAATCTGCAATAACTATATTTTTTCCTGGGCTGTATTTTATTACAATATCATACTTGATTAGCTTGAGTTTCAGTCTCTGCAATCTTGGTGACAAAATTTTGTGGATAGGTTTCCTCATAATGGATTCTAACGGTTTTGAGTCATTAAGGACTGTGAATTTATGTCCATACAGCAAGTGATGAAATTTTGTGACAGCAAAAACAATACTCAGCAATTCTTTTTCAACCTGAGCATATTGTTGTTCTGTGTAACTCAAACTACGTGAAGCAAACGAAACTGGCCTCCCCTCCTGTAGTAGACAGCAACGTAATCCATCCTTACTAGCATCTGCATGAACCTCAATAGTCTTATTACCATCAAATGTTGCCAAAACAGGTGCTGAAGTCACTGCTTCTTTTAATTTATTTACACAATCTGAGTGAATTGGCATCCAGCACCAATTGGACTCCTTTTTAAGAAGCTCACGCAAAGGACCAGTCATATCAGACATATTTGGTGTGAACTCACGAAAATAATTGAATAAGCCTAACATTGATTGCAATTCTTTTTTATTAGTAGGATCTGACAACTTGCATACAGCTTTGATATTATCTTTATCAATTTGGAGCCCCTCAGAGCTAAACCTAAGTCCAAGAAAACTAACCTCACTCAGTTTATATTGAACCTTTGCTGGATTAAATTTTACATTATTCCTTCTGGCCCTATTTAATACTTCTTCCAGAATTTTATCATGTGATTCTTTTGACTCAGCCGCTATCAGAATGTCATCAAAATATACAGTTACACCATCTATGTCAGGGAAAATTTGATAATTGAGCTTCTGAAAAAGCTGAGGGGCTATTTTAATACCGAAAGGAAGCCTTACGAATCGGTAACAGCCAAATGGTGAGCTGAATGTACTGAAGTGACTTGAATCATCATCAAGTGACACATGCCAGAAACCATTTTTTATATCAACAACACTGAAGTATTTCTTACCACTTAACATAGCTTTAATTTCTTCAACAGTTTGAATTAGAAATGGCTCAGATATCAGTGCTGAGTTGAGGGACTGAGGGTCTAAACAAAGCCTGAATGTTTTATCACTTTTTTCATCCATTACTAAATTACTTACCCAATTACGAGGCTTATCAACCTTTTCAATTACTACCATTTCAACCAGCTCATACAAAGTGCCTTTTAATTTAGGCAACATTGAATATGGTATACTGTTCGAGGTGGTTTAATTACTGGTTCCACAGTTGGATCCACTTTTAATTTGTGCTCACCCATAAAGCAACCCAAACCTGTAAAAACATCTTTATTGCTCTGTATGAATCTGTCTTTTGATACTTCAATACTGTCAATCCGTTTGATAAGACCTAACTGAATACAAGTATTCAAAGCTAGTATGGGTATACACCTAGCCGACTCTACTATAACAAAATCATCTTTTATACTAACCCCATTAATGGTGCAAGTAAGGGTGATAACACCAACAGTATTGATTTTAAAACCTCCATATGAAACAAGTTTGATATTTGATTTTACAACAAAATCCATTAAGTGAGAATCAATTTCCCTGAGCACACTCAGTGGCAAAATGTTAATTTCTGCACCAGTATCAAGTTTTAAGTTTACTTTATAACCATTTATTAATACTTCTTTAAACCATGCCAGCTCCTTTTGATCAAGCTTATCATTATTTCTTTGCTTATCAACTGTTTAAATTCTCAGTTCACTGATAACAGATGCAGCTCTAGGCTTATTTTCGAAACACCCTACTGAAAAATGATTCATTTTATTACAAACAAAACATTTCTTTCCAAAGGCTGGACACTGAGCCGGTAAGTGACTAGTATTACATTTTTTACATAAATACATATTAGACTATTACATTGATTTTCCTGTTTCTCACTAGGCTACTAGCTCTATTATACTCCAACCTTTCAGCTCCTGTTGATTTCCCTTCAGCCGAAAATTTCCTCCTGGGTTGAAATGTCTTGACTTGATGAACGACATCCTCCTTTTTCACTGAAGTAAGTGGAGTAGAACTATCCTGGCGGGTTGTTGAGCCATACTCAAAAGTCGGCAGTCTTTTGTCCTGGGAAATGATACGGTACTAACGTGTTCCCGACTAGATTCCACTAATTGACAAAACCGAATTGCATCTTGTAGCTTGATATTAACCTCTCTCAACAGTCAATCTCTCTCCTGTGTTGTTGAATCTTCAATGCCCATTACAATGCGATCACGAATTAGATTGTCCTCTTCAACCCCAAAGTGACAGTAATTAGCAAGCTTACGAAGATCAGTAAGAAATGTATTAAATGGTTCACCTGGAGCCTGAGACCTCTTATAAAACAAATACCGGCGGTACACTACGTTTGGTGTTGGAGAAAAATGTTTATCAAAAGCATCAATCAAATCCTGTAGTTTTACTTTATCAACATCGCCAATCTTGAACAGATAGGGCATCCGAGCCTATCACATTCAAAAACTGGGCCACTTTTATAGCATCTGATTTTTCCCCAGCCTCCGTTGCCGTTAAAAATAACTGGAATTGATTTTTAAAAAGGGTCCAGTCACTGGAAATATTATCCGAGTGAATGTTGAGTGGTCCCGGAGGTTTAAAACTCATGTTGGAAGACACTTAACCTTAACGTTCATGAACTACACTATTATCGCCGATTATTTTACCGTTTCGACTGCACCATGTTGTATTCACGGGTTTACACAATTATAAGACCAACTTAAATACACTGTTATTTTATTGTATAAACTTAATGATGTTTTACATAATAATCTTAGTTCACCAAAAGCACTTCTCATCTCTAACTCCGTCTCTGTCTGTCTGGCCACACTGCTGCCAACATCAATTAAACAACATTATTTTACATTCAACTTTATTATCTAATAATTTAATTATTTAAATAATTATTATCAACAGCTTTGGAAATTGAAATAAGTTTAGCGCTACCCTTATGTTGCTTTACATGATTGTTTTTTTACAATGTGAAAATATAATTAATTGGACCTTACAAAAACATTTAATTTAAATCATGAAAATGTATGAATTACTAATTGAATAATATATTTTCTTGACAAATAATATATTATTTATTATTATTAAATAGAATGAACATTCAATATTAGGTTACATCAGATATGTTATTCCGAATCAGCTATTCACTATTTTAGGAGCCAGTGGCAATACAGGAAATCGGCAACGCTGTTGTCCTATCTTTTCTACTGGCATTATAACATTGACCTAACTATAAGCCTATTTGAATGAATGAATTCATTTGCCAAAAACAAGATACAAACATAAAAATTGAGGAAATGTTAATCTATTTAATTATAAATTATAACAAAATGATATCCTTATTCATGATAATAATATTGATAAATTAAGATTAAATTTATGCTCACATGCATGAGTACAGTAGGTGAGGCAAAAACACCGGCAGAAGGAAGATTCCTTGTGCGCCAGTGTGAGTCGTAAAATCAGCTGTAATTAACCTGTACATAAGTATCGCTGTATTTATTTACCCTCTTTGAATGAGTAGTTTTAATTTGATCGCCAACTTTTTTCATGCCAATGTTAAATTTAATATTATACAAAAGTTTCCCTTATAAATTAACTTGAACTTATTATTTCTATTTTACAGTGCCAAACTGATCAATTGCATCCTAATGGAACGTTCAAGATGTGATTCAGTAACTGATACGGTAGTTGCAATTATTATTAGTTTTGACCAAGTAAGTGAACAATTCACCATGAAATGGTATTTTTGCTTTTGCTCTAAATCAGTATGGGCTGGGACACACAGAGAACAATCTGTGGGAAGCGGTCAGAGTGGCCTTCATCTATATTTTAGAAATTCATATCCATAACCTAGCTGCTAAGACCACTCTGATTCCTGTCCGCAGATCGCTGTGTGTGTGTCCAAGCCAAAAAGTCACTCATACACACACACATACAGACCAATACCCGAAAACCTCTTTTTTGGTTATACCTCGAAACGTATAGAAATTTACAAATTGGGGTACCTTAATTTTTTTCGGATAGCAATGAAAGTAAAACCCACTTTTTTGGACTCTGGGGACCTTGAAACGTATAGAAATTGGGCTACCTTATTTTTTTCGGAAAAAAATACTTTCCTTACCTATGGTAATAGGGCAAGGAAAGTAAAAAAAAATTGGTAGCAATTGTGTTTTTTAAATGTCACACATTCAAGAGCGGATATCTCAAAAACTAGAGGATATATAAAAAAAGTTATAGAATGAATATTGTAGGAGATTATGTAAGTTTTAATTTGTTATATAACAGTTAAGTCCTTAAGATACATAGTTTTTGAGTTTTATGCGAGAAACCAAAAAATGGTACCTTTAAACCACCCCCACCCCCTTAGCACAGGGGTGGGGACTTTTAATATTACCTCCTTATTACCCTCAACAGATCTGCGGGGTCAAAAATTGTCTTCCAAACATTTCCCTCTATACCCTTTTTTGAGCATTCATTGCCTGGACTAAATGTCAACCAGGGGTTGGGTGACTTTGTCTAACTTTGAAAAATATATGCAAAAAAGTTAATTTTCATGATTTATACAAAGTAAAACCAAATGTCAACCTTTAAAATGGATAATTGAATTAAAAACAAATGAAAACCACTTCAAAAAATTACAAGTTATTTATTGAAATTTTTTTTCAATTTTTTATGTTTCGGCTGCCTAAAATTTTTTGTAATGTCGGGGCATGTTGGCTCCAGCTTCAGAATAAGCAAAAAATGAATATTGAGAACACATTAATTTCAAGCAAGGTGAATAATTATGTTTTATTAGGTAGAATACATTATATTTATCATACATTGAATTGTATTTGCATAATATATCCTGCATAATAACACAATTTTTATACTGGGACAAAGTCACCATAATTTTAACCTGAAATGACTTTCTAAATGATCACTATGTATACCAATTAAAATATAATAAAAAAAAAATGAAATGTACTCGCCGATATTATAAGTCTTTTAGAAATAAGTTTTCTAATAGGCTACGTTTTCAGTCAACAAAATCACAAGATGAAGCAAGAAGCTAGGTTTTATGTCGATAATTCAAGTAATATATCGAGATTCGACAAGATATCAATTGTAAAAACTAGATAATGATCAGGGCTACGGATATAAATGTTAAACATCGATTTTGGATAACAGATATCGGAGATAAAACGATTTGAATCTTTTTCCGCGACATGGGTCAAAGTCACCCCGGTTGACGGTATTTTACAAAGGCGACTTTCTAGAAGTATTTTAAGCCTAGGTGATGGAAAATGATACAATATAAGTAGAGTTATAATAAATGAGGTTATGTAGTTCTTTTTTATTATTGTATTGACTTTTTAAACAAACAAAATTATTGTATTGACTTTTTGACTTATTAAACAAAATATTAATTGCTATGGATTCACAAAAAAGCTTGTAGTGCACCCAATAAAACACAGAAAGTGAGATAGGCTAAGGGGCTAAGCTATCAATCTGTGATAATAGGAAAACAGCTACCGGTACCGTATAGGAAAACTTTATTTTCAATAAGAAAACATAGCAAATCAAGTATAGGTGCATCAGTACCTAGGTTTACTTATTGCAAATGTTAATTAATTTCATTAGATTATTGGAACACTTCAAATCTTATTTTATAGCTTTTATAAAGTTTCTAGTTTTTAATGCTCCCGAAGAACTGGCATTACTGGCAAGGGCTGAAGAAGTAAATAAACCATTCACAAAACTTAAGTACATCTAGTTTTAATAGGTTGATATTAAAAGAAAACTCACTTGGTATGTTTTTGATATTCCATTAGCTTCATTAACTTGAGCCATTCGTTCACCACAGAAAACTCAAAATATAAGGTACGATATAGGCAGTACCTAGTAAGGATCTTACGCATCTTACGGATCTTAATGTTTTCTCATTCATTGTATGTTGCAAATTTGAAGATTAAAGCATTATTTCTATTCTATTCTATTCTATTCTGTTGTGACTTACTTGAATAAATAAATTTTGAAATTTTGAGAAATTTTGAAAAAGTAATTGCATGCGCGATAGGAGAAAATCCGTCAAAAACCAGTACATTTTTGTCCATATTACCAAATAACAAGTGTTAAAATATATCATTGATCCTATTTGGACTGCCTGGCAAGACTTTGAAGCTGAGAAATGCTGTTAATCTTGATTGCTCTAACCTGCTCGTTCTTCCTGATAAGAATTTTATTGTTTGATACCCACACGAACTTGTAATCATGATTTTTACAAAACTGTTTGGCCTCAAACAAAAGTTTTCGGTATGTTGGAGAAAGATTATCCACAATATAAACAGGTCCGTCCGGTAGATTCTTATTAATTCATTGAGTCCGAAAGCCTCCTTGTGCCTTTGTTTTCCCATGCATCTCTTTGTATTTCTTCATCCAAATCTGCTTTGTAATTCTCGAGTTGAAGGAAACTATAATTAATGGTATTTTCTCTTTTGATGACGGCAAACGGTGAGCGAAATTTATTCCAGATATATAGTAATCTATATTCAAAACATTTGAAGTCTGTTTTATTATTTCGAACACATCCTCATTAGCAGTAGATTGTATACCCTGTATTTCGATATTATTAGCTCTTGAATATTGCTGCAGTTCATTCAGCTCAGTCTCCAAGTCACTGATATTTGATTTCAAAATCGTATTTTCCTTTTGAAGTGCACTTTCATCCCTCTTCATCTCCTCTACCGTCTTAGAAAAATCGTCAATCTTGGCTGAGAAGAATTCTATGGACTTACGTAGCTCCGATACACTTTCATTGGTTTTCTTATGCTCCGAAGTTATTATCAAAAGTTCCTGGCTGATAGTTTGCCGCTCTTCATTTAATAAGTCGTTTCTTTTCATAAGTCATTCGAAATTTGAGGAGATTAATTGTCGGGCATTTTTGATTCACTAAATTTATAATTTGGACACTTCCAACGTTTCAAAGACTCCTTGGACAGTTTCTTGAAGTTCACCTCCTTCAATTTAATGCACGCAAAGTGAAAGTGGTAGACAAGTAGACTGATTCCTGCAAAGTTTATTAGTCAAGTCACTATATACATTGGTGCATGCAATTTATATTGTAGTTCTGATTTTTAATATATTATTTGGGTACATAAGAGAAGTCCAGAACAAATTTCTTCATGCAAAATTTCCTTGTGCTAGATACAGGTGACCCAAAAACCTCGTATTTTCGGCTCATTTTCCAGTTTTCAGCTATTTCTGCCAAATCTAGTAATCGGACAGAAACATTTGCTCTCATATTTTTTAAAATTTTAAAATGATGAATGAAATGAGATCATTCGGAACTCTCTATCTCCAATGAGTACTGAGTTATGATTTTTCAGAAATGAGTGAAATTTTAAGAAAAAATCAAAATTTTGATGAAGTTCAGTTTTTGATCAACAATATCTTTCGATTGTCACCATTTAGATGTGTAATTGAAAGTCCCTCTGGGCGTATTTTGTACACTACAATCTGAGATCAGGTAGAGCGCTGTATCTCATATAGATTTCCAGGTACACCTGACAATAATGCTCCTTGTATTGTGAAAAACATCTAATTTTCAGCTTCAATCATCATCAACTACATTGTCCTACCATTGATATTTCGCACAATGACATAAGTTCATGAGATTATGTTCTATGAGAATCACCCGTTAGATGCACTCCATATATTGATATATAAGTCAAGTGCTTGGCATTTATCCTGTTATTATGGACTGAATGCAATAGTCAACATATTAAGAATCATTCCTGATTACGAATGAATTTTGTAAAACAACAGTTTTCACGAAAAAAATTTCGAAGTTCAATATTAATAATAGTCAACATATTAAGAATCATTCCTGATTACGAATGAATTTTGTAAAACAACAGTTTTCACGAAAAAAATTTCGAAGTTCAATGTATTTTTTGAAAATACAACATTCAAAAAAACTTCGAAATTTTTTTCGTGAAAACTGTTGTTTTACAAAATTCATTCGTAATCAGGAATGATTCTTAATATGTTGACTATTGCATTCAGTCCATAATAACAGGATAAATGCCAAGCACTTGACTTTTGTTGTTGATTATCCAAGAATTCCCATAGTATCACTATTACAATTATTGAACTTTGATTTTTTTTCGTTAAAACTGTGCTTGTACAAAATTCATTCGTGTTCAAGAATGATTCTATATATTTTTAAAATTGTATTTAGTCCAGAATAATAGGAGAAATGCCATGCACTTGACTTTTGTGGTTGATTTTTCAAGAATTCCCCATAGTATCACTATTACAAAATATTGAACTTTGATATGTTTTTTCGTGAAAACTGTGCTTGTATAAAATTCATTCGTGATCAGGAATGATTCTGTATATGTTCATCATTGCATTCAGTCTAGAATAACAGGAGAAATGCCATGCACTTGACTTTTGTGGTTGATTATTCAAGAATTCCCAAGAGGATACCTATAACTGGTATCAAACTTTGGATTTTTTTTCGTGAAAACTGTGCTTGTAATAAATTCATTCAATGTCATAAATGATTTTCTATATGTTCGTCATTGCATTCAGTCTATAATAACGGAAGAAATGCCGTGCACTTGACTTTAATTGTTGATTATTGAAGAATTCCCCATAGTAACACTATTACAAATATTTAACTTTGAATTTTTTTTTCGTGAAAACTGTGCTTGTACAAAATTTATTCGTGTTCGGGTATGATTATTATCGATATGTTGATTATTGCATTCAGTCTATAATACTAAAAGAAATGCAATCCACTTGACTTTTGTGGTTGATTATTGAAGAATTCCCCATAGTATCACTATTACAAAAAATATTGAACTTTGATATTTTTTTTCGTGAAAACTGTGCTTGTACAAAATTCATTCGTGATCAAGTATGATTCTATATATGATAAACATTGCATTCAGTCCAGAATAACAGAAGAAATGACATGCACTTGACTTTTGTGGTTGATTATTCAAGAATTCCCAAGAGGATACCTATAACTGGTATTAAACTTTGGAAATTTTTTTGTGAAAACTGTGCTTCTACAAAATTCATTCAAGATCAGAAATGATTCTATATATGTTCAACATTGCATTAAGTCCAGAATAAAAGAAGAAATGCCATGCAGTTGACTTTTGTGGTTGATTATTCAAGAATTCCCATTGTATCACTATTACAAATATTGAAATTTGAAATTTTTTTCGTGAAAAAACTGTGCTTGTACATAATTCATGTATGGTTGAAGATGATTAAATAGATCATGTTTTTGACTTGGATACAGTATTTTATTCATTCAAAGTAATACATACCGTATTATCACGCCTGCATAATATACTGCCTGCATGAGCGGTAGCGTAGCTGGCAGATTGCCAGCATAGGGAAATAATCAATGATATGTATGACCACAGAGGAAAGAAACACTACTTATGCTTATTCCGTGGTATGACCTTTACTCCATCTTCAAAAGCGTCTAAAAAAGACGGTGCTTGTACAAAATTCGATTTTTGCATATTCAGACGACACAAAATTCGTAGTTTATTGTCAATTTTTTTCGGATTATTTGTGACATGTGCACTACAAGTTCACACTTCCAGCATAGGGAAATTAGCATTGGAAAATAACCTTGACCGTGACTTCAAATGTGTGTAAAAAACAGTGCTTGTACAAAATTTAATTTTTGGATATTCTGCCGACACAAAATTCATAGTTTATTGTCAATTTATTTCAATTTTTTTCGTGCTTGTGCACTACAAGTTCACGGAGCCTTTTCAATTTTATAAAGCGCTAGCACACACACACACATTCACACACACCATACAGTGAATCGCAAACTAGTACAGTAACTTCCCAGAGAGGAGAAAGGAAAATATATTTTCTGTGTGATACTGCAGTAGGCCTACTCCATAATTTCCCTCTCATTATTATTTCATGCTGTTGATATCAATATAAAAGCTGTTGTTCCTTTTCCAATATAATTCATAATAAGTTGGGAATTATATTATAATTATATTCTATGAATGTATAAATAAAACAGTTCAATTGTATCACACATTGTCAAATAATCTGATAATGAGTTCCCTCCAGATTTATTTTTCATCAATGATTAAATGAGGCTCCATCAATTACTGTTATACATTTTTTTAAATTAAAAATGAAACACTGAATCTAATAATTATTAAATTGCCATTCCATCTATTCATATAATTAGTCCATAATTAAAAATTCGAGTCAGATGAAATTCTTCTTTACAGTATCTTTTCTGGATTAATTGTAACTTATTGGAAATTGGGTGTTCAGAGGAATTATTTCATGCTTTTTTCTATTTGACTACTTGCTAGACAGCCATTTATTATGAAATTCATAAACTCAAATAATAAATAAATCACGAGGGAAACACAAACCCCCATAATTTATTCATTTCCTTTCAATAGTATCAATATAATTACAATTCTAGATCGTTTGTTTACTTGTAATGAATTTGATAGTAAAGAAATATAAAGACAGTAATAAATTTGTTGCGAAATCATCAGCCACTGTGTGATATATTCCAGAATAAAAATTCAAAGAAATTGATGAATGAAAATTCCAGAAAAATCTGCATAGTTAAATAATTTATGCATCCTATAAAACATATTTAGTAATAGCATAGAAAAACGATAGCATTTGTTTCTCTATGGTAATAGGCTATATCAAATAGTAAATATATTATTTTTGCAATAATTACTATAACCTACTATTAGCTATAACTATATGAAAAATTACTCATATCTACTGATACTATTCAAGCATATTATAATAATATATGGTTGAAATAATTTATCTTTTTTCTACCTGTATGAACTAATGACCCCCTGCGTTGAAGAACTCGTTCAAGAACTGTTGCATTGTAGGCCTAATCTTTGAAAGCCGCAACTTTTAATTATACATAGTTGATGAAAATTATGAATGCTGCTAAATATTTCTCTTGCAATAAAAATTTGACAGCAGGTTTCATTGGGAAGGTCAATTGAAATGAAAAATTACTCTTCAAATATTACTCTGTTGCTTCAACATATTTGACACTCATATGGATCCAAACTAATTTTTTTAATTAAAAGGTGGTCATTTGATTAACTTACATGATTTTGATGCAGAGTTCTAAGAGAAAATAATTAGCGATAACTGCACATTGATATAACTATTTTGTTGATATAAAAGTTGTAAATTATGTTGTACTAGCTGCCCCGGCGAAATTCGTACCGCCAAATAGTTAAATCAGGGTGGCCACCCATTTTAAAATAAAAAAATCATGTGTAGGCCTAATTCCCGGTACTCCAGAGTAAAATTTCAAATTTTCCAAATTTTCTGTAACCCATACTAACAATCCTCAAATCCAGACCATCCTATTATTTCCTATTGATCAAATAATCAGTTCAGCATCCTCTTCCTTGTGCGTTTACGACAAAATCATAAGTGACATATTAATTAATCACGCATATCATTAATTGACGTGTAGTTTAAGCTACTGTATGTTATCTTTTTGCATAAATCACATGTTTTCCCCCGTTCACTCCTTTCACTTACTCAATTTGTTGTCCAAGAATATGTGTTCAAAGTTTGAAGCTGATTGATCAATTCTTTCTAAAGTTATTGTAGAACATACAAATAGACGGACAATGACTTTGTCCTTCAGTAAGTCAAAAGTTAGAACTCGCTAACGCTAGTTCAATAATTATTTTATACAAAACCACTGTAAATGAACAAAACATATTTACTAAGCTTAATTTATCATCTACCTAGGTCTCTATCTAGGGCAACCAAACTGAACATTTATAAAACGCTGATCTGACCAATAATCACCTGTGGCTATTTTGATATTTCAAAAAAGATGTACAGTATTTTCTTTTTTGGTAGAAGGGGCATTTTATAGTGTTGACGAGTTCTTTGATAATGGAACCTTACAATAATATAAGAAATTACTCATACTATATATAATTGATGTAGTAGCCTACTGTATGGCATGTATGTTTTATGTTCTATGTTTTGATTTTATTTTCGATGATACACTATTTGATACAATTAACTTTTTGTACAACAATGTGTAAATAAAGAATTTGATTTGATTTGATGAAGTGGAGGATGATCTCCGAAAGATGGGGATAAGAGCATGGAGACGAAAGGCATGAGTAGCTTCTATTTGCTGAAACTGGGACGTTTTTTTACGACTTTTTCCCCCCCCCTTCACCACTCCCCCCGCACCCATCATATGTACCCCCCACCAACCCCCGCTCCTGCCGCACCTCCCCCTGCCCCCCCTGCTCCTTAGAAGGAGAAGAACCTCTCTCTCTATCTCTCTCTCTTTCTTTCTCTCTCTCCCTCTCTCTCTGTTATGCTCCATTTAATTTATAGATAGTCATGCCTAATTATATTTAGTCATGGTCTATTCCATGATTTATAGCAGAGAGAGAGAGAGAGGCATTCTACTGCCAGATTTAAGTGAAATGAACATCTTACTGTCAGATTTAACTGAAACATCTTTGTCTAACTGTCACATTCAAGTGAAACGAAAATCTCATCTTACTGACAGATTTAACTGAAACATCATTGTGTAAGACATAGATTCAAGTGAAACTCTCAGATTTTCACTGAGCCTCCATTGCTTGCTTTACATCCATCAGTCAAATTCTAGATGTACTTGACAAGTAGGAGGAGATTTTACCATTCTTTCAAGAATACACAACCAGCAGTAGCATTCAAATCCCATCTTTTGCTTTTAAAACTCTTTATGTTGTGTATATTCAGCACAGTTGAATATTCTTTTGGAAAAATAATAGTGAATTCAAAGTTGTCTTCTGAATCTATATTGATATAAATCAAATCATCCTCACCAAATCTCACATTCTTAACATAGAACCAATCAAACTGAAAAACATTATGTAATGCTTTAATGGGATATATCTCCAATGAAATTTCATTTAAAGTTGTCATATCAAAGTGTGTCATTACTTTGTTGCAGTTTTCACTCATCTCACAGCACAATGTAGCAATGTTTATAGATAAGGATACACTAATTACAATCATATGCATGCTTCCTGTATGACAACCTTGGGCTATATCATTATGCACCAATTCTCCTTCCAGTTGAAAATTAACATGTTTTAAAATTTCAGTTCAGAGACCTTACAAGGACGAATGCGGTTCTGGTCTAATTCTATACTTGATCATTAGCACGTTTACTTCACAGAGCTTACAAGGACAAATGCATCTCTGCTCTGATTCATCTCAAATTCGAACATTAGCACGTTTTTTCCATAATCTTGTTTCACCTTGGAAAAAATGCTTGTGAAGTAGAGAACACTCTCTCACATTGAAATAGAATGTAGTTATCTATTTCTCATGCGATCTCTCCCAAGCAACTTGCATAGTGAAATCGGTTAAAGATTGATGTGATTCTAACTTGAGGGTTTTAGAACATTTGCGTAGATACTCAAACCCATTTTATCAGTAATTAAATTGCCTACTTGATCTTCTGTCAAATTATGCTGTTTTTTCTCAATCCAATTCATATGAAAACTAACTTTCGCATAGCTCCTTACCATTTGGTAGGCTATTTTATGAACAAATAAAGTGAGATAATCGATAAATGCAGGTGAACATTGTAATCTTGTCACCTCATCATCCTCAATATTTTTAATTGAAGATGCTATTTCCTCACAAATTGTTTTGACTGTAGCTTGTGATTCATCTTTCTTAATAAATGCTTGCATTTCACTACTCAGATCATTTTTCAATACATAAGTTTTGGCAAACATAGATAGCAATGTATTTAAATCATTTTTTGAAACAAATTGTTCAATCCCCTCCATATATTTGTCTTTATCGTATTAGTTATTGCTGATAATCAATCTTCAAACTCTTTTTTTGTTATAACAATGTTATTCAATGCCTGCACAGTTTTATCCAATTATTCCTTATCAACCGATAATGAATGAGTTTCATTTACTCTAGTAAAAATTTCTGTGCTAAGCTGTTTCAATCTGGTATTTAGATAATTTCTATCTAATACTTGCAAATTTTTAATCTTGTCTGAGATAACTTTTAATTTCTCATCCAAATAATTCTTGTCAACTTTATTATCATTGATCATATTCAAGTGCGATCTGAATATCTCTGTTGTTGATTTGAGATCATGTAGAGAATTCTCCAAATTGATAGATTTCTCTTTAACTCCCCTATCGATATTGTCAGATAACTGTTGTAATGTACTGAAGATGTGTTCCTTTTCAATCTTGTTCAATCCAATATCCTTAACTATATTAGATAATTGTGAATCTAAATATGAACGCAGAGATTCACTAGCACCCTGTTAATTAATTGCCTGGATTATTCTCTCACTGAAACTGTCAAGATCTGGTTCATTCCATACAATATCTTTCTTCACAGCAACTCTCTCGCTTTTACCTCTGAATCTGTGCATGCTCATTCTGCAACTAAACAATAATTTTACCTTCACATAATTCTTCTATAATTGATGCAATCTAAAAAAACTCTGATCGGATTGGTGAGAAGATTTAGTTTTCCTCATTTCAACTAGAGGTGTGATAATCGGTTTAAAAAGTTTTTCTATGTAATCGTCAGATTGCTTTTCAAAATGCACAATGCTTCTATGTTTGTCTCTAATAACTTTCCTCAATTTCTTAATCTTATCGATTAGAGCAACGCTAGCATTTTGTCTTCTATGAGAGATCCTCATTCTTTCACTGCTACTCACTCTCTACTGAATGTCAATAAAGTTATCCAGACCATGCCTATATTTCCCACTATTAGCTACACATTCAGTCTTAATAGTAAGAAAACTATGCTTGTTAGAATTCCACACATTTGAACACAATTTACTGAAATCTCTGAAGCAAATATCTTCACCCACATAGTCTCTATGTATTAATTTGAGTGATAATTGATCAATCATCATTTTTCTTTGACACTTCAGGCACAAATAAACATGAACAATTATCATCAATCATTTTGGAATTGAAATCATTTTCCAACAATGGAAGAAGTTGAACCACATGTCTTTTCCATACAAATCCCTTATCAGTTTCAACTCTATGGCTAGTTTCACATGGTAGAGACCTAGCTCCTGGAATATCATATTACGGAAGATCATATTTCATATTTTGCAGCTCTCCTGTACTTTCACATGTGGATCTTACGAATAAGCTGACAGATCTAACAACTATGCTGAAAGTATGACTCATCACTTTTTCTCAAAGTCTAACTTCCTTAAAAATATAGAAAGAAGATTTCTGATTTCGGATTTGGATTCAGCGACCCAAATTCTTTAAAGCGTAAGTCCCATTTTCAAAAATACCCGAAAACAAGGGAGTTATAGCTGTTTTTAATATAGCTTTCCATTATCATATGATTATATAGTAAACATACTAAGATAATAATACTCCTGCCTCACAAAGGGACAGGCAAAGGTTTTAAGAAGTTTTTGAACACCTAAGAAGTTTATACATAAACATTTTTAATTTTTAAAAGTTCTAGTTTTCCAAAAAAATATTGAACTATGAAAAGATGAATCCAAATATGAAATCATAAATCATCTCCACTCATCACCCAATAAAATAGGAGGAAAAGGAATGTTGTACAGTAAAATTCACTGAATTTCAATTGTCATTCAACAATCCAATTTATCAGGTTCAAATCGTTGAATATCACTTTAAATTCCCAGCAATTATCGACTATTTCTTTTTACAATCAGAAAAATCTATTATGAGCATACAGTATAAACATTGTGCTGATCTGAATCGATTTATGGTAATAATAGGAATTGAAAGAATAGAAAATGTCATGGCATTCCAAGTAGTGATGTCTGTGTATTGGAACTGCTGAGTTGATAATGCATACTGAAAAAAAGTCATGAATAGCTCAGACCAGCCTGGCCTGTGTTGAACCTGCATAAACAATTCATAGAATTCTTAGAATTCATAGGAACAGTAGAAAATCAATTTTATGAAAATCGATGTACATGTAACTGGATTTAGAAGATCAATACGATAATGTGCTCTATCACAATTTAATCACAGAAATGTTTAAGTGAAAACGTTGGGTGCAAACCTTCTGCCATGAGGAGACAAATAAATTTATGAAAAGCTTGATAGCTTGAATAGTGATCTGATATTTGTTACACATTTTTAGTCTAAGACATAATATGTCTTAGACTAATTTTTAATGTTTCTTCAATCGGCAGGAAAACTTTGGTTTTTCAAAGTTATCTTACTCCCTTATTTTGGGGTATTTTCAGAAATCAAGATAAATATCCTACCAAATTCCCTACACGAATACAGTGTAAGTTGTATTATAATAGCTACAGTACTTATGTACTGTATAGTACAGTACCTGTTCGTTTTTACCGTATAATTATATGATAATAGAAAGCTTTATTAAAAACAGCCATAACTTCCTTGTTTTCGGATATTTTCGAAAACGGGACTTATGCTGTAAAGAATTTGGGGTCGCTGAATCCAAATCCGAAATCAGAAATCTTCTATCTATATTTTCAAGGAAGTTAGACTTTGAGAAGAAAGTGATGATTCATACTTTGAGCAAACGTCGGCATAGTTGTTAGATCTTGCCTCTGCTTGCCTCGAGGGGAAAAGATGTGGCAAAACGAGGTTCCTGGATAGGAGTCACCATGTGAGAGACACGATTTGACTCAATGTACTTCGACAAAAAAACGTGAACACTGTTCAGTGTTCAAGTTGCACGTCTCCTATCGTGTGAAAGTAGCCTATAAGTAACTGGTCTAATTTCATTCAAAATTTTACCTTCAATCCATTCACCCAATCTGTAATCTTTAATCATAACATTTTCCCCTTTTGAAAATTTCACATTACGTTTTCCTCTTGAAAACTCTCTTTGACTTTCTAGTTTTCTGTCAACATCAATAGAACTATTTGGTCTAATTCTATCTAAACGCATGCATAATTTTCTACCAATATGCAATTCAGCAGGTGTCCTGCCGGTTGTACAATGAGGTGCATTCCTATAATACAAGAGATATCTACTAATAGATTCTTTGATAGGTAAACCTGATTTTAACAAAACTTCAATACTCTTTTTAAAAGTTTTTACAGAATTTTCCGCTGCACCGTTGGTTGCAGGGTGATAAGGAGCCGTTTTCATGTGTACAATACCATTATTTCTCATAAAAATGTCAAATTCTTTTGAAGTAAAAGTAGGGCCGTTATCTGTTACTAATTTATAACAAATACCCCATCTAGCAAAATAGTATCAAAAAGCTTGAATAGTCAATTCAGTAGTAATATTTTTCATTTCAACAATTTCAGGCCACTTAGAATGAGCATCAGTAATTACTAAATACATTTTACTAGCAAAAGGACCTAGAAAATCTGCATGAATACGGTGTCCTGGACCACTAGGCCAGTCCCAATTATGTAAAACTGCTTTAGGAGGATTACTTTTTACACTCAAACATAATTTACAACTTTTACTGATCTCTTCAATATCATGATCTAACTTAGGCCACCACACATAAGATCTTGCCATAGATTTCATTTTTACAACACCTAGATGACTACTATGTAACTCATGTAAAACCTAATTTCTAAGATTGTGTGGTACAACAACTCGATGTCCCCATATAATACAGTTTTTCTCAATATACAGTTCATCTTTCCTAGAAATATACGGTTTCAAAGAATCAACATCTGATGGTATTTGAATCCATCCATTCAAAATCAAATTATACACTTTACATAGAATAGGATATTTTTGCGTTTTCTTACTGACATCAATTTCATTGAATAGAGATACTGTTTCTTCTATTAGATTCAAATATGTAAAATCATCCTGATGGATTTCATCATTGACCTTGAGAGGTAGTCTAGACAATACATCAGCTACACAATTTTTATTTCCATTAATGAATTGGATATCATAATCATAGCATGATAAAAATAAACACCAACGCTGTAATCTACTAGCTGCCATTAAAGGTAGACCTTTCTTACAACCAAAAATAGAAGTTAGAGGTTTACAATCAGTAGCAAGAATAAATTTACGATGATACAAAAATTGATGAAATTTTCTTATACCAAAAATAATAGCTAGAGCTTCTTTATCTACTTGACTATAGCCAGACTCTGCTTTAGATAGCGTTCTTGAAGCGTATCCTAAAGGCTTTTCCTGCCCGTCCGGCATAACATGAGATAGAATACAACCAACTCCATAAGGAGATGCGTCACAAGTCAATTTGATTTCCAAATCTGGATTAAAATGTACTAACACTTTAGTTGAGCACATCAATTCTTTGATTTTATTAAACGAGTTTTCTTGTTCTTTTCCCCAAACCCACTTTACATCATTCTTCAGTAATTTGTACAAAGGATTAAGAACAGTAGAAATATTATGAATAAATTTCGAGTAATAATTGACCATACCTAGGAATGATTTCAGCTGAGTTACTGACCTCGGTACTGGTGCATTTTTATTAGCTTCAACTTTGCTCACAGAAGGATGCAAACCATTTTTATCAATATTATAGCCTAAAAAACTAACACTATCTCGGAAAAACGCACATTTCTCTTGTTTTACAATCAGACCTGCATCATTAAGTCTAGAAATTACCTTATCAAGTCGTGAGAAATGTTCCTTATCATTAATTCCTGTTACAAAAATATCATCAAGAAAGCATACAACTCCATCAATACCTAGAATTAATTATTCCACTTCTCTTTGAAATAAACCTGGAGCAGAATCAACACCATAAGGTAAACGATTATATCTAAACAAACCTTTATGGGTAGAAATTGTCACAATATTTTTAGAATCATCTTCTAATTCAACTTGCTGATAAGCTTGAGATAGATCAATTTTCGAATATTTTTCACCTCCTTTAAGTGCTAAAAATAAGTCATCAATTCGTGGAATAGGATATCTATCAACTTTCAAATGCTTATTAATAGTTACCTTATAATCACCGCAAATTCTCATGGTACCATCAAGTTTCAAAACTGGAACAATAGGAGTCCCCCATTCGCTATTCTCAATTGGTTCTAGACTTTTACAATCAACTAATCTTGACAATTCGTTTTCAATTTTCTCTTTCAAACTAACAGGTACTTGCCTAGGCTTGAAAAATTTCGGAGATGCATCATCCTTTAAATACAACTTAAATTTCGTTTTATTGTAAAGTCCTAGCTTGTCGGAAAAAAACATTAGGATATCTACTCATAAGGATATTCCTACCTTTCATAGCATTATTATCTACATTTGATAATTTAATAGCATTCACAGATTCATTTACATTTAGATTGAAATTAAAATTCAAGTCAGCCATCCATTGTCTACCAATTAACGGTGGGCCTCCCTTTGGAATGACATACAATTCAAGCAATTTTGAAATGGAACCATAGACTACATTAGTTTTTAATATACCTATTGGTTTGATAGGATCACCAACATAACTCTTGAGTGAGATCGAACTGTCTATCATCGATAAGTCTTTGAAATATTTTTCATAATCTTTAAACGAAATAGCAGAAATACTTGAACCTGTATCGATTTCAAATGGAATATCTTCACCTTCAACAGTAAGTATAGTACTCAACGGTTTAATGTAGAAATTATTTTTAGTCACATCCAGGGTTGTTTCATTAAAAAAAAATATAAGAATGGGCCAACTGCCCACCTAGCTCATCATTAATTTGATTCAAGGACTGTTTCTTTACAAATTTATTACCGTTGCTTTTGAATTTAGAATCTGAAGTTTTCGATCTACACATTACTTTCAAGTGTCCTACTCTCCCGCAATTATCACATTTCTTATTTTTATGCTTACATTGTGGTGAATAGTGATTGGACTTACCACAGCAATAGCATACCCCCTTATTTTGTTCCATGTTCTTACTCTCTGCTTGGCTGGACCGATTGAAATTTACTCCTTGATTAGTCTTCTGAAATCTGGAATTCATCTGGAAACTGGGTTGCCGTCTTTCATTTTTGTTGTAGTTCATCATCCGTGAAGTCGAATTACCGCTTAACTCCCCCACATCATGCGTCGCCGTCACCAGGGCCAAGGCCAACTCTACTGCTCTCTGGAAGGTTAGATCCGCTTCGCCTAGTAAACGCTTCTTGATATGTTCTTCCTTCAATCCCCATACAATCTGGTCTCTTTGATGTTCATCTAATTTATCACCGAAATCACAATTTTCTCAAATTCGCGATAAACGATGCAATACTTTCGTTAGACAGCTGCTTTCTCTCCTTGAATTTATAGCGTTCTGTTATCGTCAATGGTTTAGGTTGCAGGTAGTCACACATTAACTTCTGAAGAGTGTTCAAGGGTTTTGTTGCTGGCTTGTCCGGGGTACATAAGTCACAGAGCAAGGAATAACCTTCCAACCCAATCATCGTAAGAATTATAGCTACCTTTTTAGTTTCAGTTACATCATTAGCTACAAAAAATTGGTCAAGTCGATCACACCACTGGTCCCAATTGTCTTGAAGTCGAAACTCACTGATACTCCCAATTGTTCCCCTAACAATTGAAGTAGAAGCCTGTCCATCTGATGCCATCTTGTTCGATTAGGTCATTACTTGTACCCCTGTTCAGTTCGAATTTCACTTTCGTTTTACAATAATCACATCAAAGTTCCGTTGTTTTTCCAGTTCCATTTTTCTTCATTATCCATTTATCCGTCGTCGCCAATTTTAATGTTTTGGGTGGGTGCACGCAAATTGACCAACATTTTAGAATTCACATAATTCCATTTATTGAACATTTCATTAAGCAGCAAGAAGAGAACAGACCAAGCACACAGGCAAGGCAACATACCAATTCACAACTGTTGGTCGCACTGCCGCCAACATAACTAATAGAGAAATAATAAATTGTAAATGTATAAAATAATAAAGTAATTCAAAATTGAAATAATTGTTGTTATTAATATTTATTACAGTTATCATATAGGCAGGCACGGCCCTAGGGACTCTGCCGCCCTGGGCGAAATCGACAAACGCCGCCCCCCCACCACCAGGTACGGTATCCCGTCTATTTATTTACTTGAGAATTTGCCCGAAGGTTATCAGCTGTTCAAGTTTAAAATGACATTTAAACAGATATTTGACAAATATAAATATTGGGGAATAAGTACAGGCAACGAATGCTCAAGTAAAGGTGTAGAGGGTAAATTTTGGAACACAATTTTCAACTCCACAGCTCTTATAAGGATAGTAAGATGATTAACATATCAAAAGTCCTCATCTCTATCCCATGTGCTAAAGGGGTGGGGGTGGTTTGAAAGTACCATTTTTTCATTTTTTGCATATATCTCGGAAACTATGCATCCTATGAACATTTGCACTCTGTACAAAATTGAAGATCACAAAATTACCAACAGTTTTGTCCTCTACATTTTTTCCATATCTCTCATAGTTTCTGAGATATCCGCTCGCTCTTGAAGGTGAGAAGTGTTTTTTCAAAAAATGTCTCACCTTCAAGAGCGAGCGGATATCTCAGAAACTATAAGAGATATGGAAAAAATGTAGAGGACAAAACTTGTTGGTAATTTTGTGAGCTTCAATTTTGTACGGAGTACAAATGTTCATAAGATGCATACTTTTCGAGATATATGCGAAAATTAAAAATATATACTTTTAAACCACCCCCACCTCTTTAGCACATGGGATAGGGATGAGGACATTTGATATGTTAATCCTCTTACTATCCTTGTAAGAGATGAGGAGTTGAAAATAGTGTTCCAAACTTTTCCCCCTATAATCTTTCGTTGACTGGACTAGAACAGTAACACAAAATATCTTATTAAACTATTTTTATGTTCGGAACAGATACAATACACAATAAGAAAACATTATTAAGACGGTAGTTTCAAATCAAGAGACTTCAAGAGAGTATTAGGCCTATTTAACTTGCTAAGTAATTAAAACTACGATATTGCTACAACACGAGTTTGTTCAACACATCTGTTTAATTAAGTAAAACTCGTCTGACCTTTGCATAGAAAAATTCCTTCTCTAGTTCTTCAAGATCTAGGGACTGAGCTATTTTATTTTCGCTAGACCACTCAGACATTCCTGGGACATTGTTGATCTTAGATATATTAGATTGAGTTTGGAAAAGCTTCTTATAGAATTTTACTATTCACATTGAATATTATAAATTTATTATTTATTTGTATTTAAAAAATTTCCTTTCCTTAAAATTTGCTGCCCCAATAATCTGCCGCCCTGAGCGGCCGCCCGGTCCGCCCACCCCTGCGGCCGGGCCTGCATATAGGTAAGAAATCACCTTACTATACTTTCAACGAAGGCTGTTTCAACGACCCCCACTCCACCCCATCTTACTATGAATACAACTGCATTGATCTGCATTCGTTCGTTCAGTTTGATAGTGTCAACGGTGCACTAAACATGATTCTTCTAAGGTGTTTAATGTGCCTATGCTCTGTGGTAATAGAATCAAGCCTACCAATGAGTGGTTTGGTTTGTGGCTTTTATCAGAAAACTTGTGTAACGACAACCTTGTGACAGACATTGGAAATATTGATTACACTGCTGGGGAAGAACTGTTTGTGCAGGATGACTCAAATCTTGTGCCTATTACAGAACCTTTTTGTGACAATATAATGCTTGTGAAAATCTGTGCTTTAGATGATTGTGAGGCAATGGATGGATAAGAGACGTTTTGTTCTAAAAAAGGATATATCGCTGACCCAGTTCAACAGTGCTACAACTCAAAAATCCAAGTTTTGAGAAAAAGGCAATTTAATGTTTCAAATTATTACTGTGAATTATGTATTGCTTCTGGAGGGTTGATTTCTTCCAAGTAGAAGTATAATGTTCATAATTACCACTCGGTAATCTTACAACATTAATTTTATAAAAAGAAAGCTATACTTTTTATATTATGATAATAACTGTCAGCAGTTGGAAATCATAACATAGAATTAATATTCCCTTTCATTTCGTCTTACTATGATGTCCTCCTGAGAATATTCGAATAACCTATATTGTATTATATTATAACACGATACTTCTACCCAACTCAGATTCAATAAATAAGTTTCAATTTATTATACTAAGTTACCAGTTAAACTCCTGTGTAAGTAATCGCCTATAACGCCAGGCTTCTCTACAGTAGGAGGCCAACCCTACCCAATCTCTTCCATTCATAAAAGAAACGAAATCATCCCTTGATAGCTCCCCAATTCCAAACTATTTTCTTCTCCATTCTCTTAAACAAGGACATCGAGCTATGAAATGATAAATATCCTCAATTTCTTTCAGATTACACATGGAGCAAACATAATTTCCATCAGCAACCTATGGCTTGTAGTTTAAATGGATCAGTTCACCCCTTGCTTTAAGTATCCACCTCATGACCCACGTTTCATAATTATATTTTTGTCACCCAGTTCCAAATTGAGAGTTTTGTACCATGTGTGGAAACGCCCATCTTGAGCATCCCGCAAAAAAATTTCCCTATGCATCTTGTTCAAACCTGTGATTATTATTTTAAATGAGTCATCCCAATTAACTTCGTACTCATAATTTATACCAATTTGATTACTTAATTTCTTCCACTCTTTGAACCAGAAACATTTCTTTTGAATAACTTGTTGAGCCAGGAATTTAGGGAGCCTTTCATCTTTCATTTTCATAACTCTTAGAATATAATTGTAATAGAGTCTAAGGCAATATTCGAATAGAGGTGTTAGTTGAGTTTCAATAAACAACATATAATTCGGTGTTTTTATTGGAAGTGCAAAAATCTTCTTGATGAAAAGGCGCTGAACTTTTCTACACTATCATATTGTCTAAAACCCCACACCTGTGCTCCGAAACACAAGATCGTCCTTGCACAAGCTTTGAACAACTTACATTTGGCTGAAAAATCTACACTACTACTATTTAAAAAACCTTTCCATGCCACATTCAATGCTATTTTGTCTTGTCTAATTTATCACTCACTTGAGCTTCAAAATTCAAGGTTGGAGTTAAAACTACCCCCAGATATTTATACCTGTTGACACACTCTATCTGCTCATTTTTATATGTCAATTTCTCGCTCCTAGCCATTTTTCCCCCGTTCCTAAAAACCATTACTTTTGACTTATCTAAATTAACTCTTAAATTCCACCTTTCACAGTAACGCTCTAAATTGTTTATCATGTACTGGAGTCCCACTGGCGAGTCCGAAATCAAAGCTATGTCATCGGCATACAATAAAACCCTAATCCTCTTACCACCTATTATTAATCCTCCCCCTAATTCATTATGTAAGTCATTCATAAATAGGGAAAAAAGCAACGGGCTCAACAAACAACCTTGCCTCAAGCCTGACTTCGTTTCAAAACGTTGGGAGAGACCCCCATTGGCAGTACACCATACACTAGAAGTTGTGCCTTCATTCAATGCCCTCAAAATATTCAATGTCCTTGTTGAGAGACCTAAGAGACTAATGATGGATGTTAGGGCGAATATATTATCAATGGTCGAGTACCCCTTACGAAAGCCAGCCTGAAACTCGTTCAAGATTTTATCTTCCTCCACCCAGCCAGCAGTTGAGTCTATTAAGAATTAACCTTGCAAATATTTTGAAAAATGTTGATAAAAAACTAATGCCTCTGAAATTAGCTACTACATCGCACTCACCCTTCTTGAAAAGGGGAAAAATTATTGACGACTTAAAGCTATGTGGGACTCTACCTGATGTAAATATAGAATTGTAGACATTCAGCAATTTGTTTAGAAAGTTATCAGGTGCATTTTTATAATACTCGAATGGGATCTGATCTTCACCAGGCGCTTTATTATTTTTTACTAATTTTAAAACTCTACTCAGCTCTTCCCTACTAAAATCTCTATCTAATCTGTTGTCAACTATGTAAGGTTCAGCATAGAAATGAGGTAAAGCTAACATTTCGGGATTGTTATTGAAGAGGTGTTGGAAATAGTTTACCCAGTCTTGAGGAGTTATGGCGTTATTTACAATATTATTCCTTAAATTTATTCAGAGCTTGCCAAAAGAAATTGAATTTATTAGTGTCTTCTCATAGCTTTTACGTTTCTCGTAACATATTTTTTTAAATTTATTTCTCTCATATAAGTACAATTTTCTAGTGCAATCATTATTGATACGGCGATACAAATTCAAAAGAGATAAAACCTTGCTTCTGGCTTTCCAACACTCATTATCAAACCAAGCTTGCTTTCGTTCAAAACTAATTGAACTTTGACCGTTTCCTAGAGCAAGACCCACTTCTCGAATACATTCTGTGAGAGTTTGGCTTGCCTGATCGACATCATCACTTAATACTACATTATTAACTCTACTAGCTATCTTATCTTTATATTTTTCTCCGATAACTTTATTCCAAGCCAATTTCGGCAGTAACGGTAAACATTGATACTTATCAACTGTTTTCTTACCTACATTCAATACAACTTCGATAGGCAAATGGTCAGAAAAAGCCTGAGGAACTACTTTAAAATTAGCTACATAATTTAAATAATCTAAATTAATAGCTGCAATATCATTTACAGAATTGCCCATTGCTCCAACAAACGTCATTTCTCCTTCTAGATCGCCCTCCATCCTTCCATTTAATATAATAAATCCCAATTCTGTACACATATCTAAGTATCTACGCCCCCTACTGTTAACTATAGTATCTTTTGAATTTCTTCCACTACTTAACCCACTATACACAGTCCGACCTACATAACTAGACATCTTCTGTTCTTTACCGATTCGAACGTTTTTATCTCCTATCACTAGAAATCCCTCATCTGAGTTTTGCAGCAATAAATTGTTCATCTCTTGAAAATCTCTTTCCCAGTTATTACAGTTGATATATACAGGCAATACATTTAGGAAAACAGAATTATCTAATTTTATTACAATTGCTTTCATATTATCAATATTTTTAAAATTCAACATATCTCTGAAATCTGAGGTTTTATTAATACCTAGTAACATACCCCCACTAGCACGACCATACTGAGAGCTTTTTTGCGCATAACACCAGATCAGTTTAAAATCATTTAGATAATCACCTATACACTCTGCATCCTCCTCTATAATATGAGTTTCAGAAATAAAAATAATATCATAGTTTCTTAAAAAATCTCTAAAACCAAAATTTCTCACCTTCCCTTTTAGGCCACACACATTATAGTAGAGTAACTTTAGGCGATCATCTCTCTCTCTCTCTCTCTCACGGTCGATGACTGTTCGTTCACTTCGTGAATAA
The DNA here is from genome assembly GCF_014356525.2 of Nilaparvata lugens. Taxonomy (NCBI): domain Eukaryota; kingdom Metazoa; phylum Arthropoda; class Insecta; order Hemiptera; family Delphacidae; genus Nilaparvata; species Nilaparvata lugens. Next base: position 51,937,668 of record NC_052518.1, read on the forward strand.
TCTGTCGAGTAGTGGGAATTCCCTAGTTGACAGCTTCCTCCATGAGACTCGATAGATAACTGCTCAAATCAACATGTAGCATTGCTTTCAGCTTCTCCATGCCGTCCTCCTTACCGGCCATCAACCTCATATCCGATGACCAATAGAAGTGAATTCCCTGAATTTTTAAGAAGTCAAAGCCAAGGTGTATATCAACGTCCGGGACTAACTTGGATAGTTCTTTTTTCAATGCCAAAAGTTTTCCTCTTTTGAACCTCACTTCACGAGCGTAGTCTCGGTGGACGACCATATTAGTGTTCTTTAATTTCTTCACATTATCAAAAATTTTATTAATGTCTTCATCTTTTGGGAGGTGCGCAATTACAGTTTTATTGTCTTTCCCCAGAAAATGAGCACGATTCACTAATATCTCATCACGTATTCCCAATACCTCAGAACAAAGTTTTTTAAGTCTAGCTAAATTTTCACAATTTTCCATCCCAATATCAACCAACCAGGAAAATAAACTTTTCTTGAGGCTGTGTCTATTGAATTCTGCCCTAATGTAACTTGGTATTGAATTGTAAATTTTTGGTCCCAAATATATGTAGTTTCTTTGCCCAAATGTAGTGTTCATCCTTGGTACTATTGAATGCATGTTTCTCTGCCTTGTTTGATGGTTATGATCTGCCAGTCTTATGTGTTCGTTGTTTCTCCTCATTCGCGTGATGATAGCCTGGATGTAGAGTTGTCTTACACTCAGTACTTTACTGTCCTTGAGAAGAATGTTCGTGGGGAATTGATTCTCCTTGATGTCTATTATTTTTAGTATTCGTTTTTGAAGTTTATAGAGAGGTTCAACATGTATAAAATTCGTAGCTCCCCAGATAATTATGACGTATCTTAAAATTGATTGCACTAAAGAAAAATAAACAGTTTTTAATGTCTCATAGTTCAGGATTTTACGGAGTTGATAGAAATTGTAGAGAAGCTTCCTGATCCGGGTAATTGATAGATTAATGTGCTTGTCCCATTTGAATTTGTTGTCCACTATTGTCCCTAAATATTTTATTTCATTGACTTGTTGAATTGAAGGGCAATCACACGGGTTGTTGGTGCTTCCACAGTGATGCAGGATTATTGAAGAATCCGGTGGTCTCGTCCGTTCCGTCAGAGAAAAGGCTAAAAATTTCGTTTATGTAGCATTTACTGTAAGCAAATTTTCTCTTAACCATTTATCGACTTTCATCAATTCTTCCTGTGCCAGATTAAAAACTTCCTCCCAGGTGTTTCCTTCAAATAGTATACACGTATCATCAGCAAAAGCTATTACTCTTCCTCTTATCTTAATTGAACATAGCTCATTTACATATGCCAAATACAGAATTGGCCCAAGAACTGTTCCTTGGGGAATCCCAAACTTCATCGTTTCTTCTGAACTGAGATGTTCTTCAACTTTGACTTTTTGACGCCGGTCACAGAGGTATGATCTAAACCATGCTAAAGGAACTCCTCTAATTCCCATGGCTTCTAATTTCAGCAGCAAACTGTGATTAACAGTGTCAAAAGCTTTTGCTAGGTCCAGGAACACTGCTGCACATTTTTTGTTATTTTCTAGCTTATCTGTGACAAAATTTGACAATTCTAAAACCGCATCTTCTGTACTCCTCCCCTCACGAAAGCCAAATTGATTCCTAGATAGTAAGTTGTTTTTTCAAAGACGTTTCTTTACCAGTTTTTCCAAAATCTTAGAAATATTGCTTATAAGTGAAATAGGCCTGTAATTGGTGGCATTTGTTTTGTCGCCTCCTTTATGTAATGGTCTAACACATGTCTCTTTAATAGCTTTTGGAGAAATTCCTTTTGACAGACTTAAATTAAATATGTGAATTAATGGTTTCACAATTACATTTTTCATCAACTTCAATGTTCTATTATTGATTCCATCAAGTCCTGAAGCACTGTCATTTCGTAAACTACTGATAGCTTCAAGAAGCTCATCTTCAGTTACTGGGTGAAAGTAGATGGAGTGTAGAGTTCTTGTAACAGGTTTATATTAGGATATGATTTGGTCTAGTGGTTTTCTCAAGGAATCTATTATTGTCTCCGCCATTTCTTCACCTACATTTGTGAAAAAGTTATTCATGTGGTTGAGCACAGTTTCTGGATCATCTATTTTAATAGCATTCAATTTCATTTTTGTTTTTGATTTAGAGTCAGTAGCATCTTTGATTACTTTCCACATTTTTTTATTATCCTTTCCAGCTTCATACAATTTCTCTCTATAGTATTGGTCCTTTGTTTCATGAATTAAAGCTGTGAGTGTATTCCTATACCGACGATAGAAGTTGGTTAAGTTAATGTTGTTTGGGTCTTCCTTTCTTCTTTTGTTGAGAAGATTTCTGGTTCTTATTGCTGCTACTATACCTCTGGTGATCCATGGTTTGATGGGTTTGTACTTCTTCTGCCGCCGATGCTGCTTGATATTATTTTGTATATGTTGTCACAGAGTTGATAAGAAGGTGTCATAAGATGTATCTGGATTATCATCTTCTAAAACATGAATCCACTCCTCATTCAGTAGTTCATTCTTCAAGCTATTAATGTCTATTTTCTCGTTTATTTCATGTGTTCCAGTTTCATTTGCACTATTTCTCGAAATATGTTGCACTCCTAGAATTGTGGTGAAGTGGTCAGTTATTGTAATGATTGGAAAAATATTATCTCTGGAGTTGGTAGCAATGTGATCTATGCAAGAAGCAGTTTCTGTTGTAGTTCTGGTTGCTTGCTTAATGCAGAGTCTGAGCCCATGCTTGCTTAGAAGATTGCAGTAGTCATTCAATTGATGATGTGGACGAATTTGAAGGGTGTTAATATTCATGTCTCCTGCACATATGACTTGTTGCCCTCTTAATTCATTCAGGATCGATTCTAAGTCACTCAGGAAATCTGAAATATCATTGAAGGACGGTGATCTGTATATTGCAAGGATGTTCCACTTTTTGTCTGCTGCATCCAACCGAATATGTAGGACATTTGCCTGGTTAATCCGTAGCTCAACACATTGTACATTTATACTTTCTTTAACATAAACAACTACACCATCATTTTGTAATGGGTTGTTTATGGTGGAAAATACATCATATCCTCGAATGGACTGGAGTACAAATTCAGTCCTAATCCAGCATTCGGTTAGAATAATAACATCAAAAGAAAAATTAATGTCGCACAATTGAATCATCAGCTCATCAAAATTTCTTCTGATACTCCTTATATTGAGAAAGAAGATGCTAAAATCACAAGAACTCAATGCTGCACAAAGTTGTTGACTGTTGTTGATCACTTCATCATTTATTTCTTCAAAATAATCAAGATCCTCGAAGCTGAGCAAATTTGATAAGTTGTTGTTACTCATTATTTAAACTCTCATTAATCCTTTCCATGTTTCTTTCATTCCAGCTTAAGAGAAACTCTCCACTAACATCCTTCAGTTTTCGAATTAGGGTCAGCACTAAATCTTCTTGCCCTGTTGTGATATATCTGAAGGTTTGTGTGTGTCTGCTCATTGCTACTATTACATGTTGTATGCTGTTATATATTCCAAGTTGTTTTTTATTGTTCCTTATCAGAACTACATTCTTGTGAGTTAAACCCTGTGCTTCATGAATTGTATGGACTTTAATTGAAGGGTGAAGTTTTGATTGCAGCTCTTCTAGCACTGTTTTCTTCTCTAGCTGAGTGAATGTAAGAATCAGAGTGTTGGGTTCAAGTGGTCCAAGTTCTCCATTTGTTATTGGAGGTCTGACGGATAACAGGACCTCATTTTTCGTACCAATGTCCTGGTAGTAGCTGGAAAGGATGTAGCAGACGTCTATTGGACACCTTCTAGTTACTGTTTGATGGATTCTCTTCTCACAGAGAGATGAAATGTGTGACCATTCAGCTGTTAATTTACTTCTCTCTATGTAAGGTATTTGGTTTGAATCTCCTAGCAGAATTATCTCAGAAGCACCAGCGAGAGATGAGACAAATCCCACGAAACCTGCATGCATTAATACTGCTTCCTCTATGAATACACGTTTGTATTGCTTTTTTGATCCGTTTATTATAAAAGATGAAACTGTTCTATAATCCTGTTTAATTATTCTTTCATATTTATTTTTGTGAATTCTATTCACCTCTTGCCTAATTTCATTTATTCCAGCTCTTGTCTGACACAAGATGAGATCTTTACCTGGTGTATGTTGTTGAAGGATAAAGTGAGTTTTACCACATCCTGGAACTCCATCCATCCAAGTTATTTTTGGCATCTTACAATTTGTGATGTCAACTTTTAGAATATTCTTCAGTAGCTCAGCATTCAGCATGATTTGGGTGTCTCTACTGACTAGAATATACTTTTCCTTAGTTAAGAATGACTTTGTTGTTTCATTGAAGGGTACGTATTTTCCTTCATTTTCAAAACAGAAGCCCATTCGATATGTAGTGGATGTCGGCCACAGGAAAGTCTTAAGTTGATTGTAGATGTTCATCTCGTTTCGCCTTATCTCTTGTATACATGCTGCTGAAGAAGAGATATTACTACCTAGTGATGATAGTACTCCCCTATATAAATCTGCATTCAGAACATCATACTGTTGAATAAAGTTCCTGAGTTCTATCATACTGTTCAAATAAGCATAGAGAATAGAATCATACGGTAGGTATTCTTTTGGACAATCTTCAGAGCCATTGTTTTCATGTGGTATATCCAAAAAAATTTGATTGTTTATTCCTCTGTAATAGAATACATAATTCAGGTTTTTAGTTTTAATTATTAAACTTAAAATGTCCAAGCATGTAAATTCGGAGTCAATATCAAAAGAATCTATTCCAATCGTAATGTTGTATTTATTTATCAATGCATATTCGTCTATTACCAGTAAGGGTACTTTCACACAATAGGAGACGTGCAACTTGAACACTGAACAGTGTTCACGTTTTTTTGTCAAAGTACATTGAGTCAAATCGTGTCTTTCACATGGTGATTCCTATCCAGGAACCTCGTTTTGTCACGTCTTTTCCCCTCGAGGCAAGCAGAGGCAAGATCTAACAACTACGCCGACGTTTGCTCAAAGTATGACTCATCACTTTTTCTCAAAGTCTAACTTCCTTAAAATATAGATAGAAGATTTCTGATTTCGGATTTGGATTCAGCGACCCCAAATTCTCTAAAGCATAAGTCCTGTTTTCAAAAATATCCGAAAACAAGGAAGTTATGGCTGTTTTTAATAAAGCTTTCTATTATCATATAATTATACGGTAAAAACGAACAGGTACTGTACTATACAGTACATAAGTACTGTAGCTATTATAATACAACTTACACTGTATTCGTGTAGGGAATTTGGTAGGATATTTATCTTGATTTCTGAAAATACCCCAAAATAAGGGAGTAAGATAACTTTGAAAAACCAAAGTTTTCCTGCTGATTGAAGAAACATTAAAAATTAGTCTAAGACATATTATGTCTTAGACTAAAAACGTGTAACAAATATCAGATCACTATTCAAGCTATCAAGCTTTTCATAAATTTATTTGTCTCCTCATGGCAGAAGGTTTGCGCCCAACGTTTTCACTTAAACATTTCTGTGATTAAATTGTGATAGAGCACATTATCGTATTGATCTTCTAAATCCAGTTACATGTACATCGATTTTCATAAAATTGATTTTCTACCGTTCCTATGAATTCTAAGAATTCTATGAATTCTTTATACAGGTTCAGCACAACTTCTTAAATAACATTATGTTTGCTTCAACAGAATTCATAAGGATGACAAAACAACGCTTTCTGAGTAACTGGTTTTAACAAAGCATGGCTTCACGAAATACAGTACGATAATTTAGAATAGTTGGTACAATGGTTATGCTTTTCGCATTATGGCAGCACTGTGCTTGCTCACTCACTTCTCTAGTTGACACTTGTTGACTTGTCAGTTGTTTACTTGACTTGACTTTGACACCTGTCATTACGCAATGTCTGAGTTTGATGTGGAGCTGTTGATTACTGCAGTTTGCAACCGACCTGCTCTTTGGGATAAAAGTCTTGACATCTACAAGGACCGGAATGAAGTCGCCAAAAGTTGGATGGAAGTTAAAAAGAAATAGTCAATAATTGCTGGTAATTTGAAGTGATATTCAACGATTTGAACCTGATAAATTGGATTGTTGAATGACAACTGAAATTTAGTGAATTTTACTGTACAACATTCCTTTTCCTCCTATTTTATTGGGTGATGAGTGGAGATGATTTATGATTTCATATTTGGATTCATCTTTTCATAGTTCAATATTTTTTTGGAAATCTAGAACTTTTAAAAATTGAAAATGTTTATGTTTAAACTTCTCAGGTGTTCAAAAACTTCTTGAAACCTTTGCCTGTCCCTTTGTGAGGCAGGAGTATTATTATCTTAGTATGTTTACTATATAATCATATGATAATGGAAAGCTATATTAAAAACAGCTATAACTCCCTTGTTTTCAGGTATTTTTGAAAATGGGACTTACACTTTAAAGAATTTGGGGTCGCTGAATCCAAATCCGGAATCAGAAATCTTCTATCTATATTTTTAAGGAAGTTGGACTTTGAGAAAAAGTGATGAGTCATACTTTGAGCAAATGTCAGCGTAGATGTTAGATGTGTTGGCTTATTTGTAAGATCCCCATGTGAAAGTACAGGAGAGCTGCATAATATGAAATATGATCTTCAGTAATATTATCTTCCAGGAGCGAGGTCTCTGCCGTGTGAAACTGGCCTAAGAGGTCACGGATACCTAATTGAGCCTCATTGTTATTATTTTGCACTAATATCAATGTCAATGAATTTTTAGCAAGATGAAAACGAATTGAGCTATTATTTACATCTCGTAAATAAACAGTAGGTAAGCTATTGTATTCATCTTGACTCAGCGTTTTCTTCTTGATTGAATGTGCAAGGCCTTCTGAAATACGTAAACTATTTTTATTCCAGCGAGCTAATGATAAATTAAAATCTGTATATTGACCAAAGCTGAAAATCAAAGACATCCTACTTTTCGCTGACTGTTTTATTAATTCTGTTTTTTAATAGATGATAGGAAATCTTGAATATCTATTTTTATATTTGATGCTGTAAATTTATTCGATGATTTTGAGCTGGAAATTCTATTTTCAATCTTCTTGTTCAATCAATTGATTGTTGCAATGCTTTCACATAGCTGGGACACTTTAGATAGTTTACTTTGTGGTCTGAGGGTTTATCAGCTCTTTCACAGTTAAAACATACTGGAGGTTTATCGATTGAAGGGCAGGTTTTGATGTTGTGTCCTGTGATGGAGCAATGACCACAGATGTCTTCTTCTTTTTTACAATGTTTTGTGATGTGCCCATAGACTTGACATTTATAGCACCTTTGCACTGCATGGTAATCATTAACTCTACATGATGTCATATCTATAAATATTTTTTTCTTATTGATTATTGCTTTCCTAATTTCGGGTTCACATTCTACTACCCAATGCACGGAATCCTTGTTTTTCAGCCCTAATTTGAATGATGGCTTGCAACCTTATTCAAATTTTTGTTTTTCTATCCCTCAATTGACAAATTTTTTGTTATATATTTCTTCAGTTACCTCTTTGTTAGTGAGATCAGATGGAACATCATAAACAATTATCATAAACAATTTTTTATTTTGGGGCTCAGTTATCTTGATTTGATCATTATTCACAGCTTTATTCTTCAATAATTTCTTTTTGTCCTCTAGAGAATCCAGAACAATGAGTAAACCTCCTCCTCTAATGGGTACTGCCTTTTTTTTTTAAATGTTATCCTTTCTCGTGATGTTGGTTTTCAGTGTTCCTTTTATTTTTTCACTGTCTTGTTTCTCATTACCGGTGGAATTTGAGGGTTCAATTGAGACTACCTGTTCTTTTGGAAGGATTTTCCTGACTTGATTATTGGACTGGGGATCGCTTGAAGTAGCTTTTTTTGGTAGTTGTATCATGTCTGCGTAAGTAATAGGCCTGTCTTTATTTTTAATTTCCTGAACAGATTTGCTTTAGTCCTGTAATGAGTCGTGAATTTTCGGATGCCCTAAAGAATCACTTATTTGGCTAATAGTAACTGCTCTCGTTTCTACTTTCATGATTACCAATGCTAATTTCTGAACTAATTCCAAGAAATTATCATATTCGGCTCTGGAAACCTTGTTTTTTTTTAATTCTGATGAAGCCCATTCCTTGAATTCCGAAGAGATACTCTTCATGTTCATTATGTCTGTGTTGAATTCACTCAGCAATAATTGTTCAACAGTTTCCATTTTACCTGGTTGTTCTCGTACTTTGAGTCCTTGGTTTCCTGGAAAGTTATCCTGTTCTTCCTCCTCCTTGAATTGCGGGATCAGTCCATCCGGTGGTTTGGTTGGTGACCTCATCTATCCGATGACGATGACGTATGAAGATAGCTGCTGTATGGTTATGTTCCAGTGACCCACTTATTGATGAAAGATGATTGTTTTGAAAACTATCCCTATGGTGAAACTAAACTACTAAGATGTTTACTCTATGAGCGCTACTTAGGCCAGTTTCACACGGCAGAGACCTCGCTCCTGGAATATCATATTACGGAAGATCATATTTCATATTTTGCAGCTCTCCTGTACTTTCACATGGGGATCTTACGAATAAGCCGACAGATCTAACAACTCCGCCGATGTTTGCTCAAAGTATATGACTCATCACTTTTTCTCAAAGTCTAACTTCCTTAAAAATATAGATAGAAGATTTCTGATTTCTGATTTGGATTCAGCGACCCCAAATTCTTTAAAGTGTAAGTCCTATTTTCAAAAATACCCAAAAACAAGGGAGTTATAGCTGTTTTTAATATAGCTTTCCATTATCATATGATTATATAGTACGTACTAAGATAATAATACTCCTGCCTCACAAAGGGGCAGGCAAAGGTTTTAAGAAGTTTTTGAACACCTGAGAAGTTGAGCCACATATGGCGACCACGTGCTCTCCTAAAATTTTAAAATTGTAGATTTCTGTTATTTGTTGCAACACGTGCTCTGAACATATTGTATTTAAGAATATGCATGCTCGAAGAGCTAGAATAATAAAAAGAACCGTTTCTCGAAACTATTGAAAATGCATTTGAATAGCTTACCTAGACAGACGCTGGGGCATTATTCTTTTGAAAATAGTTTGAGACAAAATCATTCTTTCCTAGAAATTTGCTAACAGCATTCCTAACGTCAGTCACAGACACGTTTACAATAGAAACCACATGGCCCACTGTGCTTTGTGTCAACCCTTGTATATATCTATAGCATAAGTTGATGGCAGGTGAATGAAAATTGTGAATAGCGATATAGATATATAGTTAGGAGAGAAGTAAATATAGATATGTGAGTTAGTTCACAATGTAACCACGTGGTTAGCATATGCTACAATTTTACCACGTGGTTAGCATATGAATATTATTGAAGCAATTATTTGATGATCAATTATTTGAATGGTGATCACATAAAACGATAAACATGATATATGAGTAAATGTATTTATAAATTAGGTCATGAAGTAGATTAGGCTATATGTATAAAGTATTCAACAAATATAATGTTATATAATAAATTATAATTTAATAATTATTATAAGCTAATTAAGTTAGTTGAATCCGAATTCATAGGCTAAGGACAAATTTGTAAATAGAATAAATTAGGTATATTTGATTGAAACATGTTGACAATGAGTATAAGAAACCTGCTTAATTAATTAGTAGTAATTGATTGGTATCTTATTAATTTGATTTATTCAACTCAATTGTAATGATGTACTGTATGACATTGTATTTTGTTCATTTCATGTATTTATTATTGAAGTATTTGCCATATTAATTTATAAGATTGATTACTGTATTAATCAAATCAATGCATTCAATTGTCAGTATCCAAACTTCAGAGTTCAAATATTGATAAAAAATATGACATCATTTGTTTGAATAATGAAGGGGAGCCATATTTTAAAATGATATAACATAATAAACATTATAGTGAATTTAAATTGATATTTGAATCCAGTTTGTTAGCAGAATATTAGCTGAAGAGTTTGAGGGTAGGCGGAGCTAGAGGGCGAAGGGTGATGAGGGGTGGAAAATTGTGGTTCTAGTATATAAACGGGCAGACCATGCCTTGCAAGTGAGTGGCATTTGAGTTGCAGTTAGTGGCAGTTAGTGGCAGTTGAGTTGCTGTTAGTTGCTGTGAGTCTCTTGGATTTTGGACAGTGTTCAGTGTAGGAGTGAGTTTTTGGTCTCAGACTTCAATTATCCTATAGGGAATTGACTGAGCCAGGTAAAGATTGTATTTAGAATTTTCAATTTTCCTCATTTAAAATCCACACCACCCCACCCTAAAAAAGCCCAAATAACTATATCAAATTACATAGCATCAAAGTAAACAGCAAATTTAATTATTTAGCTCTTCTAAATACAAATCTGTAGATACAGTTTTAATTAACTTCTTGAAGCTTACAGTTGAAATTCACTTCTAAGCACAAATAGTAGTTTTTTTAAAGCAAGGCTCCCCTAATCATATTCATTCATCAAAATTTATCAATTCTCTTATTTTTGACTATAATCATATTTTTAACTAGAGTTGTTCAATACTTTGATTTTATATCTTATTTTTCAAGTAACCTGTTAAAATAGGAACTGTTTGTTAAAATTTGTTGTATGAAATTAAAACTTGAACTGTTGTACTTTCAAAAACTTAATCATCTTGTATTTATATCTAATCATTACTATATTTTTGATCATTTTTTTATAAATTCATATAAATTTAAAGTTCAATAATAAATTCATAATTAACCTTTGTTTTGCCTTTCACTTTATACATTCCCTTACACACGACCCTGATCTATCTATCTTTATCTTTTTCTTCAATACTATTATTAGTTCAGTGAGTGAAATATAAGTATCCACACAGTGAGTGGAGTTACAGTAAAGTAATTAATTTTATCAATTCAAATCAATTCAATTTTATTAGTTTAATTTTATCAATTCATAGTAATTGATTGGCGCCGGGCAAAATACCGTATAGAGTGAGGGAGTTCGAAACCCACTCTAAACAAAGACCGAAGTGGGAAAGAGTTCAAAATGTCGCCGCAACTAGGGGCCAGATTCTAAGTTAATCTGCTGAAGTGTATCAAGTGAAAGTGCATAATAGTGAATTGGTATATATAATCACCTCCATTTATGTGAAATTCTTATTGAGTGTGCTACAGAAGTGTGATTATTATTATTATTAGTATTGCCAGGTAGGAAAGTTATCCATTTAACTTCTTCAAATTCTCAGTGTTTAACCTATTCACTTAATTAATTACTTTGTACATCAATTTTTGAATTTGTATTTGATGCTCTCAACTATATGTAGATTTTTATATTGGTTATAGGAAAGTTGATATTATTTATTCTCATTCAATATTACTTTGGGTAGCTTTATTTCAAAAGAGTGTTATTTGGGTTCAATCAATCATTCATTATATTATTTTTGTGAACATAATTTTGGGTTATATTAGTAGAATTGGGTATAGAAATATAGAATAGGAAGTCCTGAGTATAGTATCATTTATATCTTTTGTATATTATTTTATCCAGTCAAGCATCATAGAAATCTAATTTTGAATTTTTATTTGTGGGTGTAGTTTATTAAACAGTATTTTAATCTTCTGTATGAACATTACTTGGGTCATGTATGAGCTTCGTGATAGGTAGGACTAGTAATAGGTTCGTAGTATAGGTTACCTATGTCAGGATATTTTCTTAGAAATAGGGTTGTGAACACACTTCAATCAGACACAATGGCAACAAATGAGAGCACCACAACAAATTTCGAAAGCAGTGAGGGAAGCACAGATAACACCATCGAGACCATTGAGAGTCAGGAGCAATATTCACTGGAGATGTTACCGAATTCTGACATGGTAAATCAACCTGGTGACTCTCATGACGACCAAGAGCAAATTCCGAGTGGAAAAAGGAGTAAAGCGGGACTATCAGGGAACGAAATGGACAAGATTTTCAACTTATTAACAAGTATGAGGGAAGATATGGGTGCCAGCTTCGAAGAAAACAGTAAGAAATTGGAAGAGAATAAGAAAGAAATGAACGAAAAGTTAGAAAAGTTAAGTAGCAATGTAGAACAGCTGGAGAGAAGATTTGAGAAGAAAATGGAGGAAAAAACTAAAGAGATTTGTGGTGAGATAGCAATTAAAATAACAGCAGTTGAGAAAAACGTCGAGAAAATAGATAAGAGACTTTCAACAGAGATCGCATCGGTGAGAAAGGAGCTATCAGAGAAATCAGGTGGAATGGATAATGCAGCCTATAAAAGATTTGAGGAGCAGCTCGCGGAATTTTACAGAGAGAAGGAAAGGATGAGAACGGAATTCGAGAAGGCCAGGACACAACCGATTATCGTCAACACCAGCTGTAGGGGATTGGATAAAGTGCCAAAATTTGAGAAATATCTGGAGAATCCTATGCAATTTTTGATTAAGTTGAAAGAGTATTTGCGGCGTAGTGGGAAAATTAACTGGAGTGAGCAATCAAGCATCATTGAAAAGTCATTTGATAGTCAACACTCAGCATGGTGGATGATTATTCAGGCTAGCATTGACTCTCTAGAACAATTTGAGGAGCGTTTCACTAATAAATTCTGGAGCCAACTCATTCAAGATTCAGTACAAGATGATAAGGAAAGATAGAAACAAAGGAGACGGAAGAAAATGGAGCAGCGGACAAGTGGACATTATCAGATTATGAGAGTCACTAGGCTAACGGCCAGTCAGAATTCAACGTAACATGCAGCATCCAATGATCTGGTTGTACAGCGATGGAGGACTACAGTGATCTTCAAACTTCTAGGCCGTCCATATGAACTCATGTTGTGGTGTCTGAAGTGTGAGAACATTAATTTCATCACGTAGTTTACTCTTAATAACCATCCTTTTAGTGTTAATATCGCAAAGACTAAACTCATGTTTCATTTAGTATTTGCTCTTGAGAGGGGGGTTTTGAGCCACATATGGCGACCACGTGCTCTCCTAAAATTTTAAAATTGTAGATTTCTGTTATTTGTTGCAACACGTGCTCTGAACATATTGTATTTAAGAATATGAATGCTCGAAGAGCTAGAATAATAAAAAGAACCGTTTCTCGAAACTATTGAAAATGCATTTGAATAGCTTACCTAGACAGACGCTGGGGCATTATTCTTTTGAAAATAGTTTGAGACAAAATCATTCTTTCCTAGAAATTTGCTAACAGCATTCCTAACGTCAGTCACAGACACGTTTACAATAGAAACCACATGGCCCACTGTGCTTTGTGTCAACCCTTGTATATATATATACAACCCTTGTATATGTATATCTATAGCATAAGTTGATGGCAGGTGAATGAAAATTGTGAATAGCGATATAGATATATAGTTAGGAGAGAAGTAAATATAGATATGTGAGTTAGTTCACAATGTAACCACGTGGTTAGCATATGCTACAATTTTACCACGTGGTTAGCATATGAATATTATTGAAGCAATTATTTGATGATCAATTATTTGAATGGTGATCACATAAAACGATAAACATGATATATGAGTAAATGTATTTATAAATTAGGTCATGAAGTAGATTAGGCTATATGTATAAAGTATTCAACAAATATAATGTTATATAATAATTATAATTTAATAATTATTATAAGCTAATTAAGTTAGTTGAATCCGAATTCATAGGCTAAGGACAAATTTGTAAATAGAATAAATTAGGTATATTTGATTGAAACATGTTGACAATGAGTATAAGAAACCTGCTTAATTAATTTAGTAGTAATTGATTGGTATCTTATTAATTTGATTTATTCAACTCAATTGTAATGATGTACTGTATGACATTGTATTTTGTTCATTTCATGTATTTATTATTGAAGTATTTGCCATATTAAATTTATAAGATTGATTACTGTATTAATCAAATCAATGCATTCAATTGTCAGTATCCAAACTTCAGAGTTCAAATATTGATAAAAAATATGACATCATTTGTTTGAATAATGAAGGGGAGCCATATTTTAAAATGATATAACATAATAAACATTATAGTGAATTTAAATTGATATTTGAATCCAGTTTGTTAGCAGAATATTAGCTGAAGAGTTTGAGGGTAGGCGGAGCTAGAGGGCGAAGGGTGATGAGGGGTGGAAAATTGTGGTTCTAGTATATAAACGGGCAGACCATGCCTTGCAAGTGAGTGGCATTTGAGTTGCAGTTAGTGGCAGTTAGTGGCAGTTGAGTTGCTGTTAGTTGCTGTGAGTCTCTTGGATTTTGGACAGTGTTCAGTGTAGGAGTGAGTTTTTGGTCTCAGACTTCAATTATCCTATAGGGAATTGACTGAGCCAGGTAAAGATTGTATTTAGAATTTTCAATTTTCCTCATTTAAAATCCACACCACCCCACCCTAAAAAAGCCCAAATAACTATATCAAATTACATAGCATCAAAGTAAACAGCAAATTTAATTATTTAGCTCTTCTAAATACAAATCTGTAGATACAGTTTTAATTAACTTCTTGAAGCTTACAGTTGAAATTCACTTCTAAGCACAAATAGTAGTTTTTTTAAAGCAAGGCTCCCCTAATCATATTCATTCATCAAAATTTATCAATTCTCTTATTTTTGACTATAATCATATTTTTAACTAGAGTTGTTCAATACTTTGATTTTATATCTTATTTTTCAAGTAACCTGTTAAAATAGGAACTGTTTGTTAAAATTTGTTGTATGAAATTAAAACTTGAACTGTTGTACTTTCAAAAACTTAATCATCTTGTATTTATATCTAATCATTACTATATTTTTGATCATTTTTTTATAAATTCATATAAATTTAAAGTTCAATAATAAATTCATAATTAACCTTTGTTTTGCCTTTCACTTTATACATTCCCTTACACACGACCCTGATCTATCTATCTTTATCTTTTTCTTCAATACTATTATTAGTTCAGTGAGTGAAATATAAGTATCCACACAGTGAGTGGAGTTACAGTAAAGTAATTAATTTTATCAATTCAAATCAATTCAATTTTATTAGTTTAATTTTATCAATTCATAGTAATTGATTGGCGCCGGGCAAAATACCGTATAGAGTGAGGGAGTTCGAAACCCACTCTAAACAAAGACCGAAGTGGGAAAGAGTTCAAAATTTATACATAAACATTTTTAATTTTTAAAAGTTCTAGTTTTCCAAAAAAATATTGAACTATGAAAAGATGAATCAATAGAATAGAATAGAATAGAATTTTATTGGTCATAAAATATTCACATGAATACATGGACTTCGTCAATTTTTCAACACTAAAGTAAGTCAAAACGAACACAAAAACACTAAGATCAGTCAGTATCAGAACAATAAAATAACACATGAATCACATAAAACGATTCCAATCTATTCTAAAATAGTCATGTACGGTGTACATACATTCATCAATTAACACTGCTTTCAATACTTTTTTAAATTGTGTGCATGTGAGTTCCTTCAAGTGGTCAGGTGTGAAGTATAATTTGATAGATGTGAAGTGCCAGTTTCTTTGTGATTTAGTGTGACTGTACAACGGAATTCTAAGTTTGTGTCTATTTCTTGTATTTAAACTATGGAAGCTATTAGAATCATACTTATTCAAATTGCCTCGTACATAACATAATATTTTTAAAACATATAACGACGGCAACATCAGGATACCTAGGTGAATGAAATAAGGTCTACAATGTGCATTATATGGTAGCTTGCATATTATTCTTATTGCTTTCTTTTGAAGAACAAAAATTGATTTGGAGTTTACACTGTGTAATAGAATTGGACTCAACACGAGCTTTATTCGACATTAAATATGTGTCTTAGTAACAGAGATAACAGATTATAAATATTACAGCTGTTTTATCATCACAATCTTCCCCCCTTAATATCAATCGGCACTTGTGGGGTATGGGGCGAGCTGGCGAAGTGAGACTGTCGATTCTCTGCCGTCGTTGTGGCCAACAAACGCATATTCAGGGTTACTCTCGATTAATTCAACTTTTTCAACTTGCGATTCTTGTTTTGAGTTTTTTTGTCATCTTCTTCAACCATACTGGTCCAGGTGTCAATAGCGAGGTTGGTAATGGTTTTCCATTACTTGAGTTTCTTGCATGTAAAAACATCCGCTCATGTGGTGTGCAGTTGGTGCTTGTGCATAATAGGGAACGAATAGAGTTAAGGGCATCGGGGACTTGTTCCCAGTGACTGTTGTTCAAACCTCTCGATTTTAGGGCTAGCATCACACTTTTCCATATAACTCCATTGTACCGTTCGACTTGCCCATTACCGGCTGGATTATAGGGCGATGTTCTGCTGCTGGCAATTCCTTTTGATTGTAGGAAATTTTTCAAAGCTGATGACATAAACGATGTTCCTCTATCGGAATGTATGTAAGACAGTACACCAAAAAGAGAGAATAGTGATGTAAGGTGTTTTATTACTGTATTAGTAGTCATGTCAGGACAGGGGAATGCAAATGGGAATCTGGAATATTCGTCTATAAGAACTAAAATATACTTGTTCCTTGAACTTGATTGTAGTGGGCCTTTGAAATCCATATTAAGACGTTCAAATGGTCGAGTTGCTTTGATAAGGCGGCCAGTTCCTTTGGCATAGCGTGGTTTCATTTCAGAACATGTAATATATTTGGAACATACTTCTTTTACATCATCTATTGAATTTGGTAAGTTCTTTGTTTTGGTCCAATGATGGAGTCGAGTAACTCCTGGATGACACAGGTCCTCATGAATTTTTATCAGTTTCTTTATATCTGTATGGCATCCAACAGTGGCACAGACTCTTGATAGTGTATCTGCTGGTATATTCTCTTTTCCAACTCTATAAATTATATTGAACTTATATTTTGACAATTCAAGGCGCCATCGTTGGATTTTGTCATTCTTAATCTTGCTGGTTTGTTTATTACTAAACATGAATGAAACTGATTTCTGGTCTGTGATAAGTGTAAATTCTCGTCCAAGTAAGTAATGTCGCCATTTCCTGATTGATTCCACAATGGCATAAGCTTCTTTTTCCACTGCAGAGTGCCTAGTTTCAGATGTGGAAAGAGTTCTTGAGAAAAACGCCACTGGTCTCTCATTCTGTGTTAATACTGCTCCAATAGCGTAATCTGAGGCATCAGTTTCCAAAGTGAACGGGACTTTTTCATCAATGTGCACTAGAACTGCAGATCCTATTTCTTTCTTTGAAGATTCAAATATATTTCTGCATTCTTCATTCAACGGGAAGTGAATATTATGCACAAGTGGATGGATCTTTTTTGAAAATTCTTTTATCCATTTGGAGTAGTGTGCAAGCATTCCAAGGACACGCTTCAATTCTTTCTGATTTTTTGGAGCTGGTAAGTCAAGGAGTGGTTTCAATCGATCTGGATCGGGCTTAATCATACCCTGACCAATTTCGAATCCCAGAAAGGTTAAATTCTCCATAGATATTTTACACTTTTCTTCATTAATCGTGAGGCCATATTTTTCTGTTGCTCTCCAGAAATTTTCTAAATTTTCATCATGTTCTTCTTGGGTCCTTCCGCATACAATAATATCATCTAAATAGGCATAACATGATGTCAAATTTTCTTGTTCTATGATTTGATCAATCACTTTCTGGAAAGCAGCTACTCCATTCGCGATTCTGAACGGAATTCTTTTGAATTGATACAGTTTGTGTCCAACTTCAAATGCGGTGAAATGCCTTTCCTCAGGCAAGATTGGTATCTGGTGATAGGCAGATTTCAGGTCAATAGATGAGAATATTTTATATTGTGCTACCTTATTGACTAATTCTTCCATTAGTGGTAGTGGATAGGCATCCAAATTCGTGAATTTGTTGATGGTCTGTGAAAAGTCAATCACCATACGTTTCTTTTGGTTCTCTCTTGAAGTAACAAATGCTTGAGCTCTCCAAGAAGAATGACTATTTTCTATAATATCAGCATATTTAAGCCGTTTGACTTCATTCATCATAAACAAGTAATCCTCTTCTGAATGTCGTCTCGATTTAGTTATTATAGGCCGACAGTCTGGTTGAAGATCACGAAACAATGAGACAGGTTCTACTGTAGCTTGGGCTAGAGCACACTTTTTAATTTCATAAGTAGGCCTTCTTGCGTCATTGTCTTCATTCAGTTGTAGTGCTGCTTTAGATCCACCGAAATCAAAAGTGATGGATGAAAAGTTCTTTAGAAAATCATGTCCCAAAATTACACTAGCGCAACATTTGTTCAATACGATCAAAGGAAAATCATTATATTCTTCGTTCTGGAAATATATTTCACTCAAAGCGCACTCAGTTGTTTTAGTGTTGCAGGCACTTGAAGCAAATGTAATCAAATTGGAATATGGCATAGTTTTCATCTTCGATTGTACTACTAGTTTCTTATCTATAAAACTTGCTGTGCTCCCAGTGTCTAATAGTGCCAATGTATCTATTCCATTAACACGTATAGGAACAAGACATTTTGAGAGGTCAGTGCTGGTATTTGCTGCTGAAATTACTGTGGCAGATACCATTTGGTTTTTTTTATCGTTTCGTGCTCTGCATACTTTTGAAAAATGGCCTATTCGATTACAAGTTAGGCATGGTTGTCCTTGTTCTGAACAAAGCTCAGGCTAGAGCTACCAGTGGACTGTAATTTACTATTCAATTTATCAAATACTAACAAGGAGCAAAATTTGGTCTTCAATTTGAGCCAGGTTATTGGTACAGTCAAACTCTGCATTAATGAACAATAAAAAGAGCAAAAAACTCACCAGATTTAATCCAATTTTGTCTACTCGCCCTTCGAAGCCTTTATTAGGTGTTTTGGTCAGATTCAGGGGTGGAAAGAAATCTGGGAAAAAGATAGGTTTTCGCTTCCAGGCTGGTTTTCCGTGTTCAACTTGCAGGCTCCGTATACTGTACTATATTCCGAACGAAGCTCAAACTGGATTCTTTATAGATTCAAAACTGATGCAAATTAATTCAATTTAACACTATTTACGATGTTATATTTATAATCCACACACACGACACTTAAACAATCAATTACTAGAAATTTCCGATGGAAATTACATTACAAAATACGAACTCGGTCTTCACAACAAGACAAGACAAAACGAACAACAATGACTGAACAAGAACGACTGGTCGACTGAACAAGAATGACTGGGCTAGAAAAAATGGCAAGGCAAACAGCTGGACAAATCGACACTAGCGCACAAGCCTGCTACGGGCAGAACTGTAGTCTGGGATTGGCGCTACAATTCAAAAAATACTCTGGCCAGACCATACCCCCGCCTCTGAAAAACTATTTTTCAGCCAAGTTACAAAACTGAAAAAAAAACCACAGAAAGGAAAAAATCCAGACATGACAAAAAAAAAAAAACAAAACACCAACACGAAAAAACAACACAAAAGAAAAAAAATGCAACAATCACAACAACTATTAAGTTGGGAGTGGATATAATTTTTTTACTAGGTCGAATACGGAAACAACGATTACACTTAAAGACACAAATACGAATAATAGAGCGAGCAGACAGTATCCAGAATTTCTGTCTGATCGAGGACAACAATAACGAAGGTCCAGCATGACAATTCTTCTTGTGATGATAATCAATCAACATCGAAATGAAAGCGTCGGATTTTGGTAGGATCATCTGATGACAAGTCTCAAATTCCAGTCCAGCATGAGACAAACGACCGCCGACGCGAATCACACCTTTATCAATGAATGGAGACAGGCGACGAAGGCGCATAGAACAATCTTCTCCCTTCTCCAATTGCACAAATTCAGATGAAAAATGCATCTTCTGCACCACTTTACATAGATACCTCTCAGCAACATTGAAATCTGATTCCTCTGATTGGGGTAAGATTCGTAAGAATTTGAGAACAACAATTACAATTCTCAAAAGACGACCATAATCCGAACAACGACCAATCAATGAATATACTGCATTGCTGTTACAATCAGGAGATTTTGTGACTGTCAACACTGACGGTTTTTTCGCCTCCGGTGGATCCACGATCTCTTCGATTTGAGTTCGGACGGGCCAATCGCATTCGTCCTCTGCTAACCATGATGGACCTGAGAGCCACAACGGAAAGTTCACAAGCTCAACTGGTGATAAACCTCTAGACAAACAGTCAGCGGGATTTTCAATTCCGGCAACATGCATCCACTCCTGTATACAAGAATCCTGTATTTTTGCGACGCGATTACCAACAAAAGTTTGCCATTTCGCGGATGGAGCATTAATCCAACACAAGGTGACTGTCGAATCAGAGAGTGCGACAATACGAGACACATGACAACGTTCACTAATAATAGTGACTACTGAATTCATGAGTTCTGCCAACAAGAGTGCCGCACACAACTCCAAACGAGGATTGAAACAACTTTAGATGGTGCTACCTTGGACTTGGAACACAATAATACAACTCTTGACGCCTCGCTCTCCTTCTGCGACTTCACATAGATAACTGCACCATAACCCGACAATGATGCGTCACAAAAACCAATCAAACTGATGTGAGAATCCTGAAACAAACCAACGTGACGTGGAACAGCAAATTTTAATAATAGAGGCAGCTCTTTTTGACAATTCTCCCAAAGAGTGCATATAGACTCAGGCGGCTTCTCGTCCCAATCCACTCCTAATTTCCACAGTTTCTGGACAAGACATTTTAGAAATAATGTAAACGGTGACAAGAGACCAAGTGGATCATAGATACGAGCCATCACTGACAGAATAGAACGCTTAGTAGCAACGACCTCACCACACTTGACGGAAAACTGAAACAGATCAGTACTAGGTTGCCAATTCAATCCCAAGATAGCCAAGGAGTTGTCTGCTTCGAAATCTTTGTACGAAAACGATTTCTCTTCCTCCGAGAATTTCTCCAGCATTGATGGTGAATTTGACGTCCACTTTGTGAGCGAGAAACCTCCTCCCTCAAACAGCTGCTTGGACTGATGATACAGCTCCGCGGCCTCTGACTCTGTGGCGACAGATGTGACTAAGTCGTCCATGAACATGTCTCTTGGTATTCTCGCCTTGGCTGCTGGAAAACGATTTCTATCCTCCTCTACAAGCTGGTGGACGGTGCGAAGTGCCAAATATGGAGAGCTTGAAACACCAAAAACAACACAATTGAGCTGATAAATTTCGATCAGATCCTCCGGCGAAAATCTCCACAATACACGCTGATAACGACGGCAGGAATCCTCCACTAATATCTGTCGATACATTTGTTTAATGTTGGCAGTTAGTGCGATTGGGAACAAACGAAAATTGACTAACAAAACAAAAATGTCAGTCTGCAATTTGGGACCAGCATGAAGAACCTGGTTCAATGACAAACCCGATGATGTTCTGGAACCAGCATCAAATACAATTCGGATGGGCGTGGTAGTGCTGCTTGCTTTCACGATGGCGTGATGCGGTATGTAGTAACCACCTCGGTCTGTCTGATCTGCTACAAATGACATGTGACCCTGACGTAGGTAATCAATCAATATTTCATGATATGAAATACGAGTATTGCTGTCATGCTCTAGTCGTCTCTCCAAACTCAGCAGTCGGCGTTCGGCGACAGCATACGAATCTCCCAAGCTGCTGGGCGGCTCCGCAAATGACAAGGCAACAACAAAACGACCAGAATTCACACGATGTACAGACTTCCGAAAATTTACCTCACACTCCAACTCGTCCGGTTTCAGTTGACAGCTTGGTGAAGGGCACGATTCCAACTCCCAAAAACGTTCCACAAAACTATCCAATGATGGACTACTAACGAATGGACTACAGATGGCTGTAAAACAATTCGACACATTCGTTGTTGAAGTGAGAATCGGCGCTCTCCCCATCAGAATGTGACCAAAGACACTATTAACAGTCATCAATTCATGCGATTCACCTGTACTATGACTCCCACGTAGCAAGTGAGGAACTAACTCTGCACCAATGATGCCATCTATTCTACTAGGAAGGTAGAATTTGTCGTCAGCCAGTGTGAGATTTTCCAGATGATGAAGTTTGGATCTGTCGATTTCACAAGAAGGCAACTTGTCGATGATTCTATCTACCACTGTGGCATCCATCGAAAACTTGACGGTAGGATCCAACTTCGACTGAATCGACACACAAGTACGACCTCGAACTTCACTAGTACCACCACCGAATCCACGAACAACGGTTTTCATGGGCTGGAATGGTAGTCTCAAACGCCGACATAATTTAGCTGTAACAAAATGACACTGACTCCCGGTGTCAATCAAGAAACGAACATCACAAAGCTGACCATTACAATCTCGAATATGTGCAGTGACGGTCAACAACACAACGGTCGAATTTTCTACATCATTGGATGTAGAACAACAACTAATAGGTGATGTGCCACCTGCCTTGGAGTTCGACGAGGACGCAACACCTTCATTGGAACTTGATCTGGAAAAGTGCAATAAAGAATGATGAGATTCTCGACATTGAGCACACTGAGTTTTACTACGACAATTTTTACTCAAATGATCCACATCAAGACAACGAAAACAACAAAACTTTCCTTTAATCAAACAATAACGATCCCAAGGAGTCATTTTCAAGAAACTAGCACAATCTACTAACCGATGACCCGGTTTTGAGCACTTCAGACAATTGGGATTTTTACTAGATGCATCGTTAGATGAATCATTGGATTGAACCACAAACACCTTTGATTTATTATCTTTTTTGTGCTTCATATTAAACGATTCAGTCTGTTTCTCATCAGAAGGAAGAGTCTTAATTTGCTTTTCAATGAATTTTACATAATTGGCATAAGTTGGCATAGCCTTGTCACGTACGGCCGATTCAAAATTTCTACGAGAACTTGGATCCAGCAATCTCAAGCCATGATAGAGGAATATCGAGTCTGACAAATCAGTGAGTCGCAATCTCTTCACTGCATTGATGGAACTGCAAAACCCATCCAAAATCGCAATACAACCTGCCTTTGATTCTGATTTTATTGGATGAAATTCAAAAATTTGTTTGAAATAGGCATTGACTTGCGCTCGTGGATCGTTATAGCGGGTCAATAATGCCTGCCAAATTATTAGATAATTATTAGCCAATGGTGGCAAATGACGACAAATATTTGCTGCTTGTCCAGTAAGTCTACTTACAAGATATTGGACCTTCTGCTGATCGTTCAAACTCTTGTTGTCATGTACCAATGCCTTAAATAATTCATAAAACACCGACCATTGAGTCTGGTTCCCATCAAATTTCGGAAGGTCGATTTTGGGCAGTACCGACTCGGACACGACCGGCTGTGCACTAGCTGCTGCAGCTGCCGAAGATTGAGCAATAGCATCAGTCGCCTCTCTCTGTTTGAGAGTGTTAGCCGCTACTTCAATATACTGAAACAGATCTAGATGTGAGTCGTTGAATGCTACAACATAGTCTTTATTCAACTCAAGTTCCAACTCATTAACCACTAATTCTGTCTTTTCAAAATCCGAAATGGTCTGAGACACCCGAGGATACAACACTAAAAATTGCTCAGCAACTTTTGGATCAGAGACATTTTTAGACAGTTCATAAATTCTTTGCAATCGGGCATACAATTGTTCCAGTTTAGCGCGATGCACAATGATTTGTTTCTGTAATTTTTCCTCCATCTTGAACTCATACACAAAACAATTCAGCCCCGACAATACAAACAACAGACAAAAAAAAACAAGAATGAGTTCAAAACTAAATGGAAGGAAAAATCACGACTAGTAAGTTATCAAAGTTAAACTTTGATTATCAATTCACAAGACAAGTTACTGCTGAAGACAAAACTATATGATTAGATAATGTTCTTCCAACAACTCACAAACAAACGATAACTTGTTGAATTGAACAAACAAAATCATGCTGTGATTAACCTTCACTAACATGTACAATACAAAATGGACAATACAAAATCCAACAAACAAATTCCTGAGAAAAGAGCACAATGAGCCTAGTTTCAGGAAAATTACAATTTTAACTGAAATAAATTTAATTTCAGACAAATACAAATTGACAAGAAACCTTGCTCTAGAACAAGGCTACAACAAACTAAAGTTGTGCATAGATCAGACCATTCTGAACATGCCAACATTGGACAAATACGAAATTGCTTAAATCTAATGTGTGTGAATTAATCAACAAATTACAAATTTAAATTCATCCGGCCTGGAGGACCAGAAATGTTCTGAACAAAGCTCAGGCTAGAGCTACCAGTGGACTGTAATTTACTATTCAATTTATCAAATACTAACAAGGAGCAAAATTTGGTCTTCAATTTGAGCCAGGTTATTGGTACAGTCAAACTCTGCATTAATGAACAATAAAAAGAGCAAAAAACTCACCAGATTTAATCCAATTTTGTCTACTCGCCCTTTGAAGCCTTTATTAGGTGTTTTGGTCAGATTCAGGGGTGGAAAGAAATCTGGGAAAAAGATAGGTTTTCGCTTCCAGGCTGGTTTTCCGTGTTCAACTTGCAGGCTCCGTATACTGTACTATATTCCGAACGAAGCTCAAACTGGATTCTTTATAGATTCAAAACTGATGCAAATTAATTCAATTTAACACTATTTACAATGTTATATTTATAATCCACACACACAACACTTAAACAATCAATTACTAGAAATTTCCGATGGAAATTACATTACAAAATACGAACTCGGTCTTCACAACAAGACAAGACAAAACGAACAACAACGACTGAACAAGAACGACTGGTCGACTGAACAAGAATGACTGGGCTAGAAAAAATGGCAAGGCAAACAGCTGGACAAATCAACACTAGCGCACAAGCCTGCTACGGGCAGAACTGTAGTCTGGGATTGGCGCTACAATTCAAAAAATGCTCTGGCCAGACCAGTCCTTTTGCTGGGCATTGGCTATTATCAGTATGATTATTATAGCCACAAAATCTGCATTGAATCTTCTTTTGGTAAGAATTACGGACTAAAGTCGTTTTCTCGGTATTTTTATTCTCGTTTGCTAGGACTGTGTTAACATATTCTGAACTGGTTTCGTATTATTTAGCAATGTTTTCAGCATTCTCTAACATTCGTGCTTGTGAGATAGCGTCTTGCAAAGTTAGCGATTTCATTTTGAAAAGATGTTGTCTGATTTTCGATGATTCTAATCCGGAGATGAATGCGTCTCGGATATATTCACTTTTGTTATCGTCAGCCATGACTGCTTGAAAGTTACATGGTAAACTTAGCCGTTTTAGTTTATTATAGAATTGATCAATTGATTCTCCATGGGTTTGTTTTGCTTTAGATAAGCAGTAACGTGCATGTACTACATTTTGAGGTTTTATAAAGCTTTCTTCAAGAGTTGTTATAGCTTCTTCAAATGATATACAATTGCAAATACTTTCAAAAATATTCGGTGACACATAATTGATCAAAACATTCAATTCATCCTTTTTCGGGATTGAACTGTTTTTTAAGAAGTTTAAAAATGTTACCTTCCAATGTCTCCACGTTTTCGGTGCTTCATCTGAATCTTGGTCAATCGATAAAACTGTTGGTTTCAGTATTTTTCCAAGCATTTGGTTTTGCGAATCGTTTTCTCCTTCACTGACTAAATCTTGACGTTTACTCGTTTTTCTTTTCGGACCCATTTATTTTATATTTAATGTCGAATAAATTGTAATAGAATTGGACTCAACACGAGCTTTATTTGACATTAAATATGTGTCTTAGTAACAGAGATAACAGATTATAAATATTACAGCTGTTTTATCATCACACACTGTTTGCCCAAAGCATTATTCTGTAAGAAAGGAGACTCTGGATGTGTGCATAGTAAATATTCACTAGTACAGACACATCCACAGTCACACAAAGTCTCCGTAACACATACAATCCTTTCGCCATCCTACCTGACAAACACTCAATGTGTGCATCCCACGACAGACAAGGGTCAATAAAAACACCTAAAAACTTCAATGGAGTCTCACCCTTAACCTTTCTGAATGCAAAGTTAATGTCAGCGGTTTTACTATCATTGAGAGAAAGATTATTTGCTGCACACCAATCTTTTAGAACCAAATAACTTTGATTCCTCTCACTTTCAAGATCATGCTTAGAGGGGCAATTTATTTTTAAGCCAAAATCATCTGCAAATATGTACCCATCTTTACTATTGCTATCCATATTTATTGGCGAATCATTTATATAAATATTAAATAGAATGGGTCCTAAGATAGAGCCTTGAGGCACGCCGTAATCAACTAGTCTACCATTGGACAGGACGCCATCTTTGTAAACAAATTGATTCCTGCTACTTAAATAGGACAATACAAGTTGAAGTGCACTTCGAGTAAAACCATAAAAATTTAGTTTGTCACCTAAAATCTTGTGCTGCACAGTATCAAAGGCTTTGGAAAAATCGTATGACCTTAGACCAACAGAATCACCACTCTCTAAGTTGCTAATTACACCACTAACCACATTAAGTATGGGATCATTAGTGCTTCTTCCAGACCGGAAACAAAATTGTTTTTCAGAGAAAATGTTGTTGGACTCAAAATAGATTGACATTTGTTCATACATTAGAGTCTCAAATACCTTTGAAAATACAGGAACAATAGCAATCGGTCTGAAATTACCTTTCTCTTTCCTTGATCCCTTCTTATGAAGAGGTAAAACTTTAACATTTTTTAGCTCCTCTGGATAAGTGCCAGTAGCAACAACACATTCATTGAACAAGTATGCCAACACTTCACATATATTAACAGCTGCTATTTTCAAGATTAAAGCATTTAAACCATAAATATCCAGACACTTACTATTACTCAATTTTAAAATAGTGTCAAATACTTTCTCTACAGTTACAGGCTTAAATGAAAAATGTACACTAGGCTGTTGCAATTTGCTAAAATAGAAAGTTGAATCATTAATACTGACAGGTATATCTCTGCTTATCAGAGAAACAGAATCCACAAAAAAGTCATTGAATTCATCAGAAGTGACATCAACAGGAGTCTGGGATCTGGCCGCATTATTAGCACTGCCGGTGAGACCATTAACAATTCTCCACACTGTTTTATTCTTATTGGTGGATCTACTTATGATTTTATTATAATATTCAATTCTTGTCTTTTTAGTTACTATCCTGTATGATTTTCTAGCCTCTTTATATGTGGTGAGAATTTCTGGTGATCTGTAAGTTTTATATAAATGATACAGCCCATCACATTTAACTTTTAATTTTTTAAGATTGTCATTATACCACTCGTTATTTGGCTTGACTTTGTGGGAACGTAAATTTTTTAATTGAAACGCACCATTTACAGGCCCCATGAATAATTCAAAATCTTGAGAATAATGGAAAAATTGAAAAAGTCCGAGGTTTTGGGGGTGAAACCGCCCTCTGGCGTGTCAGCTAATTTCAGATTCGAATTCAGTGACTCAAAATACATATAGAACCATCGAGAAAGATTCTTTTTGGGCTGTTTCCATAAAAACAACCATTTGAGGTTGTGTTACAAGTTTTGATTTCGACACTAAAGACT
Organism: Nilaparvata lugens; assembly: GCF_014356525.2. Taxonomy (NCBI): domain Eukaryota; kingdom Metazoa; phylum Arthropoda; class Insecta; order Hemiptera; family Delphacidae; genus Nilaparvata; species Nilaparvata lugens. Next base: position 51,965,355 of record NC_052518.1, read on the forward strand.
AAAGAGGTTATGTTGTGTTCTCGTTCATTGGCGAATCAGTTGCAGTTCCACTGAATGCCAGTCACAGCTCAGTAACAGGTATAGTGAGGTCCACGTTATAATGACAGTATTTGATTAACATTGGTGTTTCTATCCTTGTCTATCATTCGACAAAGCCGGTTGTACTATCCTTTTCTAGCTCCACAACGATGCCAATTATGTTTTTGACGATGTAGAAATATAATTAATTAAGGTAAAGAATTGGCAATGCAATTCTATCTTTATCCACGCCATTATAACGTGGACCTCACTATATCACTGTAAACGGAACTGCTCTAACAAATTCATTATTAGCGCATGCGTATACTTCTTTATGCTATATAGAGGAGCATTTCTAAAGCAAGTCGCGCGTTCTATATCGGCGAACCCCTGCAACAATTTTGAAACGAAGCTAGCGCTACTTGTTCGAGACTCACAAAGCACAAAGTACTCTATTGTGGAGGTCGAATGTCTATGCTGGAGCCCCAGATCACCCCCTCTCATGAACTGTTTCTGTCATTCGGTTCGTGTTGCGCTTGCGTGGTCGATTGAACTCTGCTGAAAGATGTGTCGTCCGTGGACGATTTTGTGTTGAGATGTATCATTGTTTATTTTTTGCTACTTGTATTTGTTACCACATAGAGTTATAGTCTCTTACCGCGAAGTGTTGTGAATTATTAGTAATTTTGGCAGTTCTTGTCTTTTATGAGCTTAATAAGGTTCCCTGTTAATCTCATCAGTGAAAAAATGGCGGTCATTAAGAAAAACCATGGTGACCAAGACACGTAAGAGTGTTTACAGTATATTTGTTGATAATGATGTTCTCGACTCCAAACGCTGAATCACTAAATTATGATTTTGAAAAGGAAGAAAATGCTGTTAAATGGAAAGGAGTGTTCGTTAACTCCTTGCGCAAGGTAAGCTTTGTTATGTGCTCGAATTCTCTGTTATTAGCGGTGATTCATATCGCTTGAATCTAGGTTATATTTGATAATATTATTTAAGTCAAATTTTCTGTGGTAAACGTTTACTTGTAGGTTTATTTTAATAGCTATGACATGTTCTTTCGTAGAACTCTCCTTTATTATTGGTGAATGTCTGGTGATTCATCTTTTCTAACATTTCGAAAATGCACCATTATAGTTGATTGGTACGGTACCGTACGCTAGGCTACATTGTCAGTCTTATCAATATTTTGGGATGAAAAGCCAGTAAAAATTAATTAATTTTGGCTGTCCTATCTATGAATAACCAACAATGAAAGTTTGAGTCATGATTTCTCAATCGAAGCACTGGTTAAATATGAAATGACCTGTTTTTCCTCATCGTAATTTTGAACTCGCCCTATTAATACAATCACTGTAGGTTACAAATTTACAAGTTTGTAGGGGAAAATTAGGTTGATGTTCTATTAAATTGTTTAATTTACTCATCTATAGAATTAAAGTTTTATTATACTGTGGAATTTGGATAATGGAACAGTGAAATAGGATAATAACAATTTTGTCAACTTGTTGCATAGCACACCTATTTATATTGGCATCGACTTTACCGACATTTCCCAAATTTAATTGGAATCAATCAATACCCTCACCGGCGTCATGATTACTAGATTACGTCTTATTACTTAGAAATTAATTTAATGACTGCGCTCTCAAACTTCCTAGTACAATCTGAATTAATCACAGTCCGGTGATTGCAATTATTAGTTATATTGAACGCTTTGTCATGAATCATTTTAATTAAGAGACATTATTATACTACATTCCTAGATTACAATTTCTATCTATATATATTTATAAGCGAAATGGCATAATATATAACTATCTGTATATTATCCTTGGAAACTATGAAAATAATTATAACTATAAAATAGTAAAAATGAAGTAGTAAAAATGCAATATTGAACCCCCTTATCCATCCCTATCAAACACGAAACATGAATAATTCCTTTATTTGGAATTTTTACAACCAAGATTAGTTGAAGTAATAGCAGCAGATTTAATAGTCATTACGTTACATCATATGTCACATTCTCATAGAAATATACCCGCCTACATAAAGCGAATAGAAACCCTTAGCCTTAACATATACAAACAATATTTTAATTTATTTGAAACCGGCATGGATGCCGCTGATCAGCTCATCTACTCCTCTTACCGATTTTAATAATAAGTATATATTTATCACACGTTTTCTTTGCCGGTAGTGCCATTTTATAAGTTAGAATATTTATTTTATCAATCTGTAGCAAATAAATGAATTTGAATTCTGTTATTAGTCCAGGCAATGAATGCTCAAAAAAGGGTATAGAGGGAAATATTTGGAAGACAATTTTTGACCCCACAGTTCTGTTAAGGATAGTAAGGAGGTAATCATATCAAAAGTCCTTACCCCTACCACCTGTGCTAAGTGGGTGGGGGTGGTTTAAAGGTACCATTTTTTGGTTTCTGGCATAAAACTCGAAAACTATGTATCCTAAGGACTTGACTGTCATATAACAAATTAAAGCTTACATAATTTCCTACAATATTCATTACACAACTTTCTTCATATCTCCTCTGGTTTTCGAGATATCGGCTCTTGAAAGTGTGACATTTTTTAAAAAGACACGTTTGTGACGAATTTTTTTCTATTTTTGCTCTTATAACTTTTTGAAAATCGTTGGGAAAAATCCTTGTTGATTATGAGCTTATGAGCATTGAATTCTCTTCAATTTGATATATAGGCCTACTTTCACACTTTTACGAATTTCCCTACACCTTTTGCAGCAGCTTTAGTGTTGAGTGTGAAATCTCCATTTTTGCAACAATAGACCAATTGACAAAGGAATTTGGAGGGAGTGTTTTAAACAAAATTTTTGACTTTGCAGCTTTGATGAGACTAGTTAGGAGGAGAACACATCAAAAGTCCCTATTCTTAACTCATGTGCTAAGGGGATGAGGGTGGTTTAAAAGTTGCATTTTACAGCGTTTTACTTCCACGCTCATATCTTGAGAAAAATGCGTTCAACCGACATAACTAACTATTCAAAAATAAAGCTTGATAAATTCTCTACACTTATGCTCAACGAAATTTTTTGATATTCCCGGCAGTTCCCGAGATATTCGCTCTTGAAGGTGTGTAATTGTTAAGTCCTCACCCCTACTCCCTGTGCTAAGTGGGTGGGGGTGGTTTAAAGGTACCTTTTTTTGGTTTCTGGCATAAAACTCGAAAACGATGTATCCTAAGGACTTGAAGGTTATTATGCAATGTTTTCCTTTTTAAGGGCGTATAACTCTCCAACAATGCATCATAAAAACTTATGCTTATCGTAGGTTCGTAGAGCATTGAATCCTCTTTGAAATGATTTTTTATTTTTTCAATGCTTATGTAATCCAGTTTCATAATTTGACTTTCATTCGATAAAAGTTGGATAAAGTCAATCACATAACTTACGTCCAACTGATTTTCTATTCAGCACCCTAAAGGATATGCACGTTTTGGATTTGGTATGGAAGTTTCTACTAATTGACCAAATAATAGCCTAATCATGAAAAAGGACTATCAAAATGGCACGAAACTACGAGAGGATTACTATTGTGACTTTAATGTTTGCAGCTGTGATTTTAATAGGTTCCTTGTTGATAACAATTCCATTTTCAATAAGTTTTTTTATTTCTCAATCTCAATGTTAGCTCACGAGGCAACATTTGAATAGATGGTTATTAGAAATTGGCAGGTATGCTGCAGAGCAACTGATTTAATCCGTCTATACATTCAGAACTTGATTTCATAATGAATTTACCATTTCTAATGAGTAGCCTACTATAGCCTTCACCTAGCTACTATTTATATATGACTGTATATACCATTCTCTATGGAATTTCATTATGTACTATTTATATTCTTTGATTCGCTAAAAGATGTTAATAAATTCATTTATAATAATTTTAAGTACAAAACATGAAAAAATAATCCTAATCAACTTGAAAGAACTCACTCACACTCACAGTCTTTGTGGAGACACTATAGTCATTTACTTTGACTAATTGTCACAGAATATGAAAAAAAGGAACTTAGTTCACAAGATTGGCAAGAGTCGGAGGTGTTGGGACCAGGTCACTCAGGTTTTCTTCTAAATACTCGTTCAGACTAGCTCATTTCAATCAGTCACCGAGCAGTCTGCAGGCAAACGATTGAACAGCTTCATTGCCAATGCCGGGAAACAGTATTTCACTTTAGAAAATCAACAGTACGGTCTCTTGATATTGCCTCTTCCCCTGGTATTGTGAGCATGATTTTATCCTTTTAGTGTAACGTACTCGTGATGGGTTTTCACGTGTAGGAGGGATGTCAGAATATACTGCCGATAAACGGTGTGTAGGCCCCAAACGACGGAAAATTGCTCTACAGTGAGCGTTGAAATCACTATACGTGATTGATCTCAGAGCTCTCTTCTGCAGCAGTAGGTTGTCCTTCACGTGAAGGAACAAGATTGAATTCTCGAATGGTAATAAAATAACAACATTCAAATGTTTCATTATGCCGGACGCAGTTCAGTGTCTTCAAAGAAGTCTGCACTTTCTAAATTTATTAAAATCCAGTTAGACCTTCAGACGCTCACCAAGGACGAATTTTAAGAATTTCCCAAGAATACTACCTATATGTGCGTTTTCTAAGCATTTTCAAGAACTAATAAGCAGAAAATAATTGAATTCGGCACAAAGGTTCAGTTGAGGTAGGCTAAAGTAATGGTGAGTTGAAAAATGTTTGAGCTACTCCCAAAACTACACCAGAAATCGTTGTCTTTATAGTTTTTCTATTCTTTGCTTTTCCATTGTGTTTTTGCAGAATTCTCAAGAACGACTGATTTAAAACGTTTCAACTTAATACACAGGTATATAATAGGTATCTTAAGACATCATTATTCAAAGGATTTTGAAATAATACTCAATTTGTAAAATGATTCATCTATTTATACATTTTGTCTTTGACCATGTTATAATATAAACATTACAACATCACAATCAATCCCATAACAGGGGTCTCTTCGCAATGCATTTTTTTCAAACCACTATACTATCTGTGAACATTATGCAACGACTTGAACACAGTTTCTGATGCTGGCAGCAGGTTTAAGTTTGTCAAAATTTCCCTAAATCAAGTTTTTAGTAAATAGTTTGAATTAGAGTGATGAACTTTTCAGCGTTTTCTTCCAACTGTTGTTTGGTCCACAATTGAATATGAAGGTCTATTTCATTGTCTAAATAGATTTGAAGACTTCTCCAATCTGTAGTATTATTGACGAGTGTAGGTTTAGATTGCCTTTGAATTAATCTTTCACCGATTTTGAGCATTACAGAGGAGTGATCTCAGCTTAATTCGAAATTCTCTTCAATGTGGATAAAATTACTCTTTTAAATATGAAAACGTCAAGGAGATCTGGAATTTTATTTGTGTCTGTAGGCCAATAAGTTGGACTCATCGAAGAATGATAAGTGCATCCTGATTCATTTCTAGCATCTCTTAATTCTTTTCATTTTGTGGATGATAACCGTGAACCCGAATCTACATGCTTAGCATTAAAATCTCCACCTAAAATGAATCTATCACCCATATGCTCTAATATTGTTTTGTAATGCATTTTTTTTTCAAATTGTATCTAGGTGTACAGTAGATTGCTCCAACCTTAAGATTTTGTGCGAGTGTTTCAATTCCTATTACTGTGATCTGAGTTTCCTGTAACTGTAAGGCGGGATGCACACCGGAGAAATGCGTTTCGTGAAAAAAGTTTCAGGAAACGTGAAGCGAAAGTTGCTCGCAATCGACTGATAAGATTAAGCAGGGAACGTTTCTTTTGTATGCATGCGCGAGTGAAACGGATTGCATGATACAAGTTTCATGAAAGAGGGCTTCACGAAATGCGTTTCTCCTGTGTACATCCCGCCTAAGTTGCATTCTTCGTAATGATTTATGTTGTTGTCCTTGATTATTATTGCACTGCCCCCATGAGCATAGAATATTTTGAAATATTCTATAGCCTTTTGTTTAAAAAAATGAATCAGTTGTTGAATAAGTTTCAGACACTAAGCATATATATTTTTTTCATTTCATTCATATACCTAATTTATTTGTCTCTAAAAATATTTCTAATTCAAGTTTTCTATTTCTAATGCCGTTAGCATTCCAAGTTACTATTTTCAATTCTCTTGACTCCATCTACTTGTTTGAAGTATGGTTAGTACAGGTGAAGCAGTTTCTAAAATATCGAGCGTTTTTTGAGAAACTATCCAACTATTATCATTATCTATTTCTACATTGAAGAAATGTTCGAACCATCCATAATAGTAATTCTGTGAACTGTAGACCTCACGCTCAGTAAGTTGCATTGACCTGTTAAGTTTTCTCAAAAATTAATAAATAATTAATAAATTTAAAATGTCTAGAAAAAATCCTAAATAAACATAGAGCTTTTTGTTTTATCGTACCGTGACGTGTCGTCCCGGAATATGAGTGTGAGCGCTGTTATCAGGTCTGGCTGCAACTGTTTACAACGTTGATGGAAAGATACATTTTCAAGATGTTCGATGTTTTTGAACGGGTAGTATTATGGTCAACTGTCTACTAACGTTAATGGAAAGATACATTTCCAAGATGTTCGATGTTTTTGAACGGGTAGTATTATAGTCCACTAGACAGCTGATTTATGATGAATAATTCTATAGTCTGATTTTTACTCTAATATTGGCGTATGAAGGAGGCTCCTTTTTCCTCTTATATTATCCTTGAAATGCAAAATTTCCAAAAACCTTGTATATACGTCGACGCGCAATTTAAAAAGGATCATACCTGTCAAATTTCATGAAAATCTATTACCGCGTTTCGCCGTAAATGCGCAACATTTAAACATTAAGAGAAATGCCAAACCGTCGACTTGAATCTTAGGCCCGGTGCACACTTGCGTCATTTCTAGTCGCGGATTTACGACCAGAGCGACAACTAGGTCACTGGCGTTCTAAAAGTTGTTAGAAGTATATGGGTTCCGGACGGAGCGGTGCACATTACAGAGTCGCACGCCCGCTCAAGCTTTGCCGACGCTCTGCTGACGCATGCCAGCCGCCACTTTCTTTACGTCACGACGGGCAAGCCGCGTTTCATTCTCTACTTCGAAAACCTACAACTCGTAAAAATGATGATAGAGAAATTGTTATTTCAGATTCGGATTCAGCGCCTCCAAATTAGTCAAATGGCTTCGCGGCTATCAAAAATAATCAAAATTGAAGAAGTTCTGGCTCTATTGGATATTAAGACATCCTATGTATACAGTTCTCAATATTCTTCGAATGTTTTTTCAAAGTTTCATCAAAAAACTGTCCTATGCTTCGGAGCTAATCTTAATACAATAACATACTTTGTTGTTGCATCGAGGTGAAAGTATAATAGTTCAGCAATAATTTTACTAATATTAAATTCTAAGAACTATTATTCAATAATAATAGTAGAGGTCTGAGTAGTCTCCCATGATTTTTTATGTTCTCATTGTTAGTTGACTTCATTCATACTTTGTATTTCTGTTTCCTCTGATTATTATTATGAAATATAGGAGCTTCGATCTAATTGGAACAATAGATCTTTTGAAATTATATATATACGGTGAATACCAACCTACGAATGTCAGCTAGTCGGCTAAATTGATGTTTGGGTTGAAATCCAACAATAATAATGCATACAATGGTAATGCATACTTCATTCAAAATAAGTTTATTTTCAGTCAGTTTGTCACAATTGAGTCATAGTTGTGCTTGTGCTTTAGCATGTGCTAAATTTGTGTCAGTACTGTACAGTATTCTTGTACTACAAGAATATAATACTTTTTTGGTTGTTAAATCAATTTATTAGATAAGTCCACTGCTCTATAATCTTTCTAAGTTTAAGAGGAAGAACTAAAGGAGGAAGGCTCTTTTCATCCAGATCATACATAACCTTTGGGCAACATAAACATTCTTTCAAGATTTTTGAAGAGAAATAGTACAGGCTCAGCCTTGGTTTTCCTCCAATGTCATAAGTATTATTTATAATTAGGTGGACTTTCTACCTAACAACACATAATACTAAAATATTCTTATTTCTCTTTCTCTAGTATTCTTCTTTCTCTTTCTCTATTCTTTCTCTTTCTCTAGTATCAGTAGTGTAGTATAAAAATACTAAAGGAGGAAGAACCCCTATCCCAATCGATCCGAGAAAAAGGACTTGGCTCTCAAAACCGGATTCACCTATGTTCAGGTAATATTGTAGTGATAATGAAATATTTGAGATTCACTACTTCAAATTTAAGTGAAATACAGTTAGACATAGTTTTTGAATATTGTAAGGAATTTGGAATAGGCTTATTTGTAAAATTCTGATTGAATATTATTAGTAAAAACTGGTTAGAATATTAATACTGGTTAGAGGGATAATGTTAAGAAATTTACAAAATTCCCCAGTTAGCTACCTATTTAACAACTATTCTATTATTTAACACAAAGCATATACAGAAGAATTTCTCATCCACAAACATAGTGCCTCAATTTGTGCTTGGCATTAGTGGAGACAGAGCTCCTAGAATTGTATCTGAAATTTCTAAAATCGTATTCTAAATAGGATTTTAATGTAGATACTGAAGTTTTAATAAGTGCAGTCCAGAAGCATCCTGTGGTTTGGGACACCTCTTCAGAAACGTACCACGACTGTTTCAGGACAGTGAAGTGAATATATATTATAATGAGACAAATAACCTGCACATATTCAATATGGATTATAGTTTGCTATGTTGTCAGCTCAATGTTTTCAGTTTTTAGGTTTTTGTTGTCAACAGTCAGCACTATTCCAGAGCTATCCAACACAATAGTCTAGCTCTTTGAAGTAGCGATCTTCGACATCAAATTAACGAAAATAAATGGATATGCAACACAGAATTCAAAGTAATTTTTATGATTGTTCTGCCGGTTCTTGGAATTGTTGGTGGTCTTTCATCTCATGCTATATTTTGGAGGCAAATAGAATACTTCTTATATAAATGCTGTGTATATAAAGTTAATTTACTGTATATATGCTGTAAATTAATAAATATAGATTTGAAATAGTACCTTTTTTCAAACAAACAATAACGTTCTTTGAATGATTATAGAACAATTGAAAATTTAAAGCACTGTACATTTCGGGACTTTTTCTATCCCGTCTACAGGTACAAATTCGAAATAAAAAAAATTAGTATTGATTGATTCAAGATTATTGAAACAATGTTCATTGATTTGTTGATTATAAAAACATAACATAAAGTTTTTAATGTTATAATGTTCATATTATAATTTTCAATAAGTCAACACTGATGTTCATTTATTTTGAATTTTCACCTGGAAATGGGAGTAAGTCCTGGAATTTATAGTGTTTTCAATTGATTTTAATGGTTCTATAATGTTAGATGTTTATTGTATTTGAAAAAAGTAAAAGGTCATTTTGAAAAAGCTGTACTATTTGCTCTTCATTTGTATTATCTCTATATTAGTTATTAACCAATTAATTTATTTATTATTTATTACTGCCAATGAAAATTAATCCCTCAATAATTGTGATTTTTATAATAATTGCTCTGACATCCGGTATTACAAAAAAACTTTGAAAATTCGATATCAGAACTTTTATATCACGATTAATGACCAAGTTGCCCAAGCCAAGAGAATTGCTGAGTACTAATTGACGTCGCTCGACAGTGAGACGCTATCGATACGCACAAGTGTGCACTGAACTGAAATTGGCTGCCGGCAGAGAGTCGCTCCACTCGTAAAAACGCAACTGGCTAGCGTCGCAAATGTGCATCGAGCCGTAGACCTCACTTCGCTCGGTCAACTATTTGGCCTGGCTCTTTGGGTCTGATCGTCACAGGTATTCGTTTTTGTGACATGAGAATATGACACGTTTTTAACAATTCCCTTATTTGTGTTTACTTTAGTTTGCGAATGTTGGAACTTATTCTCATTCAGATTATCCCTTCTTTTTTGTAGTTCTTTGGCAACTAGACAACCCCGATAGTTTGCAGGGTGGGCTGCACCACAATTGTAGCACTTGGGCGCGAAGTAGTCCTAGCCTTGGTGCACTCTATAGTCAACTGTTTGCCATCACATTTGGCACATATGGCTTCATGTTGACAATACCTTTGAGTATGTCCTTACTGCTGACATCTTTTGCACTGAGGTATAATGTGATTGGTTCGGAGGACTTCACTTTTTACTCGCTTGTAGCATATGTACTGTATTTTGTATACTTTTTCAACCTGTTCTGAACTCTCAAACGTAAGAATGAATAGAAGAAGTCGGATTACATTATCTTTACCGTCTACTTTATTCTTTTTTATCTTATCAACTACATCAATGATTTTGAACCCCCGATCCCTGAGATCATGTTTTATTCCTTCTGGATAACAAGAAGGATGGAGATCTCATAACATGACTCTGATAGGCATTGCTTGTTTATTTTCATACGTGTGCCAATCTAACTCCTTAGTATTCATTAGCTTAGTGAGTTCTCTGTAATCTTGATCGATTTCAACAGTCTCATAACACAAGATATAGAAACATTCTTATCACGAACGTGGCTAGGAAGGCAACATATCAACGACACTACAAGCACCAAAACTCCACAATCTACTTCCTGCACACATCAAGATAATAGAAAACTCAAGAAAATTTAAAAGTGCCATTAAAAAATGGTTCACAACAACTGGAAGACATATAGAAAACATAGTTTCGAACAATATGTGAGCTCACTTACTCAATGTATTTGCACCCCCACTCTAAATGTATTACTGATACACCTGCTCTAGTACATGGGTTTCCCATAGTTGAGTAGGTTAATTAAAAAAAAATCATTACTTTTGTGCAACGGTGTAAAACTTAATTGGACGAACCTCCTCAAATCAAATCAAATTTTATTTTCCATTTTCAAGAAAAAAAATACAATTGAATAATAACATACTATTATGCAATATTGTATACAAAATTATTGTATTCCTGATTAGGAATACCTTGAGATTTTTCTTGCCGAGGTTCAAATGTAGTAGAAAGGGAAAATAAACATTTTTTGATATCTAAACAATGCAACGATGTATTCTGGAGTAGCAGAGTAACGAGAATTCACATACAAATTTCTTATTGATCAACATAATGTTTCCTACACACTTGACTGGAATATCCAGAAAATGAAATCATTGAAAGTGGATTGGAGTGGATCGAGGACTATCGCTGATATAGAAAACAATATCTGAGGAATCGTGGACACAAAACACTATCACCAATTCCAAATCCTTGCCGAGATCCGTGTCAAGAGGCAAGCTGTAGGGATCAATTGTTGAGCCTTCTATACAAAGTAACATCAGCACAGTCGGATATCCCTCGATTCCAACGATCTGGCGTCTTCGCTCCTTCAAACAAAATCAAGCCCTTTCTGAGCAACTGCTACATAAGAAATACAGAGTCTCGACCTTCCTCAACATAACTAAGCGAAGTACCTTCAGCCTGATCTTTGTCAAGCTTCTTATATCGAACTTCCTCAACAGAAGTTCAAGAGTTCCTTTTCAACATGAACTCTGACAAGCTGATCATTGTTTATCATTACACATTTAATTGATTATTACTTTCAACTTTATCCTGATGTATAAAGAATTGCTAAACAAATGACATCCACTCAGGCTGTTATATTGAGTCTCTTTGCAAATCAATTGAATGTTTCTATATAATTATGTATGTTTTATTTGTGCTCTATTTTGAAAAAAAATTAATTGTACCAATAGAAACCAAAAAATATATTTTACCTAGTATGTTGCTTTGAAGTTTCCTTCTCATATTTTTTCCTTGATTTATCATAATAATCTATTGAGAAACAAGTGTCATTTCCTCCATACTACTTGCAAAACTTGAAACGTAGATTTAAAATTTAGACCTCACTACGCTCGGTCAATAATAGTTAGGTTAATAAAATAATCATAATCATCTATAATAATTAATAAAGGTTTCCATCTTCATAGTGATCGGAAATCATCCGTGACTAGGTGAAACATTTCCGAGTTGACAAAAATACAAGACATTTCCAGAATATCCTTATTTTTCAAAATAGACATTTCACATCTACGCTAGTATTTCTAAAAATCGTCCAAATAGTCATCTGAATTTTCTCTGTTAAATAATTGTTCTCGAAGGATATTGCCAGTTTATTTGATGATTTTCTTGGGCCTTTGAGTACTTTTATTTTCAGATTATAGAACAAAAGTAAGTCTCTGAAGGATGATTAAAAAGTTCAAATTCGTGTATTCCTGTCAAGATAAATCAACTGTAGAATAGCTCGTCACTCGAACACCCGAAATCGACTCTGTAAAACTGAAAAATTAACGTCTATCTGAAATTACAGTTAGAAACTGTTGCAATATGACTAAAAGATGATTCCTCCTCTTTTTCACAATAATTAGTCTTTTAAATCCGCCCTCCAACACGAATCATGGTTTGGGTGGAAACGTATTAGACGACTACCCTCGTTTATTCTATTCGTTCTTCATGCCTGCATATTTCTCTGGACTTACCGGTCATGTATTTTATTTTACCGAGACATATTGGAAACACACAGTCGAATAATGCCTATATGGTATTTAGCCTAATTCATTGATAGCGTAATTGCAAACATTACAAACATCACCAAATACACCCTCCATCACAAATCCTTCAAGCTCTAAAACTGCACCACCTATTTCTCAGAATTGAAAACCTCAAATCTGTCTCCAAGGATCTGTTCCATGTTGTCTCTTCCAATCCCTCCACCAAACTCCTTTTTCAAAATCTACCTATTTTCTAGCAACTTCTGTCCCGTCTTCTACATAGGTGAAACAACCACTGCCATAACCTCTAATTCAACATCAACAATTACAGATTTTCCTTCAAAAATAATACTTCCTTACCCATCCCATGGATCTTTGAGCATAAGAATTTGGACCTATGCTCCAAAGTCTGAGGACCCCCACTACTCACTCTGTCTGAACGGTCAAATTTTAAGGCTGTGCAAAGGCTAAAAATAAACTTTCTTCTGGTGATATTTTTTAAAGTTTTTCGATTTGTATATCAAGCTATTAAAATGAATAAGTTTTCTCAGGAAAACATTTTTTCTCCAATCATTACTTTTTGAGATATGAGCGCCCAAAGTTTAAATTTTTGGGACACAACATTTTAAATTCGGTAAGAGACAAATCCATGAGATTTAGAGGATTCATGGTATTTTTGATCTAGTAAAACAAAAATAGCAATTTTTGAGAAAGTTATCCAATTTACCAAAAATAACTTTTAGTTGAGTTATTTTTGGTAAATATAATAACTTTTTCAAAAATCTATATTTTCAAGAAATTTTTATTTTACTAGATCAACAATATTATGAAAAATTTTTTCTCCGATCATTAGTTTTTGAGATATGAGCGCCCAAAGTTTAAATTTTTGGGACACAACATTTTAAATTCGGTAAGAGACAAATCCATGAGATTTAGAGGATTCATGGTATTTTTGATCTAGTAAAACAAAAATATCAATTTTTGAGAAAGTTATCCAATTTACCAAAAATAACTTTTAGTTGAGTTATTTTTGGTAAATTGAATAACTTTTTCAAAAATCTATATTTTCAAGAAATTTTTATTTTACTAGATCAACAATATTATGAAAAATCTATCCTTTGAATCTTACGGATTTATCTCTTACAGAATTTGAAATGTTCTGTCCCAAAAATTTAAACTTTAGGCGCTCATATCTCAAAAAGAGATGGATCAGAAAAAAATGATTTCTTTAGAAAACTTTTTCATTTTGATAGCTTGATGATATACAAATCGAAAAACTTTAAAAAACATCACCAGTAGAAAGTTTTTTTTAGCCTTTGCACAGCATTTGCACTGTCTAGCAACAACACACAACACTCTGCTTGCAATTGAGAAATCTAGCACAGATTACCGAAATATTACAAATGTGAGTATCTTATTATTAGTGTCTAAAAATGTAAATGCTCTTGATCTATAATTCGTGTCAACTCAAAAATGACTTCATTATGTGCTGCATTTACTTTTGAATTTTGTGAAATTCATCAAAGTGAATTTTAATTGTGAAATTTCAAGTGAAAGAAAATACATTGAAGAATGAATTGAATTTAGCTGGTGGAAGATTTTTTCTAAATTTGTTGAATTTTCACATTTCTTTTCTTTAAATGAAGATTGTTTTCCACAATTCCTCACTCCTCCTTCAAAAAGCTTATTGAAAAGTATCTTCAATCTAGCTAAGCTTCAACCAACCACAAAAGATTGTCTTCAGCATCTTATGAGAGCCAATTTGTAAGTTTAAAGTTGGTTGGAAAATATAAGACTCTACTACAGAATTGGGTTGGAAAATAAAAAAAAAACACTATGCAGCGTGGAATAAATAGAAAGTCTTTGAAACCAATAATGTAGATTAATCAGTTTGAGCTCAATGAGATCCTCCAATAATTAAGCTCATGTAAACGAGAATGTGGTAAGTATTGTGGTGTAGAAGACCAGTTATGGTTTGTACAGTGTAATGAAACATTTTGTATAGCTTCGTTACTGGCTTTAAAAATTGTAAAATTTCCACTCGACGCTCGGTAGTAGGCGACTTGAGGAGATAGTGTTATCTCCGCGGCCTTGACCAGCTGCATCCCTCAAGCGCTTGAGCTGCGTTCCCCCAATACTCCTGCCCCGCTCCTGCCAGCACGCTTCCCCTCACTCATTCAAGGGTCGGCCGGCCGGCGGCCAGCATCCCTCCGTCACCTTTACGGCTCGATGCACATTTGCGACACTAGCCAGTAGCGTTTTCAACAGTGGAGCGACTCTCTGTTGTCAGCCAATTTCAGTTCAGTGCACACTTGTGCTTATCGACAGCGTCTCACTGTCGAGCAACGTCAATTTGTACTCAGCAATTTCCGCGGCTTGGGCAACTTGGCCATTAATCGTGATAGTAAAGTTCTGATTTCGAAGTTTTATGTGATGCCGGATGTCAGCAATTATTCACAAAAAATTACAATTATTGAAGGGATCAACTATTCATCGGCAGTAATAAATAAATCAATTGCTTGATAACTCGAATATAGAGATAAAACAAATGAAGAGGAAATAGTACAGAATTTTTAAAAAGACCTTTTACTTCTTTTTAAAATACAATAAACATCAAAATTATAAAATCATTTGAAAGCACTTACTCCCATCTCCAGGTGAAAATTCAAAATGAATAAACATCAGTGTTGACTTAGTATTCAAAACATTAAAAATTAAAAACCTTATATTATGTTTTTATAATCAACAAATTGATAGACATTGTTTTAATAATATTGAAATAGTCAATACTGATTCAAATACATTTTATTTTGTCATAAAATAATACAGATTAATAAAATAAATAAGTTACATAATGGCACTACCAGCATACAACTTGTGCGCCGGCAGTGAGTTCGAACAACTAGGTACTGCAAACAAGTCAAAAGAAAGAAAATAGAGCTTATTCAAACCACTAAAATAACTGAAATTACGAAGACTAGGTCACATCTCAATCTTTACAAACGACAAGACAAAGTAACAAAATTACAAGCAAATGATGAATCCAAAAAGACAACTACAAGGAAGATATGACATCTTATATTATGATGTTTATTTATTTCGAATTTGTACCTGAAGACGGGACAGAAAAAAGTCCCGAAATGTACAGTGCTTTAAATGATCAATTAGTCCAGGCGCTGGCTTACATTGAGCATACATGAGAGAGGCAGAGAATTTGACTTCGGATTATTGTTTAGGGGTCTTTAGTGTATATGAAACTCGATGTCGTCACGTCCCAGGGTGGTCGACAGCTTGTGGGGGAGGGGGGTAAGTTGTAAAAAACGCGCGCTTATAAAATCGCCTGTCCTGCCGTTACTATTCATAGTACAGCTTCTAATTTTTTCTCAATATTATGTACACATAACTGGCTTTCAATGTGGACCTCTACATTTTTGCGATAAACCACATAGTTTTTCCGTAAAAAAATAGAATATCTCGAAAAATGTATTTTTTTATTATGGACTTTTGTTATTTCTCGGATATTCAAGTCATTAGCCGACTTAGAGGAAAAAGCTCCCAATAAACGTTGTAGGCCGTCTCTTCCTGAATCCAATGATATATATATATATATATATATATATATATATATATATATATATATATATATATATATATATATATAGTTTGGGAGTTTCGATCATAGATGCGGCGGTGGGAGGGGGATAAGTAGCACTGTTACGCTGCGGCGCGGTCCTCCCCCATGATTAATGCGCGTTATGGCCTGTCTATCCCATCGCTCCTACTAGTCTATGCATGCAAATTATGTATTTCAGGAACGCTATCTTATGTATTTTCGGTCGCTGAACACGATTTTTCAACTCTCAAGCCTTAATAATTGATAATTCTCATCATAATATACAAATTATAGTCAAAATCACAAACTTCATCTCATTATCATTATTTATGATTACATTGTAATGATAAACCATCTTGTTAGGAATCCTATATGTGTTTCTCAGTCGATAAAAAACTGATATTCCATTAAGGCCGGTCTCACACTGGGACCGACTTCGTACGACTTTTGGTCGTGCGTAATCGTGCGACTACGCATGAACAGTAGAAATATAATGAGCGCTCTCACACTGCAACCGACTTAGTCGTGCGTCTGCGTGCGTTTGGATCCGACCTGCGACTCGATCCCGTCTAGCTGGGATTTTCAATCGACTTGGTACGACCTTTTATAGAATTGAGTATCTTGTACAGTGTTCCAAAAGGAGTGTTTGCAGAGTTTGTGTGTATTGTTTTATTCAATATGGATACGGAAAGTTTGATTATGTTGATCCAAGAAAGGGAAAGCCTCTGGAATCAAAAGAGTGAATACTATCATTCAAGAGATGTCCAACGGCGCCTATGGAACGAAGTTGCCCAAGAATCAAAGATCAAAGGTAAATGTAATAAATAATTTAGGCTAAATGCTTTAAATTAGTTTTATTATTATATCTGTGTTTACATAAATGCATTCCTTAGATACATATGAATAGCAAGTTGTAAGTATCGACCTATTATGATATGCTAGGAAACAAGGTTAAGCTAGCAAACTATATGTATATAATGTTCGAGATTTATAAGGGATTGTTTACAAAAAAGTCTTGAATTGTTCTCGAATATCATATGCTCGTTTAGCAGCTCGGTTTTCACCCAGAGTACTTGCTCGAGTTGAAGTGGGTATGTTGTGGTTATAGTGATTGGTTGTAGGTAAGTTTAAAGGTACGCGCTCTCTTTCAATAACGATGTTGTGAAGGAGACAAATACATTTGATTATAACATCAGTTCGTTCGGGCTCAACTTCAATGACTTTGGTTAACAGTCTCCATTTGCTGGTTATAATGCCAAATGCACACTCAACGACCTGTCTAGCTAATGATAAACGTTCATTGTAAACTAATTGTTCACGTCCTGCATTTTTGTAAGGGTAAGGGCGCATTAGGAAGGTCTTTAATGGGTATGCCTCGTCCCCTATGATTACATGAGGTAGGAACACTTCAGTATCAGGTAATTTTCGCTCTGAAGCAACATTGAGGGAACCATTTTGTAGCATTCTTGATAAATTTGAATTCGAAAATACTCCTCCATCGCTTTCTTTACCGTACGCTCCAACTTCTATGGCAATAAATCTGTAGTCTGGACCAACAAGAGCTTGCAGAACAATAGAAAAGAATTGCTTGTAATTATAATGTAAGCTGCCTGAGTGTCGAGGGGCTTTGATACGAATATGCTTCCCGTCGATGGAACCCATACAATTGGGGAACTTCCATCGCCTCCAAAACTCTTCTGAAATGCTGATGGATTCTTCATTTGACGGGAAATTCATGTGTTTTTCCACTAGTTTTTCCCAAATAGTCCTGCACGTTTCGTGGACAATGCGACCAATAGTATTGTTAGCGATTCGGAACGAATAGCCAATCGTTTTGAAAGACGATCCAGTGGCCAAATACTTGAAAAAAAAACTATATGATTTTTCTAATCTTAAAATATACAATGTGATGAAATAAAATTCCTCTACTCATTGTTTGCGTATATAGTGAGCGTGTTGTTTTGATGCTCGGGCTGTTCATAAACACCTGTCCTTGTACCATACATTCATAATACAACACAACAGACACGCCGCATATTGTTTTCATAACATTCCTCCTTATCCGACCAATCTGCTAATCCGAACAATGTTCGGTCCCAATTAGTTCGGATTAACCGCACTCCACTGTCATATGTCAACAAAGTTTTTGGAACCTTTCATATAGGTCTACGTGTAAAATTTTGAAACTAGACATTTTGAAACCGCACATTTTTCTGTTTCAGTTGAAGAAGTTAAGAAGAAATGGAGAGGTATACGAGACATTTTTAGGAGGGAATTTAAAAGAGCTAATGCGCATAAATCTGGTGACCCAGGAGAAGAGTATATCCCTAAATGGCCGTATTACAAAATCATGTTGATTCTAAAAGATACAATTACTTCAAGAGACTTGACAGGTAGCGTTCCATCTGAGGTTGATGAACGTGATGAGCCAGAGCCCGACGTTTTAAGCGAGTTTCCCCCAGAAAATGATATTGCGACCTCACCACAAATTTCGTCACCATCAACACAAACAAAAATACCCTCCCGGACTGTCTTCAAGTCACCACCGAAGAAAGCATCCAAACGGCCCAAGGAGACATCTACTATTGACGACAAACTTCTCAAAATTGAAGAAGAAAAGCTAAAACTTTTTAAAGGGAATATGGCTGATAGCGAAATGCAGTTTTTGATGAGTCTGCACCCTTTTCTAAAACGGGTACCCCCTGCTCGTCAGCTGGCAGTACGTGCAAGTATTATTCGAGTGATTGATGATGAAAACACTCAACAGTATTCCCCGAGCCCTTCCTTCCACTCATCTAGTGCTGATGAATGTCGAAGTCATTCCTCATCTTCAAGTATGAATTACATGCTCCTACAAAACGCTACATCATCTAATCAACAGGGGCTTCAAACGTATTTTGAAGATTTCGATCCTACAAAAGTTCATCTCTAAAGATTAAAAATAGCCCAATAAGTGGACCTGTTTGGTTTATTGTTTAAAAAAATATTTACATATCTCTGAGTTAAAAAATGAGTCAAATGGAAAATGTGCAGTAGAGTTTAGTACCCTAAAACACATTTATATAACTTTTTATGATCAGACATTATTAATTTTTTTATGTTCAGGAA
Organism: Nilaparvata lugens; assembly: GCF_014356525.2. Lineage (NCBI taxonomy): Eukaryota > Metazoa > Arthropoda > Insecta > Hemiptera > Delphacidae > Nilaparvata > Nilaparvata lugens. The sequence goes on from NC_052518.1 coordinate 51,984,698, forward strand.
GATTTATAGACACATAAGAGTTATTTTTAATTTTTGGACATTTTTGACCATTTTCAGTTTATAATAGCCTTAATACGTAGAGTCCAATTTATTAACTACCAAAATGTAAACATAGTTAAAATAATAGTGAAAAATACAAGTAAACACAGTAGAAATGTTGTTTTATTGACTACTTACCTCAGTGTAACAGCCAAACGCTCTTCCGGTGATATCACTTTGCGAAAGTTGCTGTGTTTTGTCAGCCCTGTATTAACTTGTTCCAGAATATAGTTGAATGTGTCCAAACTCATACGGAAGTAGTCAAAGAATTTTTCCGGATGATTTTTCAAATCACTCATTAAATGGTGAAACTCTCCGTTCTCTTCTCTCTTCACAAATATCTCATTAACCCATTCCGTTCTTCGTTGACGTCTTTTTCTTCTTCTCCTTGTCAACAAACTATTACTCTCTAACAAGTAAAACAACCCATCCATACTTTAAATTATATATTTAAAGTCTAAAATTTCTAAATAGTGCCCAAAGCTTACTGTATACGAGGAGCAACTACGACGGAAAGTATGCTACAATGTGAGAGCTCAGGTCGTGCGACTTAAGTCGCACGACTACGCACGACCAAAAAGTCGTACGAAATCGGTTCCAGTGTGAGACCAGCCTAAGAGATAATAATTATTCGATTTAGTTCAATGATCACTTTGGAATTGCGAAAGTCAAGTAATGGAGTAAGTTAAACAAATAATATAGGCTACCCCATATAGAGCACCGTGTAACAGGAGCAAAATATTTTCTTAATATTAATTTACAGTTGAAGCACAAATAATGCCAATTACCCCCTGCTGTGATATGACTGAATATTTGATTACAAAGGAAATACAACTCTAAAGCTGCGTTTACACCAAAGTTATTAACGAGATGTTAATAACTCAATCTTTATAGATTCTATAAGATTGAACATAACTTATCATACACATGATGGACATATGTGTTTGCCAAGTTCCGTTAAATCTAATAGAATCTATAAAAATTAAGTTATTAACATTTTGTTAATAACTTTGGTGTAAACGCAGCTTTATCAACTGATTTCTGTAACTTATATCTACGCGAATAGATACTTTTCATCTGGCTGAGTTTGACTGATTGTCTTGGGGTGGTACTTGAATGAAAGTGGAATGGGAGATATCTTTGTTGAATTTGAAATATTTGGAGAGAATACTGTCGGAAATCTATTGAAGGGAAATCAGTATAATTAAGGTGTGAGAGCAAGCAATCAATTCAATGAAACAACTACAAGGACTCATGAACGGTTCAAATATGAGAGATTGTCAAAGTATATTTGAAAGAAGTTAGGAGCTATTTGTGGAGTTTTTTAAAATAACAATGTAAAATCAATGACTACTTGAAATTTATGACTGATTAATGTAACATAGTTTAAATGATCTTAAATTGTATTCATGCTCATAAGGAAGGACTCTGGTATTGCACATAGAAACTGTACGAGAAAAGATCCCATACTTTTTTCATTCAATCACACAAACTATGTTATGGAGTCTGTGTTGTATCTAGAAAATATGAAAAAAAATACCCATAGAAGTAGAAAATAATTTCCAATTAGGAAACATTAACTCTATACAGTCAATACATTGACTCTCTGTCAAATGAAACCTTGAAAATTTTATAAATGTGACAACCGATCATGCTTTGGAGCAAACCCTCATTCGATCATCCAAAACTGAGTGATTGGAATAGCTAGTTCTTCAAAGGCTTTCCTAAAATGGCTGCTACTATATAAATAAATCTTCCATCAAAGATATTCTGTTCAAGTATGTTGACATCATTATGGATATCATTATGGAAATTGTGAAGAAAGTCATCGAATGAAGTAAAACAAGAATAATGAGAGATGATAATGATTTCCAGAAGCATAACCTTCTCAAGAGAACATTACATTTTTCTTCAAGGCTCTGATGGACAACAGAATCTGCATAATGTTATCAATGGTCTGGAAGCAAGTGAAGAAGTGTGTGATTCTCTTTTGAACGTATAGAAAGAAATAGTTATTCGGTCTCCAACGATTTTTATCTGAACATAGTTGTGGCAAATTGTAAAAGTGTATTCTCACCTATAAAAAGAAACAGAGTTCTTTCATTCTCCACGATGCAAACAGAAATCCTAGTCTTATTCAATTCTAGAACAGAAAGATCATTCTGATCTCTGTATTTTTACTAGGTAGCTGTTTAAAGATAATTCAGCATTGAAGTTTTAGTGCAGCATGCATTTCTACAATAACCGCAATCTCTGTCAACATCTGATGGATATTTGAAAAAAAATTCTTAATCTCACTTGGCCCATGAAATTGTAAGTGAAACTAGATGTGGATTTGACTAAATCCCTAAATATCGTTGACAAATTCGCATAATGATGACATGGCTCTCCTGAATTCAACTCCTACTTCACTTTTCAAAACTTCAATACGCTGCAAGATTATGGAAACTTTGTGATGAGAAGAGTTATGAAAATTCTCAATAAAGATGGAGTGATACAGGTGGACATAGCTTTTCATGTCTATGGTTTAAAATCAAACAAAGGTAGTGAACATATTAGAAGCAGCAGAGTAAAAGAATCACTCCAATAATATACTCTCCAAACCATCGAGACTTGATTCCTAAATCTGTGGCAGAGATTTATTAATGTGACATGCAAGAATCTATGAAGGAATAATCCATACGTTAGCTACGTGCAGGAATACATACATTCATTCATTCATTTGTGGATAAAATTACAAGTCATATAAATATGTTTGGGAAAGAATAACGGGCATGGCCCGAAACTATTCGAATCCCAAATTTTGATACTGAATAACTTGTTACCATTTCAAAACAGTCTGAATGGGAATACCATGATGGATGAATCAATCAAAAGTTAGTGAAATATCATTATAATAATACTGTTAGAAATAATATGAATGAATATTTAAATTTTCATTTAATTTTGATTTGACACATATCTATTATTATATTGGATATAATTTCTCAAAAGTTCACGACAAACTGGAGATTCACGAAAGATTAACATTTTCATACTAAACATAATCATTATGATAATGAATGAATGATGAATTCCATTTCCACCATGAAGAACTAAGAAATTCCACAAATATTTCTTGGAAATTAACTGACCACTATATCAAGTAAGCGTGGCACAGTGTGCAATTAATAATATAATTTAGCCTGCAGCGCATCACAATAAATTAATTTGAGATAAAAACAATAGAACATAAAAACATATAAATATTATCATTATTCTATCATAATATATTTCTTGAAACCCAAGTTTCGTTTATTTCAAACAGTCATTTCTTAGTTTCCTTGCAGAATGAGATGAAGTTTGAAATTTTGACCATAATTAGTATATTATGATGAGAATTATCAATTATTGAGACTTGAGAGTTGAAAAATCGTGTTCAGCGACCGAAAATAGATAAGATAGCGTTCCTGAAATACATAATTTGCATGCATAGACTAGTAGTAGCGATGCGATAGACAGGCCATTACGCGCATTAATCATGGGGGAGGACCGCGCCGCAGCATAACAGTGCTACTTATCCCCCTCCCACCGCCGCATCTATGATCGTAACCCCCAAACTATATATATATATATCCGAACCAGGAACCTCTTTTTGTCACGTCTTTTCCCCTTGAGGCAAGATCGCTGCTTTCACATGGTGATTCTACGTCTCTACGGTCACCACTTTTTCTCAAAAACTATCTTTCTTGAAAATGAAGATAGAAAGATTCTGATTTCGGATTTGGATTCAGCGACCCAAAATTCTTTAAAGCCTAAGTCCCGTTTTCGAAAATATCCAAAAACAAGGAAGTTATGACTGTTTTTAATAAAGCTTTCTATTATCATATAATTATACGGTAAAAACGAACAGGTACTGTACTATACAGTACATATGTACTGTAGCTATTATAATACAACTAACACTGTATTCGTGTAGGAAATTTGGTGGGATATTTTTCTTGATTTCTGAAAATACCCAAAAATAAGGGAGTAAGATAACTTTGAAAAACCAACGTTTTCCTGCCGATTGACAAAACAGATTAAAAATATTATTATTATTATATTATTCATTTTATTTATCATTATATTAGATTATTATTCATATTATGTCTTGAACTAAAAACGTGTAACAGATATCCAGATCACTATTCAAGCAATCAAGCTTTTCATAAATTTATTTGTCTCTTCGTGGCAGTAGTTTTGCGCCCAACGTTTACACTTAAACATTTCTGTGATAATCATTAAATTATGATAGAACACATTATCGTATTGATCTTCTAAATCCAGTTACATGCACATCGATTTCCGTAAAATTGATTTTTACCGTTCCTATGAACTCTACCAGGTTCAGCGCAATTTGTTAAATATCATTATGTTTGATTCAACAGAATTCAAAAGAACGGCAAAAAATTGAACAACAAGAAAGCCGAAGTTTGTGTCGACGGTATACGACATAGAAAGCGAAAGCTTGCGCTTGGACCATAGTTCTACGACTGAGGATTCAGCTCAGCGACTAAAATCGACAAGCCATGATTATGTTAATCACTAGTGCTCCACGTCCGGACCCTCCACATCACCTGCAACCTCAACTTCAAGAACTTCACGGATCTCACCAACTTGAAAAAGGTACAATGGCTTCAAAAATCCTATCAGCCAGCATTACTAATTTAGCACCATCATTTAATGGCGACCTTCTAGAACTCCCCTATTTTTTAAGAATTTGTCAAGAAATATATGATGAATTCTGTAGCCAAAATGTGGAAGCACAAGAGACTAACCACTGGCTTTTATTCCACCACACTTACAGTCATCTCTCAGGGAAAGCCCGTACGGCTGCCCGAGGTTGTAGAACTATTCCTAACTTATTGACTGCAATTAAAAATAATTTTTGCGAAAAAAGACCTAGACTTTGTAACACAAGCCATGATGCTCAAACCATTCAGTAAGGCCAGTTTCACATGGCAGAGACCTCGCTCCTGGAATATCATATTACGGAAGATCATATTTCATATTTTGCAGCTCTCCTGTACTTTCACATGGGGATCTTACGAATAAGCTGACAGATCTAACAACTCTGCTGACATTTGCTCAAAGTATATGACTCATCACTTTTTCTCAAAGTCTAACTTCCTTAAAAATATAGATAGAAGATTTCTGATTTCGGATTTGGATTCAGCGACCCAAATTCTTTAAAGCGTAAGTCCCATTTTCAAAAATACCCGAAAACAAGGTAGTTATAGCTGTTTTTAATATAGCTTTCCATTATCATATGATTATATAGTACGTACTAAGATAATAATACTCCTGCCTCACAAAGGGACAGGCAAAGGTTTTAAGAAGTTTTTGAACACCTGAGAAGTTTATACATAAACATTTTTAATTTTTAAAAGTTCTAGTTTTCCAAAAAAATATTGAACTATGAAAAGATGAATCCAAATATGAAATCATAAATCATCTCCACTCATCACCCAATAAAATAGGAGGAAAATGAATGTTGTACAGTAAAATTCACTGAATTTCAATTGTCATTCAACAATCCAATTTATCAGGTTCAAATCGTTGAATATCACTTTAAATGCCCAGCAATTATTGACTATTTCTTTTTACAATCAGAAAAATCTATTATGAACATACAGTATAAACATTGTGCTGATCTGAATCGATCTATGGTAATAATAGGAATTGAAAGAATAGAAAATGTCATGGCATTCCAAGTAGTGATGTCTGTGTATTAGAACTGCTGAGTTGATAATGCATACTGAAAAAAAGTCATGAATAGCTCAGACCAACCTGGCCTGTGATGAACCTGTATAAACAATTCATAGAATTCTTAGAATTCATAGGAACGGTAAAAAATCAATTTTACGAAAATCGATGTACATGTAACTGGATTTAGAAGATCAATACGATAATGTTCTCTATCACAATTTAATCATAGAAACGTTTAAGTGAAAACGTTGGGCACAAACCTTCTGTCATGAGGAGACATGTATTATAATAGCTACAGTACTTACGTACTGTATAGTACAGTACCTGTTCGTTTTTACCGTATAATTATATGATAATGGAAAGCTATATTAAAAACAGCTATAACTCCCTTGTTTTTGGGTATTTTTGAAAATGGGACTTATGCTTTAAAGAATTTGGGGTCACTGAATCCAAATCCAAAATCAGAAATCTTCTATCTATATTTTTAAGGAAGTTAGACTTTGAGAAAAAGTGATGAGTCATATACTTTGAGCAAATGTCAGCAGAGTTGTTAGATCTGTCGGCTTATTCGTAAGACCCCATGTGAAAGTACAGGAGAGCTGCAAAATATGAAATATGATCTTCCGTAATATGATATTCCAGGAGCGAGGTCTCTGCCGTGTGAAACTGGCCTTAGGGTACACAAAATTCTAACATTGAAGATGCTCAAAACAGCTTTTTGCATGATTTCGATGAGTCATTTGATTCCAAACCCTCATTTCATAACTCCTGTAACAATAACTATCGTAACTTTGAAGACAATCGTAATAATCGCTCCAATCACTTTAATGACGGTCGTAATAATCCCAACAGAAACAATCACTACAATAATCAGCAACGAAACGTTCATCCTGGCTTCACCAGACACAACACCCCAAATTTTGAAAATCCTCCTAAATTCCAAAATGGCAGACAATTCAGTAACAATCACAATGGTAGTGCTTTTGCAAATCGGAATCATTCTGATTCCAGCACCGTGTCAATGCGCACTGTTTCAAACAGAGCATATCAAAATCATCACATTGTAGAAGAGTCTGATGAAAACTCTTCAGTTGAAGATCAGCTCTCCACATTAACCAAACATATGAACCTTTTGACTGAAAAAATGACCTCACTTACTGATCATTTTTTAGAAACAGACAGGGACTCGAAGAATTTAACTTAAATAATTGTTCAAACCTTTCGAGTCAACCCTATTTTATTGACCACAAAAACCGCAAATGGCTAATAGATACAGGCTCCGAAAAAAACTATATTCACCCAAGCATTCTTACCAAAGATGACCAACTAATTAAGAAAGATTTTATAGTTAAGACCGCCACAGGGGCAAAAATGGGTCAGAATTTTATAAAATTTGACACTTTCGAAACATTTGGCACTCGACTCATAGTTCCTTTGCAAGTATTTCCTTTTTCCAATGGCTATGATGCATTATTGGGTTGCGAAACATTGGAACAACTTAAAGCCTCCATTAATTTGTCAAAAATGCAACTTGAATTCGAAAATGGTATCTTTATTCCCCTAAAACGTGAAAAAACTAAAGTTGACCTGAAACGAGGATTGCATAAATACAAACTTCCCGTAAAAGGTAACCTCAAATATGGAGTCGTTCAAAAAATCGAAAATAATGATTTCACAATCGAAGATTCCCTCGTGCTAATTGATGAACAATTTACATATTGTCTGATTCATACCAACCAGGACAAGACTGTTTATCTTGATCCCCTTGACATTGAAGAAGTGCATCGTGTACTCAATCATGGAATAATACCTGATACAAAAAATATCTCGGTCTCTAGCCTCGATATGCAGGAATTGTTCCACTCTTTTAGTGAAAATACATTAGATGAAATACGCAATGAAATACCCTCTCTAATTCGTACATCTCACATGAACGAAGAAGAAAGAGAATTTATTATGGAATTGTTATCAGAGTTACCTGAAATAATTGAGCGTGAACACGACTCTCTAACAAGCACTAATCTTCTCCAACATAGAATTAAAACCAAGACTGACGATTATATCTATACCAAGAACTATCGCTACCCCGAATGCTATAGAGAAGATGTTAAAATTGAAATTGAAAAACTCTTGAAGAACAAGGTCATTCAACATAGTAATTCCCCGTACAATTCCCCAATTTGGGTTGTCCCAAAGAAAAAAGATGCGTCCGGTAAGCGTAAAATCCGCGTAGTAATTGACTATCATAAGCTTAATGACATCACTGTAAGTGATAGGTTCCCACTCCCTAACATAGAAGATTTATTCTTAAAAATCGGAAAAGCTACATACTTTTCAGCGATAGATTTGTCATCAGGTTTTCACCAAATTGAAATGGATCCTGAATCTATCCCAAAAACCTCTTTCTCCACAGAAAATGGTCATTTTGAATTTCTGCGCATGCCTTTCGGTTTAAAAAATGCCCCTCCGACTTTTCAAAGAGCAATGAATCTGATTTTCTCAGACACACCCTTGTCTACATGGACGACATAATTATTTTTTCAGACAGCCTTTCCGAACACAAAAAGCATCTTCGGACGGTATTACAAAAATTGAAAAATCACAACCTTCAAATTCAATTGGATAAAACTGAATTCTTCAAACGAGAACTATTGTATTTAGGGCACATAATTTCGAGTGATGGCATATGCCCTAATCCAGAAAAATTAAACGCTGTGAAGAACTTCCCAATACCTAAAACACCTAAAGCAAACAATTCTTAGGTCTCACTGGCTACTACTGTAAAATGATCCATAATTACGCGAAAATTGCTAAACCTCTTACGCGTTGTCTTCACAAAGATGCAAAAGTCGATCCCACAAACAAGGAATTTTTAAATGCTTTCGAAACTTTAAAATCTGCATTGCAAAACGAACCAATTCTCAGACTTCCAGACTTCTCAAAAAGCTTCACACTCACCACAGATGCAAGCCAATTTGCGATTGGAGCAGTCCTGTCGCAAAATTTTTAGAAAAACGATCTCCCTATTGCCTATGCCTCTCGCACTTTAAATAGGTCAGAAGAAAATCTCTCTACAATTGAAAAAGAACTTCTTGCGATCGTATGGGCATGTAAACATTTCAGACCATACCTATACGGCCGACGTTTTGTATTGAGAACTGATCACAAACCTCTTGTTTGGTTGAAGAGTCTGAAAGAACCCAATTCAAAACTATTACGATGGCGACTCCTATTAGAGGAATTTGATTTCGAAATTCAATTTTTAAAGGGTAAAACCAATTTTGTGGCTGACAGTTTGTCTAGAATAAAACTTGACACGCACGATCTTTTAAATATTGATGACTCTGACGACCTTGCCTCAGTTCTTCAGGATTTCATTGATGACTACTGCCCACCTGAAATTCCCAATAATGACAATGTAAGTACTCAAACGGTACACAGTCAACTTAGATAAGATAATAGTTAGTACAGTTAGTACAGTTAGTACAGTTAGTATAGTTAATACTTAGTTCAGATAATAATCATATTGCAATCATGGATGAGGACAAGATCGTTAATGTTGAACACAATCAAATAATTATCAAACGAGGTACAGACGATCCCACATTCCAAAAAATATTTAATAAGAATCGGCTAACCATTTATTTCGACGCCTTTTTCGATCTAGATTGTATGCTTGCTATTTGCCGTGAATATCTAAGACCGAACACAACTTATGGACTTTTTTTGTAAAGGAACAGGTATACTAGAACGCTCATTCACAGACTTTCAAACACGGTTCACTTCCTTGATTTGCGAACACTTTGCGACCATTACCATTAAAATATATTTTAAGTTCGTTATTGATGTTACTAAAACTGGTGAGCAACAAGAGATTATTGCACAACACCATGTAGGTAAAACATGCCATCGAGGTATTAATGAAAATCTCGCAAAACTTAAACAGAAATACTAATGGCCATATGATTGATGATGTTGAACTTTTCATAAACCAATGTACTACCTGTGCACAAACTAAATGCGAACGCCACCCAATTAAAGAGAAGTATCAAATAACACCTATGCCGACTAAACCATTTGAAAAGCTTCAAGTCGATACGTATACCTTCAAACAAATGAAAATCTTAACTATAGTCGATTGCTTTTCAAAGAAACTAACGACATTCCCCCTAGAAACTCTCAACTCACATGAAATAAATAAGACCTTCATTCAATATCTCTCCTTTTTCCCATGCCCCTCCGAGGTTCAATCAGACAATGGACGAGAATTTGATAACCACAGTTTCAAACAGCTTCTTCATCTTTATGATATTGAACTCCATCTTACAACACCCGGTCACCCAGACTCTCAAGGCCTAATTGAACGCACTCATTCTACCCTAGGAGAAATACTCAACACAGTACTCCTTGAGAAACCTAATATTAAAACAGACGAAGCGTTACTGATTGCAGTGACAGCCTATAATAATTCTCTCAATTCCACCCATAGTATGGCACCTTTCGAAATGACGTTTGGTCACGTAAAGCCAGCGCCAACCCCTATTGCAAATGACATACTCGAAGAACAAGTCTACTCTCATTTTGACAAATTGAAAACACTCCACAAATTGATTAGAGATAAAGTAGTTTCGGAAAAAACAAATAGAACTAATAGACTAAATGAATCCAGAGAAGAAACAACCGATTTGCGAACCACTGTCTTCATCAAGTCAAATCATAATAGAAAAGAAAAACCGAAATATTTCGAAGCTAAGGTGACAGGCCCAAGACAGGCGACATCTCAGAATAAACGCGAAACTTTCAAAATCCACCCTAAACGACTTGAAAGACCTCGAAAGGTCATTAAAAGAAATCTACTGTTACAGATGCTGACCAGAATGATGCTGATAGGCCTACTGCTGGCCCTAGTAATCAAACTCAGAGTCCACGGATATGAGCTCACGGACTTAACAAATACAGCCGGAGCAATCCCAATTAAAACAAGTAGTGATGTTTTTTCTAACACATCTCATGCACATATTCACACTATAAATATAACAGCTCTAGGTTACGAAATTGATGCACTTTTCCTAAATGCTAATTCTCTAACCAATTCTTCTATCGATAAAACGCTCCTGCAAACGCTATTTCAACATTTCACTTACCTATCCAATAAAATGGAGCATGTAAAATCTTATAAAACGCAAAGTAAACACAAACGAGGTATTTTCAATGGTCTAGGTACAGCAATATCTTGGATCACAGGTAACATGGACGCTAATAACAAAGAGCATTATAATTCAATTGTCAGTGAAATAGAAAATAATGAACAGATAATCCAGAAAAACCTGGACTTACAAATTATTTATAATCATAGGTTAACAGACAAATTTAATGACAATATGAAAATTATTCAAAGCAACAACGCTGTTTTACAGGATTTTTTACTGAATGCCTCACATGAAATCAATGTCATTGAACGTCTTCAACAATATTCTCTTCTATTAGTAAGTCTCTTCTTGAGCTTCATGTAAATGATATTGTGGAAAGTCTCGAATTTTGTAAAAAGAATATTCTACATTCTAGTATTTTATCTTGCTCAGAAATATATTCAATAATTTTAAATACTCCCGATAATTTGGCATCACGAGACGCTTCTGTGCTATGGCAGATCTCAAACGTGCATTGTGAACTTGGTAATGATTTATTGACTTACTTCATTCAAATTCCTATTGAAACCTTGTTATTAGATTCTTGTTTTATTATTTCGTATCCAATTACGCCCAACGCAAAACTGACAGATTACAGAGAGTATACGATGAAAATCAACAAATCTATTGTATCCTATTGTAAAGGCGAATTGTATGTTCTAGACAATTGTGTTTTAATCTCTAATACTAGGTATTGTAATAAGCTTGATAGGTTAGATGATCCATGTATTTTAGATTTATTTAGTAATAATGAATTGAAAAATTGTGAATTAATCTCTTTGCAAGTGACTTGTGGTTTTGTAAAATATATTGATAGCATTAGTAGTTACTTAATCTATAAGAACAATAATGTACGATTGTGTGTTAATGGTAGTGAACAATATTGATTAATTTGCATAGTACTTCACTCTTACATGTTACGTTAAATGAAAAAATGTGTGGCTTCAATACTCCAACAGTTTACAAGGACACTTCACCACTTGTTATTTCAAAATTTCCGGCTCACCTGAAACAACTTGATGTTAAATTCGATACAGTTCATTTAGCGAACCTAGGAGATAAACATTTAGACATACTTGAACCAATCATGATTGATGATTCAAATAAATTTTATGTTGTTGTAGGATTAATCTTATCTGTAACAATTGTAATAGTTTTATTGCTTCTCTATTTGAAGAAATCCAGAAATCATAGTAATGTAATTGTACAATCTGTTCCACTTAAAAATTTGCCAAGTCGATTAGTCATACTAACTGGACTTTAATACCTTTCCGGGACTTAAAGGACTTGGGGAGGGAGGATTATAACTTTCTATGTACTTAGTCCAATCCATTACTGATATCTTATCTGCAATCCATTACTAAATTGGTCTAATCAGTTGTTATTGTTATTGCTTGCCCGCCGTGACATAAAGAAAGTGGCGTCCGGTATGCGTCAGCAGAGCGTAGCCAAAGCGTAAACGGGCGTGCGACGCTGTAATGTGCACTGCTCAGTCCGGAACCCATATACTTTTTACAACTTTTAGAACGTCAGTGAGCTAGTTGTCGCTCTGGTCGTAAAACCGCAACTAGAAATGACGCAAGTGTGCATCGAGCCTAAAGAGCAGGCCCCTTCTAAGCAGCGCTCACTCTGCTCCAGCTCTTGGAAGGGTCAACTACTCCTCTAGTGAGTGACTACCGGTCTGCATCTTGGCCCCTGCTTAGTACAGTCAGTACTGGACATCACCTTAGCTGTGCTACTGTGACTGTTGGTTTATAGTGGTGAAGTATTTACTATAGGTATCTATTGTGTCTGAGTTTAGGGTTCACCTGAGGCCAGTTTCACACGGCAGAATCCTGCCTCCTGAAGATCATATTACGGAAGATTATATTACATATTTTGCAGCTCTCCTGTGCTTTCACATGAGGGTCTTTCAATTTAGCCGACGGATCTAACAAGTAAGCCGACGTTAGCTCAAAGTCTAACTTCCTTAAAAATATAGATAGAAAATTTCTGATTTCGGATTTGGATTCAGCTACCCCAAATTCTTACAAGCGTAAGTTCCATTTTCAAAAATACCCGAAAACAAGGTAGTTATAGCTGTTTTTAATATAGCTTTCCATTATCATATGATTATATAGTAAACGTACAAAGATAACAATACTCCTTCCTCAAGAAGAGACAGGCAAAGGTTTTAAGAAGTTTTCAAACACCTAAAAAGTTTGAACATGAACATTTTTAATTTTTAAAAGTTCAAAAAAAAAATTAAACTTTGAAAAGATGAATCCAAATATGAACTCATAAATCATCTCTACTTATCACCGAATAAAATACGAGGAAAAGGACAAGTAAACTTCACTGAATTTCAATTGTCATTCAACAATCTATTTATCAGGTTCAAATAGTTGAATATACCAATAATTATTTATTTGCAACAATCAGAAAAATCTATTATGAACATACAGTATAAACATTGTGGTGATCTGAATCAATCTATGGTAATAATAGTAACTGAAAGAATAAAAAATGTCATTCCATTCCAACTAAAATGAAACTGATGTCTGTGTTTGTATTAGAACTGCTGAGTGGATAATGCATACTGAGAAAGTCATGAATAGTCCAGACCAGCCTGGCGACTTTGATGCTTTTGACACTGGAATCTCGTTTTATTTTTATTAAAGAATGAAAACCATGTATCATAGTAAAAAGCAGTTCTATACTTTGTATTATTATATGAGTAGTGATTAACATAATCATGGCTTGTCGATTTTAGTTGCTGAGCTGAATCCTCAGTCGTAGAACTATGGACCAAGCGCAAGCTTTCGCTTGTCGTATACCGTCGACACAAACTTTGGCTTTCTTGTTGTTCAATTTTTTGAATTCTGTTGAATCAAACATAATGATATTTAACAAATTGCGCTGAACCTGGTAGAGTTCATAGGAACGGTAAAAATCAATTTTACGGAAATCGATGTGCATGTAACTGGATTTAGAAGATCAATACGATAATGTGTTCTATCATAATTTAATGATTATCACAGAAATGTTTAAGTGAAAACGTTGGGCGCAAAACTACTGCCACGAGGAGACAAATAAATTTATGAAAAGCTTGATTGCTTGAATAGTGATCTGGATATCTGTTACACGTTTTTAGTTCAAGACATAATATGAATAATAATAAATAAAATGAATAATATAATAATAATATTTTTAATCTGTTTTGTCAATCGGCAGGAAAATGTTGGTTTTTCAAAGTTATCTTACTCCCTTATTTTTGGGTATTTTCAGAAATCAAGAAAAATATCCCACCAAATTTCCTACACGAATACAGTGTTAGTTGTATTATAATAGCTACAGTACATATGTACTGTATAGTACAGTACCTGTTCGTTTTTACCGTATAATTATATGATAATAGAAAGCTTTATCAAAAACAGACATAACTTCCTTGTTTTTGGATATTTTCGAAAACGGTACTCACGCCTTAAAGAATTTTGGGTCGCTGAATCCAAATCCGAAATCAGAATCTTTCTATCTTCATTTTCAAGAAAGATAGTTTTTGAGAAACAGTGGTGACTGTAGAGACATAGAATCACCATGTGAAAGCAGCGATCTTGCCTCGAGGGGAAAAGACGTGACAAAAGGAGGTTCCTGGCTCGGGGTCACCATGTGAAAGACATGAATTGACTCAATGTACTTCGACATAAAAATGTGAACACTGTTCAGTGTTCAAGTTGCACGTCTCCTATCGTCTCCTATTGTGTGAATGTAGCCTGATAGTTCCCTAATTTTCCTTTTACCTAAAAGGGGCAGTGTTAAGTCACGGCCTATTCTTACTCTCCTTTTCCTACAAGGGACAGTGTTAAGTCACGGCCTACTATTCCTTTCCTACAAGGGACAGTGTTAAGTCACGGCCTACTATTCCTTTCCTACAAGGGGCAGTGTTGAGTTATGGCCTATCCTTCCTTTCCCAAAAAGGGGCAGTGTTGAGTTATGGCCTATCTTACCTTTTACCCAAAAGGGGCAGTGTTGAGTTACGGCCCATCTATCCTCACACCAAAAAGAAGCAGTGTGAACTCCTTCACACTGTGGTTTTTGTTTAGAGTGGGTTTCGAACTCCCTCACTCTATACGGAATTTTGCCCGGCGCTAATCAATTACTATGAATTGATAAAATACACTGTACTATAATTTCACTCACTGTATTTATTATATTTTACTGTATTTATATTATACTGTATAATTATATTTCACTCAACGAACTAATATTAGAAGATAAAGATTAAGAGAGATAGATCAGGGTCATGTGTAAGGGAATGTATAAAATGAAAGGCAAAACAAAGGATAATTATGAATTTATTAATAAGCTTTAAATTGAAATGAATTTATAAACATTGATTAAAATATAGTAATGATTTAAAACATACAAGATGATTGAGTTTTTGAAAGTACCACAGTTCAAGTTTAATTTTATACAGTAAAATTTAACAAACAGTTCCTATTTATCAGATTATTTGAAGAGTAAAATATAAAATCAAAATATTGAATACCACTAGTTAAAAATACAGTCAAAACCAAAAGAATTAATAAATTTTAAAGAATGATTGCGATTAGGGGAGCCTTGCTTTATAGTTTTGTGCTTGGAAGAAAGTTTCAACTGTAAGCTTCAAGAAGTTAATTAAAACTATCAACAGATTTGTATTTAGAAAAACGTAATAATTAAATTTGCTGTTTACTTTGATGTTATGTAATTTGATATACTTATTTGGGCTTTTTAGGGTGGGGTGGTGTGGATTTAAGATTAGGAAAATTGAAAATTCTAAATACAAACTTTACCTGGTTCAGTCAATTCCCTATAGGATAATTGAATTCTGAAACCAAAGAATCACTCCTACACTGAACACTGTCCAAAATCCAAGAGACTAAGAGCAACTTTAGACAAACTCGCAAGACATGGTCTGCCCGCTTATATACTAGCACCACAATTTTCCACCCTCATCACCCTTTGCCCTCTAGCTCCGCCTACAGTCAAATTCTTCATCACGCCCTCTATCTTTCAAAGAACCATGGTACAATGGAACGGATACAGCCAGAAAACCACTTTTGACAGGAAGTTCATGAGTCGCGGTTGGCATAATCTGCACATCCAACAACAGGGCGGCATTTTTTCATCAGTCATATTTTCGCACGTGATGTCGTCCAATGTGCAACACCCAATGAGCGACGGTTGGAAAAGTAGTCAAATGTGCCATGGTAAACTAATTGTTTAGAACAACTAAAATGATATGCAGACGCCATGAATGGAATGACTCAATGCTCCATTAAGCATACAATATAAGGACACACTGTACAATCAGTTACGTAAGGGGCTATTCTCTCAATATTCCTTATTTGATTTTATTTCAGCTTATCTAAGAGGGAAACTAAATTTTAAATGGCCGCCATTTTGTTTTATGAATTTGGAAAATTATCATAATTTTTGTAGCTTTGTCTAGTTGTTATAAATGATTGTGCAAAGTTTCAATTTTGTATGTTCAACCATTAATTAGAAGAAAATGAGTGAAAAAAGCAAAATGGTTGCTGTGAGTAACTGAAGCCTTCTGGACAATTTAGATATGCTTGTTAGCTTGGAACACTGCCCTAGAGTATTGGTAGGCAGTTCGTAAACACTCTGTATATAGAAGATAATTTTTCAATAATTTATGTGTGTGTGTGTGTCATAGGTTGTCGAAAATAGAATCTATTGTGTGTCAGAGGTTAGATAGATAGATAAATGCCTTTTTCTTACACTTTACAATTTCAAAAGTTATGTTGGCGAAATTGAGGCAATAAAAACCCCCTCTTCCACTTAACCAACGAATATTAGTTACATTAAATAAAATAATAACATACTAAATAAATTATGAATAAGAATTTCAATAAAACAATTGAACACTACACTACAGATTAAAAAAATGAAGAAAAAAAAACTGAGAAATCTGAAAGCAAGAAATCTTAATAGTTGAAAATCTCATTTACTCATACAAACATTCACACACACACACACACACACACATTCACACACTCACATCTCAAATAAAAACCGCCTAGTCAAGCCCTCCCCCCCCCAATCAACGCCATGACAGCCGCACTGAACAGGCGTTGACTGTCCAGCAGCCTTATGTGGACTGGCAGTGAATTCCATAGTCTAATAGCTGTAGCATGAAATGACTTATTATAAAGCTCAGTTCTATGAATTGGAACAGACAATGAGCAAGCTCCATGACGTGTCCCACCCCTGCCAACATCACCCATGAAGCGAAACCTCGCCGCCAAGTAATTGGGAGACTGAGATTTCAAAAGTTTGAAGAGGAACATGAGTGCATGGAGACTCCTATATTCGTGCAGTCTTAGAAGTTTGAGCTGTCCAAAGTATTGAGTAATATGTTCGTCACGTCGTAAACCAAAGATGAAGCACTCACAGTAATTCTGAGCGCGCAGCAATCTCTTGTTAAGTTGAACTGTCATGTCCATAGTCACCAAGTCACAATAGAAAAAAAGGGAAATATCAATGTTTTAACCAACATTTTTTTCGTGGCAAAGGATGGAAGGTGCCCAATCCTTTTCAACGAGTTAATGTCGACCACAACTCTGTTACAAGTCAAGTTAACTTGGTCTGTCCAGTCAAGAGTGTTTGTAAGAGTCAAACCTATATTCTTCACCCTGGTGCTGTAGTCAAGTTGGACGTCGTTGATTCTTATGTGAGGTAAGTTTTTTATTGCAAAAATTATTTGTTTATTGGTCATTAAAGTAAGTTATTGGGCATCAAACGTAGGAGTCTGTGTTTTTCTACTTAGATTTTTTGCATATTTCAACTTTTTTTCTCAAAAACTACTAGCACTACAGCTTCCAGACTAGTTTTATTCAATTTTCAGATTTTTTCCATATGAATCCAGCAAAGTTTTTCAAAAACTAGTCCCCAAACAATTCAGCATCGGTGTATTTCACCAGAGGAACTGAATTCCGGGCGAAATCTTTCACTCTGTATAGCTCGCTAATGAAGCGTTTATGGATATATTTATCTATTTATCTATTTATTTATTTATTTATCTATTTATTTATTTATTTATTTATTTACTTATTTGTTGATATAATTACAAATGAAATGACTTATTATAAAGCTCAGTTCTATGAATTGAAACAGACAATGAAATGTTTATATATGTTAATAAGAACTTTTTTACTTATTTTGACCTCTTCTATCACGTATTAATAATTTTATCATAACTAAGAATCACCCTGTATAAAACTTAACAAGTTATGGAATTTGTTGAAATACATTATGGAATTGTTATTTTTGGCTGGTGTTTTTAAATTTATGACTACCTAAATTGGGATTAATGATTGTTCACCAGTTTGCTCATTCTACAGTTTACTAATTCTATTTAATCGTTTAAACTAGTAGTATTAGGGTTTCTGAACACTTTAAATATTTCAATTGCTTCCAATACATTCAACAATTTTTATTTTTGTCTATGTGTTGAATTTGGGTGTTGGTGTCCTTTCCCTTTCTTTTTCAATAGTTTTCCTATTTTATCTGAGGTGGAGCCAATGTAGAGGATAAAGACCCAGGGTTTGTTTTCATTTTTGATGTGAGACGTTGATGTGTGATGATTAGAGTAGGTTGTTTTTGTTTCTTTTTCAAAAGTTAGAGTTTAGCTATCTTTGTTGTTTTGATTGTTTTCTCCTAGTTTTGAAACTGTGTCTAGTTCGTCTTTGTAATTTATTGGATCTAGTGGAAGTTTATTCCATCCTATTCTTGTCATCCTTTCAACCAAAAATTAACTGCTTTTCACTCAATGCTTGACAGACTGATCAAGAGTCCACTAGATCCAATAAATTACAAAGAGGAACTGGATAAAATGTATAATCTAATAAGAAAAAAAGTAGATTGTAACATGGTTCTGAATACAGTTAAAATTTCACTTACATATGTTTCAATTAGAAATATGTAAAGTATGGGTAAATTATTTGTGTAAATTATGTAAAAATTAGGATTATCAAGTTAAACAAAGTCATATTATTATACATTCAATTAAATTCACTTTGGTTCCAATATAAAAATGAACAGTTATTTAATAGGCCTATATTAATTTAAAAAGAAACTTCTATTACAATTTTAATAATTTTTATTGAGTGTTATGGATCTCGATTTACTAAATATTTATCACTCGGGAATAATCAGAATAGGTTGAGACCTATCCTTTAAATTAAAGAAAATATTCTTATCAATGAAAAATTCAATTAGACGGATTAATCACATTCGATTTATCTGCACTTCTAGGAAAACTGGAAGTTTTTTTGTTTATTTATAGTCCACGTTATATTTCACACATTTTCCTCTTCAAGTACAGTCACCATATATCTCTTTTCATTTGTATATTTGTATCATTGCTCAATAATCAATTTTCAAACCGCATCCTCTATATACAATGGAAAGTAATAGGAAATCTTCTGAATTTTTTTTTCTTCAAAATATTCAAGAGCAGTTTGGGTATCAGAAATAATTGCGATGATGAATCGGTATTAGAATTAAGATGATACTGTACTCTTATTATTATATACGTGGGTAATGGAATCGTTGGTGAAAAGTGAATTACTAGTAAATTGCTTCAACCAAGGTTTACGGTGAATTCCGAACACTGAGAAGTGATTTTGAAGCTAATAACTGTATGTTAACTCGGCACTTGTCTAAAGCTCACCTAACCTTTGCGATTACACGGTTCTGCCTGCGAGGTCAACTGTAATGTAATGACTGGACTGTGATGAGTTGAATTTTTCAAAAATATTGAAGAAAATATAAAAAATCCACGAACAATGTGTTCTAAAAAGTGACTTTACAGCTACAATTCTAAATTCAAAACAACCAATGACATTTTTCTATTCAAATGTCTATTAAACTACAGTTCACTTGCAATTCCTAATTTTTAATCATCAATACAAATATTCTATGTGAAGGTAAATTATTGGCCAATATTCCAACTTGAAATTTGGTAATCAAACAGTATTGATGCAGTAATAATTCATCTTACTTAATATTATTGAAAAATCATCAACCAATTACTAAGTTTTGATTCAATATACCCTGAAGTACTAGCCGAGACGACAAGGCGTTGGTTAGAATCTCGCCGGTAAGCATGGACGATTGATCATTTCATCAAATCATCCTCACTCCATTACCTTCATACAAGCCAAAAACTCATATGGGCATCATCCGCAATGAATTAAATTAGAAAATATTACAGCTGGTATTTGAAGAGAAAAGTACTGTTTTCCAAAGAAATTCAGGTACTCGATTTTCTATGTAGTCCAGTCAAATAGTCAAGCTGACATAGAACCTAAAAACGCGAAGAACCCCAAATTTTGGTATTTGTTTTTCAATTTTTCCATTTCATCTTGAAAGCCTCTCATTTTTCGAAAAAGGCATTCTCTAAAAATTTGAAGAAAAAAAATCCAATAAATTGAATAGTCATGCAGAATTCTACAACATATGCTTCTGGAGCTACAATATTTCTATAGAGGGTTTTTTCAAGATCTTAGAAAATTCTTCAAACCTACCACTCTTACTCTCTACAACTTGGAGTATTATAAAGTAATGTGAAGAAAGGCAAAAAAGATTGAGTAGCCTAGCCTAGTCTGGGCGCAGATGTCATGAAAAAGGCATTCTGTGGTCATTTTTTGGTAACAGCCATGGAAGATGTCTCAATTTCTTCATTAGGTCTAGCATAATAAGGATCGTGATGATGAGTTGAAATCACAGGCAAACACCTCGGAAACAAGATATCCGCCAAAATTTTTGCTATATCGCTTCTTTTTCAATAACCGTTCAATATATTCAACCGTTTTTTCAACGAAAATATTTCTAAAGTATTCCTCTGCAAATTTTGTTCTATAAAATTTCCCCCTAAAACGCGTATTTTATTAGTTATAACCTTCAAAAGCCCAAAAAATGTTTTTCTAAATGTTTTTTCAAATTTATTCCCAACTATTATTTCAGATGAATAATACACAACATATTTAATTTAAAAGTTCTCGCTTCCGTTAAAGTCTGCCTGTCTATTGTCTGTCTGTAACATACATGTAATTAATAATACTACTTGTGATAGAAGTTGATATGACGTTGAAAAATTTGCTATGAAAACTGTTTTTGTTTAAAGTGTAAAATTTTTGAGTAGAAGCAACTATTAGTGTTCAATAACACTTGATTATCCAATGTACGTAGGCTACTCATTTATTTCATTTTTGTATCATTTATGAGTATATTTAAATGTTGAGATCATCAAGACGGTTTGAGATTTATGTGTAAGTTCCGCCATCAGTTTTCTTTCGAAATTCTGTATCGAATCATGTATTTCTTATGTTTTGTTTTGTGTTGTTTTTATGTTGTTTCATGTTGTTTTGTGTTGTTTTGTCAATCTAATAAAATCATGATCTAATAAAATGGTATAAATTATTACAAATTCCCCTACGAGGTGTATACATGATAGATACATTACCTAATAAAATTCTAAAAAATGAGAATTGTATTGTTAATTTAGACAGTCAATCTGGACATGGTACACACTGGGTTGGTTATAAGAAACGGGGATCAAATGTTTACTATTTTGATCCAATTGGTAATCTACAACCACCTTATGAATTGAATAAATATTGGAAAAAAGTAACAGGTGTGAATATTTTTTACAATGTTGAGTACATGCAACCATTACATACAGATATATGTGGACACCTTATGCTCTTGTTTTTTGCGAACCAGTTGTAATCCAGTATTTGTGGCGAAAACATATAAGATGGTTGTTATTACATTATGATCTAGATCAAGTGACCTCTTTGAACATTTGCAAGAAATTCTCGATTTGGATAAAAATAAAGAATGAGAAATTGGATTGATTAATTTCTGTACTTACAATAACATTGCAAATGTTGTTATAAAAGGTAAAAATTCTAGCTTCAAATATGGTGATAAATTAATTGATCTTGATATGGGTGCTTATGAAGTTGATGACATTATATTAGCTTTAAAGACTAAATTGAATAGTGACAAAAAGAAACTTAATATAAGAGTTAACACGAATACTATGAAGCTCGAAATTCATTCTGATAAGCCTATTGACTTTACATCATCTACTTCAATAGGAAAAGTGCTTGGTTTTGATTATGTTATATTACAACCGAATAAATGGTATTATTCTCAGCATTTAGTTAGCATAACAAATATTGACTCTATTGTAGTTGAGTGTAATATAGCCTGTGGGAGTTACTCTAATGGCAAACAGAAACATATTATATATGAGTTTTCACCTAGAGTACCTAGTGGGTATTAATAAATGAAACCCCTAATCCAATAATCTATATGCCTTTAAGCACACATAGAATTCAAAGCATTAATGTAAAGGTAACCGATCAAGAAGGATTGTTTATTGATTTCCGGGGAGATATAATTACAATTAGAGTTCACATTCGTGAAAAACAAAGAACTTGAAATGGGATTTCTCGTTTTCAAACCTCACACTAGCATTTGATCACAGAAGCTCATTAGAGACTCGAACGTGATAGTCAACACCTAAAAAGCTATATGCTATATCTCCAAAAAGCGTGAGAATATTGGAAAAGTTGGGATTTATAGTAGATTGGCGTCATGTATGGTGCAGCAATTAGTGAAATTCTCGATGTTGAATCTCAACTCGAGTTCTATAATGATATTACTAAATTTTTAGTTCCATACTCATACAGTATATTCAGGTCAAGAAATTAAACCCTCAAAAGAAGCTCGCATCCATGTGGCTTCTATGGATCAGTACAGCCTTCCATGCAAATCATTTATATTTATTGAGGGGGAGGTGAAGTGTACAAAACCAGGTGCGAAGGCTGGGGATAATCCGATAGAAGCTAAGTATATATTATCCAGTAACCTCATTGGAAATCTCTTTGATGAAATTCGATATGAATTGGTTGGACAACAAATTTCTAAATGAAGACTAATTGGATTAACATCAACAATTAAAGCTATACTAGTGAAAAATATGTTTGATAAAAATACATATCACTTGGCTGGGTTTGACAGAGCAGGATATACACTAAAAGATAATAAGTTTACATTCTGTGTGCCTCTTAAATTAGTTTTACCATTTTTTGAAGACTTTCAAAGAATAATTTTAAACTTGAAACAAGAACTTGTATTATTAAGATCACCGACAGATCTCAATTGCATCAAGTCTACAGAAGCAACAAACGTTAATGTAAAAATAACAAAGCTTCAATGGAATTCCCAATATTACTTTAGAAGATAATGTGAGGTTGAAATTTTTGAGATTGCTCAATGCTGATACACCACTGAAGCTAAGCTTTCATCATTGGGAGATTTCAGAATTACCAAATTTACAAAATAGCACTGTTCATTCTTGGGCAGTAAAATCTGCATCCCATCTCGACACACCAAAGTATGTTGTTTTAGTGTTTCAGACAGATCATAAGAATAAAATTGATAAATCAATCTCGGAATTTGATAGTTGTAATCTTCAGAATGCAAAGGTCTACTTGAACTCTGACTATTTTCCTTATGAAAACCTCCTTGGTAAACAACAATTGATGTACCATATGTTTTTGGATTTTGCGCCAGTGTACTATAACCATAGTATCAATAGTGAGCTTGGAACAGAGATTGATTTTAACACATTTTGTACTAAAACACCCCTGATTGTAATTGACTGTTCACATCAATCTTCTCATTTGAAATCCTCCACAGATATTAGAATAGATATGGAATTTAGCTTTCCCTCCAAATACTTCCGCTTATTGCATTTTAATCAGTGATCGTATCATGGAGTACACTCCTCTTACTTCCATGGTGAAGGAAGCTCAGTAATTTCTCAATAGAGCACAAACTATATAAGTATTGCATTTTTCAAATTTTACTCATTTGAGGTTTTAGCTTTGATCGGTTAACATCTACAATGTCTTCTAATTCTGAGAAGAAAATGCGGTCTATCGGGATACAGTGTGATCTTGATGGCGAGGAAGACAGCATCTACTATGACTCAAGATGTAGTACACCTATAATGTCTTCTAATTCTGAGAAGAAAACGTGATCTATTGGGACACAGTGTGATCTTGATACCAAGGATGACTTCATCTACTATCACTCAAGATGTAGTACATCTAAACCACAGGAGGAGGAGGAGAAGGAGGAGAAGGAGGAGGAGAATGGAGGACAAAGGAGGACGATGGAGGAGGACAAAACAGACCTTGTCATCAAACAGAAGGAAGAAACTCTCTCCTGTAAAAAATTTGCAACAGTTGACATGCATTGGTTCAAGGGAAATTCTAATCAAATTATTGTGAAAGAAATCGGGATCGTAGATCAGGTAAATAGCTTTGTTAGCGTGAAAGAAATCAGGATCGTAGATCAGGTAAATAGCTTTGTTGTGATGCATTTCAAGTCGCCATTTGCAAAGTCATAATTGAATGCTAAATTGCGTAAGCTAGTGAGATGGGCAGAGGACAATTATCACAAAATACGCTGGGAAGATGGCAATTTTATTGATATCTTATCTTGAAGGATATGATAAAATCTACACAAAAGGTACAGAGAAAGCGAAGTTTCTTAGAAGGTTACACAAAAACGTATGTTGTTTACCGGATGAAATTGAGAAGCCAAATTTTAACTATTTCACTAGTTCATGGTGTTATAATGTCTGTGAAATTCACCATCAAAATCTGACAGGCCGATGTGCCCTCTACACCGCGCATCATTATCATTCGTTGATAATGAAAAATATGGACTTGTATCCAAATTTCATGTGCGAAAACAATAGAATGCTTAGCATGAAAAAAATGTGAATTCTATTCAAATACAGAAAAGAAAAACTTTGCAAGATATGGCTTTTTCTATAATGGACAAGAAATTCAATGTGTTTATTGTATGCAAGCACTGAGATATCATACTGCTCGCATATGTTGCATTGGTGGAAATGGACAGAACCCATTTAATTTCTCTATATTAGTACTGACATATGTATAGTTTCTTCATTTGCTCATCATGGACCCGTGCAAATGGATGCAAGCTGATAGTGAATTGGAAATGAGGTTAGAACAGTGTCTTGATTGGTGTGATGCTTGTGAAATTGCAATTAAACATTCAACTCATGAAAATCATCATCTGGTGAAACAACTAAAAGACATTTTCTTAAACACAGTGAATTTGAAAGATAAACATGATTATCTTTGCTATTACCAACCACATAAACTGTCTGTGAGTAAACTAATAAAAATTGAAGAGGAAGTGTTGAACAATTGTAGTGAATTGTGTAAATAAATTTCTAGTGTATTTTCGATTGTTTTCATTTACATTGTACCTGCAATGTCTAGAATTAATCATTCAGTAACGCGTTGTTAGTTGAGCTGTAAAGATCTCACATGCATTGAAGCTCAATTCTATTTATAGAAGTGTGTAGTATAGTGTGCAGAAACAATTTCATTCAAATAGTTTCTTATCACGTTTTACCTGTACACACACTCAACTGAAAAATATGGTTGATTGTTATAGCTTTTCAAAGTTCAAGAAACTATCTTGTCTCTTGATGTCAATTTCATTCAATGAATTTGATCCAATTGCAAAGAATATTAAATTTTCAACAGGTGATGAGGTGAGTGATCTTGCATTAACAAAAAACAGAAAATCTCCACTTTCCAATTTTATCTGAAATTTTTGAATTACTCGATATACTAGAAACTGGACATTTGCATTATGGTTGTTCAAATAATGATGAATCATTAGCTATTGTTAATAATTCTAATGATCTCTGGAAATACTTATATGACATTGCTGATAAAAAATGTAAAAGATCATAGATCACTCTGTAGAGAGTTTCCCCCCACTGATATATGTCTAATTCAAAACTAATGTGTGTGTGTGTGTGTGTGTATTTGGATATACTAGTTCATTCTATGCATTAGTTATGATTGAGGAAACATTAAAAATATAATGTTTGCTGTGTGTACAACCCACAATTCTGCATGTGCTTGACAACTTTGTCAAGTACATGTTTTAGTTAAATCTGTCAGTAAGATGAGATTTTCGTTTCACTTAAATGTGAGAGTTATACAAAGATGTTTCAGTCAAATCTGACAGTAAGATGTTCGTTTCACTTAAATCTGGCAGTAGAATGCCTCTCTCACTCTCTCTCTCACACACATTTCTCTCTCTGCTATAAATCATCAAATAGACCATGACTAAATGTAATTAGGCATGACTATCTATAAATGAAATAGAGCGTAACAGAGAGAGAGAGGGTGTGAGAGAGAGAGAGCATCATCATCTTCTTCTTCTTCGCCCATTTCAGACACATTTTTGGTATAATTTATAATCCATTTCTTAGCACACGTCCAAGGCATCAACTGACCATTTTTACCAAATATGAAAAACCATTTTGGCCATGTGGGTTTTAAGAAGCGGTGATGAATAGGTCAGTGGTAGGCTACTTGGCTTTTATATATTCCATTTCATATTCATATTGATTATTCTTTTGGGTTGAAGGTCTAATATATACTTATTAGATATATTGGAATAGTTATCTTGGAGTTTGGTAGCAATATATTACATTTACATAGAACTCAACTACTTTATTTAAGTTATCTTCATAATTCTATCTAACTTCTATCTAATTCTAATAGGCTACCAACCCATCCCTATCTTATATGATAAACCTTTAATCATAATCATATACCTGCATTATAAAAAAACAGCAGACATTCAATTTACTAGAACAAATATTGGAATGCCTTTAAGTTCAGAATTAGGCAACACCCCTAACTTCTTCCTACACTCTCCACCTTGTCTCTATGACACTGTACTTGCTTCTGTGAGACACCTTGTCTGTGTGAGAACTTGCTTCTGTGAGACTGCCATTTATAGAAGTACTTGCTCCTATGAAACTTGTCTCTGTGCCACTAATATCGTTCAAAAACACTACTTTTCTCTGTGAAACATCCCCATTTTTTTGAGTCAATTGTGAAAGGGATTGATGCTGGTGATTATGTAACTGCACTCCTATTGGACCTGTCAAGAGCCTTTAATAGTGTCAATCTGAAATAGAGAGAGAGAGAGTGAGTGAGAGAGAGCTTCTTCTTCTTCTGAAATAGAGAGAGAGGGAGTGAGAGAGAGGTTCTTCTCCTTCTAAGGAGCGGGGTGGTGAGGGGTACATAGGATGGTGAGGGGAGGGGGGGAAAGTCATAAAAAAGTGATGGTTTCAGCAAATGGAGACTACTGTTGTTTCCAAGATACATGCATTTAAGCTGGAAAAAAACGAAACTTCTAAACCACCCTCATTCCTGAAGCACAAGGGGTAAGGATGAGGACTTTTGATATGTTTAGCTTCTAACTAGTTCAAAAAAGCTGCAAAGTCAAATATTGTGTTTCAAACGTTCTCTTTAATCTTCTGTTGACTGGAAAATAGGGTTTGTATCAATGTCATATCACAAAAATTTTGAAATATTGTTCATTACAGTGGTCATTACAGTAACTTCATTACAGTGGACTACAGTACAGTAAAGACTACATTAGACTACATTACAGTCTGTAGTTTAGATGTAGCAGTCAACAGAAATGGCTAAGTCTGGAACTGGCTAACTCAGAATCCACTGATTACTACATCATCCATCGTCTGCTTTGTCTGTTACTCTTTCCCTCGCGCACTCGATCCTGTTCACTCTTTTACACTGGGACAGATAACAGATTGCGGCACACTAAGCACGTATATTTTCTGGTATCTTATGTAAAATTTGCTGATAAATCCAATAAAACTAGTTAGAGGCTAGTAACTTTGATGGTTATTGAAACCTCCTGACTACTTCTAACCAATCTCTATCTGTCTGACTTCGTTCTTTTTTGTATTATTTCATTGTTGCAGTACAATGAATACTGAATACTGTTCTGGTTTCTCAAGTGATCATCATTTTTTTATTTATTTGGGAGCTTCGGCCAAAGGATATAGAATATTTACAGTAAAAACACTTTACTTACATGGGCTACTTTTGTTCAAATTAATAAAAACATTATAAACATCTTGTAGTACCCCTTATTATTAAGAACTTTAAAATATAAGGATAATATGAAAGGAAAATGAATTTCCTCTTTTTTGGAAATGAAGACAGAATATAATTTTTTTTGTCTCTCCTGACAAATTACACATGGTAACCTTTTTAGCACAAGATATCAAGTCTATGGAAAAATCGTTGAATATATAAAAGTATACTAACAATATATTTGTAAAAGTACATTTGCTTTTCAGAAAATAGATTTCTAATTGTATTTTAATTCTAATTCCATTTGGCATTCATTGTTTTTGTACTTTTTGAAATACACACAGGCTGTTATTGTCACTTCCTGAATTCAGTAGATTTATTTCAAGTCTGTAAATATATAAAGTATAAACAATATTCAACTGCACCAATATTTGGTTTTCATGAAATAGATTTATAATTGTATTTCCAATTGACAGTCTTCTCACAACAATATTCAACAGTAAAACAGACAATATTCATAGAAGAGGCAAGTTAAAAAGTCATGAGTCTTGAGTTCAAGAAACTGGTTATTTATTTATTTTATTTATTTATTTGAGTTCAATAGTCTTGTGGTGAGGAAAAATTTATTGAAAAAAAAATTTTTCTCAAAAAGACAAGCAAATAATTTCTGACATCTATATAATTGATATGCTAAATATAATTATATACTTGAGACTAAATGATAAATATTCAGTTTTATTTATATTACTAGCAGAAAAACCCGTGCTCCTCATGGGTCTAATTAAGAACTTGACCAACTGAAATCTTGATGAATTTAAAATAGGCTTAAAACCATCCTTGGTAAATTAAGAATCTATATGCAAAATGTCAAGTTAATCAGTTGAGTAGTTGAGATGTAGTGATGCGTCATTTGTGAATTTCTAGCCAATTCTTCCCTTCATAATATAATGATTATGTTGCTTTGGCCTGTGATCTGTATATGTCCTGTAACATCTTATCAGTATCATTGATACATAGGCTGCCAGCATTTGTATCAAAAATCCTGTATCGAAACATGAGCTTCCTGTATCGAAATACATATTGCTACACATTGCTACCAGTACTTATATCAAATTCTCTATGAGCAACACATTTACAACACATTTTAAAAAAATGTATGCCATATGAAATTGCATGTCACATGAATGAAATTTGAACATCAGGCCTAATTCTGGAAAATCTAGAAGGAAAATTGAAATTTGGGCTTCGAGGTGCACGAAATTGATATTTTGAGAATCTATGTGCAAAATGTGCAAAATTTATGTGCAAATTCATTCCCGTTTTTCTGTTATGCAGTCCACAAGTTGACATGTTTTGATGCGAACAAACACAACCCTACTCTCTCTTATTATATAGAAGAGTAAGGCTATTACAATTATTAAAGTCATTACCAGGAATGGCAAGTGGAAATTCTGCAAGTGAAATCAATGAGTCTGCAAATAAGCCAGGAAACTATGAAACAGTCCAAGAAATCCCTCTTAATGATAATATTTTTCTAAAGATTAACAGTGAGTTGAGGAACCCTCCCGTAGAGGCAGTGGAAACTTAAAAACATAAATAAAGAAGTAGGAAAAATGATACTTAATAGTATTAATAGCCCGGTCCAGACGCTCAAGTTTAGCTTCAGTCTTTTGCTCAAGCAAAAGTCTGAGCATGTAAGTCATTGCGTCTGGATGGTAAAACGGATGGGTCTTCAAGCTTAAGTCGTCAAACTTATAATGTATCAGTCAGTAATCTTTTTCCATCAAACCGTCCATCTTTTGCCTATCCACCAAAGCCTAAATCACTTAGAAATGGAGATAGAGAAATTGTGATTTCAGATTCGGATTCAGCGCCCTCAAATTAATAAAATGCTTTGCGAGTACTTGAAAATAAGCAAGTTTTTTTATTGATTGTATTAATGCACTATGGAGAGTATAATATATAGTGTTCACAACAGTGGGGGGGACCATCAGTGTTCAGTCAAGAGCCATACAAGACACATCTGTTCAGTTCTAAAACTGGGCATTTCAGCACACAGCCACACACAAACACACTGTGAAAAAGTATCCTAGGACACACAGCGCCATTTTGATCTCCAATAAAATAGCATATGTTCAATAAAAGTAGCAATGAATTGCTGATTTTTATTCCTCAAATCCTCTTCACCCACATTTAGTAATGTAAGAAGAAGTGATAATTCTATAGAATATACAAGGAGCTTGAATATTCAAACAGTGATGAGATATCCTCTGGGTAGCATGTATGCTTTCAAGAGTCTCAGATATGAATCCTAGAATGTGAACAAATCATTGTATCACAAGGATATTTTATCCTAGTTATATTTAACATAATAGCATTCCATAGTATTCAGTCAGTGTTCAGTTACTTATCAGTCACTGTTTAGTTACTGTTCAGTCACATGACTAATGGTCACGCCCACCAGTATTAGGGGCGTCAATGGGGGGGACCTATCACTCTAGCTCAAGATGGTCATGCAGGACCTGTTACTCTACACTAAGATGGTCATGGAGACCTCTATCACACCAGATTAATATGTCCATGGTAGACCTACTAGATCAAGATGTCCATGGGAGACTCTAGATCGACATGGCCATGCTGCTCTAGATCAAAATGGCATTGAAGATGGATATTTTCAACGACTCCCACTCCACCTCCTCCGTGTTTAGACATGACTTATTTAACATGGACATTTTCAATGACCGTCACTCCTCCTGTCACATGGACCATGCTCACCAGTATTCAACATGGCTGTATGGCATGGTTGGGTCGTCCACTCAGTGGTCAGTCAGTCAGTTCAATTACTGATCAGTCACTGTTCAGTCAGTGGCATTTGGCATCCTAATGTACCTATATCTAAGGAGATGGTGGGTAATAAGTAAACAGTTTGGAATACAATTAGTTCTTTATTTATTTCATTGAAAAGTTTACCACAAACTGATATATCTCTGTTCCATAATCCAAGTTGTTTACTATATTGAGAGTGCAGAAAAGTGATGTATCCATGATGTTTCTCCTTGGCCCATGTCAAGCAGGTGATGTCCCAGGTAGTAGACTCCTTTTCCAGCACTAGTCCTTGGCATGTCCTCCATGTTGATGTCCGATAGTCTTCAGCTGATATTCAGTGATACCTCTAGAACACTGTTTCAGACAGAGACAATACCCTGTCATTGTTGTTGAATCACCTCACAACCTCTTTCCTTCAGGTAATTGATGCTCCTTCGAGTCAAAAGTATGGGTGTTTCTTACCACTACATCATCCACCTCCTCCTCCTCCTCCTCCTCCTCCACCTCCTCCTCTTCCTCTCCCACCTCTACCTCATCGTTCTCCTCCATATCAGATTCCTCTTCCTCATCTTCTACATGATCCTCATTCTTCTTCAGATCAAATGGGAAGATTGGTGGTAAATTTGTCTCACCATAGTTACCCCACTTTGAGAATAGGAGTACCATCTTCTCTATTGTTCAGATACACAGTTGATCCACAAAATGTCTGTTCTCCACAGATGATTCCAGCACAATGAACAACTCCTGAGATGCCTGCTATTGGACTTGAAACTTCTTCAGTTCCATATGATTCAAATGTTGGTGACTCTTCATTAATGCTGGAGAGTTGGAGCTTATGTTTTGCTTTCCTTGCACCAGTAAGTCCACGCCTTGTATATGTGGCATGTTTAATAATTGGTGTTGTTGGTGGAGTAGGATATATGTGGTTTGTTGATGCTGCTGAGGAAGGACGATGTTCTGATGATGGCAACTCTGGCTTGGATTGTCTCTGCCTACTCTTCACACGCCTGGAGTGCATTTTTATTCTAGGCTTTAGATACCTGGGACGCTTCTTGGATGCTCTTGATGGAGGTAGTTGTGGTTGTTGAACTGGCATCTGTTGGAGAGTTTCGACTAGGTTGGCTAGTGGCTCAGCTAGAGGTTTGAAGTGTTCCACATGTTTCTCTTCTGCAATCCATCTACCCAGCATGATTTCCTTATGCCTCCTTTTGATCTCATGCTTCAGCCTAGCAATCTCCAATATGGTAGGAGAAACCTCCTCCAATGTTGGCTTATGGTTCCTTTGTTTGATATACATACTGGTCAGTGTTTATCAGTATAATGAGGTCTGAGAGTTTGAGCTCAGCTATTTATTCATCTTACATCCATCCCAAGTGCCAAGTGCCACTGACTGAACAGTGACTGAACAGTGACAGATCAGTAATTGAACAGACTGACTGACCACTGAGTGGATGACTCAACCATGCCATACAGCCATGTTGAATACTGGTGAGCATGGTCCATGTGACAGGAGGAGTGAGGGTCATTGAAAATGTCCATGTTAAATAAGTCATGTCTAAACATGGAGGAGGTGGAGTGGGAGTCGTTGAAAATATCCATCTTCAATGCCATTTTGATCTAGAGCAGCATGGCCATGTTGATCTAGAATCTCCCATGGACATCTTGATCTAGCAGGTCTACCATGGACATATTAATCTGGTGTGATAGAGGTCTCCATGACCATCTTAGTGTAGAGTGACAGGTCCCGCATGACCATCTTGAGCTAGAGTGATAGGTCCCCCCATTGACACCCCTAATGCTGGTGGGCGTGACCATTATCATGTGACTGAACAGTAACTGAACAGTGACTGATCAGTAACTGAACACTGACTGAATACTATGGAATGCTATTATGTTAAATATATGAGTGCTTATAACTCTCCAACAATGCATTGTAAAAATCAATGCTCATTGTAGGCTTGTGGATTATCAAATTCTCTTCAATTTGATGTATTGTTCCACTATTTGAAGTTTTTCCCTCATTGTTATAGCAGCTTTAATGTAGAGGGTTGAATTTTCAATGCTTCAACAAGTTAGTGATTATTTGACAATGACATTTGAAGGTGTTGTCTTGAACACAATATTTGACTTTGCAGCTCAATTAGGACAAGGATAGCATAAGTGCGCATCCTCATCCCCTCAGGTGTGGAACAGCTGAGTTGACACTTGTTACAGAATTGAAAATTTTACCCCTTACATCAAAGCTACTATACCAGTGAGAGGAAAGCTTCAAATAGAGAGACAATAAATCAAATTGAAGAGAATTCAATGCTCTACAAACCTACAATGAGCATTGATTTTTTAAATGCATTGTTGGAGAGTTATAAGTCCTGAAAGTGCTAAAAATTTGATAAAATCCTGCTATTTCAACAATTCCACACTTTCACGACCGGATTTTTCGTATCATCAAAGCTGCAAAGTCAGAAATTGTGCTCAAAACACTTTTTCAAAATTCCTTTGTCAATTTGTCTATTGTTGCAAAACTGGAGATTTCACATTCAACACTAAATAAAGCTGCTGCAAAAGTCGTAGGGAAATGCGTAAAAGTGTGGAATTAAACATTAACTGAAGATAATTTGATGCTCTATGAGCTTATAATCAGCATGGATTCTTTCCATCGATTTTTAAGAAGTTATAAGATCAAAAATTGCAAAAAAACTGGCAGCAAACGTGTTTTTTCAATAATTCCACATCTTCAAGAGCGGATATCTCGAAAACTAGAGGATATATAAAAAACATTGTGAGATGAATATTGTAGGAAATTATGTAAGCTCCAATTTTTTATTGTACAGTCATGTCCGTAAGATGTATAGTTTTCGAGTTATTTGCGAGAAACCAAAAGATGTTACTTTTGAACCACCACCACCACCTCCTCAGCACAGTGGGTAGGGATGGGGACTTTTGATATGTTTACCTCCTCACTACCCTAAAGAGATCTGCGGGCTCAAAAATTGTCTTCCAAACTTTTCCTTCTATATCCTTTTTTGAGCATTCATTGCCTGGACTAGTACCCGCAATGCAAAAATGTAATCTTTGATGTTTTTATATTTGCATCAATAAATTGTAAATCTCTATGTTGTTTTTATTCAATTTTTCAGCCCCTTCCTCATTTAAGTCATTAAGTCAAGTCACTGATAGATTGACTGATGCACTATACAGTTGGACGAAAAAGCTGTGGAGTGTCATGCAGAGTACAGTTCAGTACTGTTCTGAATGTTGCAAATGGATGGAAATAACACTCCCTTATTCCTTGATCAAAACTTTATTATTGACTAGCATAACCCGTGCTCTGCAAGGATCTATTTTAAAACTTGACAAATTGAAAACTTGATGTAATGAAAATTTGAAAAAATTAAAACAGGAAAAAATTAATCCTCGGTTAATTAAGAATCTATATGCAAAATTTCAAGTTGATCAGTCCAGTAGTTCAGACTTCAGACGCGCGTCAAAAAGTATTTTTCCTATCCCATACTAATATAAGCCAGCTCTCTACTTTATTATAGTATAGATTGGTGAGCCTAAAAAGATCCTATCCACCTAAGTACGTTTTTTTTTTGTTTGCCAAAACATAGACAAAACCAGACACCTTTTGGGGAATTATTCAACTCGACCCACTTTTTTGTGAAATAACAATGATCAATGTTGTTACAAAAATCGATGGCAAGTGGAAAATATATAAAGGTATCACTTTTTGTGAGTTAGTATATGCTGTAGTATTTATTCAAATGAATAAGATATTGGAATTACAGAATCTATTCCCACTCAATTTATTGGTTATTTGGTGAAATTAATATTACTAGTTTAAAAATAACCAAGTGATTATAATTTTAAAAGGAAAATAATTGTCATGATACTGAGTACTTGGTCAACAATATTTTGATATTGAAATTTATCCAATCATTAATTTTTCAGAAATTATTCCATTTGTATTAAACATTATAGCATATATTATCGATTCCTATAAATGTATTATTCATAACAATGAATTGTTCAAAATATAGATTATGAGAAGAGGCCTGTACTGTATTAATATTCGCGAAAGTATTCTCATGTTTTCCACTTGTGATGGATAGCTAAAATTGGACTGCAAGCTGCACAGTGAATTTTAATTGAGGGCTCTGATTGGCTGAAAAGTTCAGCGTTCGGCGAACAGCATGGAGAATGGTTGAAAGAGTGGCTAGTGGGACGTTGAACGGTTCGGAGAACTGTGCGGCGGTTGTTAAACAGCTGAGTGTTAAAATTATGAAACATATGGCTAATGTTTGCTTCAGGGCGGATTGTATCGCTACACTGTTCGAGGTTCGGTTTGGCAAGTGTGGAAATACCTTTATATCCATCCATTTGAGGTATAGTTCCGATCTGGTTTAGGCATTATCAATGTTGAAATTATTGATAGTAAATCAAATTACACATATGTTTTCCAGAACCTAAAATTTTATGTTTAATATTAGTCCAGTCAATATAGACATGAAAAAGGGGATGTTCTTTCAATATAATAATCCAGTTCTGATTTTTCAATGTATTGTTTGGATACATAAGAGAAGTCCAGAACCAATTATTGCATGCAAAATTTCCTCATGCTAGATACAGAATGGCCCAAACACCTCATATTTTCGGTTTGCTTATTTCCGCCAAATCCAGTCATCAGACAGTTGAATTTTTTCACCTTTTTTCAGATTATAAAATTAAATCACTTGGAGCTCTCTATATGTAATGTGTTCTGAGTCACAAAAACGAGTGAAATTTCAACAAAATAATCAAGTTTAATGAATTTTAGTTTTCAATCAACAATATCTTCTGATTGCTACAATTTAAATGTATAATCCAAAATCCATTTGGGTGTAATTTTGTGTGCTCTCCGGTCTCAGATTGAAGAGCACAAAATTATGCCCAGAGTGATTTTAAATTGTACACTTAAATTTTGGCAATTGGAGGATATTGAAAATTTTGTATGAAAAATTGGTTCTAGACTCTAGACTTCTTTAATGTATCCAAACAATATATTGAAGAATCAGAACTACAATATATATTGCAACCACCAATGTATATACCGGTAGTGACTGGACTGTAATGTTTTAAAGGGTAGGTTAGGGAGTTTCGCTTTTTCTTCTAAATTGCTTTTTTTATATTATTTGAAATACATAGTTATAATCATATAATAGTGCTACATTTTGATGAATAACATACTTTTGCACTTTTGAAATTGTTATTTAAGAATATTATATTCTTCCAAATTGACCCCCCTTCTGAGTAACACCATAATAACCCCCCCCCCACACCTATATTTTTATTTTAAACATGTGTTTTAACCAGCGAGGAAAACTGGGAAAACGTGAAATATACAGGAAATGTATGGTAATTTTCTGAGCCTGATTCAGTGAACACTCCGTATAAGGATTAAGTTAACAGGGCTTAAGTCAACTCGCTAACACTCATTCAATAAATTTAATTGAATTGAAAATAACTGAATAATAGTTACAGAACAGAGTTAAACGAATATATAATAATAACAACAATGTTATTATTATATTCAATTATATTAATATAATATTATGCAATATCAATTCTATTAATTTCATTATACAATATTTATTTTATTATTTTTTTAACTGTCATAATAATTATAATATTTGTACTAATAATAACAATGTTATTATTATTAGTACAAAGCTATGCCAAAACTATAAAATCAAGATAATTTGTTATTATGACAATTAAAACAATAATATTAGAATAAATAGACTTATATTAGAACAAGAACCCCAGCAATAATAAGAATTCAATCATGGCAATATATGCAATACCCTCTAGAACAGTGGTCACCAAACAGTCGATCGCAAGCTACCGGTAGCTCGTGGGGTGGTTTTTGGTAGCTCACAGAAATGCTTGGGTTGTCAACCATGCATTGAGAAACATGGCTACAAAATTTTGCATTTCTCACAGATATAGCTGAGAAGTTGATTTAAATTTGCAGTTTCAAGGAAAGATAAGGACATCGGTGGAATGACTCGAACTGTAAAATCGTTTACCAAGGAGCTTGAGATGTGGGAAAAGAATGTTGTCCAGTTTGAATTTGAACACTTTTCCAGTCTGAAGAAAATCAATGACGAGAAAAATCCTTCACAGCCCCTCAGCAATAACCAAGAATATGTTACAATTCAGACTTGAGACAACAGTTCGATCAACGATTTCAAGATTTTAAAAGCATATCGAATTTGGTACAATTTGTCAACTCTCCTTTTGTAGAGATCGATGCAGAAGATTTTGCAGCCTGTGTTGTAAAACATTTTGGTGGAGATCAGGCTTCAGTTGAAATAGAATTTGTGGACTTTTAAAATGATCTTGTCTCTTAGATCACTTTCTACAACTGGAAATATTTGGCCTCAAGTCCTCAAAGAAAAATATCCAATTATTATTCAAGTTGCATTGAGGTTGAAATCTATGCTCAGCTCTACCTACTTGTGTAAATCATCTTTTTCAAGTATGAAATTCCTAAAAAATCTATATTGGGACATGTTTTGGACAACTGCATCAGAATGGCAGCTACAACGTCAAGAAAATACTTGATCACCAAAAAGAGTTCCTCTGCTCTCATTGAAATGTACATTTCAACTTTTTTTATACTTTTTGCTATGAGATAAGTAGATTTCAACACTAGAAATGTATCTTTATAGGCGATAAAAGATACTTTCTTTATTCTAATATTACCTATATTCTATTAATTTATTAATATTAGCTCACTAGAAGATTTATAACTGCTATTCTAGCTCACAGGCTCATAAGTTTGGTGACCACTGCTCTAGAATATTACATGAAGAGATGAAAATTTGGCTGGAGGATGATGATGATGATGTGGAGGAGGAGGAGTAGGAGGAAGAGGAGGAGTAGGAGGAGGAGGATCTTGTGGTTGTAGTGGGTGAGGTGGAGGTGGAAGAGGATGATGAGGAGAACAAGAGGTAATAACAGTAGGAGAAAGGTGAAAACGATGACGTTATAATCAGTGAGTTCCGAGTTAGTGACTTCCAAAGTTAGTCAATTCCAATTCTCCACAATTTTCTGGCCAGAATCAGCGGGTTCAGAGTCAGCCAATTCTGTCGGTGACAGAATCAGTGAGTTCCAAGACAGCCACTTCCATAACCACACAGTCAGCCAAATCCCAGTTAGCCAATTCCGCTTAGTATTGTAGTTGATACGACTCAGGTTGGCGGTTAAGGCTGTGCAAAGGCTAAGAATAAACTTTCTACTGGTGATATTTTTCAAAGTTTTTCGATTAGTATACTATCAAGCTATCAAAATGGAAAAGTATTCTCATGAAAACATTTTTTTTTCGATCATTACTTTCTGAGATATTAGCGCCAGAAGTTTAAATCTTTGGGACAGAACATTTCAAATTCGGTAAGAGATAAATCCATGAGATCCAGAGCATAAATTCTCCATGGTATCATTGATTGAATAAAACAAATTTTTTTCTAAAAATATCAATTTTTGAGAATGTTATCCAATTTACTAAAAATGACCCAAAATAACTTTCAGTTGAGCTATTTTTGGTAAATTGAATAACTTTCTCAAAAATCTATATTTTCGGAAAATTTTATTTCATTCAATCAACAATAGCATGAAGAATGTATCCTTTGAATCTCATAGATTTATCTCTTACCGAATTTGAAATGCTCTGTCCCAAAGATTTAAACTTCAGGCGCTCTCATATCTCAAAAAGTAATGATCGAAAAAAAAGGTTTTCATGAGGAAACTTTTTCATTTTGATAGCTTGATAGTATACAAATAGAAAAACTTTGAAAAATATCACCAGTAGAAAGTTTATTTTTTATAATAAGAAAACAAAGATATTGTCGAATTTCACTAAGTGAAAGTGACTAATAGTGAAAGTTTATTTTTTGCCTTTGAACAGCCTTAAGAGAGCGCCTCCAGTATAGTGGTAGTGTCAGTCATGTCAGTTTGTGTAAAATTGCCATCAATAGTAACATTAATAGTGAGTCCTATGCTGTAGTGATTTTGCAAGTGCGATTGCAAAACAGCTGCCCGCACATTCGTCATATCATTATCTATGCTTATAAAATTCTTATCTCACTGATCACGATTTCTGGGAAACTACAGGATGGATTGCAACAAAACTTGGAATATAGTTCCTCATACGTCCTAGGTGCTCACTAATAAATCTTTTGGCGATATTTCAACTCTAAGGGTTGTTTTAAGGGTGTAAAGTTCGTCTTTTAGCATGTTTATTCTTCTTCTCCCAGTCTCTTAATTAGAATTCAAATGTCCATATCATATGTTACTATAGAACTATAATCTAGAGAGAGTACCTCTTCAAAACAGTTGTTGACTACTGGCAACTAAATTAATAATTTTGTCAGGTTGGCATTAAGTTGAGATGACTTCATTAGGTTGGCACCAAGTTGAAGAACTAATTAAAATGCATTTATCGAGAACAAATTTATTGGGCACTGCTGCTTCAATCGGAGTATACCTTGGAGTATAGATAATTTTTATTTTTCATAAAACAAACTTTTATGACTGGAGTTCCTTCATTCAATTCATCCTATTCTATCAAGACTAATTTTGTTGGTATATCCGACATCGCGAAAACTGCTTAAACAGTTTCAATTAAATTTTAATAATTCAGTATGATATTTGTAGGGTATTTTTAAAACTTCAGAAGTGTCCGTTGTGGAATCGTTTTTCAAAGAATGAGGAAATTCGGCCAGAATATAACTTGGGCGAAAGAAATTGGTTATTTATTAGAACGGCCAAATAGCTGTTGTTGCTTTTCCAAATGTAAAAATATCTTCCATAGATGTAAGGCGCTTTTCCCATGAATCAATTATTCCCAAACATTGATTGTTTGTTTTAAAAATATTAGAGAATTTGCATAATAGTTCGTTGACTGTCAGTATTCCTCATTAATAGCATCAATGCTCCCCATTTAAAAAATGCTGACACATTGATGTGAATCTTACTATAATTTGGTTACTTTAGATCAGATGATAATAATGTTGATGATCGCTACTGTTTAAATTTCAATCATGTTTGACAATAAATTTTGCTTTTGATGCCAGCTGTTATTATTATGTGAAATAAGCTCTCATTGAATGAAATCATAATCATTGAAGTCAATTATACTAAGAAAGCAATTTCTGTTTGAATATGTGTGTTTGTGTATATGAATGTATGTCGGATGGATCTCGAAACGGCTCTAACGATTTTTATTGAATCAGGAATATAGTGGGTTTGCAACAAAAAACATTATTTTGGAACAGGTCTCAACTCTGGGAAAATTTGCTGAAATTCCTTGAGAGAGGATTATTGGTCCCTCAAGTAGCAGCTGATCAGAAAAAAGTTTCCATAATCTGTTGAAAACGTGACAGAGTGTGTGCAAATGAAAAAGATTACAATAGCTGTAGTTGAGTCAACAAATTTGACGACCCAATTAATTTAAAACATTATTCATGGAACATCTGGAAGTATAGATTCAGAAATTGACCGGATTATACCAAAAGAAATTTAAAATCGATCTCTCCAAACATATGGTAGTTTATTGTTATTATTTATGTTTATTGTGAGGTGATACAAATGCGACTAATTTCTTCAGCTTCTGTTGTATTGGTTCCTCTGTTGCTCTCATTATTCATTCTTGGAAAAACAGATGATAATTTCGTCTGTCGATAAGAGAAGATGCGAGTACCTGCGTAGGAGAGAGATAGAATTATGTCCAGCTCTTGAATCTAGAAATTTTAATCGACTTGATCAAAATAATCTGATTTGTTGACATGACATGGTATATCATCCTAAATTGGAGTATATCTTAATTTTCAAAGTGAATAATTATTTTACAGTTGTAAGTGATCAGTGAGTGTTTTTTGTTATTCAATTTGGTCTGTAAACAATCTAAATAAGAACTTTTCTGTTTTCAAATGTTTGGATTAAAATTGGATCTGAGTTCAAGTGTACAGAACATAACCTACTTTTTGGACTATTTATAGTGTATGAATGAAAATTTGGGGAAGAAACAGTTTTGGGCTGTGCCTGTTAGTCCTTCCCCAATCATTTTAAATAATTGTGTTCTGTTTATCAATAGATAAAAAACAAGCGAACCTCGATACCCCGATATTTTAGATAGAAATTAAATTGAGTCATATCTTAGTTTACATCCCAATTTTCATCCTTGAGCTTTTGGTTTCAAGCTTTTTCCCCCCATTTCTCCCTTACCTTTTTCCCTCATTACTTCTCTTCTCTTCTTTGCCTGCCTATTACATGGGAAACCATAGTTGGCTAGGTATCTTCCTCTCTTTTTTTTCTCTTCTCCAACACACCCAACCACAAAGCCCATGGTTTTTTATATTTGTAACATTTTATTGTGTTTTATTTGTTTCAAATTCTTTGTAATTTTGTTTTGTCTTGTTATGTGTGTTTTTAATAAATAAATTGAATTGAATTGAATTGAAGCTAAGATCAAAGAAAGAAATCATATAATGGTAGTCAATGATCAAAGTGATTGAATAAACTCTATTCAGATTTATGCAAATTCATCCCACTTTAATATTTATGATAGTAAAGCTTAGGACATGAGGAATCAGCCACAATGAATGTTATACTAACTATTATGAATAGACTCTTTTGTATGAATGGACTTCCATGGAAGAAAGAATCAGTGGATTGGCTGCTTTCACACTTTTGAATAAGTGAAACGAAAAATAAGCATCATGCTATGCCAAAAATTTCAGAATTAGCAAGAGATCCATGGATACCAGAGTCATAAAATCTCGAATCAAGTTAATTTGGAATTTAATCTTCAATTGATTCAAGCAAAAGCAAAAATAACATGATCACTGCTAATTTGATAACTGTCAACGGGAAATATTAATAATTGCCAATGAATAAAGTCGAGGTCGACTCTTAAGCCCCGCCCAATATTCTACAAAATTCTCTGCAATTGGACTACTATTCCACAGAGCAGTTCCAACACATCAATTGATTATTCAAATGATTTGACTCAATAATTTTCATGCCAAGTTGTGGCCTAATCTCAAAAATGATTATAAAAATTTTGGTAGAATTTAGATTATAAATGTTTCACAAAAATAATCTTATCTTTTAATTCCCGTAGCGAAGCACGGGTGCCCTGCTAGTAACGTATATAAAAATGATCTATACAAGATTTAATATTTTCATTTACTCTTGTTGGTTTGTGAATGAATTGAATGAGTCCTGCTCCTGTCGTCACTAACCGCACAACGGTTGCACATTAATGATTTTTCCATTGATTTAGTTGAAATGTGGACTGATCCGCTTGAGTGCACTTAGCATGAAAGACACCCTCACATACCACTCATGTTTCCTTTACGTCATTTGCGTCGATCACACTACATTTCGTTCAT
Organism: Nilaparvata lugens; assembly: GCF_014356525.2. Classification (NCBI taxonomy): domain Eukaryota; kingdom Metazoa; phylum Arthropoda; class Insecta; order Hemiptera; family Delphacidae; genus Nilaparvata; species Nilaparvata lugens. The sequence continues at coordinate 52,026,956 of NC_052518.1, forward strand.
TTATCAGACTTCATAAAACACATGAAGAAAACTATACAGAAAAACGAGTGAAAGAATACGTTCAACTCAGCAGAATTTGTCAAAATTTGTAGTACAATTGAAATAAGTATAATACCCCTAGATTGTTTAAATTCGTCAATTCATGAAAAGATGAGTTAGTGTTATACACATATCGATCTTTGGGCACGATTTATTACCGTCCTTTTATAAATCCAATTAGATTGAGCATAGCTTTGCAGACACATGATGTGTATCTGAACACAGCATGTGTATCTGAACACATCATGTGTTTGCCAAGTTCCATTCAACCTGGTAGAATTTATAAGGACGGCAAAAAATCGATGTGTGTTATTGGCTTTACTAGAGCAGATCCGGCAGGCAATGGCACAAACAAGCGCTAAGCGAACGAAGAGATAACAGAACGTCTGCCTGCACCGACTGTCCAATAGCAACTGAATATCAGTAATGCTGATAGTGCCTGGGTCCTACAGATTTACCAGATTACTGCTGTGGTGGGCTATAACCAATGAATCTTCGTAAATATTGTTCTCTTGATATCCTTTTCCATTATTGCTTCATTTTTTATTGAATTATAGATTTGACAATAATTATTTTTCTACTATAAATTACATTCAACGTATTCAGTTCTCAACAACTTGTAGAAATTCGGTTACTTTTATCTTGATGTTCGATGTATTCTAATCCTGTATAAATAATCCTTGAATATTAAACCATTTTCCAATTAATTTGAAGATCCAATTGAAATTTTTTATGATAAACAGTAGCGCAAGCACGTAACTGCGTTTTACCAAGTAATTTTTCAATTATCCTTTTTTATCGCCGATGATTTGTATGATTCTCTTGTGAATGGGCAATGGGAGGGATGCTGATGGGTGATGAATAGGCATACAGTGTTCTAGATGGGTTCCGTACCATCAGAATATGATTTCAAAGCTCTTAACTGTCAGTTGGTGGAGCGGGCGTCGAACTACGTGACTAATCTGATTAGATATCACACGAATTGCTTAGTCTATCACTTAAATTTGAGTAGTAGAGTCGTCAACATAGCTGACAATACATTTCAATAAATCACAAAATATTCTATAAAAATCACTACATTCGGATATATTTTGTACCGATTCGTATTATATTGAAATGTGAATAAAAATTCGACCATCAGCGGTTATTTGAAACTTTTCTTATGGGTCTTCCCCATGCGTCACTAATCTTTCATACGGGACTAAGAAAAAAGTAGGGAATTACGAATGAATTTTTTGGTTGTAAGGTTTCGGGAATTCGCTAATACGTCTGTACTGTACGTTATCAACTGCCCACAAAGGATTATAATATGAATAGACTCGTCTGTAAAAATAATCCCGATTGAATGTAAAAGTGATGGACGAAAAATTGGCAGAATTCTTGAAGCGTTGAAAAAGAATGTGTGCTGCGAGCCGCGGAGTTCACTTGGCCACGCTTTATCGCATTATTTTCTGACACCTACATGGCTCTGAATACTGTACACACCACAAATAAAGCTGCTTTTTCCCTATGCTTGGGAGCTCCCTTATCCAGGATTTAGCGATGGATGAGAGATGATGTTTTTGCTAGTTGGATTCTGAGAATCAATAAGTTAGGTTGGGCTGGGATCGGGAAAATGTAGCTAAATAAAGCCCTCAGCTCGTCACTCGTCACTGCCACCTGCAAGGGCCAACTTGATTTTATCGGAAGCCAGAACAGACATGTGAAAAATCAATATTACGCTCACATCTCTGTGCTCTATTTGCACTTGATCCTTCATTTTAGTTTTATATTTCCAATCACACACTTTTCCAGGTTCACGTGAAAAAAATGCACTATTTTAAGATCGCTCCGGTGGAAATGAACTGTGCCTTTAATAGAGATGGTGCAATCAGTCGCGTCAACGGCAGAAATCAAATGTTCCACTGATATTCAACAAGCTCATGCTTTACGTGTAGGTGTATCTCTTCAAATAAATAAGCTTTGATTGATTGGAAACAGTACAAATTAAGAACTTATCTTTGACAGAACGTGCTCAAACTAACGCTAAAGTTTGGAATACGGTAAAAGTTGGTGAAATATCTTATTTTTTAGTGGAGATGATGCCCACATGGGCACTAGGCTTCTGTGGGGGGTTATATTATAAAAGAAAGAATGGATATAGGTTTATGGCCGTTGCCACTCTCTTTATATTTGATAACACGGAGTTCAATAAAAGTGTTCTTGTTACGGTCTGCTTGAAAACTTTTTCCATAGATATACGGTTTATCGTATTTTATGTTGAAATTTAAACTACTGGCTTAGTGACAATTTAATGGTAATGATTGAAAAACTAAATATATGATTTTCAACCTAAGAGGGATGTCTGAACACTTTATCCCACCATCATTTTTCAAAAGTCCTTTGTCTATTTTATAACCAGATCGCTTATAACTGACCATTCTTGTCCGATATTCGTTCATCTCAAGATACTTCCAATAAGGAATCTTTATGTTTATAAAGTATAGAAATTTTTTTCTAGGGAGTTTAAATGCGAGTCTCATCCGAGATGGGATAAATCTTTAGACGGTTTATTGATCAGGTCCTAAATGCAATTTAACGATATTCCAACATTTATATTATTTTAATGGTCCTAGATTGTTCAATTTAGTCTCACAAGATCTCAATTGCCTTCAGCTTTCACATTCGTTTCTGAAATGTTCAAAAAACTATCTGCTCAGTGTTTTAGACTGTGAATCATTTGTATGATGATATTCTTAAATAAGTAATTCCATAAATTATTATTGAATGTTATTTAATCTCAAATTGATATTCAACTTAGGTATGCTATTGCTAGTTTATTTTTGCATTGTATTTTTCCTATTTTCGTTTTTATCTCTGTATACCTTTTCTTTATGATTATGTGATTGATTATTGCATTCTTGTTTCCATCTGATAGGCTACCGTAGCATGTTTTAATTAATTACCTATGCTAAGGCTAAGTAATAGCAGATGTAATTGTTTACAGAGCGAAGTGTCCTTACTTCTCTGAGTATTAATATTTGTTTTATTAGGAGTTATATACTCGGGCTTATGCCTAGGGCTGCTCACTCTTATTTCACATTTTTGTATTTTTTCTGTGTTATTATATATTATGTTCGTTCGTGAAATAAATTATTTGATTGATTGATAACTTTCTTAAAAGTAGGTGAATTATGAACCATTGGAATTTGTGATTTTGAAGCTCATAAGTCAGTCAGCAGAGCTGGACTTAGTCATCCTTCCAATGGGAGATTTACGAGCCTATCTCAAATCCAATCTGAGTGACTGAATGTCACACAAACTGCAGGATCAATAACAATTCTAAGTGATGATGAGAGATGAATGGACCTGCAGTCAGAGAGTATAGAATGTATACACTCTGCCTACAATGTTTGTTTAGTTTCCGAACAACTGGCAAGTGATTGAAAAGTACTCAAAGTAGCAGTTAGTGGGGTTGGCTTCACTTTCAATGAGAGAATATCATAAAAATGTAATTTCGAAGAATTAGATATCATTCTCACCACTGAGTGGTTTAGAACTTGTTAGACAAACAATCGCTTCGTAGAGATGCATATTTTGTATACAGAATACGTTACTTTAGATGTAAAGATCAAAGTAAATGTTGCAGAGTGACTTGTATATTAAATGTACAATTTGCAGGCGGGCTAGATTCAAATAATGTATAATAAAATGTACTGAACGGATATAACATAGCGTTTATTAAATCATGAATATACTATAAAAAGTCAACAAAATATAGCAAATCATAGATATGATTTACATGTCTTGAAAATTAAGCTAATTTATATATATTCTTGGACAGAACTTTGAATTTATCAAAATTTGGGAACAGAATAATTTTGGGCTATGCCTGTTGTTCTATCCCAATCATATTCATACATTTGTAATTATACAACGAATAAATGAATAAATAAATAAATAAGAAAGGTGGAAATAATTTTGCGGTTGATGATGACGCAATAGATGAATATCTTCGATTCTACACTAAATATAGAGCATAAACTTTTTTTCTAAATTCAGTTTGATTGAAGATATAGATATTTAATAACTATTGATCTGGAACCTGCTTTCAAATAGAATGATTAGTTTGAAATTGGATAATCCTTTTCATTAATTCTATTGGATCAATTCAATTTATAAACGGTTGTTGTATTTCGTGATCAGATTCTGCAGGTGTTGGGAAGGTAGATAAAATTTACTTGGTATACTGTAACAAATGATTATAATTGAAGAAAATTAACCAAATTATGAATTTTTCATCAGCCTTAACTTTGATTCAACTATAAGAAATAAGGTTTGACTGAGGCACAATACATGAATATACTGTATTTAGAATTTCACCCTGTAAATTGATAATCAGATCAATCAGTAGTCAGTCCATATTCCTAAAACTATATGTACTTTCTTTCTGTGGCATGATTGCACATTACGATCGCGAGTCGTATATTTGACATAACTGGAAGATGGAAGGGGTCATCTGGATAACTAATCAGGTTTCGTTGAAAAAAAAAACTGCAGAAATTCAATTCTGCGCAGTAAAGAAGTTGTGGAAAAATATATTCAATGTACGTTAAATGCGATTGCATTGGGAGGATGGCTGTACCAGTCTCAGTTGTGAGAAGCAGTAGTAAAACTCAGTAGTAGAAGCAGTTTGAGGAGTATATAGAATTGTTGCCCGGCCAGATTTAAAAGTTTGTTATTGTATAGGGAAAATCCTGAGGATGCGTTTGAGTAATAATTTTTACTTAGAAGGTCGGCTGCTTTAGAACTACGATCATCGTTTATTTTGAGTGAAGTATATTTATTTTTCTTAAGGCTGTTTGGTACACTTTTTTATTTAAATTGGATTACCTTTTTCAATACAATTGTCAAGATTATTATAAGAGTGAGTAAAAGTGGCAACTGAAATTTTTAAGTGGTCTATTAAGCGAGTTATGAGAGTTATGGGTCGTTGAAGTGCTAAATTCGTTTTCTTTCCAGATCATAAACGGTTTCGACTATATTAACAGAACTTCTCTTGAAAATTCAAAAAATGTATCTTTCCAAACTAAAACATTTTTTTCTCCATATCGTTCATAAATAAATGAAAAAGTAACATTTTTTCTAAATTCGATAACTTGTTTATTTTGGCATAAATCGCGGAATAACGCATATTAGAACAAAGCCAATAATTTATACTGAATGTATTAGAAAAACTCCAATGGAAAATTCTAAACCGTTTTATGATCTGGAAAGAAAACAAAGTTAGCACTTTCAACAACCAATAACTCGCTTATTAGACCACTGAAAGATTTCAGTTGCCACTTTTTCTCACTTTTATAATGATCTTAACAATTATATTGAAAAAGATTATCCAATTTAAATAAAAAAAGTGTACCGAACAGCGTTAAGGAGTAGCTTTATAAACATGTCCTTCAAATTATTGTTATTCTTGTTATCAAGTTTTTTGTCCAAATTTCGACGTTATATTAAGGTGTTTACATCATTTCATTTTTGCAATTGAATTGTCTTAGTTCGTGTTAATTTATGAAGCAATTTAATTTAGTCTTCTGAAATTTCTTACTAGAGTGATTCTACTGTAGAATCAATCTCCTCACTCATGCGCCCAAATGTGAACATCACTCTCTGTTTTAATGAAGTATATCATTGCTGTTTGAACATAAAAATATGTAGGAGCTAAATCTGTCCGATAAATGGACATTCTGATTGCGTTTGAGTACTAGACGATTACGAATAATCATTGATTAAGTTCCTTCCTGTGCAATTTGCAATTAATAATTTGTCATTTTGCAACTGAAATTGGATTTGGAATTGAACAAATAAGGGCTGATTTGTGTATTAATTAAATTTTCATTATTCAATCTCATTATCTATTTCAAACTATTCTCATATTTCATATTTCTATATTTCTCATTTTAATTTCATCCAATTACACATTTTTTAAAGAATTGCGTAATAATCGCATGTAAATTAGAAATACGACAACGCTACTAAATACCTATATAGATACTCATAAATTGAATTCAATAACAGAAGAACTACATGAAATTTCTCAAGTACAGGGATGAAGTGAGTGATAAGTTTTGAGAAGATTAAAGATAATTGAAATAGAATTTAAATTTCCTTCATTTGGGATGAGCGTTCTTTGTTTGATTGACGTGCTTTGTTTTTAATCCGCGTCTCTAGGAAAATGGTAAGGCTGCATTTTCCTTGACGTAGTCACTAACACCTCCCCCCCTCCCCCGGCAACCACTCTTCCCAAACCATTGCTATTGCTTGCTAACGTGGAATTGCGATTCTATTATTGGTATTTCAATCAAACTTGGATACCTAAATTTCCAGTTATCTGTCAATGATTTTCAGCATCGCTTTCAACTGTATTTCACCAGAGTCGGAAATAGGGCTTTAAAAGCTTCAATCATTCATCAAAATTTATATTCGCATCCTGTTTTACCACTAGTGCTCAATGATAATACAGATCAGACAGAAATTTATGTCTTGACAGAAAATAAGTAGAGGAGACTGTGGTATCTCTGTGGTCACCATGGTTACCTTGTTTTTCCAATTTTGTTTATTCCTTGTTATTCTGATTTACTCGTCAATAGATTCTATCCAAGTAAACATTTCAATAAATTTATTTTATTGATATAATAACAGATCTATAGATAGTACTTTTCACTTACTATTCATAAAGGTGAGAAATCATTTTGCTATGCTTTCAACGACCCCCACACCACCTCACTGTCGCTCACTCACACTCACCCTCACATTCACTCACTCACTCACCCACTCACTCACTCACTCAATCACTACTCACTCACTCACTCAATCACTCAAGCTCTTCTTGTGCTATGTCGAGTGAGTGAACGTGTCTCAGTTCAGCTCCGCATTCGAATACATATTTCGTAGGGTTATACAGTTCAATTCACCACAAATTATACATCAATTTATTCAGTTTTTTGAGCTTCATTTCATTGTGAAATTATCTTTTCATTTACCTCATTCTCTTTTTATTTATCATCAAAAAACGTTCTCAGTTCTTCAGTATACCTGTCCACAGTAAATCATACTATTCCTCTTCCATTTTATGCAAATATTATTCATTATCAGTTGTATTATGTATCTTTTCTCAATTGATAACTTTCTTCAAAGATTTTTCGTTTTTCTGCTGGCTTTTTCTTCTCTTTTCCAGTTTTTACTGGATCCCATTTCGCTCTATCTCCACCTTGAACACGATCTTCCACTACTGGATTCCTTCTCGCTCTACCTCCACTTGGACTCGATTCTTCCACTACTGGATACCTACTCGCTCTATCTCCACTTTGACTAGATCTTCCCCTACCAGTTCTTCCTCAATCTTCATCTCATTCACCATTCGGATTATTCATCACCGGAACTCCACAGATCACAACATCTACATCCTATTGTGTTTAGTGAATTTTGAACTAGTGTTTTTAAAGAGTGAAGGGAGCCGAACTGTCAAGGCATACAGAATGCACTCGAATCAAGAGACGTTTGCATTTAGGTTGAGTTTTATCAGTTTCATCCCCATTTTCCCCGTCATGTGTCGTTCTGAGGCGGTTCAAGGCTGATCTGCTGCTTCCATGATGCCACTCACTGACACGTCAGCTCGCTCGCCCTCAAGTAGGTAAGCTTATTTCAATAAGCTTCGTAATAATCCAAATATTCAAGATAATCCATTATTCACTTCATTCACTCACAAATTACTTCCACAGAAAGGATCACGCAAACGAAGGGTCGCTAATCACCATCTGGACTCAACTTAATAGTTCAATTATGCAATGCACACTATTTCTGCATCCCGTGATAATGCAAGCAAACGCAGCTGCCTCCAATTAGCAACAATCAACCCCACATAGATATCATCATCTCACACTTTCTTACAATTACAACGTATTTAATACAGTTCTCCTTCATTACTGGTGTAGGTGTAGTTCCATATTATGTTCAAACCAATTATAGATAGCATCGATACTATCGTAGCCTAGATTCGTAGAAGGTAATCTACCACTGATAGAAATTGAGTCAAAAGAATTGGCTTCCAATTTAATATTTTTTCAGACATTGTTTAAACCATAAAATATATTTGAAAAAATATCAGAATGATAATAAAATTATGGGCTACACAGTGGATGGGCTAGTGCGTACTGCCAGAGACAAATAAATAGGTAACTTTCAAACAGTATCTTTACTCTATGGAACTGCTTATAACGAATACTTCAGAAAGATCTTTTTGAAGTAAGTCAGTTTTGTTTTTACCAGAAAGATCTTTTTGAAGTAAGTCAGTTTTATTTTTACCATCTTTAACAATTGAAAGTTCAATATAACATGTATTGATAATTATTGTTCATTCAGTTTCATGCATGGATATGAAAAGACAATGCTCCAGTACCTTTTTTTTTATTATGGTACCCACAAAATGTCCCAGTTATGTTATGATTGAAGAGTAGTTTCCACCGGGGACAGGAGGATATACAATTCTCCAGTAGTATCTGGGAAGATGGATATAAGCCCTCCCCCCCCTCCATTATATTTTTTGCACTTGAGTAAAAATCATGAAAATCATAGGTTTGAAGAATATAACTTTGAAACTATTTTTTGAAACAATTGAATGACTAATAAAATTATATTTCCATTCTATTTGTTATTGTCCTATCGCCAGCTGTCTCATGTATTTGAATAGTAGACTTGGGATGCGCGAGAACACTAGCGTAAGGTGATCAATTTTCATAACGGCAAGGAAATTTGTGTGAGTGCGCTTCACCAGATATTTAATGTATTATTTGGATACATGAGAAAAGTCCAGAACTAATTTCTTCATTCAAAATTTTCTTGTGCTAGATACAGAGTGGCCCAAAAACCTCGTATTTTCAGTTAATTTTCCAGTTTCCAGCTATTTCTGCCAAATCCAGTAATCGGATGTAAAAATTTGCTCCAGCCTTTGTTTTAGATTATAAAATTCTGAATAAAATGAGATCATTCGCAACTATCTATATCCATCTCCAATAAGTACTGAGTTATGATTTTTCAAAAATGAGTAAAATTTAAAAACAAAATTAATTCTGATGAGTTTTAATTTTTTTATCAACAATATCTTCCGATTTTTACCAATTAGTTAAATGTATAATTCAAAGTCCCTCTGGGCGTATTTTTGTGCTCTAAAATCTAAGATCAGGATACAGGTTGATTTTTTCTTTGAATTTCACTCATTTTTTAAAAAAATCATAGCTCAGTACTTATTGGAGATAGATAGTTGCGAATGATCTCATTTTATAATCTAAAACAATGGCTGGTGCAAATTTTTCCGTCAGATCACTGGATTTGGCAGAAAAAGCTGAAAACTGGAAAATGAGCTGAAAATACGAGGTTCTGGACTATTTGTTCCGGTCTTCTCTCATGTATCCAAAAAATATATTCAAAAATCATAACTACAATATAAATTGCAAGCACACCTCCTTTTGTATGTCTATATTAACTGGACTAAGAAGTTCCTGTGACAATTATAGAGAAATCAGCTTGCTAAACACTGCTTACAAAATCTATAGCATGATTATCAAGGAGAGGATGCAGCCCATAATGGAAGTTCTCCTCCTGGAAGAGCAATGTAGCTTTACTTTTAAATACTACCTCACCACGCTATACTTGGGGGGGGGGGGCGCATATTATTAAAATCTCGCCCCGGGCGCCTATTAACCTCGGGGCGGCCCTGAATTTATTAGGAATTTTGTTTACTCCCAATAGCATTACTATGAATACGTTGAATTGCTTTGAAAGTGTCTTCTTCTGAGATTGGATGAAAATGAAATTGATCAGTAATTGGTAAATCTAAGTTTGTAACCTGCTCTTCAAGATCATCCATATGATTACCAATGACAACTTCGTCACGTTGGTTGGAATTTGAAACGAAATGGTCATTTATATTGACCAATGGTGAATCAATTTGGGGATTTGATTTCTGTTTGCCAAGCCCAAATTCTGTTATTCCTTGCCTAAGTGACTGAGAGTCTTGTCTATTGTTTGTCATGAACGAATTCAAGTACCTAATTCTTTGCGTTCCGTAATTCCTGTTTGACTCTATTTCTAAGGCTCCTATACTCTATCAAACTGTCCAAGTCGAATGTCTTTCAATTTTCTATGTGCTTTGGCTCTACGTCCCATCATCTTAAGTATGTCTTCAGTCATCCACGGTACTCGTCGTTTTCTATTAATCCTCCTTGTCACATAAGGTGCATGTTTGTCATACAAAGTCAAAGTCCAATTCTCGAAAGTCTTTCCATGTCATCAACTGAGGTTAATGCTTCAATTTGATGCCATGGAGTCTGAGCCACATCAGTCAGGAAGGCGGCTTCATCAAAGTTTTCGAAGTCTCTATAAGTTATAATTTTCTGTTCTGGCTTAGGTATCTTATGGGAAAGTACACAGTAGATCAAAATCATGTCCAGAAACAGCTGGGACTGGGATTTGACCTGTTTGAACAACCTCGTTGGGATCACTAACAATGAGAAGGTCAATGAGTGTGTCTTATTCATTAGTATGATGAGTTGGATCGAGAGGTAAAATAGTCATGTTTAGGCATTGGAAAATTGTAGTCAGTTGAAAGTAGTCAAAGTTACGATTTGTCATGTTTAAGTCGGTGTTCATATCCCCCATAACTAGTATACGGTTATAACAAGGCATGAGAGAAAGCAAGGCATTTTCGAAATCTGTGAAATTACCTATTTTTGGTGGGCGATAACAGATACCAACGAGTAATTTATCAGTACTAGATAGGGATAATTCAAGTAGCATGAACTCTGGTCTGGAACAATACTCCTGTTTAGATGTGATTAAAACTTTTGTTTCGATACCATCTTTCACATAAACTGCTACACCCCCACAAGCTTTATTTAATCTATCATTTCGGAAGAGATTATATCCAGGTAATGCAACAAGATTTGATGGAATACTAGGCTTTAAAAATGATTCGGAAATTCCAATAATATTGATGTCCTGAAAACGGAAGATTGCTCTGAGTTCATCAATGTGACAGCTGAGGGATTGGACGTTAAGGTGAGCAGCCTTGAAATTTTTTTTGAAAGAGTGGAGCTCATTTGAAAGAAACAAACCTGCGTCATTATTACTATAACGGGGTTTCTGTACAGAATGTACAAAAACAGTAGAATACAGGTATAATAGGCATAATATTAGCTGATGAAAAGAGAAATACGCGTGTTCGTGGCGCATAAGCCTGTACGCACCTTCACAATGAACAGTTCTCACTCTTGAATGTTCCCCTGTCAAGAATAACTTATGCTGCATACCTGAGATAAACTGATATATGTATGATGTAGCTCACCTTAATATAATATAGCCATGAATTATAAAATCTGATTCACAAATAAGGTCCATATTGTTCTTACGTGACTGTGTTTTTGATATAAATTGTATTTGGTGAATACCAACCTATGTAGGTAATCATTAGCCTAATTATTGAATATTTAATATTTCACTTCTGGCCCCTCCCACAGCAATACATAAATATGTCTTCAACCCTCAACTGACAATAAGAGTAAAGAAAAAGAAAAAATAGAATTGAATCGTTTTCAACTGTTGCAATTATTTCACAGAAACTTGAATTTATATTGTTTTATTTTTTCCAATAAAAAAATTTTATTTTTATGTTACAAAGACTGAAAGCTCAGAAGCTTAGGCGTGGATAATATCGTACAGGACGACTGTTCTGGAGACTTTTTTTAATATCAGATTTTTCTGGCGATTTGAGCCCTGAATAATTTATACTGCAAACTAAAATATTATAATTGATATTATTGATTCACAGCCAAGTATAGATATTCAGTTGCAATAAACCAGTGTGTACGGTTAGTGGTTTTGGGTACGAATTAAAATGGCTGGTGCATTGAAAAAGGAGCTCAATGTGGATTATTCATGATATTAGATAATGGTGATGAGTACAGTAGTAGTAGACGTTTTATTTGTTCTTATTACCATTATTCATAATGGTGGTTATTCATAATAATAGTTTGATTATCTGTTTCCCAAAACTGTCTAGTCCTCAGTCAACCTATAAACAGTACTACTAAATTTCAAAATTTTCTGCTTATTGATTTTCGAAGAAAGCTTAGAAAACGTAGAAATAGTGACAAACACTGAACACTAATGAATGATCAGTTTTCTGGAATAACCATTTTCAACTACAATATGGGAGAAAATATTTTGATGGGAATTCCCTTACATAATCCAGATGCATTGGAATTCTGGTGATAGTTTGTTCATAATATACTGAAAATATGTATTGATCTCTAATGAATTTTCTACAAGCTCAGTTTTTACCAAATAATTTTTTCAAATTGAAGATGTTGTAAAGTTATTACAGTCAGAATCCCGTGAAAACTGTGCTATACAAAATTCATAGTCTATAATAACATTTTTCCAAATTTTGGACGCATTTTTGAATGTGTTTTATTGATAAAACTATGCTTGTACAAAGTTAAAGCTTCACAACATATTCTGACAACGTGAAGTTTAAAGTTTCTTTTCAATTTTTCTAAAATATTTCGACACCTGTGCACTACAAGTTCACAGAGCGTTACGAAGGCTGTACCTTTGGCGTTATTTTGTAGCATCAATATGAAGCATGATAATATCATTCTAGAATGATAAAAAAGCCTGTACCTTTGGCGTTATTTTGTAGCATCAATATAAAGCATGATAATATCATTCTAGAATGATAAAAATGAATGTTTAAAAATGCATATAGAACAATGATAAACAGAAAATAGACGATAGATAAATGAATGAATTTATTTCTAGTTAAAAAATATCATAACATCCAGTAGAAATTAATTCATTAAGAAAGATAATATAGTAATAGTAATTTTATAATATTATAAAGTATAGAATTGGCTTACACACATATGGGATGGGAAATTCGCGAATGAGGCATCGTCGCGTGAGAACTACTCAACTGATTCACTTGAAATTTTGTACGATGATTCTTGATTTACTGAGGAAGATTATATTTTATGCCTACCTACATCATGTTTGTTAATTAATGAGTAATAAAAACAAATTTATTTATTCTGTGATACAAAGTATATGTGGGATGAAAGAGCCAATCGAATCGTTTTATTATTGATTGTCAATATTTACAATTGAATATGTTCAATATCAAAACCTAAATTCAATCTAAACCACTATTCAGTGCTTTAAAAATACCCTTGCGGAGTATGGTTTAACTGCTGGTATTATTTATATTTATGATTATAATTATTCTATGAGTCTAGTTGAAGCAGCATAATTATTCAAGGTTTATTGATGATAATAAACTGGGCTTCTGTATATGGCACAAAAAAACTGAAATCCATTCGAAGACAAAAATTTAGATTCTATCATTTTAGATTATTTTGGATTATATTTATTATGTATTCCAACGCTGGTGAACAGTGAGTAAATAAAATAACTGTTGTAGCTTATAATATTGTTTAATTATTATCAAATAGTATAATAATATATAAAAATAATATTGTTTAATTATTATTCTAGAAGAATCGCAAAGCGTAGATTTGTAGAGAGAAGAATAAAAAGAATTTGATTTATGTAGGTACTGAAATTCCAATTTCCAATACAGTTTATGAATATAGATGTAATAACGACATGATAGTCATTATTCAATAACATTCCTAATTAGCCAGATATAATCGATTATATCTGTATAATCGGTATTTACTCACTGTTCACCAGCGTTGGAATACATAATACATATAAGCTCTTGTTCTATAAAAAAAAATATTTATTTATGTCAAGTGAATAGTAAGGGAGAGTAGGTGAACAAGAGTGTGAGAGAGAAGTACTGTATAGACGTGTGTGCTTGTGTGAGAAAGAAGGAATGTATAGGATTGATTGAAAGATACATTGACAGAGCATCAGGTACGCGCGCGCGCGCGCGGAATTATTATTTTTTCCTTAATAATATTACTATTGTGTATGGTGTTCTATGAGAGAGAACGAGTGAGAGTGAATGTTGAGAGAGAATGATTGTACCGAGCGAGCGGTGGGAGGGGAGCACGTGTGTGAGAAAGAGGGAATGTATATGATTGAGAGGAAGAAACTTTGACAGAGCAAAGTATTCTATGAGAGAGAATGAGTGAGAGTGAGGTTTGAGCATGGTGTCGAGAGAGAAAAAGGGTATTGAGCAAGCAGAGGGAGCGGAGTTGTCGGGAGAGAAATACCCCTCAATGACGTCATAGTTACGATAGGATAGGTGTGACGTCATTTACGCGTGACGTCATTCATGTGCGTTCTGTACATAGTGGGCGATCTCCGCATACGACACCGGCGCAACGTTATAGTAATAATGACGCAGGTTTGTTTCTTTCAAATGAGCTCCACTCTTTCAAAAAAAATTTCAAGGCTGCTCACCTTAACGTCCAATCCCTCAGCTGTCACATTGATGAACTCAGAGCAATCTTCCGTTTTCAGGACATCAATATTATTGGAATTTCCGAATCATTTTTAAAGCCTAGTATTCCATCAAATCTTGTTGCATTACCTGGATATAATCTCTTCCGAAATGATAGATTAAATAAAGCTTGTGGGGGTGTAGCAGTTTATGTGAAAGATGGTATCGAAACAAAAGTTTTAATCACATCTAAACAGGAGTATTGTTCCAGACCAGAGTTCATGCTACTTGAATTATCCCTATCTAGTACTGATAAATTACTCGTTGGTATCTGTTATCGCCCACCAAAAATAGGTAATTTCACAGATTTCGAAAATGCCTTGCTTTCTCTCATGCCTTGTTATAACCGTATACTAGTTATGGGGGATATGAACACCGACTTAAACATGACAAATCGTAACTTTGACTACTTTCAACTGACTACAATTTTCCAATGCCTAAACATGACTATTTTACCTCTCGATCCAACTCATCATACTAATGAATAAGACACACTCATTGACCTTCTCATTGTTAGTGATCCCAACGAGGTTGTTCAAACAGGTCAAATCCCAGTCCCAGCTGTTTCTGGACATGATTTTGATCTACTGTGTACTTTCCCATAAGATACCTAAGCCAGAACAGAAAATTATAACTTATAGAGACTTCGAAAACTTTGATGAAGCCGCCTTCCTGACTGATGTGGCTCAGACTCCATGGCATCAAATTGAAGCATTAACCTCAGTTGATGACATGGAAAGACTTTCGAGAATTGGACTTTGACTTTGTATGACAAACATGCACCTTATGTGACAAGGAGGATTAATAGAAAACGACGAGTACCGTGGATGACTGAAGACATACTTAAGATGATGGGACGTAGAGCCAAAGCACATAGAAAATTGAAAGACATTCGACTTGGACAGTTTGATAGAGTATAGGAGCCTTAGAAATAGAGTCAAACAGGAATTACGGAACGCAAAGAATTAGGTACTTGAATTCGTTCATGACAAACAATAGACAAGACTCTCAGTCACTTAGGCAAGGAATAACAGAATTTGGGCTTGGCAAACAGAAATCAAATCCCCAAATTGATTCACCATTGGTCAATATAAATGACCATTTCGTTTCAAATTCCAACCAACGTGACGAAGTTGTCATTGGTAATCATATGGATGATCTTGAAGAGCAGGTTACAAACTTAGATTTACCAATTACTGATCAATTTCATTTTCATCCAATCTCAGAAGAAGACACTTTCAAAGCAATTCAACGTATTCATAGTAATGCTATTAGGAGTAAACAAAATTCCTAATAAATTCAGGGCCGCCCCGAGGTTAATAGGCGCCCGGGGCGAGATTTTAATATGCGCCCCCCCCCCCCAAGTATAGCGTGGTGAGGTAGTATTTAAAAGTAAAGCTACATTGCTCTTCCAGGAGGAGAACTTCCATTATGGGCTGCATCCTCTCCTTGATAATCATGCTATAGATTTTGTAAGCAGTGTTTAGCAAGCTGATTTCTCTATAATTGTCACAGGAACTTCTTAGTCCAGTTAATATAGACATACAAAAGGAGGTGTGCTTGCAATTTATATTGTAGTTATGATTTTTGAATATATTTTTGGATACATGAGAGAAGACCGGAACAATAGTCCAGAACCTCGTATTTTCAGCTCATTTTCCAGTTTTCAGCTTTTTCTGCCAAATCCAGTGATCTGACGGAAAAATTTGCACCAGCCATTGTTTTAGATTATAAAATGAGATCATTCGCAACTATCTATCTCCAATAAGTACTGAGCTATGATTTTTTTTAAAAAATGAGTGAAATTCAAAGAAAAAATCAACCTGTATCCTGATCTTAGATTTTAGAGCACAAAAATACGCCCAGAGGGACTTTGAATTATACATTTAACTAATTGGTAAAAATCGGAAGATATTGTTGATAAAAAAATTAAAACTCATCAGAATTAATTTTGTTTTTAAATTTTACTCATTTTTGAAAAATCATAACTCAGTACTTATTGGAGATGGATATAGATAGTTGCGAATGATCTCATTTTTTTCAGAATTTTATAATCTAAAACAAAGGCTGGAGCAAATTTTTACATCCGATTACTGGATTTGGCAGAAATAGCTGGAAACTGGAAAATTAACTGAAAATACGAGGTTTTTGGGCCACTCTGTATCTAGCACAAGAAAATTTTGAATGAAGAAATTAGTTCTGGACTTTTCTCATGTATCCAAATAATACATTAAATATCTGGTGAAGCGCACTCACACAAATTTCCTTGCCGTTATGAAAATTGATCACCTTACGCTAGTGTTCTCGCGCATCCCAAGTCTACTATTCAAATACATGAGACAGCTGGCGATAGGACAATAACGCTGGAAACACACGAGGTCTGCTACTTCGTAGTGAATGATTTAATAGAACCAACAGTTGCCAACTGTTTGCAATTTAATAATCACATTTTCTCGAATTTCAAGCTTATTTTCAATTTTAGGTGAACATGTTACTGGACATTAATTGTAGAGATTTTCATGCTCAATCTTCTCAACTTTTTTGTTTAAATTGTATATGAAGGCTGATAATTGAGAATCTAAAATCAAACTTCGCCAAAATCAATGCCCAAAAACCACTTTTTCGGACCCAGGGGACTTTGAAACGTATAGTAATTTAGAAATTAGGATACCTTAATTTTTTCGAGAAGCAATACTTTCCTTACCTACGGTAATAGGGCAAGGAAAGTAAAAAATCATAACTACAATATAAATTGCAAGCACCAATGTATATAGTGACTGGACTATATCTCTCTTCTTGAAAAGAGATTTGACTGTAGCCACTTCCCAATTTTCCGGGATCCTCAATAATTATTGTCTCCAACACATATCAAATGGAGGAAGCGAAGTTTGATGAAGAGTTCTCTATGCTTGAACAGCTCCATATTCAAACCATCCGGTCCAGCTTGTCTTATTTTATACTCTTTTCTCACCTTTTATTCTGCAGGCTAAAACCTATTTAATTTTAAATTTCCGTTGATATTCCTAAATTGAAAAATGTTGAATTTATTTTAAATTTAAAAATTTTCAATTCAGAAATACCAAAGGAAATTTAAAAATAAATAGGTTTTAGCCTGCAGAATACAAGGTTAGAAAAGAGTATAAAAAAAGAAGTTTTATCACCCAGCATTGGACAATGAAGCGACCAATGACGACTTGCAGGTTGCAGAGGCAGTGGGCGCGCACAGGCTCACTCAATGACTGGAAAAATATACACCTATGCTATGCGTAGAGTGACTGTATTTACCTAAGTTTTTATTGTTTATGCCACAATTAACACCACACATATAAGTAATGAGTTATACATAGAAATGGATTGATAAGAAAATGGTTCAAGACCTTTAACGTGAAGGTGAGGTACTTGAACCGAAAATGTTGGGGCGCTAATCATCATACGACCGCGGCGCCCGGGGCGACTGCCCCGGTCGCCCCACCCTTTGGGCGGCCCTGATTAAATTTATCAAGAAGATGTTATTTGCTGTTTTACCAACCATTACATACATTTTCAACAAGTCATTTGAAGAAGGCAATTTCCCTGAAAACTCGAAGTTTGCTCTGGTTCGCCCTCTAAATAAAGTTGCATCACCCAATAATGTTGAGGATTTCAGACCAATCAGTATTTTACCTGCATTGTCCAAAGTGCTAGAAAGACTTATTCATCCTCAAGTTGTAAAATTTCTAGACAACAATAAAAAGCTTCATAATTTTCAATCAGGCTTTAGGAAATTCCATTCAACTGAGACAGCTCTCCTTCACTGATGAATATAAGGTCAGCTATGGACCAAAGAAAATGCACCATCCTCACCCTATTTGATTTTTCTAAAGCATTCGATACTGTTGATCATAAAGTTCTTTTAAATAAGTTAGCTATTTTTGGTTTTAGTCACAACTCCCTAGTTTGGTTCAAATCCTATCTCTTAGGTAGGAGACAATGTGTTTCTGTTGGTGACAACAAGTTAAATTGGAAAAATGTTATGCATGGAGTACCACAAGGTTCAATTTTAGGCCCTCTCCTATTCACTTTGTATGCTAATGACCTCTCCTCCATTATCAAGCTCTCCAGCTTCCATACTTATGCAGATGACCTTCAAATTTATAATAATAATAATAATAATTTTATTCATGGAGCAGATTTTATTTATAATGAGAAAATTGCAAAGGTAATTAATTAAATCCTGAACTTTAAAACTTAATAAAAGTCTGTTGATTCAAGTTTAGCCTACAATGAAAAGAAAAATAGAATGTCTATGAATCACTACCACATAAAATTAATGAAAGAATGAAATGCAAATCACGAAATGACAAATCACATAATATTATCGACTAGATCGCACGCCATCCTACGGAATTAGTACGGGGAGAACCAAAAGATATCCAAGTGCTGAGAACAACTATTGAAAATTCTCTGTGCTCTATTCAGAGGAGAGTTATAATGACTCACCGTTCTGGAGCGTGAGATATGAAAAGAAAAGGTCGAACGGCGAGCAATGGTATTTATATAAATATTAATTTTGGAAAGCAGATACGGAGAATCAATTTTGTTATTAAAAATATTATAAAGGAAAAGAAGAGATTTGACGTCACGTCTGACTTTCAGTGATTTAATTTCAAACATACTTCTTAAAGAATTGGTAGGGTAATCAAACGGGCAGAAAACATTGTGCTTTTTATAATAAATACATCTCAAGAATTTATTCTGCATTCGTTCTAGTATTTGAATCTGTTCATTATAATATGGATTCCAAATTTCGCTAGCATATTCCATCAGGCTTCTTACAATTGATTTGTATAACAGTACCAAAGGCACTATGTCTCCAAAGTGTGAGTATGTCCTCAAGATGAATCCCATCTGCTGATTAGCTCTGTTAGATATGTAATCTACATGTGCATTGAAAGAAAAATCAGAACTGAAAACCACTCCAAGATCCTTGAACGATTCCACCTCTTCTAATGGTATACCATTTATATGGTAAACATGTATGAAAGGAGAAGACTGTCGAGTAAAACTCATGAATTTACATTTTCCTACATTTATTTTTAGTTCATTTGTAACACACCACTTGGACAAATTGTCAACGTCAATCTGTAAATCATAACAGTCTCTCAGATCATTGACTTCTTTGAACAACTTGACATCATCTGCATACAAAAGACATTTTGAACAGATGGGAGATCATTGATGAATAAAATAAAAAGGAGTGGCCCAAGGTTAGAGCCCTAAGGTACCCCCGATGTGCACTCAAAGAATTCTGATTTATATTGTTGAATTTTTACATATTGTTTTCTTGCTTGAAGGTAGCTCTGAACGAGATGAACCAGAGTATCGCAGAATCCTAACACTTTAAGTTTTCTTATCAGAAGTCTATGGTTGATAGTGTCAAAGGCTTTTGATAAATCTGTGTAGATAACATCAGTACACCCTCCATCATCTAGAACAATGGTCGCCAAACTGATGAGCCTGTGAGCTAGAATAGAATTTATAAATCTTCTAGTGAGCTACCAAGAAATATTAGAAAGTACGGGACGCAAAATGAAATTTTCACTCTTTGATTGTCTATAAAGATACATTTCTAGTGTTGAAATCTACTTATCTCATAGCAAAAAGTATAACAAAAGTTGAAATGTACATTTCAATGAGAGCAGTGGAACTCATATATGTTGTAGCCGCTATTCTGATGCAGTTGTCCAAATTTTCATCAGTCAGTCTGTTCCTATATCGATTTATTATTAATTTCATACTTGAAAAAGTTGCTTCAAACAAGTAAGTAGAGCTGAAGATAGCTTTCAACCTCAATGCAACTTGAATAATATTTGGATATTTATCTTTGGGGACTTGAGGCCAAGTATTTCCAACTGAATCCTTATCTCCACCAAAATTTTTTACAACACAAGCTGCAAAATCTCCTGCATCGATCTCTACAAAAGGAGAGTTGATGAATTGTACCATATTCGAGATGCTTTTGAAATCTTGAAATCGTTGATCAACTGTTGGTCTCAAGTCTGAAAGAATTGAAACGTATTCTTGGTTATTGCTGCGGTACTGTGGAGGATTTTTCTCGTCATTGATTTTCTTCAGACTGTAAAAGTTTCTATATTCAAACTGGACGACATTCTCTTGCATCTAGCATTTCTGTTAGCTACCAAAAACTACCACACGAGCTACCGGTAGCTCGCGATCGACTGTTTGGCGACCACTGATCTAGAACATGTGACACTTCATTACTAAACACCATAAGATTGGAAACAGTGGAGCGACGAGGTAAAAATCCATGCTGCTGGGGTGAAATAATTCTCTGACCCTGATCATAAATTATGGAATAAATAACTTTTTCAAAAACTTTGGAAAAACAATTTAAAATAGAAATTGGCCTATAATTTTTTATATCATTTCTATTTCCAGATTTGAAAACTGGAGTAACCCTTGCCACCTTCCATTTTGAAGGAAATTTACCCGTCCTCAAAGATAAATTAAAAATAAATTTCAATGGCTTTATCAAGACTGCGGCACAGCCTTTAACAATAAAAGTTGGAATCGCATCAGGACCCTTAGAGCAGCCAGACTTAAGCTCATTAATCGCAGACAGGATGTCATCAAAAGAGACTGACCCAACACCCCCATTCAACAATGAGCAGCACTCAGACATCTCAGGAACCCCCTCTTGTGCATCAGGTGTATCAGCCTCATAAACAGATTTAAAATATTTAGAAAACCCATCGACGATATTTGCCCCACAGTAGGACTCTCCGTCAAGTGTCATGGTCGACTCCACAAAAGAAGTTTTTCTTTTCGAATTCACATACTTCCAGAAATTTTTAACATTATTTCGCAAACTATTTTGAATTCTACTTAAATATGCCTCATAGGCTGCTGAAATTCTAGTTTTAAGAGATGCTCGTAATGTTTTAAATATATTATCATGATAGGGTGAAGTTCTTCTCTTTCTTGAACACTTATTCTTCAATTTCAAATCAGATATGATATCATGTGTGAACCAGGGAGGATACTTATTATTTGAAAAAATCACCCTCCTCTTAGGGATGAAACTCATTGAAATGATGGTAAAGTATTTTATAAAACTTATCTACTGCAGAGTCAACGTCACCACTACAAAAAACGGAATCCCAACTGCAATCACGGAGACTAAGATAGAGACCGAGAGAATCTCTTTTATGATATTCATAATGAAATTCAGGTGGGTGGCTTGAATTTAGCCCTGACGTCGTCACTGAGTATGAGGCATCCACACATAACGCAGGGTGATAACCATCTTCAGGGACAAGTGGATCATCGCTCTTCATTACTTTTACTGGAAAGTTACTCAACACTAAATCCAGAGTTCGACCAAGCTCATTTTGCACTGTGTTATATGATACTAGATCATAGAATGACATGAAACGATAAAGAAATTTTACTTTAGGTGAACCAGAAGAGAGATCATAAGTATTATTGTTAATTTCAGGTAAATTGAAATCTCCAACTATCATTAAATTCCCACTGAGAATGCCATTCAAAGACTCAATATATTCACAGTAGCCAAGAAAAATATTCGATGGAGTTGACGGTGGAATGTAAACAGCATTTATGTGATAATAGGTTGAGCTCAAATTTAGTCTTATCCCTACGGTATCAAAACAAAAATTATCATTCTGACAAAGCTCAATACAGAGCTCAGATTGAAATGACCTTTTTACTGCGATAAGAACTCCACCTCCCCTCTGACAGCCATCACCCCCGCCCCTATCACTCCGATAGACAGCATAGCGATCGTCGAAAACTTCACTGCTGATTATGCCACTGTGCAGCCAAGTCTCAGTCAATATTATCAAATCGTAATCTGCATTTAAAAGTGAATTATAGAAATTAAGGACCTTTGTACGAAGTCCCCGAACATTCTGGTAGTATACAGAAAAAGAGTGATTGAAAGACATATATTATGATAAAAAGAAAAAGTAAATGAATAAGTGAAGAGATAAGAAAAAAGAAGAAAAAAATATTAGCGTCACCTTCAGCCGCACAAAAATGAAAAGGATTAAAAGTATTTCAGGTAGACGGATACCTAACGATAAGATACCGATAAAATGGGTTTATCTGTCACACAAACTGATACAGGCTTGGTACAGTTATGATATTGAATGAAATATTCTGGTTTCAGCTGAACGATACTTCTGTATGTGATTATCAATTACTGGTCTTAAACTAGAAAAAACTACTGTTGTTAACAAAAGAGA
The DNA here is from genome assembly GCF_014356525.2 of Nilaparvata lugens. NCBI lineage: Eukaryota > Metazoa > Arthropoda > Insecta > Hemiptera > Delphacidae > Nilaparvata > Nilaparvata lugens. The sequence goes on from NC_052518.1 coordinate 52,049,762, forward strand.
AAAAAAACTTGAAATTGAATTTGAAAAATCTATAGCAGTGGTAAGTAATTAAGAAACAAAGATAAAAAAATATTTTGTGTTAATTCAGCTCGAAAAATCGATCGAGTTGAAAAATCGAACTCAATCAATTTAAAATTCAAAGGTTCCATTTCAAATTCAATTATGTAACATACGGCACAAATCAATTACAGAGCCCAATATGCCGAGCAAAAACGAAACAAAATTAAAAATAAAACTACTTTCAAAATTAAAATAAAATTCAAGATAAAAATTAAAATAACCCATAACTTCAGAATCACTATGATCACAAAAGAGAACACGTTTAAAAAATAATACAATTAATTTACCTAAGTCATTAGGCCACAAGTTTGAATATAAAAAAATATAATAACATTTTTATATAAGCATTAGTGAATCCATATTCCTCAATATTTAATCTGCAAGCTTCACAAAGAATTGAAAGAGTTAATGAGAATGTTTTAAAGAGAAAAATAAATTACGTAATAAATCAGTACCGGTTAGCTACTATATAATAGAAAAAAACAAGTCAACCTGAACTACAAAAAAGGTGATCAAAATAATTTAACATTTAGACGTAGCGGGAACAGCTTTGAGGTCTTCTTCAGTATTGATCACATAGATTTGGCCCTCAGCAACCACTCTTATTTTTACTGTTCCGGATCGGTCCACCCAAACATATTTGTAGCCAAATTGTCTCTGCAGTTTCCTAGCCTCAGCAAAAAGCTTTCTACGTTTTGCAGTCAATGACAAATTTATATAAATCTGTCGCAGCTCACCTTTCAGTCCAATGTGACGAGCAGACAGGTCCTTCACCTTTTTTCGGCCATCCAACAGTGCGTGTGTATGTGTACGACTTATGAACTTCACAATGATGGGAGGCGTCTCCTTACGTGGTCCCCTCACAGGTAGTCGGTGACAGCAGTCAATCGCCTCAGCTGTGACATGCATGCCGACGGCCTCGCATGTTTTCACCACTAGTTCACTCGTCACCTCATCCTTCACCAACGGAATACCGTGAAGCTCAACCGTATTCTTTCTTACGACCGTACTGTTCTAAATTGTCGTTCCTCATTTCTTCATCACTTAGTCTCTTCTTGAGTGTTGCAACTTGACTACGCAAAAGTTCTATAATTGTTTGCTGGTTCGCGATCAGTTCCTCCTGCTTGGCCAATAAACCTGAATTTTCATCCAGTTTAGCACGACACGAATTGAGTGATTCTTGAAGAACAGCTTGACCGGCTAATAATTCATTTTTAAAATCAATGAAAGTCTTCAACTCAATAGACATACCCGTAACAGTCTCAGAGGAAACCCGATCACTGTTTTTCACAGGCGTTGAATCGCATCGTTGCTTACGCAAGTTTTCCTTGCACGTTTTGCACTTCCACGAGCTGCTAGTCAACATCCTGATTTCAGCATCACTTAAATCTTTACCCACTTCACCACTAATGCATTTAGAGTGGAAAAGAGACTTGCATTCGGCACAAGCAATACTTGATTTCCCGGACCTTTCCACCAATAAATTACATACGGAGCACGCACTCATTTTGAAAAATAGATATTAACTGTATTGACTAATCCGCAAATTAATTTGAAATAGTTTTAAGTACGGCTGAAGATGACTCGTTCTACTAGTCTATACTCTACAACTCATAGACGAAATAAAACAGGCTGAATAAAAATGATAAGACGAGCACAATCTCTAAACTTCCGACTTTGTCAAGAGCCAACTGACAACTGATTAAGCTGTTCCATAACAAAAAATTAATGAAACAGTTAGTAGAAAGTCTACTAGGAAAAACGTTATGCATGGAGTACCACAAGGTTCAATTTTAGGCCCTCTCCTCTTCACTTTGTATGCTAATGACCTTTCTTCCATTATCAAATTCTCCAGTTTCCATACTTATGCAGACGACCTTCAAATCTATTTAAGGTGTCCCTTAACAAAAATTAATGAAACAGTTGGAATAATGAATCAGGATATCAATTCGATAGTTGAATGGACAAAGAAAAATGGCCTTAAGCTTAATCCCATCAAAACACAACTCATTATAATTTGATATTCTCGTCTTATAAACAATATTGACCTTGAATCGATTCAAAAAATTAATGTAGATGGTAATGACATTCCTTACTGTAGCTCAGTGAAAAATTTAGGAATTATTACGAATAATACTCTTGACTGGTCAAGTGAACACAACATGTAAAAAGGTATTTTCAGCAATGCATTGAAGAAAATGCACGACATCCTCCCTAGAAACATAAAATTGTTATTGGTTCAATCTTCTATCTTCCCACATTTAATGTATTGTAATTCCGATATGCAAATCACTCTGAATGATAAACTACAGCGTTGCCAAAATTAATGTCTACGTTTTGTCTACTCTCTTCAACGTCATGAACATATCACCCCTGCCCACATTGCCAGTTCAACATTGAAGCTTCCCGATCAAAGACGTTTTCGAATAGTCAAGCTTGTTAGAGATATCTTGAAATACGGAAATCCGAACTATTTCAAATTTGTTTCTGAAGGTAGGAGGTCAGATGCTTCACATACTAGAACCGGAGAAAGTACGTTAAGGATACCCAACTATCAAACCACTATTTTCACAAAATCCTTTTTAGTCAGTGCATGGAATGTACTTCCTATTTCTATCAGGTCCATCGAGAGCCGAGCGAGCTTCATCCTGACTTTAAAAAAACATCTTTTGGAACAATACAGATGGAATTTATTAAATAGAGAATGCATTTATTCAAATGCTAATTAATATATAATTATTATTTAACGAAATTCCTAAATAAATGCTGCAAATCACCCCAAAGACTTCTGCTACTGCAGACATTGACAATAGGGTTAACAGCTAGATGGAAATTCGATGAGAACTACTATCCAAAAATTATTTGCCAGCCCGGGAATCGAACCCGGTACATCCCAATTGCTAGTCAGGAATGCTTACCCTTACACCAAACTGACAATCTCTGGATAGCAGCGCTCATTTTATACGAGCCATAGCGGCCAACCAGTTGGCAGAATGTCTGCAGTAGCAGAAGTCTTTGGGGTGATTTGCAGCATTTATTTAGGAATTTCGTTAAATAATAATTATATATTAATTAGCATTTGAATAAATGCATTCTCTATTTAATAAATTCCATGTGTAAACTGGTTGACTGCTATGGCTCGTATAAAATGAGCGCTGCTATCCAGAAATTGCTTTTTCATATCATACACAGTTCAATAAATATTTTCTTAGTCTACATTATGTAAATTCATCTATAATTTTGCTGTATTGTAAGCTATTGTATATAAGTGTATAAGCCAGTATATATTGTAATCTACATAAATAAAGTACTCAATCAATCAATCACCTCCCAACAGTGGGAGCATTTAATGTAAATATGTTTTAATTGACAGCAAACTGTCATGGGAACCTCATATTAAATATGTTACTTCCATCCGGAGTGGTATACTTGTTGAGAAATTTGACAGGCTGCGTCCCTAAGTCATAAAATATGTGAGATCTGCATATTTTGTTTTCTTTTCAGAGCATCATCTCATATGGGCTCTTGCTCTGGGAAAATAGTCCTCGTAAATTTTGTTCATTCAATAAAAGGCTATAAGGATAATTACAAACTCTGTTCACGATAATTCTGTTTATTCAAAAAATGCTTTAAGGATATTACAAACTCTGAAAGATAGGCTCATTGTAAAAAGTTATTTAATGAAATGGGCATACTAACTGTAATAAATTTGTACATTTGGATTTCTACTGTTCTTATGTGTACAAGAATAACTTGTCAAATTATCAGCTAAGAAGGAATATACAATCTCACAATACTTGGGGTAACGGATATACCTCTCTGTAGGCTGACTAGATCGTAGGATAGCCTATGATTTTGTTGGCCAATAAATTGGCACAAGAGTAGAAAGAAGCTTCATTTCAAGAAATCAAAAAAAAGGCTTCACAGTTCGTTGATTAAAAATCCATTTTATACTGCGATAGAATTTTTCCAATTTAAAAATATTCTTGGTGGTGAGTTATTCTTAACTATTGTTTATTGTAATTACTATTTATGCTCATTTCTTTCATGTAATATTTCACTTAAATATTATTTTGACTGGCATTTTCTACTTTAATTCTGCATGTTATAAGTTGACCAAGTTTCCTATATTTCAATTTCTGACGTTGTCTTTAACTATTGTAATGTTGACAATAAAATGGCATTTATATTATTTTATATTTATAATAATACTCCTCATACATCATATTAAAATACTTTTCTATTGCTTTCGTTAACATTGTATTGTGATGTGTGAGTGTATTGTGTAAGTCTATTGTGATGATATTTACGCTTAGACAATCATTAACCTTCCTCTAGTCCTATCCATTTTAATTCCGTCAAAAATATAAACGGAATACAAATTCAGGTTGTGTGATCTAAAGGTGTTATTTAGAACTAGGTTGTGCATGAAAAATGTAGTAAACATGATTAGATAACTTCAATTCATTTTAATTGATTTTAGCAAGAAATTTAGAATTTTTATGATGAAAAGTGAATTCCAATACAGTAGAATTTACAATTTTTTGGCATAGAACAACTATCACTTTGCTCCAATATAATATTTTTTTCATACTCTAATAAATATAATTTTTTTTGGTACGTGGTACATCCGTCATTTTTTATAACTTCATTCTTACATTTCATGTAGTTCTCGATTATTCAAATAATAAAGAATTAGCATTCTACCGATCTCGTAATGGTACAATATATACGTATATACACACTATTCTATTACAGACTCTAAATTCTATGTTTGATTTTGTTATTAAATTACACCTACGGTACCGATTCAAATTAATCCAAGTCATTGTGTAGTTTCAGGGTTGAATATTCATTGTTAAATAACAGAGCAAGGCTGAGATTTTAATAACTGTGTTTGAACTCTGAAGGGGAAAAGTAGGAAGAAAACACGTGTTGAAATGAAATTCCTCGGAGTTTTCTCTTCCAACTGTTCAAATATTTTCCCATTTTACACCTTTCTACTGCAATCAGTCTGTCGTTTAATAATCAGTTTCATTCTCTGTTACTATTAAAAAATTCACGTCAAAATTCTATCAACGAAAATATTTATAAAAAGACATTCCATAAAATGTTCTGTGATGAGAAACAATAAAGCAGTCTGCAAAGAGTGTAGACCGGCCAATTTTATTCCACTCAATTCTACACCAGATCAAATAGAATGAATGTGAGAGTCATTCATTAAATATCGTGGATCATGTATTTCTAAGAAAAAAATTCGAATCTGAAATTATGACTTCAGTATTGTATGAAATCAATCAATAATTTTATTCAATTCAACACAATATACATCAAACCAAAATACAAAAAACCTGTGGTTATCAGAACAAGAAAAGAGCTATATTTCTTTTAATTGTACACTGGAGCAAATAAAATGAATGTGAAAATCATTCACCACGCCAGTTTGGTCTATTTGTGAACCTTCAGTCTACTAGCACCACCTGGTTGGTGTCGTGGGTTCAAATCCAGTCGGGAAGCATAATGGATGTTTGATCATATCATCAGGGCCGCCCAAAGGGTGCACCGCGCCGCGGTCGTATGATGATTAGCGCCCCGACATTTTCGGTTCAAGTACCTTTATTTCACCTTCACGTTAAAGGTCTTGAACCATTTTCTTATCAATCCATTTCTATGTATAACTCATTACTTATATGTGTGGTGTTAATTGTGGCATAAACAATAAAAACTTAGGTAAATACAGTCACTCTACGCATAGCATAGGTGTATATTTTTCCAGTCATTGAGTGAGCCTGTGCGCGCCCACTGCCTCTGCAACCTGCAAGTCGTCATTGGTCGCTTCATTGTCCAATGCTGGGTGATAAAACTTCTTTTTTTATACTCTTTCCTAACCTTGTATTCTGCAGGCTAAAACCTATTTATTTTTAAATTTCCATGGGTATTTCTGAATTGAAAATTTTTAAATTTAAAATAAATTCAACATTTTTCAATTTAGGAATATCAACGGAAATTTAAAATTAAATAGGTTTTAGCCTGCAGAATAAAAGGTGAGAAAAGAGTATAAAATAAGACAAGCTGGACCGGATGGTTTGAATATGGAGCTGTTCAAGCATAGAGAACTCTTCATCAAACTTCGCTTCCTCCATTTGATATGTGTTGGAGACAATAATTATTGAGGATCCCGGAAAATTGGGAAGTGGCTACAGTCAAATCTCTTTTCAAGAAGAGAGATATAGTCCAGTCACTATATACATTGGTGCTTGCAATTTATATTGTAGTTATGATTTTTTACTTTCCTTGCCCTATTACCGTAGGTAAGGAAAGTATTGCTTCTCGAAAAAATTAAGGTATCCTAATTTCTAAATTACTATACGTTTCAAAGTCCCCTGGGTCCGAAAAAGTGGTTTTTGGGCATTGATTTTGGCGAAGTTTGATTTTAGATTCTCAATTATCAGCCTTCATATACAATTTAAACAAAAAAGTTGAGAAGATTGAGCATGAAAATCTCTACAATTAATGTCCAGTAACATGTTCACCTAAAATTGAAAATAAGCTTGAAATTCGAGAAAATGTGATTATTAAATTGCAAACTGTTGGCAACTGTTGGTTCTATTAAATCATTCACTACGAAGTAGCAGACCTCGTGTGTTTCCAGCGTTATTGTCCTATCACCAGCTGTCTCATGTATTTGAATAGTAGACTTGGGATGCGCGAGAACACTAGCGTAAGGTGATCAATTTTCATAACGGCAAGGAAATTTGTGTGAGTGCGCTTCACCAGATATTTAATATATTTAATATAAGTACCGATTGAGCAGGCGGAGAAGCAGGTTGTGTTTTTGTTCTCTCCCTTATCTGTCCTTTCAAGGTGTATTTAAAAATGTTGTGCAGTTTATGTAAAAGTGAGGTGCAGGACCGTGACGTGTTGCTGTGCTCAAAGTGTAAAATAGATTGTCACTTTTCCTGTCAGTCTATTAAGGAATCGAATTTTCGTAAAATGTCGGCGGAAAGTAAATCAAAATGGATTTGTATGAATTGCAAGTCAGTGGGAGCAGGCTCTAAAACGGCTGGCTTATCATCTGCCGATAGTGAAAAGCAGCAGGATTCGGAAGGTAAGAGTGACAGCGCTTCTCGATCACGCTCTTTATCTGAGGCTGACCTTGAGGCTATTGGCAGTATTGTGAAGAAAATGATTCAGGCTGAGCTGGCCCCCTTCAGAGAAGAGTTTCGAGTGATAAAAGAATCAATTGATTTCATATCAAACGAATTTGATAACTTCAAGGAAGAACTGTCTACTTTGAAATCTAGTGTTAAAACTCTAACGGATGAGAATGCTCTCTTGAAAAATGCTAATTCTCAACTAAAATCTGAACTTTCCTCAATGCAAGAGTATACCCGTAGAGATAATTTGATTATCACAGGAATTCCGGAAACGTCGAATGAGTCCGTTTTTGATATATTCAATAAAGTGTCAACTACAATTAATAGCCAGCTAACATCTAGAGACATTAGCACGGCTCATAGGCTACCCACTAAAAATAGAAGAAGTATTAAACCTATTGTCGTGAAATTTTTCCGTAGACAAGACAAAGAAACCTGGCTTGCTGAGTTCAAAAAATATCATCAAGGGACAGGGCAAATCATGGAATCCCGACGAAGTCAATTGATAATATTTATCCGGATGGAAGGGTGTTCGCTCATCAACATCTTCCAGCACATATCCTGGAGCGTCTCAAGCTGGTGCGGGGCGTCGCCTTCCAAAAGGGCTACAAGTTCGTATGGGCAAGGCAGGAGAAAATATTCGTCCGGAAAGATGCTTCTCAGCAGGCAATTTTGATACGTTGCAAAGAGGACTTAAACACACTATAAACTCTGTTTGCTATTATGAGTGGTACTCTATGAACTCTTTCTTTATGATAAGTGCTTTCCATGATTTTTATTTTTATCATATGCATAATAAGGAATTGATAGAAAGTATTGATTTTTGTTTCTATTATCAAAAGGTAGTAGTAAATGACTTCCATATAAACAAAGTTCCTAATTATCAGCATAGACCTGATTATTCTATATTCAATTCTCATTTTACAGAGAAAAATATTCATTTATTTAATAATCAATTTGATAGATACACAAATTTAGATCAATCCATTAATTGTACGCTCTTCGTATTAGTAGTGTTTGCACTTCCATTATGTAAATTTTTCCCCCGTTATAGCTTTTGTCATACCGAGCAACCCTTCCTTCTGCCGGCCGTTTTGATCTGTCAATCATACTTTATGTGTGATAAGAATGTATGCTCATGTAACTGATTACCTCCTTCATGACGGTTGCTGAATTGCTGAGTGATGTTGCTGAGGTTAATGCTTACTTTTCAACATCTACTGGCCTTATCATTTATCATCAGAATATCCGTAGTTGCAATTCCAATTTCGATGCATTCTTGTTATATCTCAATGGCTTGATCAAAAAGCCTCACATAATTATGCTAAGTGAGGCATGGTTGAATAATGATAGTGATGTTATGTTTTACCAAATTGATCAGTATGAAAGTTTTTCATCGTTCGATCCTCTGTCAAGAGCTAGTGGAATTGTTTGCTATGTGCATAAATCTATGTATGCTGTGGTGCAGAGGTGCGTTATTGCGAATTGTGATGCATTAATGCTAAATTGTATTTATTGGAATTGCAGCTTTACACTTCTGGGTATTTATAGGTTACATTCTGGTGATCGTCGATCTTTTATATCCAATTTCAGTTCTGCACTTGATGTTATAAATGCTAAGAATTTTGTTTGCATTGGCGATTTTAATCTGGATGTTACTTTGAATGATGCTATCGCTGACGAATATTTAGAGTGCTTAAATAGTCATGGTCTAGAGCAGCTTATAGACGTTAACACTAGGGTTAGCGGCCTCTCCTCAACCTGCATTGATCATTTTTCCTATCGCTCCACTCATCTTATCATTGACAGAGTTGCCGTGATTGAAAACTTTATTACAGATCACCGAGCCATAGCGGATGTATTGCCGATTAGTGGAGGCAAACAAAATATACAGGTATCGGAAGCTGATAAAATTAACTATAATTTGCTAAGTGAAATGTTGAGGCAGCAGTCCTGGCAAAGTGTCTATGAGCTGGATGATACAAATGAGGCATTCAACAAATTTTACGAATTGGTTGGTAGTATGTTGAAAAAGGCTACTAAGCGCATTAAATACAACACCAATCTCAAGCTGATAAAACCTTGGATGAGTCCTGGTTTAACTAATAGTGTTGCTGTTAGAGATAAACTCTATAAAAAACATAAAAGAGATCCGAATAATGTCTTAATTAAAAATAAATTTTTGTATATGAAAAATAATGTAAAACGATGGGTGAAGGAGGCTAAATATAACTATTATTCAAACAAACTGAATCAATATGATAAGAATCCCAAAAAAAATGGGAAGTTCTTCACTCCTTGCTGCCCGGGGATAGTAAGGTCAACCATGAACTTCATTTGAATGAAGAAGGTAGTGTTATAACTGATAGTAAAACAGTAGCAGGCATCTTCAATGAATACTTTATTCAGGTGCCTGAAAGGCTTTCGCAGTCTTGTCCTCCAATATCAGATGATTTGATCAAGCAGTACTCCGATGAATTTAAGAGTGAACATTGTACTAAGAGTATTTTCATGGCTCCTGTAAGTGAGGCCGAACTTTGTAAAATTATAAAAAATCTTTCAATAAATAAGAGCTCAGGAATTGACATAATTACAGCCAGAATACTAAAAGATAATCTCCCATATTTCTCTAAAATATTACTTCATCTGTTCAACTTATCTATAGCTTCAGGTCAATTTCCAGACATCTTAAAGATTGCTACTGTCATACCAATTTTCAAAAAGGGAGATCGGTTCTCAAAAAGTAACTATCGCCCAATCTCTCTCTTACCTACTCTATCGAAAGTTTTTGAAAAGCTGATTAAAAAAAGATTATTGCATTTTTTGGACTCTCACAATTTCTTCTCAAAACAACAATTTGGTTTTAGACAGAACCTCAATACAGAGTATGCATTGCAAAATTTTCTAAAAACTATTTATCTTGGTCTGAATAGGGGATGTGGGGGCAGGGCCTTTTTATTGATATCAGTAAGGCATTTGACACAGTTAACCACAGATTACTGCTTCATAAGTTGTGGAGGGCGGGCATTAGGGGGGTGGCGTTGGAGTGGCTGAGATCATTTTTGCAGGGTAGAAAGCAAGCTGTTAGAATTGAAAAGGTAACTAGTAATCTGATGTAAATCCACTATGGAGTGCCACAAGGCTCTGTCCTTGGACCCATCTTATTCTTGGTTTGCATCAATGACTTGTTCAGGGGTAAATTCAAAGGTCAGATAACAGCTTTTGCTGATGACACTGCCCTGGCATATTCAAACACATTAGATCATCTTCGGTTGGATATACAACATGATCTCAGTAAATTGACATTATGGTTCACCTGCAATAAGCTCTCAATGAATGTTCAGAAAACCAATTACATTTTGTTCAGTCTTATGGGCAGTCTAAGTTTTGCGGAGCCCATTCAACTGCATACGTGCATTTGTAATTCTGATCATTGTAATTGCCCAATTGTTAAAGGTGAGAATACAGTCAAATATTTGGGTGTTTTCCTTGACCAAAATGTGTCATGGAAAGCCCACATCTCGTACTTGAAAAAGTCATTGCATTTCTACTTGAGAACTATGTACCAATTAAAGGGTCTTTGTAATCTTAAAGCTTTAAAAGATGTCTACCATTCATTTGCTCACTCTAGAATTAATTATGGTTTGAACTGTTGGGGTGGCACCTACTATTCAATTATGAGTCCTATAATCAAACTCCAAAAATCACTCATAAGGATTGTAGCAGGAGTGGGTCGCCACGATCATACATTCCCCCTTTTCTGTAGACTTGGTATCCTCCCCATAAGACATTTGTATGTGCATAAAGTCTTGTCAATTTTCTATTTAGTAAGCGGTAATGATGGCGTAACTATTGATTATTGTGATTCAGGTGAAAACCCTTTTCAACTGCCACAATAAAATAATAAAAATGAAATTGCATCTGAAAAAATGGCTTCTTTCAATTAGCACAGAAGGATTGGAAGCCATGTACTCTGTCACTGCCTAATGTATCTAACTTTCGTGCACATTGTATGTACAGAACACTGTCCTCTTGCAAAACAGCATTATATAATATACACATGGACTATTACAAAAATGATGTACATAATATCACGCTCATACGATAATTATATCTAATGATTTCCATATAAATCTATCTGAACTATTACTATGGAGACATATGTATGTGTAGGTATATATATATATATATATATATTATATGTATATGTATTTGGTTTCTATTTTTCATGGAACAAACAGTTTAATTCAACGCTTGTTTTGTCCGGTGCTCCTGTATGCGGTGTATGCGGACGTGACCTTTCTCTTAATATAAGGTCATTTGCATACAGTAATGACTTATTTCTGCATGTTGTATATGTATTATAATCTTTGTAACTTGTGAATCTCTATCTTGAATTGCTGTCCACTGCTATTTTATTCTATCTCTAGTAGAGTAGTCTTTTTGATGTATTTTTCGTTCGCAGTGTAGCTCTAGTAGAGTAAGCAATTAACTGTATTGTTTTTTGTTTTTGTTTTTTTGCTTCTTTGTTTTGTTTTTTTTTCTCATTGTATTTCTATAGTGGAGCAGAATGATAATACTGCATGCTTAGTTTTCTATTACTTTTAATTTTCACATGTTCTGTATTTTTTTTTCACGCAGAAATAAAGTCAAAATTTTTATTTATTTATATTATTTGGATACATGAGAAAAGTCCAGAACTAATTTCTTCATTCAAAATTTTCTTGTGCTAGATACAGAGTGGCCCAAAAACCTCGTATTTTCAGTTAATTTTCCAGTTTCCAGCTATTTCTGCCAAATCCAGTAATCGGATGTAAAAATTTGCTCCAGCCTTTGTTTTAGATTATAAAATTCTGAATAAAATGAGATCATTCGCAACTATCTATATCCATCTCCAATAAGTACTGAGTTATGATTTTTCAAAAATGAGTAAAATTTAAAAACAAAATTAATTCTGATGAGTTTTAATTTTTTTATCAACAATATCTTCCGATTTTTACCAATTAGTTAAATGTATAATTCAAAGTCCCTCTGGGCGTATTTTTGTGCTCTAAAATCTAAGATCAGGATACAGGTTGATTTTTTCTTTGAATTTCACTCATTTTTTAAAAAAATCATAGCTCAGTACTTATTGGAGATAGATAGTTGCGAATGATCTCATTTTATAATCTAAAACAATGGCTGGTGCAAATTTTTCCGTCAGATCACTGGATTTGGCAGAAAAAGCTGAAAACTGGAAAATGAGCTGAAAATACGAGGTTCTGGACTATTTGTTCCGGTCTTCTCTCATGTATCCAAAAAATATATTCAAAAATCATATCTACAATATAAATTGCAAGCACACCTCCTTTTGTATGTCTATATTAACTGGACTAAGAAGTTCCTGTGACAATTATAGAGAAATCAGCTTGCTAAACACTGCTTACAAAATCTATAGCATGATTATCAAGGAGAGGATGCAGCCCATAATGGAAGTTCTCCTCCTGGAAGAGCAATGTAGCTTTACTTTTAAATACTACCTCACCGCGCTATACTTGGGGGGGGGGGGCGCATATTAAAATCTCGCCCCGGGCGCCTATTAACCTCGGGGCGGCCCTGCATATCATCAATTACTCAAACACTTTTTATTCACCCACGCACAGTCAATAGCTTATGTAGGCATTATCCGCAATAAAAGATGTCATCCTGAAAATACAACATTATATTTTATCAACCTATAGCCTATTTTGTATTTATTAGAGTTTGAAAAGATGTTACCAATAATTATATCATGATTGGAGTTAGCCTACACTCCAATAATGGTTTGCATCAAATGAAGTCAATCTTGCTTGGTAGGAATAGACGGTATAATGTTTAATAGGAAAGATCAGCTGAATCAAGATGTAGATGTCGGATGTCGATATGAGATGATATGTAGATAAAGATGTAGATATCAACCTTACAGTCGATGATTTCCAGTATTGACTCGATTGAATATCACTCGATTATTTGAAGCAACATTGAAACTTGGTTGCATGCTCCGTTAAATTTGATTCAAGAAATGGCTGAATTTCGCTCAGAATCTAGGGAAATGACCAAATCTATAGATTCTACTCATGAAAAAATAGATGAATTGAAGCAAATCGTACAATCTCAAAATGTAGAAATTAAAAAGTGTAGGAATGAAGTGGACTCACTAAAATCTGAAAACAAAGAACTAAAACAGCTAGTTGTGAATTTGAAATCGGAAGTTAATGGATTACTACAATATTCTAGAATTAACTGTGTTGATATACAGGTTGTACCTTTCTCTAAAGACGAAATATTTTCAATGTTGTGTTAGCAGTTGCCAAAACTATCCGATTTGATTCAAAACCCGGTCTGGTGGATGCTGTTCACAGGCTTAGAACTAAATTGGGTAAGTCACGACTCACTCCACCTGGAACTATTATAAAATTTATATGACGATGGGACAAAAATGAGTTCATTCGCCTGGCCAAAGTCAAGCCTGGTTTTCCCGCATCGGACGCTGGTTTTGTTTCCGAGAGTAAAATATTCATTCATTCATCTATGAGTTCCGAAAACAGGCCACTGTTCTTCTTAACTAAAAACTTGGCTCGAGCATCAAACTACAAGTACGTTTGGTTCAACGATGGAAAATTTTTCATTCGAAAAGCTCAAAACTCTCCGGCGATACTTGTTTCTTGGAAGGAACAAATCCAGGACATGAGTAAGGGATCTACTACGGGACAGATCAGGTGACAGCTGATCCATCAGCTGCTGCTGAGTCTGAAGGTGCGAATTCGGGGTCGAAAGAGTGATCTTAAGAGATGTTCGGATTTTCATGAGATTAGAAATTGTTGTTTTCAATTGTTTATATTGTGTATATTTTTCATTGAATGTATATTTTTTTACAAAAAGATCGAATGAAACTTAGCATTTACTTCTATATTGATCTACATAGATAAATCAGATGATAGACTTGTTCTTTGATTTTTTTATCGATATCAATGAGTACGAATGATAATTTTCTTGTTGTTTTTTTTCTGTTAGTTTTACAAAATGCGAATCTAAGATTATTATTTTCTCTATTTTTGCCTGTCTTTGAAATGGACTGTTTTTTTTATTTCATCATATATTTCTATTTCAAAGTAACTATGTACTCATTATTTTAATATTACTTAACTTCTGAATCATGAAAGATTACTTTTTTTTGCCTTTCTCCAAAATGGACTATTCTTTTTGTATCATCATATATTTCTATTTCAAAGTAACTATGTACTCATTATTTTAATATTACTTCACTACTGAATTATGGAAGTAGAGAATCTCTTTGAACTGTATGATAATGATCATCTTTCGACTAATGAGATAGATGACTTACTATCTGAATTATATTCCTTCTTGCGATTCCAAAGATGCAAAGTTTTATAATATCCTTACAATGAACATACGTATAAATAAACATTTTAATGAATTTCTATGCTGCCTTGAGAACAGTAAAACCAAGTATGATATTATTGTGCTCACAGAGACATGAATCGCTGATGGTTTCCCTTTCTCTTCAACATACCTGGTTATAAAAATATAAACAAAAGTTCAAAGCTGAATAAATGTGATAGTCTTTGTATATATATATACAAATAATAATAATAATTATATATATATATATATATATATATATATATATATATATATATATATATATATATATATATATATATATATATATATATATAAGGGAAAGCTACAAATTAAAACTGCTGAGCTGCGATATTGATGAATATAATGCTATTTTTTGTCTCGATGTCGAAACATTAAGTGGGAAGTTTCTGAGATTGATAGGAATCTATCGTTCACCGAATAGTAAAAATTGATGAATTTTTGACGAGTTTAGTCAGTTGCTGAATACATTTATATTTTGAGTAAAAATGGTTTAAGATCTCTTATAGAAGGTAATCAGAGTCACAGAATTATCAACCTCTTGTATAGATAGATCATATATTTTTAAGATCTAAGGATAGGATAGATTTGTCATATATACAGAGTGTCCCAACAAGGTTGTAACAGCCGTTGACCATAGATTCTACTCGACATTTCTGACAAAAAATGTTCCGTAAACTTTTTTCCTATCGACCTTAGTTTTCGAGATACATCGATTTTTCGATATTTTCAGAATATGCCCACTTTCGGTCATTGAATACTCAATAACTCGAAAACTACTGGTCGAATTTCAATTTCAAAAGTATTGTTGGAAAGAGAAAAGCATTTCTAACAAGATAATGTAATTTTATTTGTTGTAAGATATTTTGTAGTTTTTTATTAGAGCTTAAACTTGAAAAAATGCTATTCTTCAAATTCAAAGTCAAATTTCAAACCGTTTTTACTCGATTTTTCTCTGGGTAATTATAGTAGTTTTAATATTTCAAAAACTTCTCCATTCCATAAGCTTTCGAATGATTATAAATTCGTAAAGGTAAGTTCCATGATTAAGTGTTCAAAACTGCTATCCATTTTTACATTGCATTGTTGTAGATTATTACCTCGACTGGACGTAACTTGTAGGAAATTTTTCAAACTCAAGCATAATTTTTGTATGGTTACTTATGTCGGTAGAACGAATTATTTCCAAGATCTAAGCATGTTAAGCAAAAAAATGAAATAATGTAACTTTTGAACCACCCTCGTCCCTTTAGTACAAGGGATGTGGGGTGATTACCTACACTAAAGGTTGTACCTTTGAACCACTCTCACTCCCTTAGCACAATGGGTAGGGGTGGGGACGTTTGATATACTTACCTCCTTACTACTCTCGACAGAACTGCGGGGTCGAAAATTGTCTTCAAACTTTTCCCTTTATGCTTTTTTTGAGCATTTATTGACTAGAATATGAAAAATAAGAATTTTTAAATAGTAGAGTAATTTGTTAGTCATATAAAAGTCCAGACGGAATTGATTGCAATTGGCGCCTGTAAAGCAAACAATATCGTCAGTTATCGGGAAGTAAGTTTGCTGCTCTTTCCCATATTTCATTTTCACTCTCCCTCTCCAGGCATGTGATAAATAAATCAATCAATCAATCTCCAATTCGCGTATATTGCACTCCTTTTCCATATTCCACTTTGCCCCTTTCCACTAGATATATTTTTTCTATCCCTCCTTCAGCCTCCATCCAAAGCGGGTCGACTGTCACTTCTTGAGCACTCTTTATTGCAGATAATGCATAACTATCAGCATATTGTCCTACTAGGTGATTTCAACTTCAACCTATTAAGGGATAGCTTCGAAAGGAGACAGCTCATGACACTCTTTGATTCAATCAACCTTCCACATTGTAAATAATTTCAACTTGACTTATCTCCTACCGAATTCACATAATTTACTTGATCTGGCGATTGTGAGTGATAAGGATTATGTTTCTCCTTTTGGGCAGATTCCATTGCCTTGCTTCTCCATGCATGATATGATTTATTTAGTGTACGACTTGAAATCTGATGAGTTGTCTTCTAAAGAGCTATTCTTATAGAGACTTCAAGCATTTCAATGATGAGAGATATCTTGAGGATGCTGTCGGTATGCCATGGCACATTATTGGTTATATTGCTGACATCAATGAAAAGGTTGCAGTATTCAATGATATGATTCACAGCATTTTTGATAGGCATGCCCCTGTGCGTACTGCTCATCCTAAGCGAAAACCAGTGCCGTGGATAAATGAAGAGATACTCGCCGCTAACGTGAGCGTGATAGAGCCAGAAGAGCATTCAAAAGGACTAGCAATCAGGATGGCTTTTCAAAACTTTTGACTTTTTGTAATTTTCAAAACTTTGCGAAATCGTGTGAAATCTTGAGTGGGTCCTTATCACAGAGACAAGTAGTGTTTTTGAACGATATTAGTGTCACAGAGACAAGTTTCATAGGAACAAGTATTTCTATAAATGGCAGTCTCACAGGAACAAGTTCCCACAGAGACAAGCTAAGTCTCACAGAGACAAGTAGAGTCTCACTGGAACAAGTAGAGAAGAAGAGTCTCGAACAAGAGTAGTGTCACTGGAACAAATAGAGGGATAGAGTCCAATTCGAACAAGTGGAGTGTCACAGAGACAAGTAGAGTCTCACAGGAACAAGTTGGTATGGTGTGTTGTTGCCCATACATGAAGATGAAGGCATTCCATTTATTCTAATAAATTGAATGGAGAATCCATTATAATTATTCTATTAATAATGACTAATGATAGAATAATTCGATTTATCCAAATAAGAACATGATAGCTTGGAAAGTTATTGATTACATAGGCCTACTGTTATGACGAAAATAATCATAAATCATTAAAAAGAAGAATTAATTCCATTTGTTACAAAGCACACGCTCATACAGAAGAATTATTCAATATAGTATCATGAAAAATCATATATTTTATTAAATCCAAAAAGTTTTAGAGTTGGTCTTCTAAATTCAAAATGTAAGTTATACGCCTTGAAAAAATGCATAATGTTACTCTTCTACAATTTAATCAACTCTAGGCTGTTGCAAAATAATTCGAGGTACACAAGATTAAGAAATTTAAAGCAAAAAATCAGCACTCCTCTGGCCAAAGATATGTGTACTTCTCAAAATACAATTCTCAATGATTTATTAAAAACATAAAGCACCCTTTATTAATATAAGAATTTTTAAAATATTTTAAAAGAACGACCGGAATCACCTTATTTTAGCCATTTTCAAGTTCAAATGAAAAATAAATAAAAATGTATTGAATACTATTTTATGTACAGATAAAACTATTCTCCATATTATGTTCTATTTCTTGGTTTGCATAATTTTATCAAAAATGGGATTATCTAAATCGGATTGAATGATATTTATTAGTTTATTACTATTCAATTTTGCTGTAGTGTAGTTATCAAATCTTCACAGGCGCATGCGCCAACGTTGGCTACAACTTAGATTACGAGCTCTGCTTCATATTTGTGTATTTATTAAAAAACAGTGATTAAAATTAGTTTATAATTACTTTTGCGACACAATACATTGTATTAATATTTTTTAAAAATAAATTCCAAGGGGAAAAAACACTTGGAATTAGTAAATTACATTGAACTGGAGTAACCTCAAAACAACGTTGGAATTTGGTGAGATTGTTCCTGCATGCATACCGTACTATTTAATTTTCATAAATATTATTGAACTTGCATATATTATCGACTTTTATTTTATATAAAAGTGATTCCAATCGTTATAAACTTTGTGAGTTAGCCAGTTTCTTTATCGCCACATTAAGACTTAACCTTCTACCTATTGGCAGGAAATATATTGCAAAGACCATACCGTAGCTTGTCGTAATAAGATATAAACCACTTGAATTATAATAATTCTGTGCTACTTTGAACTCTATACTGTTATTGTGAGAAATTTGAACTATTCTCCTAAAAATAGCTTGCTACAGTATCTTGTTTTTCATGAACGATCAAATCTCAAATTCTGAACTGTCCTCATTTTTTATGTACACTGACATGGCGATAAGCTAAATAGGATTCTCATGAGTAATTCTAATCTGCATCTTAGAATTATTGAAGCGACAATTGTGATTTTAATTGCTGTGATATTCTGACTGTGATACATCCCTACTTTTATAAACTGATTGTGCAGAGCTTTTATGTAATTTATTGTATCAGGACAGCATAAACAGAACCTTGAGTACTTGCTACACTTCTTGATTATTATAATGGGAAAAAACAAACTTCAAAGGCTCGTATATCAGGAAAAAAAGAACGCGTGTTTGTGCAATGTTTGCCAGCAAATAGTTAAGGATAATGATCGCGCAGTGACTTGTGATTGCAATGATAGTAAGTGGTATCACATAAAATGCGTAAATATTTCTGACAATCATTATGATGCAATGAGAGATGGAACAGGCACAGACCTGATATGGATGTGCGAGGAATGTAGGTCCCACATAAATAGTGAAGCCACTCATATCTCTACATTATTTAACAAAACTGACAATGATTTATCAAAATCTGACACAAATAGCGTAACGCACAGTAATGTTGCTGCCAGAAACAAAATAAATAACTATGATACTATTATCAAATTTTTACATGAGGACATAGAAGACCTGAAAAACGAAATTAAAATGTTAAAAGTGAATAATGACAGATTATCGGAGATAGTGGCAAGGAAAACTGAGGTAATATATAGTATGGAGAGTATAATTCGAGAATTTTCAGAGGGTATCCACCCGGAGCCTTGCTGCCCTATTAGAAGAAAGGCCGAAAATGCTGCATCGGTCCTCGTCGGTGAGTCTGAGCGTGGTGCACCTATAGCCAAGGAGAGCGCCCGTATAGGTGATGAAGCCAATCCACCAGCCCAGATCCAACAATCAACCACAGACGCTGTTGGAGGCGCACCAAAACCACACACAGATGAGAGCAGCAGTGTACTTATTATTGGAGACTCTTTGTTGAGGAACGTGAATCTGGCACTGAGCAAGGATGAGGAATGTAAGACTGCAATCGAGATAATCCCTGGCGGTAGAATACAGGACGTGAGTAGACCTCAAAACACAGACTGTCCTTCCAGACAAAGTAATTATGAATATCGGAACAAATAATACGAGGACTGCGCGAACACCAAACCATGTCATGATACCATTGTGGCTCACCATTGAAGCAAACCAGAGGAAATTTCCGGGCACCGAGTGGTATGTCTGCTCTATACCAGTCAGAGAGGACTGCAACATGAGGTTTATTGAGGTTTATTGAGGACATGGCGCTTCATTTCATGGCGGATCAGTTGAAAATTAACTTCTTGGACTACACTTATGAACTGAACTGAAAAGGCAACACCTTGACTGGGACGGTGTGCATCTCAATAAAGAGGGAGCTAACATATTGAAGGCCGGCATTTATAGAATAATACGAACTGAAAGGGAGAAGAATTTTGGAGTCCTCACTGATTGCATCTCATAGCAACCATCACTTCCTGCGCAAATCGGATATGACCATGAAATAGGAAAAAGCAATAACATTTAATAAAAAACACAATACAACAACAATAGTGAAAATATGAGAATCATGTCTGTAAATATAAGATCATTGACGGGTAAAATTGAATTGCTGGAATCTGTTTTGTATGACAGTGGATGTGCCATTGTTTGTTTAGCTGAGACTTGGCTCAATGAATTGAAATACAAATCCGTAAAAATTCAGAATTATACTATTGCTGCTAATTTTCATAGAGAAAACAAAACCGGAGGTGGAGTTACTATTTTACATTCAATACATAACTCTAGTAAATTAATTCAAGTAACCAAATTGAAAGAAGTTTGTGTCGAGGAAATATTTGAATGTTGTGGTGTAATTGTAAAAAACGGTAAGCACAGTTTTATACTAATAAATAACTTATATACAGACCACCCTATCGAACTAATTTCCTACAATTCATGGAAATTTTTGAAAATACTTTATGCATGGTCAGAAACTCATACTTTAATCACCAAATTGTCTTATGTGGCGACCTCAATATTGACAACCTTGTAGATAGCTGTGAAAAAGATATTCTCTATGACTTAATTTGATCTTATAACCTGCATGTGACCTCCGAGCAGCACACTAGAGTGAACCACAGAACATACCGTCACAGCCAACTTGACTATTTTATAACTGATATACCTAATCAACACCACAGAACAGAAGTACTGCCTCCACTCCTCTCTGACCACAATATTATAATACTCAACTTAAATTTAAAGTCTCTTAGTATCTTGAACAGAAGAGCCGAAAAAAGAAGTTTTACCAAACCGTATCAAGACCTGTTTAAATCATTGGTCTCAAACCAGGATTGGAATTCTTGCCATATCTACGATGCAAGCGAAAGCTTTAAGCTCTGCTACAACAATTTTCTACGTATATTTGAAGTCTGCTTCCCTAAGATGATTAACAGAGAAAGGAAGGACTCACTTAATGTTGGATGGATGAAGAGTGAAATTGTTGAAGCAAGAGATGAGTTGAAAGAATTATACTGGCTTACACACAAGTACGGAGGACAACATCTAGAAAATGAGTACAAAGAAGCTAAGAAGCAATACTCCTACCTGTGTAAAACAACCAAGAGAAAATTCTACAAAAACAAAATAGAGAAATCAAAAAATGTAAGTAAGGCTTCATGGAATGTTGTGAAAAGCTTAACAAATGATGATGTAACAATCCACTACAATAAAAAAATAAATAGTATTTTACTTTACTACAATATATGCTTGAAACAAGATGAGAAGGTTATAACCGATCCTGGTTTGGTCGCAAATATTTTCAATAACTATTTCATATCCGAAATTTGGAAGTTAACAGGCACCACAATTGAGCCAAACATTGATACAGCCCATGAAATATCAGATAGTGACTTCCAGCTCTGGCCAACTACCACAAAAGAGATCAGGGATATATATCATCAATCAAATAAGTGCCAAGTGTAGCTCTGGTGTGGATGATATTCTTTGTAGTTTGATGCAGGTATGTGTAGACTCAATAGCCGGACACCTATCAACAATTGAAAAACAAATCTTTTGACCAAGGCCAGTTCCCTGATCCAATTAAAATATCTAAAGTAATACCTGTCCATAAGAAAAATGAGAAAGACTAAGTAGTTAATTATCGACCCATTGCAGTTCAAAGTGTTTTTTCTAAAATATACGAAATTGCTTTTCTTAGGAGACTCATACCCTACCTAGAAAGAAGAAAACTGTTCAATGAATACCAATACGGCTTTAGAAAAAACAGGAGCACAACCGACGCCATCTTTGATCTGATAACTAAAATATATTAGAATCTTGATGAAATTGGAGAACAAATTTGTATATTTTATGATATGACGAAAGCCTTTGATCTTCTCCTCATAACATATTCCTGCATAAATTGTCAGTCTGCATAAGACACTCAGTACAAGATGGAATGACTAAATGCTATAAATCATCCGTTTCACCGCCAATACAAACTGGAGTCCCTCAAGGTTCAAATCTGGGCCCGGTATTGTTCTTACTTTACATAAACGACATGCCTGATGATATATCAACGGGAAAAGTGTGGCTGTTCGCAGATGACATCAGTCACCTAATACAGGAAGACAATATGAAAAGCCTCCATATCAGAGCTCAGGAAGGATTAAAAGGTGTGAGTGATTGGTGCCATGCTAATAGTCTAATTCTAAACAAAGTGAAAACTAGAGCCCTGCAGTTCTATAACCGAAATAAGGATGAATCAACACCTCTTCTCAGGCTTGAGGGATCTAGTGTAAAGGTCGATGAAAATATAAAATATCTAGGAGTTACTATCAGCAACAACTAGAGCCCTGCAGTTCTATAACCGAAATAAGGATGAATCAACACCTCTTCTCAGGCTTGAGGGATCTAGTGTAAAGGTCGATGAAAATATAAAATATCTAGGAGTTACTATCAGCAACAACTTGAAGTGGCAGACTCACATTGACCTTATTTAAAAAAAAAACTTACTGCAGTTTGTTACATGATGAGCCGATTGCGAAGCTTACTCGACACCGTAATACTAATGAAGGTGTACTATGGCTGCTTCCAGAGCATAATTAATTATGGCATAACATTCTGGGGGAGCAGCCATAGCGCAATACGAGTGCTTCTCCTGCAGAAGAGGATTGTTAGAATTATATGCAATGAAAACTACCTGGTACATTGCAAACCTTTGTTTATTGAGACTGGAATACTAACACTCCCAGCTCTCCTTATCTTTGAGTCAGCTCTGATGGTTAAAAGAAGACCGGACTATTTCCAACGGAACCAACATATACATGGATACAACACAAGACGACATAATGACACCCATATACTGGCAGTGAGAACAGGACTGGCGCAAAAGGGGCCCAGATACTTATGCAGCAGGATTTACACAATATATTTCATACAACCATCTCCCAGAATAAATAAAAATATTGAAAGCATAGGCGCCTTCAAGGACCTACTGAAGAGACACCTACAACAAAAGCCATACTATAGCCTGCAGGAATTCTATGATGACAGTGTGTTCCGCACGGCCAACCAATGACGACCACGCAACCAATGACGACCACGGCGTTGTCGCGCTACTAGTGGGCTTTCTACAAGTATCAAGTATCTTCTTTTACAATAATTTGTTTATTACTATTCAATTTTGCTTTAGTGTAGCTATGTAATCTTCTTTCACATTAATTTAATTTACTGCTTTTGCCTCCAACGTTTAAAATCTTCATATTAGCATTCATATCAATATATTTATGGTTTTCTTCTATAAAGTGCTCCACAAAACTGATTATTAAGGAGTATTTTTTTATTTTAGAGCTTGAATGTGCTCCTGGAAAAAATAAATAAAGGGTGCTTTATATGTTTAATAACTTTTATAAGTAGCCCATGCAAATAAATAAATTTTGAATGGATATCCAAAATACAATACATGAATATAATGGAATACAAAATGAGTTTAATATTGAATTTTAAATTTAATAAAAAATCAATTAGTTATTCTTGAAAATATATTTCTTATTGCTTTTGGTCATCATCAATAAATATTGTTACTGGTGAAGAGCTGCAAAGCATCTTTGCAATCAACATTCAAATTGAAATAAATCATTAGTTCATTATTTCTTATGAGATTCAAAGATACTTTGCTCCTCTCATCTCTCCACTTATTATTCATCACCGAAAAAACCCTTTCCACAAATGCTGAAGTGGCAGGGATAGAGAGTAAATATGAAACCACTTTATACAAATTCTTGAACTCATCAGCATCACATACACTGAAAAAATGTAGCCAATATTTAGTTTAAATATGACAGTCTACTCCACTCTACTAACCTAAAATGTTTTGATTTCCTCGTACTTCATTATATAGTACTTTATTGAGCAAAATAAAGTATTTTTGCGTACTTTATCTTGCTTACAAAGTATGAATTACAAGACCTCGAAATAAAGTACAATACTTTATTATATAGTACGGGTGGCAACCCTAATCACGGCGCCTGGAGTCTATTATTTACTTAACAAATTCCTTTTAGACTGGCAGTGATAAGCTGGCGGGTTCCAATACTTTTAGTTGGCTAGTTAGCAGTTAGTACTGGAACTGTATGTTAGTGCAGGGAGCTTTTCCTTTGTTTTCCCTTTGAATAGTTTTAGTTTTGATCTTTCTTTTTTACTTTCGTTCTTTCTCTCTTACGTTCTAGCTTTATAATACGTTATAGGTAGCCTACATTTTTATTATAAATCTTAATTATAATTATAAAGCAAGAGGAACATCACCAGCATGTTTCAATGCTTGAACTGTGATGCCATATTTCATGGCAGGAGCCAATTTCTTGTCTACATCTCAAATAATAGAAATTGCACGGGAGTGAAATCTACGTACATCAGTGATGAGGTGAGTGTATTGAGATAAATTCACTTATTACAAATGGAAAAAAATTATTTTTTTAGTGTATATTCTTACAATAATAATTTATAAGATATTAACGAAATGTGATACTGCAATGTAAGTTGCAACCACACATTTGAACATTTTTAATCAAGACTAATAAACTACTATGACCATTCCATGAAATAAAAGTTCATTGTGCAAACAAATCGACAACCTTTTTCGTATTTATCTCTTCTTATTTTTTTTTAAATTCATACTATTGTTGAATGTAGTCATGCAGACACAATGCAGATTGTTCGCCAAGTTTTTATCAAGTAAGATTTTAATGAAATACTTGATTACATGATGGAGAATTGTAATGATTAGGTAGAAGTCATATTGACGATTTAAAAGTGAATTGAGTTATCAATAATTTATCATGAATTTGCAGAGCGTTCAATCAGTCTAGTAAGAAAGTTTTATTATCTCCACATATGGCTATCAATCCATCAACTCTCATATAAATTGAATAATTTCATGAATAATTGTTGATACCAATGTACCTAGAATACATTCTAGGTACCTTGGTTGATACGGTACTTCAAGAGAAAATTGCAATTATTATTGATGGAATTTTGTAATTTGATCAATATATAATAATTGTTGATAATATTACCATCGATATTACATAAATTAATAGGTACTATACGGCACCTTCCAATTTTTTATTAATTGACTATTAATTATATAAATAATTCATTATGGCCTTCATCACACATATAGGAGGGTTATACTGTAGTTATACGGTTATTATACTATTGTGCAATCTATTTATACCTTCTTAAAATTATTTCCTCACGCAATAAATTACAAATTTCAATTTCAAATTTTCTATCTTTTTCAGGAATCTGAAGTGACAATTGATGACAGTGACAAAGGCCCTAATTGGTCACCATCATTACTTAAAGGTAGGTGAAAAGTTACAATTTCCCATATTTTTCAATGAGAGTGTTCCTCACAAGGGCTCAAGTCATTTTGTAATAAGTTAAACTATATGAAATACAGAAAAAATTATGCCAAAATTTGAATTTTGGACAAACAGGATGGTAACTATATAGAACTGTAAGAAATAAATTATTATCTTGAAGTATTGAATATGTTTACATTTATATGTATGCATTGAAATTTGAGGTTTTCAGCCCAAAAATGAAGATCAGGAGTGTGGAGAGCTATTTTCATCATACACATGAGAAAACTCAACCTTTTTAATTTCCAACCGCTCATGCTTCAGCAAAGCTGTTGATGATGCAAGATTGAAGAATGGCCAATCACTTTCCATAAAAGGAGCAATGTCGCTTTGTGGCTGTGGCAAAGGAGAGGCTGAGGCAAAACATAGGGCTCTAGAAGATCCTATACCATATAGGAAAATTCAGGTACTGAAAAGTGCTCCATTCATTCTGCCGTGCAGTATGTGCATTGTACCTTGTCATTTCAGGCACAGTGAAGTCAATATTTGTACTTATATATATTTACATTAGCCTATTGGAGATCAAGAGTGAATAAAATAAGAATTCTATAAATGATTTATGCTGTCTTTTGTGTGTTACAGATTCTGCAATTCCATTGTCTGCAATGTCTACTCCTATAATTGAAGAGCAGATGAAAGAAGCTGTAGTTTTGCAAATTTCATTTTCGATGATGATGATGATGATGATGATGTGAGTCAAATTGTTTATCAAAATTATTTATGTTTGTAAACTTTTGTTGCTTACAACATTTTTATGAACTCACTTTCGTTCTTGTCTGTCTGTCTGTAACAGAGGTATTTAGTAAAAGCAATTTTCGACACCTTCCCGACTAGCCAGACTTGAAACTTCCAGGATAGGTCAGAATCCGATAATAATACATTCTTTTATCAACATTACTATTGATATAGAATATTTGCAAAAAGTAAAAACAAATCAGATAAATGTACCTATTGTGTTAACACACTCAGTCGAATTCAAACCTCAAGTTGAGATTGGCTAACTTGTTAAATTATTATAGGCCTATATTTTTCTGAATGTCAACATTGCAGAGGCATCTTCATAGACGAGTTAATAGATGGTCAACACTTTTCAATTGTCATTCATTGAAAATAAATATTAAAATAAATATTAAAATATTAATATTTAGACTATAATTTTTAGACTATAAATATTAAAATAAATATTAATAATAAAATAATTTTTTTTGATTTTTGCATGGATGCTTCAGCTTGAATGAGATAAGAATCAGCGAGTAATATAGGTAATATAAATTCTATACTCACTGATAAGAATATCCACCCAAGAGGTGGTATTTTTCATGCAGCACAACCTAATGCTATTTTGTTTGTCTGTCATATTCCACCATGTCCTTCCACCTACTCTTAAGACACTGACTACTGTTTCTAGATTAGTCACGACCAAATTTAACCTTTTTTTCTGTTCTAATTTTTGATTTTTGGAATCTTCAAATGGATCGAATTTTGTACTTGAATGTCCGCAGCAATATTTTGAATCTTTTTACTATGATGGAATCGTAGCTTAGGAGTTATATTCACTTTTTGAGCAGGCAATCTCCATGCTTGAGCCGGGCACTAGAGTCGTGCAAACAGAATATTATTGTTTCTAATAGATTAGAACAATCGTTCATAGCTCAAGAGTGAAGAGAGTCTTCTATTAGTACTATTTATTAACAAAAAACTACTATTAAAGTACTATTTATTGACTATATACTGATTTTCTTTCCAGAAGAATTCTCAATTTCAACAACTTCCGGCCACTTCCTCTTTCAACGATAAACTGTCGGTTCCTACTGCCTAAAACCTACTGCCTAGATAATATTTTTATATATTTATATTTCTTGTTTCTGCTAGAATGTAGTGGTCATCTTTCATTTATAATCACCCCTTCCATTACCAACACACAAGCCAAGGGCTCATGTGGGTATCACACTCCAGAAATAATACTTCGACACTGCAGTATTTCAGCACTTGTCTATAATAAACAATGACGATTTTCTAAGAAAAGAATAGTTTGAAAAAAATCCTAGTATAGCATAAAATAACATCAAACATATTTTTTGCAGGCTTCAAATAGATTGAATCAAGTTATTTTCAATGAGAGCATTTATTCAGAGGAGAGGAGCACAGAGGTGCGTGAAGTTACCTCGTTGTGAAGAACAAACCGTTGGGTGTGTACTTCAGCGACTCGAGTGACAGTTTGTATTGTAGCTCACAGGACTCTAATATTTTGTTATTGACCAAGGAGCTCAGCAAATCTGACAATGAGTGTACTGAGGATACAGACCGTTGGGTGTGTGTCATAACCCCCCATGTTAACCCCCACTCTCCTGTCGAATAATGTTGTAGGAATTTACTTAGACCGTGGGACTATATTTTATTATAGAACTATTGGACTATTGTGGATTTCCACATTTCTACATGAAAATAATCTTTCTTCACTTTGAGCCTACAAATTGAAATGAATTACATATTTAAATTCAAGTGCAATTATATTTGGGTTATTCTCTTTTCCATAGTTATTGTCTTGTTTAAAATTCACAATAATTTTATTCCACCGAAATATACATATATTTATATTAATTCTAAACATTCAAAATCAAAACGGAGTTTTCATCAGTCAAAAGCTTGTCAATAATCTTGTCAGTTTTATTTTTTTATAGTCATAGTTTACAACATACAATATAATTATGGTAATATTTCAGTCATGATTCTGAATGTGAATCTGAAGCTTGTTGCTTCGCTTTTCAATAGAAGAATACTATTAATTATTATTATTATTTATAATATTAGAATTATGAATAATAATAATAATCATTCTTGATAAAATCTTTTATAAGATGTATCTAATCTCTATCTAAAAAAAATTATTTAATAAATTGGAATTAATGGGGTTTATTAAAATTTATTTTCATTGGTGTCAACGTTCTAAAAATAAAGGTGGAACAATAACAATATTGTCAGTTCCACATAATTTATTTGAGCCAAACTTAAAGTTTCAATGCACTAGGGCATCATCTTCAGTGGGGCATCCATCATCTTTCTCAAAGAAAGATCTAAGATGGTCTCTATCTAAAAGACCACTCACTGAAGATAATGCCTTGAAACTTACGTTTGGCTCAAATAAATTATGTGAAACTGACAATATCGTTTTTATTCCACCTTAATATGGAGAAATTCCACAATATCTCTGTTCATAGTGTATAAGAGATGCTTTGATGTTTACATGAGTATAATTAATTGTGGATTTAAGTGAAATTTTTAATACTTTTGGCGATTGTGAAGGAAGATTTTTATTTTGAAATTAATTAATCTGATAAATTCAAAATGGTAGTAGATATATTTTTTTGGACTCAAAATAGTGTGTGAATTAAGTTATAATTTTTACATAACCTCTAGACTGTGTATTCCAAATCGAGGTTTTGAGTAGTTTTGGGCTCATGGCATAGCACACTAAATTATTGATTTGTACTTGTGTATTTTACCTAGTCAGAAATATTATATTGACTTCAATCTAATTTGCTAAAAGGAAAAATTTATAATGTAATTTTTTCTATTGTCTATCTATTTTGAATAGATTATTGGACTAGTTGACTACTAAATGAAGTCTTTGTTGCAAAGTGTTTTTCTAAAGTTTGTAAATCTTATAAGTGTGTTGACATTACTGAAATTTTCTTTCCAAATTCAGACTGGCAAAATTGTCCAAATATATTTTGAATAAGCTAACATCAGACGAGAATATGAGCTACCTAATTTCTTATACCAATAATTGATATGCCTGTCCGTAACTACTAGTAACATACTTGAACTCACATGAAATGTTTCATCTATAAGATAGTTTTCAAATATCCGTAGCAGTTTGCTACCAATACCTATATTTTCGAAATTTATAATTCACTAAGATAAGTTGTCTTGCAAAAATTTTGGTAGAAGGCAAATTTATTGATGTTGAATTAAATGTTTTGTTTTTTACTTTTATATTTTATTAATCTTTTTTAATTCCAATATTCGATATTTTATACATCTAGGCCTGAATCTACCATCATTATTATCTATAGGGCTTCGAATCTGCAATAAAAAATGTGCAATTCTTGAGAGGTAAAAATCGTATAAAATTGTGCATTTCGAAAAAAATGACCAAGGTTATTGGATAAACTTTTATCATACGACTTGTTTTTTGGCTGATTCATGTGCCTTTCTCAATATTGTCTTTTTTGTTTGATGACAATAGAATCCTTTTGATTGATTTCCTTCCAGTGGTAATAAGACAAAAATGTGCACATTAATACCCTCTATTCCCTAATTTCACTTCTGTTTTGATTTTTACTGTTAGGTTTGCATTTGATTTTCCAACAGTTAGTAGCTGGATTCTACATATTATTTTTGTCTTTTTCAAACCCTTGCCATTCGCTTATCATGTTTAAAATCTAGTTGTTTGATATATCATCTGAGATGTCTATGATTATTTTCTGCATCTATGTGATACAGTTTTGGCTATCTTTCCATTAAGATTAATCCACTTTTTTGTAATTCACTTTTTTGTTCCATGTATTGAGCTAAGATAGGTTCTCAATCAGAAAAAGCTGTTTCCTGTTTAGCACTATGTATCTATTTTAAACACTATGTTAGTATTTATCAATCTATAATTCATTTCTATTGTTGGGCTTGGCATACTACTGCATATTTTATATCATTAAAAAAATGTTCTCTACAAGGCCAATTCAATGCTTTAGAGAGAGAGATGGAGGATGCCGGTATCCTGTTTCATAAAAACTAATAACGCGTGCATTGGTGTTGAATTCTAGCTATTGAATGAAAAAATTCTTCCTTTTTACTTTCCTTGCCCCAATACCATAGGTATTAGGATAAAGTATTGCTTTCCGAAAAAATTAAGGTAACCTAATTTCATGTTTTCTATACGTTTCAAGGTCCCCTGAGTCCAAAAACATTATTTTTGTGTGTTGGTCTGTGTTTGTGTGTGTGGGTGTGTGTGTGTCTGTGAACACGATAACTCCACTCCTAATTAACCGATTGACTTGAAATTTTAAACTTGGCGGATAATTACTAAAAATCCATGTTTTTCTCGGTTATCTCGAAAATGGCTCCAACGATTTTCTTCAAATTTATACCATGGGTAGCTATCTATAAGCCCTATCAACGGACATGAGTCTCATTTCTGGGAAAACTGCAGGAGCTCCAATTTTTTGTGTGGGACTCAAATTCAATAAAATTCAATTTAAAATGGCGGATAATGGCTAAAAACCATGTTTTCCACGGTTTTCTCGAATACGGCTCTAACGATTTTCTTCAAATTTATACCCTAGCTATTTATGAGCCCTATCAACTGACATGAGTCTCATTTCTGGGAAAATTGCAGGAGCTCGGTAATATTCCTGAGAGGAATGAATTTTGTTAGATTTCTATCACGATTTTCTCAAAAATGACTTGACCGATTTTTTTCAAATTCATACCCTGTATAGTTATATATCAGCTCTATCAACTGGCATGAATCTCCTCCCTGAGAAACTTATAGGGGGTCCACCCCATCCTTGAGAAATTTACTTTGTAACCTCCTTCTCGTGCGCTAGGTTGGTAGGTAGAGCAGTTTATTCAAAAGAACACATGTCGATTTTTTATTTGTAGAACAGCTGTTTTGACAACTTTTAAAAAATCCTCAAATTTCATAATTCAAACAAAGGAAAATGTTCTCTGAACACAATAACAATAGTATAATCGTAGTTTTAATTATTTAGCCGCCAATCGGCATTATGTTATTCCCCTAAATTATCCTCGTCTAAGAATGAGGCTTATAGATCAATGAGCAAGGAAAGTTGTGTGAGTGTACCACACCAGATTTTTACTCTCCTTGCCCTATTACCATAGGTAAGGAAAGTATTGCATTCCAAAAAAATTAGGGTACCGTAATTTCAAGTTCTCTATACGTTTCAAGGTCCCCTGAGTCCAAAAACATGATTTTTGGGTGTTTGTCTGTATGTGTGTGTGTGTGTGTGTGTGTATGTCTGTGAACACGATAACTCCATTCCCAATTAACCGATTTACTCGAAATTTTAAACTTAAGGTCCATATACCATGAGGATCTGACAATAAGAAACTCAATAAAATTCAATCCAAGATGGTGGAAAAAATGGCAGATAATTACAAAAAAACCATGTTTTCCACGTTTTTCTCGATTTTCTTCAAATTTATACCATGGATAGCTATTCATAAGCCCTATCAACTAATATGAGTCTCATTTCTGGGGAAATTGCAGGAGCACCGTAATATTGTTGAGAAAAATGGCGGATGATGACTAAAAAAAAAAACATTTTTTTAACGGTTTTCTCGATAACAGATCTAATGATTTTCTTCAGATTTATACCATGAATTCATAAGCCCTATCAACTGACATGAGTCTCATTTCTGAGATGGCAACTCTCAAAGTGTAGGAACTGTTGAGTGTGGGCGGATTTGGTGAAAGTATTGGTGGATAAGGTATTGGAGTTGGAAAGGATTACATTGACATCTAGGAAGTTGATGGAGGATCCAGAAATATTCCTGGTATTATATACATATATATATATATATATATATATATATATATATATATATACAGGAAACACTTTAAAGTTTTATAATACAAACAGGAATAGGATACACATGACATGGATAGATTAAAAACACTTAAAAACTTACATTTTAACGAAAATTTTCGGTGGCTGGGCCCCCTTTGTCAATCAAACAGGAAGTGAAGTGGTGCAGATTTGAACATTCCAACGGTCGTGACCACAGAGATGCGGTAGAGATGTTGTGTAGACCATAGAGCACAGACGAACGGAGGCGCACTAATTGAAGGAGCATTATGGGATTAGTTGGTGGGCTATTATGGGTTACAAGCAGGAGATTTCAAATTTTCGTTAAAATGTAAGATTTTAAGTGTTTTTTAATCTATCCATGTCATGTGCATCCTGTTTATATTTATATTATAAAACTTTAAAGTGTTTTATAACATGACATGGATATATTAAAAACACATAAAAACTTATATATATATATATAATATATATATATATATATATTACATTTGAATTTATATTACAACTTTAAAGTGTCTTCTGGTATGTGATATATATTATATATATATATATATATATATATATATATATATATATATATAAATTAAAACAGGAGACACGATATAAATAGATTGAAAAGACTTAAAAACTTACATTAGAAATGGGGGAAATTTTCGGAGACTGTGTCTCCTTCCTCAACCGAGAAGACTCGGTTGTGTGAGAGAGAAGACTATATATTTATATAGTAATATAAATTCAAACAGGAGACACAAAACAAAAATATATTGAAAACACTCAGAAACTTACATTGAAAACGGAAATTTTCGGAAACTGAGTTTCCTTCCTCAACCGAGCAGTGAGTGGGTAGCCTACAGTTTGAAATCAAATGGTCGTGACCACAGAGTATGCATGGGGAGTCAATTGTAGCAGCAGAGATCACAGATTACACGGTGCAGACGGATGTAGAGAAAAAGGGTACAGATTCAGGGGACATTATGGGGTATTTAGGGGGCGGTTACAAACGAGATATTTAAGATTTGAGTGGGTTATGAATAACGAAAGGTGTAGCTTATGAATTGATAGAATAGAGGAGATTTAAAATTGGAAATCAAAAAACAATCAGACTAAAATTGGAGAAAGGAATTGTAGAATTGAACTTAAATGAAATTTATTTTTCATTTTTATTGAACATTCCTAAGCTACACCTTTCCTTATTCATAACCCACTCAAATCTTAATATCCCGTTTGTAACCGCCCCCTAAATACCCCATAATGTCCCCTGAATCTGTACCCTTTTTCTCTCCATCCTTCTGCACCATGTAATCTGTGGTCTCTGCTGCTACAATTGACTCTCCATGCGTACTCTGTGGTCACGACCGTTTGATTTCAAACTGTACCATGCACTGCTTGCTCGGTTGAGGAAGGGAACTCAGTTCTCAAAACTTTCCGTTTCTAATGTAAGTTTTTAAGTGTTTTCAATCCACTTATGTCTTGTGTCTCCTGTCTTAATTTATATTACAAACTTTAAGTGTCTTATATATATTATATATAGTCTTATATATATATATATTATATATATAAATTATATATATACCTATGAGTATATATTTACCTGATGAGTGTCGCATAAGGGACACACTATTTTTCCTCACCCACCATTATAGCATAATAATTATAATATATCGAAATCTCTCACTCCCGCTCAACCACATCACTCTCTCACACATACCCTTTCCTTCGGTCTCTCTCTCTCTCTCTCTCTCTCTCTCTCTCTCTCTCTCTCTCTCCATCTCTCTCTCTCTCTCTATCTCTCTCTCTCTCTCTCTCCCTCTCTCTCTCTCTATCTATCTATCTATCTCTCTCACACACACATGATAATGAACTGGAACGCAGATTTCGGTCTTTGACACTAATATCATGCTTTAGTTAGATCAATAATATTTCAATATTCAACTGGAAATTACTGAGATATTGCAATTATTCGAATGCTAATGAATTTATTATTAATAAACAAAAATCCAAATTAAATGCTGTAATTCACCCCGAAGACATCTGCTACTGCAAATATCTACAACAGGGATTTAATTTAATTTATAATTTATTATTAATATTTAATTTGGATTTTCAATCAATAATAATGATAATTAATTCATTAGCATTTGAATAATTGCAATATCTCAGTAATTTCGATCTGTAGACTGGCTGGCCGCTATGGCTTTGTACAAAATGAGCGCTGCTATCCAGAGATTGTCAGTTTGGTGTAAGGGTAAGCATTCCTGACCGGCAATTAGGAGGTACTGGGTTCGATTCCTGGGCTGACAAATAATTTTTGAATTTCCATCAATCTGTTTACCCTGTTGTCAATATTTGCAGTAGCTAAAGTCTTCGGTGTGAATTACAGCATTTAATTTGGATTTCAGTTTAATAATAATAATTAATTCATTAGCATTTGAACTAGTAGTTCTGTGAACAGTAGACCTCGTGCAGTTATAAACCACAGCCTCCTCTTATACTGTCCATCAGAGTAAATCCTTTCTGTATATTGTGTCGGCGAGATATCGGTGTGATATCAAATGTCTAATGGCTGTTGGGGTTGGTGTATCAAAAATGCTAACATCAAAAGCTAATCTCCTTCAAGAAATACTGGTAACAGGACAGCCTGAGTTCAAAGCAGAGAAAGTTCGAGAGAATACTATGTTTTTTTAGTTATTAATTGCATGCGTTATTGCACTCAATCAATAGTTCATTTAATAGTGTATGAAAATTGCATTCAATGAGGCATGCAATTAAAAGTCTACACAGCTGCTGATTTTTTATCAAGTTACATTGAGATATTGAATTGCATGCATCATGGCATGCAATTTATAATCCACACAACAGCTGATTTATGATGAATTTTTTTATAGTCTGAATTTTACTCTATGAAGGAGGCTCCTTTTTTCTTTTATATTATCCTTGAAATGCAAAATTTCCAAAAACCTTTTATATACGTCGACGCACAATTTAAAATAGAATAGAATAGAAAAAACGTTTATTGAATAAATAAGCTACCTTGAGAGAACCTCAGAGAGGCTGCTTGACAAGGTACTATTATACAAAACATGTAAATTCAAATATAAATATACATATATCAGTGAACTTTACATTTCACATAACATTTAAATTCACTTATCAGTTTATTACACTGTTAAATTTACTTACAAAATTTACTCGACTGTTGAAATTATCATGATATTAATTAATTGTTGGCTCAGCTCTCAAAAATCTGAAGTGTTATAATATATAGTCAACCTGAACTTACATTCCGAAAATAGAACAGAATGAATTTCAACAATACAATACATTAATAATGAGTTACGTTATGTTACATCTAAAGTGTAATTATTCAACCAGATCTTTAAATTTCTTTTCAACAGGCGCATATTAACAAACTCAGCACAATTATCGGGTAAATCATTGAAAGTGTTTGGTACAATGTAGATTAAGGTGTTTTTGGCTAAATTATTCGAAGTAAATGGTACAACATACCTCTCATTCCTCAAATCATATCGATTAACTTCCATAACTAAATATTTTTCGCAGAAGTAATTTTCTAAAATCAAAGTAAACAAAAATATACCTTTTATATTCAAAACCTTGCATCTATTCAAAAGGTTCTCTTATGAAATATCTCCTTGAGAATTGCTGACTAAGCGTAAAATCTTCCTCTGTACCGAAGATATTCTCCTAAGATAAACATTGCTAGCAAATCCCCAACCTTGCAATCCATATCTCATAACAGACTCTCCCAAGGCTATATACATCATCCTCTTCACTTTATTGGATATTAAATCTTTAATATAATACATTTTGGCCAATACCTGTTTGAGTCTATTACAAACATTTTTTATATGGATATCCCAACGAAAATGACTGTCAACTGTTACTCCTAAATACTTATAATTTATACAATTCGATATAAACTGACAATCTCTTGTACATATGAAAATATCTTGCTCCTGCAGTTGGAAACATTCACAGCAATTGTGCTTAATTTTGGGTTAACTAATTCTTTTCATGTAGGATGAGGTTATATGTAGCACCTTGGTTTTGAAACATTTATATTTAGACAATTATTATGAGACCATTTAGCTAGAGTATTGGTATCATGTTGTAACCGGGTATCGGCCACATCTAACGATTTATGAGAGGAAATCAACAAAATATCATCTGCAAACATAAAAATCTTACAGTGAATCAAATATCTAGGTAAGTCATTTGTGTAAAGTAAAAACAGCAAAGGTCCCAGGACTGATCCTTGAGGCACTCCCACATTTGAAGTCCTCTCTTGCCTTGAATAGCTCCCAATTTTAACAACAAATTTTCTATTCTCCAGATAACTTTCAAATAACCTGAGTACAGGTCCTCTTATACCAACACTAGATAGCTTTTGTAATAAAATTTTATGATCTTTAGTTTCGAATGCTTTTGAAAAATCTATAAAAAGACAAAGGTTATGAACATTATCCTTCAAGTTACCATATATATAATTAGAAAAATTTGACAACAATTTATTTGTACCTAACCCTTTCATAAAACCATATTGAAAATCATTGATGATATTATGCTTTGCAGGAATAAAATTAATCCTCCCGGAAATATATTTTTCGAAATTTTTTTCAAAAATTGCTAATATGGCAATTGGCCTAAAATTCTTAAAATTAGAGAATTCACCATTTTTATGGATAGGTCGAACAACAGAAACTTTCATAAGGTCAGGTATACTTTGGAATTTGATAATTTTATTTATAAGCGATTGTAAAAATGAAACCATGTCTTCCTTCAAGAACAATATATCTTTTAACCTTATATTATCAAAACCAGGTGATTTATTTCTATCAATTTTTGCCAGTTCTCTACTCACAAATTGCGCTGATACTAAAGGTAAATAGAAACTACAATTGATAGAGGAATCTTCTACATCACCTAACGAAAACTTAAATCCGCAAGAATGAGTAATATCTTGAACATTAAAATAGAAACTCTGAGCGAACTCATTTGCCATATCTTGTGTTTTTGTATGAGACATATGCTTCATAATTATATTTTCTATCGACTTACTCCTAACGGTTCCCAACAGGCCATTAACAAACCCCCATATTTTTCTCATATTACTCCTATGACCTTTGAATCTACGCTTGAAATAGAATTGTTTTTCTCTCTTTATTTTCAAATTCAACCAATTCCTATATCTATTATATTCAATCCTATCAATATTTGATTTTGTTCGTTTCCATTTCTTGAAGAGCATATCACGCTTATTTATTTATACAATTTAACAAATCCCTATTCATCCAGACTTTCTTGAATTTAGAGACATGTCTTGAAAAATCATTAAAATTGAAGTGTAAAATACTCGAGCTGTTCATGTAAATTCAGTTGAAAATTTTGGTTATTTCATTATAAATAGTTGTTGGATTATCTATAGACTAAAAAACCTGAAAATCAATATTACTCAGATTTATTTTAACTTGATTTTCATTAATTGATTGAGTATCATTTGAAGCAATATATTCAGAGGAAACATAACTTCCCAAAAGCTGCATGGCTATCATAAAGTGATCAGATATACGAGTTTGAACTACACCGGACAATATATTTTCATGGACACCATAAACATAGAAATGGTCTAAACAAGCCCTGACAAAATGATCCCTATAGAAAGCCTCTCTAGTTATATTGTAAATGCATTTGAAAAAACCATGCTCACATAATAAGTTCTCATATGATTCCACCTTACTATCGTAAGATAAATTTTCTATATCAATTTATGTCACCCCCAAATATAACAGGATTCCCATTCTTTGCACATTTAATTGCACTTTCAATTCCTCTAGAAACTGGAGAATACTGTTATTAGGAGGTCTATACACAAATATGAGATTGAAACTTTTACCGCAGTTCATTTTCAAAACTCCTTCAATACACTCATAAGAAAGAGTAGAATAATTCATGTTAGTAAAGGCTAAATTTTTATTAACATAGATGATTATACCTCCTCTTTTCTGTTGAACCCTCAACTTAAAATACATATTGTATCCTTCTATATTGAATAGTGATACTTCATCATCATTATTTAAACCTACTTCGATCAAGACTAGAACATCAAAATTTACATTAGATATCTGTACAACCAATTCATCGAAATGGCTCTTGATACCAGCGATATTAAGACAATATAAAATTAGATCAGTAGGTTTTTCCTGATCATGTAAAAATTTAACTCGTGATCTTTCCCAGTCAATCAATGAATCAAAGTTCTTGTTTTCAATATGAAAATCTATTTCATCCGTCATTACGAGAAGTCCAAATAAGATAGAAAGAATATGCTAGAATACCTACAAGTAATTTTCTTATAATAAATTATTAATACCAGCTGATATTTCATAGTACTATATTATATTTAAAAAGGAACATACCTGTCAAATTCAATGAAAATCTATTACTGCGTTTCGCCATAAATGCGCAACATATAAACATTTAAACGTATAAACATGAAGAGAAACGCCAAACCGTCGACTTGAATCTTAGACCTCACTTCGCTCGGTCAATAATTACAACATTTCAATAATTGCCATCTGTACAATAATTGTAGGTTGGAAACGTAATTGAATATTTATTATAATAAAATATTAATCTCATTTTCCCGGTGGTCTAAACTCGTTTTTTGATAATAAGCCTACCGTTTAAGAGCCATCACTAATAAATACGTCACTTAGTATAAATACAGAAGGAAAAAATAATAAACCTTATTCCGGGCCACTTTCCCATTAATTCTAAATTTTCGTATATGTGTGTGATATAAACGAAATTTGAATTTGAAATCACATTTTTTGAAAAATGTACATTTTTAATTACGTGCTTATTCTAGGAAAATTGAAACCCCTTTCTTAGCTGGCATCTAGAAATGAGAAATATGTTGACCGATAAATACAAACAATTTGGATGTAGATTAGGCGATTAGGCCTTGTCTAAAGAATTCAGCTTATAGTCTGTTATACAATAAATGAGCAATTCAATTCATAAAATCTTGGTAGTCATCTTATGAATTGTGTAATCATTCATCAAATCAGTCTTATCAAGTCATAATTATCATCACCCATTACAATTGAATAAATTAAGTCATACATTGAAAAAAAACATAAATTATTTATAAGCTCACAGCACTGAATATTATATTTTCAACAATTTGAAAATTAATTTACGTAATAATAAGCATTTTCATTCAGAATCAGATTTACTGCGTTTTTTAATTTATAAAGAGGCAAGTTTCTTACAATTTAAGATAGTGGCAGATTATTGAACATGGAGTACACTAAATAGGAATAAATTTCAAGCTCTTACTCAATCTGACATTAGGAGTTAGAATACTCTAGTAGTCCACATAACAGTAGACCTCACTGAACATCCTTTGCAATGTGGTAACGAGAATATTCAGCCATCTACTAGAAATAAAGTCATTGTTATAATATCAGGGCTTTTTTAAAATGTTTGCCAATGGTCCCACTAAGAAATCTGATCAGGCTGGTTGGAGACTTCCAATCATACGATCATATTACATTACATTACATTACCAGGGCTACCAGACATCGTTTTGCAGTCGTCGTCAATATACTATATCATAATGGAAAAAGTAGAACTTTGATATGAAAGTAATGAACTTACTTTTTTACAAATAAAATCTATTGGTGTGCAAATCTAAATGTTGCACTACTTCAATCCTGTAAAAATGAATATATATAATACTTATACTGAATTGATGGAATCCCAAGTCCCATTGCGCTTATGATAATTTTAAATGTTACTTTATTAACTCAGTAAGTTCAGAAAGTTATTGTTCAGTTGAATCAGAGCTACGATTTAGAAGATGATTTCGGAATTATCAAGTGGCACTTTTTGTTTTTCACTGGGATTTTCATTTTGTAACATGTAGAAACGCTTGTAGAACAACAATCTGTTAAAATTTTTATGGGAAAGATTTCATGAGGAAAATGAAGTTTTTCATTGACATTATTCTTTGTGACTTGGGACGCCATGATAAATCTTGGCATCTAAAGCTGCGTTTACACCAAAGTTATTAACAAAATGTTAATAACTTAATCCCTATGGTATATAGATTCTTATAGATTGGCACTTATGTTACGGCACTTATGTGGCACAGATATGTTCATCATGTGTATGATCAGTTATTTTCAATCTGATAGAATCTATAAGGAATCTATAGAATCTATTGGTGTTGACGCAGCCTCACTCTGTGACTGCCTAAAGTTAATTTATCAATTTGAATTTACAATTTGAGACGGCAGCTCGGAAAAAGATGACAATGATTAGCTCATATAATTAGATAATAATCATTTTTCAGGTGGTATTGGTTGCTATGAAGATATCTGGGTGTTTATCAAATAAATTCATAATAATTAATTATTTGAAAATTGGTATTCTGGGGCATCTTATTCAACTATCAAGCTCTTTCAGTTTTAATTTGTTTTTTTTTCGGTAAGAATGGAGTGTGGAGAGTGAATAACTGTGATAATTGTGTTTTTATAATGGAGTGTATAGGGAGTAATGTGGGGAACGCGCCACCTTAGTCCTCCGACACACCCAGAACCTGACAGGAGTGGACAGCGACTATCTCATCCATCGACACCGTACGCCAGCGACAGGGAAAGACTGTTTTGAAAGAGTCTCGAATTGGCGTGTGCGTTAGGCGCCAAAACCGGACAC
Source organism: Nilaparvata lugens (assembly GCF_014356525.2). NCBI lineage: Eukaryota > Metazoa > Arthropoda > Insecta > Hemiptera > Delphacidae > Nilaparvata > Nilaparvata lugens. The sequence goes on from NC_052518.1 coordinate 52,090,729, forward strand.
TTTTACATTCGTACAGACACGACAAAGTCAGACACATCGAATCTCTGACACTTCCAAAAGGTATACTTCTTGGACGGACTGTACTACGCAGAGCTGTCTGGGTTTTCAAACAATGGTTATTGTTCTGATGGATCCCCACATGTAGGCTATTCTTAACAAGACCATTGACAATTTATTTCTGAAACCTATCACTCTTTTCTATCCCTCTTCGTAGTAATATCAGGCGATGACTTATCTTGTAACTGTATAATTCGTTATATAAATCATTCCTATTTTGTGCAGTTGTCTCTCTTTTCTGCAGTTATTTCTCTGCAGAAACTTCTCGATAACCTCTATAATTCGTAGTTTTGCCATCAAAAACACTGTAACTAGTATTCCTATAACGATGAATACACTAGTATGCCATAGTAACTGATAACTCCGCTGAATTCAGCTGATTAATATACGAAACTTACATCAACTCGCTTTCTTTAATGTCTGTCTGCCTGTCTAGGTATTGTTTGTTTTCAACATAGCCCACCAACATGTATTAGTAATACAACTTGTGATAGCAATACATTTAACGTTATAGTAATTGGTATTATTAGTTTAGGGATTTTGAATTCTGATTGTGAATTATTCACCCATACGGAGTGAACTTTAAAGTTCTATGGATTCAAATATAATAATATAACTAGAGACACCCTTGGTTGAAGAACTCGCTCATGAACGGTTGTATTGATCTCTGAAATCTTTTACAAGTATGTCAAATTAATATTTAACAATATTTTCTAATATCCATTCATACAGGCTATATCATGAATTAATTATGGGTAATTATGGGATCAGTATCCATGATATATTTTTTCGTATTTTATTTTATCAGCCTCGATATTGCAGAGCTTGATATATAATTCGTCACCCTCCAAAATTCCTATTAAATGCTTGGTCCCGTAAGCTACAAATTATAGTGGTTCTACTGTGTTGAATGTAGTCTACTGGGGGGTTAATATACTCGAACATTGAGAATTTTGAATATAATAAAATTTTTCAGTATTGTTTTTCATTTCGAATGTCATTTTCAATACTGGAAGATATACAGTTATCGTTTCCCAAAAAAGCGGGAAAATGTTATTTTTTCATGATCATATTTTGATGATTAATTTTTCTACGTTTTAACGACGGGATTTGCTTTTGTCAGTTTATGTACGTTGGCATGTTTGTAGATTAGCTTTTGATGATTACAGCTTGGCACTGCTCTCGGTTTCATTCATAACAGGTAATATTGTCATCGTCAATACACGCCAATCAGTCATTGGCCGTTTCAACACTTACCGATTTCTCGTCACGGTACCGGTTTCTTTTTTCCGATGTCCGAAGGGCTAATTGGGGTGACATATTGACAATGAGATCTGTTAAACAATGAGATCTTATAAACTTTATAACTACTGTACAAGCTCTACTGTTCACAGAACTACTAGCTACAAGTATTCAACTACAGAAGTCGGAAATAGACATTTCATTTTACTTATGGTAGACACCCACCCTTATCTATCTACTTCACGTCTATGAATATAACAATATCAAAGGATAGAGTTGAAAGTACAAAGGCATAGAGATGGAAATTTAGAAGTAAATGATTTGTTATAATTCAATTACCCAGGTGTATTAAAACTGACTACTTTAGCATTTACCTGATTACCGCAATCATTATGTTACAAATTCAAATTTGCGTTGCGTTGCTGACACTCGGCTGCTCTCTGCAACTATTTTCTCGAATCATGCAATAACTTTAAAACATGACGTCAACAAACTTGGTGACTCAACACATCTGTCTCGTTTTCAACTGACAATGGCAAACTCTCTCGATCAGCTGTTTTCAACTGACGATGAAAAACTCTCTTGATCAACTGTATTCAACTGACGACGGAAAACTCTCTGTCAGCTGCTACTCGGTTGATGAATATTATTACCTGATCATTTTTAAGTTCCCTCAGTGAGTTATCCTAAACATGAGTCCTAATTAAAATGATGATTTTCGTATCACAAACTCACTATATTTCAAACTATATACTATGTTTCAAACTTAATCAAAATCGTTAAAGCCGTTTTCGATTTCCATCAGACATACTGACAAACAAACTAACAAACAGAAATGGAATACGATGGTAAATACGTCTATAGTAACATCCATATGGGAACGTCTGTTATAGTAGACTGCATAAAACAAACCGATGTTAGTTGGAAGAGCTGAGTACCTCCTCACCCCTTACCATAAACTTTGCCAATTCTTCAGGTGTACTGTATTATGAAAATATCAATATTAATTCTCACTTATAATCAGCTGCGGACGAAGTTGATCAAATCTTATTTGGCAACGTTGCATTTACCCTCATGAGACTATTTTCATACGGTCTTGTATATTTAAAATAATGTATAATATAGTGAACAACCAATTCATTTTTAAAGTAATTTATTATAATATATATGGGATGAAAAATAATTGAGAGATTATAAACTACCTAAAACAACTTGGACAACAAAATAAATAACTTAGAATATATTCTTTTAAATTGGTGCAAGTTCCACATCATCCGCCTCTTGCACAACGGCGGTATCACCAATCCTAAAACTCGCAGCCGAGGACCAACTGCTAGAATAAAATAATAATAATAATAATGATAATAATAACGAATTAGAATATCCAATGAATTATTATTATTATAAATGTATAACAAATTCCGGCCCGGGCAAGATATGTTTCTCATACCACTCCCGTGTTTCGGTTGGAAACGTTAAACTGCCAGTCCCAGCTGCCTGGAAACAGTCGTTAGGTCATGTCAGAGGCCTTGAAATTGATCAGTCATAAGGGGGACAGTGAAAAGGGGGTCCTAAGCCCCCCTCAAGGATCAGATAAATAATGAAAATGCGGGTCTATCTACACGAATCCTTAGAGTCTCATGAAAATTAAATACTTTTTTTTAACAGCAGTAGTATAGTTCCTTCTACAGTATAAACAATGTAGCAAAATTGCCTTGAAAGTATGGGTACAGAGTAATAAAGAATATATTTTTCTCTGTGGTATAGTTTGAATACAGAATGGGTACACTTATTGATCAGAGCACAATAAGTGAGTTATTGAATAAATTTCAATGTGAGAATTAACAGGTTGCAAGATGTCACAGTGAAAGCAAGACAAAGGGCACAATCAGACAATCAAATGTATGTAAAGAGTTGTTGAGAATTATGGGAACAGCTTGATGTATCTTTAGCTTTCTAACTAAAAGTTATTTTCCAATAAGAATATTTTCCCCAATGAAATTGTCATTGTAACAGAAAAATTTATCTTTTTCCATGATTTTTAAGAAATCTGTTTTGGTGTATTCCTACTTTAGGGCCTCTCTGTAGACCTAAATTTCTAATAAATATTTCATGATTGAATTTAATAAGTAATAATGTATAATATGTCTGTATTGATACTTCAACCACATTCATATAAAACTGGAAAAAAATGAAGCATATAATAACATCTTCGAATGTAACGTTTATGGGGAAAAACCCAGGTCCCTCTATCCTTTGGGGGTATTCCTCCCCCCCACAATACCTCTTGGTTTTTGCCCCACCCCTCCCTAGCAGTTTGGTGAAATGGCGCCACTAAAGTTGAATGAAATCAACTTCAATTATTGTATGGTAATTGTATGGCAAGATTACGATACTTATGAGCTCTACTTAGAAATGGATGGTGAAACAAGATAATTGAACTGGAATGTAATAAACTGTGATATTTTTATAATTATATAAAAGAAATTAAGCCATACATTACAATCATTGAGAGAAAAACTAATAAGATGCTTATATTATCTTCTCAAATCTTGATACATTAACAATACACTACCGGTAATTCACGAGTAAATACTGATGGGGTCGATTCCAATGAACAAATTATTTAAATGAAATGGTTTATTTAATTATTTAAACGATTTAAATGAAATGGTTGTTTACTTCTAAATGTCTATACTTGAGAATTCTGTTAATTTCGAACAGAGCTCACTTTCACGGGGTTTTCTCAGATGATGCAGCAAATATTGCTTAATTATTATTGCCAATTAATAGTGTTTTCCAGAAAATTACTAATCCCATAAATGTCTGTTAATTAAATGATATGTTATGGAGTTCCAAATATTATAATATTTTCGCATTCCCATCTTTTTTTTCATATTTTAAATCGCTTCATTTGGGTCACTCGTTGTTTAGTCGAATATAGTATTTAATAGTATTAAATACTCTGGCAAGTTCACTTCTGGGTCACTCGTTGTTTAGTCGAATATAGTATTTAATAGTATTTAATACACTGGCAAGTCTCAAACAAAAGGAGACATGTCGAGATGCCTTCCGTCATCTCGGCATCATGACGGTGAACAACATCTACAATATCATGGAAGTCATCACCCATGTTAGCCGACTAAATCTCCAAAGAGGCACAGATGTTCATAAATACGTCACTAGGCAGGCAGACAACTATGTACTCCCAAGGCACAGGACTGCAATCTTCGAAGAGAAACCTTCATACGTGGGCAGAAAACTGTGGAATCATCTACCGGAGAAGATAAAGAGGCTGGATTGTGTGACATTGAAAAAAAGACTTAGTGAGTTTCTCAAAGGAAGGCCCATGTACGAACTATGTGAATTTCTTGAAACAGGAGACAGACTGGCAGTGAACAAAAATATAATTGTGAATACAAACAATTCAAATATATTTAATTATATATATATTTTTTTTATTCTTGACAACAATTGCTATTCTTGAAGAATATGTAATAAAGAATTTTGACTATTGACTATTATTCAGGTATATAGCTATCACATAAATCTCTCTTAGCAGCGACTACATAAACGCTTAACATAGGTTGCTAGGGAACGATAATAATAAGAATGTGATGAATAATCTATCCTGTTCTAGGCGAGCAATATTTCTGTATCACAGATATCCAAAAACTTCAACACTAAAATGTGAATATCTTTGAAACGGTGGTTTGATACATTGATGAACGATTTCCACCATTCATTGTCTCTTGAAATTCTTTATTTGAATCTTGTATTAAAAGAAAATGTTTAATCCAATGTGGCGGAACGAAGATGGCAGACCTAAATTATGAAGCTACCTACAGAATTTTTTTTAATTTGAATAGGAATCCCAGTGGAGCCCACTGTCAAATTATCTTGGGAAAAGGAACATCAAACTGTTTTCCTATTAATATTACGCTGTAGGCCTACGTGAATCCATAGAACTTCATAGGTTTCTCCGTATGGGTAGATGATTCAGAATCAAAATTCAAAGTTTGTCAAATTAATAATACCAACGACATAGCAACTGCCATCACAATTTGTTTCATTAATATTATGCGTATGCTTCTGAATTGAATTGAATTGAATTGAATCGCTGCCTTTATTAAAAACCTAGGAGGGCGAAGTTAGGGCGCAGCCGGCCCTCTCTTACACTTAACCCTCCATACAATTCTAAGTTACAACTAAAACAACATCATAAACAATGAACTAAAGTAAAAGAAAACAATAACTTAGAAAATTTACAAGAAAAAATATATATAAATATAATAACTATATTTAATTTTTTATTATATTATAATTATTTATAATTATATATAAATATAATAAAAAAAAAAAAGAGAAAACTCGAACTCCTTTCGAATTTGAGTACGTAAAGGTGGTTATGCAGAAAGGAAGAAGAAAGATAATACTGAAAGATAATAGTCAGGCAGACACTCAGGAGCAAGTTATTTTGTCTCATGTAGTACTTTCAATGTTACTTTTATATCCTGAAAAAGGACGAAGAAGTGAGTAAAATATTTTGTTGTTCAACGAACTTGATCTGTAAAAAGGTTCGAAGAGTGCGTGTTCAAAATTTGAAGCTGATCGATCAACTCTTTCTGAAGTTATTGTAGTGCATTCAAACAAACAAGCAAACCCACAGACTGGCAACAACTTTGAACTTGAGTAAAAAGTAAGAACTTGCTAGCTCTCGTTCAACAAATATTATTGAGAGAACAACGGGCGGTATTATCAAGTTGGGAGCACATAACTTGAAGGAGTCAATTATTTCAGTGTAGGGGATTGAGTATTTTACAAGAGAGTGTGTTTCTGAGGGATATAGGCCTATAGTGAGAAAGTGAAGAAGTGAGGATTCAATTGAATTGCAGTTTTAGTTTTTTTGCACGGCCGGCCCTCTCTCACATTCAACCATCAAACTTCCAGTACGATGCTACATTAACTATATTATACAATCCTACTCAGTGGAATGAGGGAATTCACAATATTACAAGCAAGAGTTGATAGTAATGAATATTATTGACACAAAAAAAATTACAAATCTAGGCATGGGAAAGTCAAATTCAAGATAGGTTGAAGATAATATGTCTGAAGCATTCTATGAAATAATAACAAAACCCTGAGGGGTTTTGAAGAAAGGAGAACATTAGCACACAACCGGGTAAGAGAGAGAGAGAGAGTGTGTGTGTGAGACAGAGTGAGAGCGAGAGCGAACGGCGCAGGAGTGATAGAGAGAGGGTAAGGGAGGGGGCGAGAGAGAGTGAGGGGGAGAGCGAGAGGGAGAATGAGAGAGTAAGAAATAGAACTAAAATAATAAGGTTGAGATAAGAGACAATGTCACGCAGGAGTATTGTCTAACGGTGGTGACACACACACTTCTACAGTCACTCTAAGTTATAAACAGAATATTTCAAAGAAAGTACAGTCTGTGCCAAAATTGAAACCAGTTTACTTCCACGATATTCTGACATAGGCGTCAAAAGCAGATAGCGACAACCAGAGACTGTTTTCCAGGTAGAGAAATTAGTCACGGACTCGCCCCGCCAAAACAAGACACTTCTTTTTCAGCACAAGAACGACAAAACTAGCCACCGCCAAAACAAGACTGATTTTTAGTGCTAGGATGGATGTGTCTGACTTTGACGGTGGTGTATCTTGACATCGCCCCGTAATGTGTAATATTTTTCAACCATGAGATGAATAAGGTATTCTCTTCATTTTTAATACGCAAAGACCCACCAAAAGTAGGTAATAATAATTGTGGGGACTTTGAACTGGGAAGGATTTTTTGTAACATGTAATATAATTAGAATAACAATTCTTTGACATTTTTGGAAGTAGAAACTTATTTTATGATGAAGTGCAAACTTGCAAAAGCATTTGATTGGGTTCCAAAGACTTCATTACAGTGGACTACATTGGACTATATTAGACTACATTAGAGTCTGGAGTCTAGATGTATTTCTACATTACAGACACTCAACTGAACAAAAAATCCATATCTCAACCTTTGGCTAGAAATTCTAAATACTTTTTGTGTAGTTGAGAAGTTGATATTGTGGTAATTATTCATATTGAATGAAAAAGACTAAGAAATTGTCAAAAAACCACTGATTAAAAACTCTTATCAGAGAATGACAATGGTGTAATAACCGAAACCGGTCTTTCTAATTATCAATAAATCAGTGGTTTTTTGACAATTTCTTAGTCTTTTTCATTCAATTCTAAATACACCTATTTCGGACGTATTTTTGGTATAATTTAAAAACCATTCCTTGGCGCATGTCCAAGGCATCAACTGACCATTTTTACCAAATTTGAAAAACCGTTTTGGCCATGTGGTTCTTAAGAAGCGGTGATTAATAGGTCAGTGGTAGGCTATTTGGCTTCTACATATTCCATTTCATATTCATATTAATTATTCTTTCGGGTTGAAGGTCCAATATATATTTTTTCGATATATTGGAATAGTTATCTTGGAGTTTGGTAGAAATATATTACATTTACAAAGAACTCAATTTATTCATTCAAGTTATCTTCATAATTCTTTTTATCTTCTATCTAATTCTAATAGGTTACCAACCCATCTCTATCTTATATGATAAACCTTTAATCATAATCATATACCTACATGATTAAAAAAAAACAGCAGACATTCAATTCACAAGAACAAATAATGGAATGTCTTCAAGTTCAGATGTAGGCAACATGCCTAACTTCTTCCTACATTCGCTAACTTGTCTCTGTAACTTGACACTGTACTTGCTTCATTGAGACTGCCATTTATAGCGCTACTAGTTTGGACGGAGACTTGTCTCTATGAAACTGCTTGTCTCTGTGGGAACTTGTTCCTGTGAGACTGCCATTTATAGAAGTACTTGTTCCTATGAAACTTGTCTCTGTGAGACTAATATCGTTCAAAAACACCACTTGTCTCTGTGAGAACTTGTCTCTGTGAAACATCCCCCTCTGAGACGCAATGCATAACTTCGCTTTTATCACAGGCAGTTCAACCAGAATAACTCAACTTCAACTCTGTGGGATAATGTCTGAAGGTTATGAGCTCACAAAGGAAGATCCAATACCAGAATCAATATACCTCTTGATGAACTGAACAATTTTTTCACTCTCAGTTCAAATCAGCCAGATAACTCCAATTCACCACTGGCTACGGATCATCTTGTCATGCAGTTCAGTCATAACTTGCCTGAGGAGAAATTCTTTTTTCACATGCTACTCCATCTACAGTGTCAAAGATTATTTGTTCCTGTTTGAAAAACTCCAAAGGAATTGACAATATTCCATGCTTATTTTATAAAAAATTGTTACCAGTTATTCTACCCTCCATCACTCATATATTCAACGTTTCTCTCCAGACAGGGAACTTCCCGATCTCTGAAAATGCTCTATGGTCAAACCTATTCCTAAATCTACTGATACCACCTCTCCCGCTGACTGTAGACCTATTCATATTCTATGTTCCTTATCTAAGGCACTGGAGAAAATTGTACATGCTCAGATAAGTCTATATTTTTCCATTTTCGATTTCTTCTCAGATTTCCAGTCTGGCTTCTGCCAAAATCATAGCACATGTACTGCTCTCTTGCACATAACAGATCACATACGTGCATCTATGGGTAAAAGATTGCTAACATTACTTATTTAGTTTGATTTGAGCAAAGCATTTGATAATGTTTCTCATTCCTTGCTTATTCATAAGCTGAAGTATCATAGTCACTTCTCTGATTCAGCAGTAGCATGATTCTCCTCTTATTTGTCCAACATATTTCAGGCAGTATTTAGTAGCAGTGGTGATTCCTCCACTCAGAGACCAGTGCCGAGAGGTGTTCCTCAAGGCTCTTTGTTAGGACTCCTCCTCTTCTCTATTTTCATTAATAATGTCTCCTCTGTCTTTCCCAACTGTTCTTACCACCTATTTGCTGATGATCTTATGATCTAAGCTCACGGTCCAAAAGAAAGCATTTCGGAAGTGGTTCAGTCCATGAATCGGATCATTGATTCACTTCTGCAGTGGACTGATGCTCATAAGCTGATTCTCAATGCACAGAACACCAAAAGCATTATCCTGGGTTTCCCTACCCTTCTGAGCAGAATTGATCAGGATGGACTTCCGGCAATTATGGTTGCAGGTAGTGTTGTTCCTTACCAAAAGAGTGTGCGAACTCTTGGATTGCTCACAGACCACTCATGTGTGTCCACCAACTTAAACATTTAAAACATTTCCTACCCAGATGCACACGTATCCTATTGGTCAGGTCGTTGATTAGACCCTTTTTTATTACTGATCAACAGTGCATATCGACCTGACTGATGAGCTGAATGGTAGAATGAAGAGGTCGCTTAAGTGAGGTACATTCATGATGCTAGATGTGATGAGCACATAACACCCTACTTCATGCTACTAGAATGGCTGAAACTCGAGAGTCGGAGGAAATACTTCCTCCTCATTCTTGTTTATAAGATAATAGTGAGGAGTGAAGGACCAGCTTATCTTTGTAATTCATTCACTTTGTTAGCTTCTGTTCACATCGCTCGTCAAACCAGGTCACATCAGTTTACTCTTCAAATCCCTCATCACCGTACATTCATCTTCAACTCATCTTTCATCACTACAGCCTGCAGAGAGTGGAATGCTCTTCCAACTCACATTGTCTTTTCTACATCTACGTCTCTATCCCTCTTCAAAAAAAGATTACATGCACACTTGCTTGGATTTGATGAGTGATCAGTGCTTATCACCTAATTATAATCAATTGGAATTCTTTTCTTTCCATTGTGTATTTTAGTTGAATAGTGCAAATGGTTCACTTTCTATTCCTTTATTCAGTCCTAATTCAGTCTTCAGTCCATTATTATTTTGTATTTCTCTTACACATATAGTTATTGCATTATTTGTATTCTAATTAGTCAATATTATACTTAGTCTTATATCTTTGCACAGGGCCATGCTAATCTTCTCTGTATTGTTCCAATTTTAGTATATGTACTGCTGAAGCAAGTACTTTTGGGACACACAATAAGCTTGACGTGTGAGGTTCTTCGAACCTTTGGATCTATGAATCCGTCCCTTCAAAACATAAACATAAACATAGTCTTATATCTTTATTTTTTGCGTGAATTTTATTATTTTTATTATTTCTGTATTATACAGAATATAATTATATTCTATATTATTATTTTCTGTTAATTTTTATTATCATTATCTAGACCGAGCACAAAATAAAAATAATCAATCAATCAATCTAAAGCTCAGAGGTCAGTACTGTCGCTCAGACAATGACATCGTTCAGTGTGATTACCAATTATTCGCTTTCGAATACGGACCCTGGACCTGGTGAAGCTATCGTTATATGATACTTTATATTTGAATCGTGATCGGTGCATTGCACAGGTTAAATTAGGAATTCATCGTGAATTGTAACGTTTCGAGTATTTGTGTATTGTGCCACATATATCTTTCTGATTAGTTTTGATGATATTGTGGCTTCTAGGAGTTTCATTCAGTGAGTTTATGTTTCTTGATATCTTGTATTCTCATAGATTGTATGAAAATACTGGTATATTCTCGATTTCAAATAGGTGGTCTCATGACATATAAGTCTATCAATCAATGAATGTTGTCATTTTTTTATATATTTGATAAATTTATGAGGGGGAGTCGAAAAAATATATTACTACTGACGACCTTATTTTTGTGGGGATCCCTAGAAAATGATGATGATGATGGGCGGGGGACGTTATTGGGCCTGTGACAGGTGGGGCAACCCTTCGTCATGAACCTCCCCCTGAGAGAATCCTGGATAAGCTGGAGCTTTGAAAATTTTCTAAAATTACACATCAAATCTTCGCGAATCAACACTCAAACACAACCTTAGACTGTCATCATATGGTTGAACTGATTTGTTGATTGGTTTTGTGTTTAGGTGCTGGAACAGGTGCATCCTTCGCTAACAGCCCGCGATGATGCCCTTGAATATGTGGAATCGCTGATTGTGCGACTTCTGGCGATGCTATGCAGCAGACCGCCTCCACACACGGTGGACGATGTCAACGAAAGGGTGCGTCGCACATTCCCCACACCCATCGACGAGTGGGCTCTCTCCGAGGCCAAGGATGCACTCGACAAGGGACGCAAGAAGAACAACTTCCTCGTGCTGCCTGTTGACAAGATACACCAGCTGTTGCAGAAGGTCAGTCAGATCAGCCAATTCTATAATAATTATCAAAATGTGAAACGAGATTATCTTACCACATGAAATTCCAACCTTTCAGCTAGTAGAGAATATAGATGTGGATCTATCACTTGAGAAGTGTGAAAAATGTACCTGACTATCAATGTTATAGTTTTTATACCATTCTAGTTCATTGTGATCGTCGAAGGGTTGAAGTGAGTTAGTTCAAGTGAATTCTTGTACAAGTAATTTGTGGTTATAACGGGCTCTTCTTTATTTTCTATTGATGTTTTGCTCCAGTAGAGAAAATTGAAAATGTTGGTTTTACATTTTATAAGCTTTAAAGATACGGTAATATGAATTTGATAAGTCCAGTATTAATATTAATTGATGTTGTTTTTCATTGTATCGCTTTGTATCAATGTTATGTGCACTGTTAGCAGCTCATCACTATTCTCTCAAGAATTAGTTTGTTATGAATTTCATGATCTGAAAATTCAAATTTGAATGCTATTTGGATGACGTTCACATTCCCTTGGTTCTTTTTCAATAATTGTTACATTGAAAAGTCAAGAAATTTAATCCATTTGGAAGTAAAAGGAAATCACAGTGCAATTTGAACAGTGGATAGTCACTTAGGAATTTAGTTGCTCAATTCATTTCGGCTTGATACTATCATTTTTAATTTGAGTTGACCAGAAATATGCATTGTATATACTGTTTATATTTCAGTTTGACTAATCTCTTATCACAGTCTAGCATTCATTCATAAACATGATAATCCTAAATAAGTTGATTACCATAAGGCTGTAGCTTATCTTTCGTCGAACAATGTACAATTTAAACAATTTTCATTAAATTACCATTATTATGATCATTGGAATTTCTGCTTGTGATTGAGAAAAATATATTTTGAGAGTCTTGAAATTCGTACTTGGAAAAAGTTGCATTATTACTAGCAATTTTGTTATTTGTAGTATTTATTATAGGTACTGTACATTAATTTTTGTGATTACAGACATTAACTACTTTATTCTAGATCACGATAAGGATAAATAGGGAATTGTGAGATGAGGATTACATCCATAGTTGAATTTACATAGCATCAATTTGAAAACTCTGATAATAATGATTGTGAACGGAACTTCAAATAGGGCTTGGTATTGCCTCTTCATATTCAGTGAGAATAGAAAGCTTCAGAATATTTTGTTTTCACTATAATATTGGTAATAATATTGTTAATATTTGGTAAAATTTGTTAAAATTTAAACCGAATGAGCAACAAATTAATCTACTTTCATCTTGAAAATTTTCACCTTATCAGGAGTACAGTGTTATCATATAGTATCACAGGTAGGCCTGCCCTTTTATTTTCTTTGATCACATGATCTGATGATATTCATTCCATTATCAAGTGTTTTAATTATAGAGAGTAATCAAACAAGAAAATACACAAAAAGCTATGAAAAGAAATTTTGAATCTTCATTTTTCACAAAATAAGGATAAGATGAAGGAGTCGGACACATAATATATCATCAAACTTCATTGAAAAACATCAATATCTGATACTAGAGTTATCAATGATACCTCTGACTCGTATATTGAGAAGGCACACTTCAAATTAATATAACAAATTCTGTGAGCAGACAACGAAATATTGATTTTTATCATCAGCATGGATAAATCAAGAAAATTATAATATTTTTTTAGAGAATTGAAAAGTGAAAATCTAGATTCACCGCATCTAAAACAATGGACATAATTAATTGTTTCGATCGCCATAGTGTAAATGAGATGCAATGTAGAAAGCAGTACTATTCTGTTTACTATGGTGAAGGGAGTCAGCCGCGTTGGCTGTTTCCCCTTCTACAGCGTCAAATTGAATCGCAAATACATAACAAAATACCATCAATGGATTTGCAATGAAAGTGGTTACATTAATTATTTGGCTCGTTTTTCTTTAAAATTACTTGCTTCGAAGTTAATGGAAGAAAACAAAAAATCAAATCACAGGCCCCCCGAATTTCTACATATATATTATTTTTATTAAGAAAACGGTTCGTTTTATTGAAAAAATGAATATATCTTATATTGTAGTCCATAATGTAAGGAATCAAATGACATATAATAGAACTCTTCCCGATCAATGGCTATAGAGATAATTGATTTTCCGTGATTACCTGCATTTTTCAATTCTGAGGGGGTCTAGGGGGAATAGAATAGAATAGAAAAAATCTCCATTCATCAGACATGTACAAATACATATGAATAGCATCAGTTTGAAATTACGTAAAAGTCATAACCATAGTTGGTACGCAAATAAAATTCAAATTAATTCTATGATCGCTGTTGTCAAACTCCCGCAAAGAATACAGAGATAAGCTCACCAAATATTCCTTCAATTTTTTATCAAATATTTTGATGTCTTCAATTAACTTTAAATTGCCTGGTTTAAATTGATAAAATTTTTTCTTCCTTTGAAAATTGTTATTCTCTCAAAAAGATCCAATCTATGTCTCTCAATAAGCCATAATGGGTATTATAGTTGTTTGTCTAATTTCTTAATTCTAATGCATTGGACTGCTTCCTGAAAAACATGATCACATCGAATACATATTGACCATACATTGTTAAAATCCCAAGTTGAGAGAACAGTGATCTTACTGAGTTGCTTCTTCTGAGGTTAAACATTATTCTAATTGCCCGCTTCTGCTGTTTAAGAATTTTATCCAAATTTCTTTTTCTTGTACTGCCATATATGTACAGGCCATATGCTGAATTTGCATTAAATACAGCATAGTATACTGACTTTAGTGTTTGGATACTACACACGTTGGACATTTGTCTCAGAGCATTAATACCAGGAGATACCTCTTTCATGACATGGCAAACATGACTATCCCATGAGAGATTGCTATCCAATACCAGACCCAAGAATTTCGTACTATTTTTAGTTTCTAAAATATTTCACCATTATTTATAACTACATTTGGACACACTGACTGGTTCCTACTCTGTATTGTTGAAAATGGAACAACTATCGATTTGCTTGTATTTAGGACAAGATTTTAGCCAGTTAGGTAATCATTAATCGCAGATAGGCTTATAGTGGATGAGAGCTTCACATCCTCAACTGATTTCCCAGAGAAAATTATATTTGAATCATCCGCATAGAGGCAAACTGAAGATTGATCGTGGACCACGCCAGGCATACCTGTGATGTAGCACAGCAATAGCAATGGACCCAATATGGAGCCTTGAGGAACCCCATACTTTAAAAATCTCAGTTGAGAGCGATAAATATGTCTATAAATATGTTTTTGTGACTCTTTTGAATACTCTAATTCAACAAATTGTTGTCTGCATTGCAAGTAGGACGAAAACCAAGATTGCTCCTTACCATTCACTCCCAAAGTCTTCAATTTTTCCAAAAGAACATGGTGCTGCACTCTGTCAAATACTCAACTCAAATCTAAAAATGTGCCAATTATTAACTATAATATAACTATTTCCCCCTTGTCTATAGCGTCAATGACAGTGTTTATTAAATCCACTGCTGCAGTAACGGTCGATTTTTTTGAACAGAAACCATGCTGTTCTGTGTTGAGTATGGTATTGGTTACTAAATAATCCATCAATTGAATGTATAATAGAGCTACTAAAACGGATAATAGAGCTACTGGCCTGTGACATGCAGGATTTTTGCTATCACCTTTTTTAAATATTGGTAACACTTTAGCTGTTTTCAATTTCTTAGGAAAATGGCCTGAAATTAATGAGGAATTTATTATATGGGTCTAATTATTGCCGGCAAAATCTGTTTAACGATTTTAATAGTCATTGGTATATCAGGTCCTTGAGAAAATTTATTCTCAAATGACATTACAATTTTACCCAACTCAAAAACTGAAATAGTTTTGAATTTGAATTTAGAATACGATTGGCAATTTTGAATTGGTCTAGAATTATCAGGAATATTCGGTATCACAAAGTTATCGATTGCAGTCACAAAAAATCATAAAATACATTACTCACATTAATAGGATCGGTCATATGCATTCCATCATTTATTACACTTTTATTTGAGGTATCCTTATTTTGTTTCCCCACCTCAGCATTTATGATCCTCCAAGCTACTCTATTCTTATTCTTAGCATTGTAAACTCTCCTGTCAAAATATTTTTGCTTTTCTCATTATAAGCTTAAGAGCTCTTCTTTTGGCTTTAACCTGGAATTTAATATCCCCTGCTTTAGTTTGTCTGAATATTTTCTTGAATTCCAACAGCACATTCTTAACACTAACTACTTCAATATTCAACCATAATTTACTACTAAGTTCTTTTTCATTTCTAAACATTTTTGGAAAGTTACTGTTGAAGTAGTAAGAAAAAATTGAAATAAACATATATTTCTCACTAACTGAGGATTGAAAAATCGGGTCCGTATCACAGAGACAAGTTCTCACAGAGACAAGTAGTGTTTTTGAACGATATTAGTGTCACAGAGACAAGTTCCATACAAACAAGTATTTTTATAAATGGCAGTCTCACAGGAACAAGTTCCCACAGAGACAAGGTGAGTCTCACAGAGACAAGGTCAGTCTTACAGAGACAAGGTCAGTCTCACTGGAACAAGTGGTGTCAGTGGAACAAGAAGAGGGGTAGAGTCCCATTCAAACAAGTGGAGTGTCACAGTGACAAGGTCAGTCTCACAGGAACAAGGTTGGTGTGGTGTGTTGCCTACACATGAAGATGAAGGCATTCCATTATTTGCTCTAATAAATTGGATGTCATCTGTTTTTTAATATATATACATATATATTATGGTGACATGAATAGAATAGAATGACTGCCTTTATTTTTTTCTCAGAGATCGAAGTTAGGGCGCAGTCGTCCCTCTCTTACACTCAACTCTCAGAGTGTTAGTGCTCTGTGACTTGTTGTTTACGTGAAATGATGCTTTTTGGTACCTGGGACCCAAGGGTCACGAATAACGTAACTTTTCTTCATTTTTTTCAAATGCACATTTTCATGCAATAGTGATTGGATTCAAGCAGTCAACATGTACATTTTGAACAGAGACTTCAAGAAATGACAAATTGACCTCCAGATCTCTATTTCAATGACATTAGTGATGATGAGAATAAATTCATAGTTCAAGATAATGACCCTGAGTAGGATGATAGTGAAACCTATGAACTTCAAGTGATCCTAGGGGTACCTACTAAACCTCCACTAAAAGTAAACTTTATATGACCTTATATATGTTTCATGTTTCTAGTAGAGTTTCATGTAGGTTTCAGGATTTATAGTAGTATTCATCACCATTATTGTGCGTAGATCCTGGGGGGACACGGGGGACACGTCCCCCCAATATTCTATGGCTATGTCCCCCGGAAATTTTTTCCAAGTTTTTAATTATGATAACACATTTTTATTAGTTCAATTTTTCGCACAAGAATTTAGTATGATCTTTTCATTTAAGGAGTTCATCTATTAAATTTATATAGTATTAACTTCAGGCAGTCACAGAGTAAAGCTGCGTTAACACCAATAGATTCTATGGATTCCTTATAGATTCTATTAGATTGAACATGATACACATGATGAACATATGTGTTTTTCAAGTGCCGTTCTATCTATAAGAATCTGTGAGGATTAAGTTATTAAGATTTTGTTAATAACTTTGGTGTAAACGCAGCTTTAGATGCCAAGATTTATCATGGCGTCCCAAGTCACAAAGAATAATGTCAATGAAAAACTTCATTTTCCTCATGAAATCTTTCCCATAAAAATTTTAACAGATTGTTGTTCTACAAGCGTTTCTACATGTTACAAAATGAAAATCCCAGTGAAAAACAAAAAGTGCCACTTGATAATTCCCAAATCATCTTTTTAATCGTAGCTCTGATTCAACTGAGCAATGACTTTCTGAACTTACTGAGTTAATAAAGTAAAATTTAAAATTATCATAAGCGCAATGGGACTTGGGATTCCATCAATTCAGTATAAGTATTATATATATTCATTTTTACAGGATTGAAGTAGTGCAACATTTAGATTAGCACACCAACAGATTTTATCTGTAACGAAGTAAGTTCATTACTTTCATATCAAAGTTCTACTTTTTCCATTATGATAATATACTATATTGACGACTACTGCAAAGCGATGTCTGGTAGCCCTGGTAATGTAATGTAATGAAAAATGTGATCTTATGGTTGATTGGAAGTCTCCAACCAGCCTGATCAGATTTCTTAGTGGGGCCATTAGCAAACATTTTGAAAAAGCCCTAATATTATAACAATGACTTTATTCCTATTAGATAGCATTTCTAGTAGATGGCTGAATATTCTCGTTACCACATTGCAAAGGATGTTCAGTGAGGTCTACTGTTATGTGGACTACTAGAGTATTCTAACTCCTAATGTCAGATTGAGTAAGAGCTTGAAATTTATTCCTATTTAGTGTACTCCTTGTTTAATAATCTGCCACTATCTTATATTAGAAGAAACTTGCCTCTAAATAAATTAAAAAACGCAGTAAATCTAATTCTGAATGAAAATGCTTATTATTCCGTGAATTCATTTTCAAATTATTGTTTAAAATGTGATATTCAGTGCTGTGAGTTTATGAATAATTTATGTTTTTTTTCAATGTATGACTTAATTTATTCAATTGTAGTGGGTGATGATAATTATGACTTGATAAGACTGATTTGATGAATGATTACACTATTCATAAGATTACTACTGAGATGTTATGAATTGAATTGCTCATTTATTGTATAACAGACTATAAGCTGAATTCTTTAGACAAGGCCTAATCGCCCAATCTACATCCAAATTGTTTGTATTTATCGGTCAATATATTTCTTATTTCTAGACGCCAACTAAGAAAGGGGTTTCAATTTTCGTAGAATACGCACGTAATTGAAATGTACGTTTTTCAAAAAATGTGATTTCAAATTCAAATTTCGTTTATCACACACATATACGAGAATTTAGAATTAATGAGAAAGTGGCCTGGAATAAGGTTTATGATTTTTGTTCTTCTGTATTTATACTAAGTGACGTATTTATTAGTGATGGCTCTTAAACGGCAGGCTTATTATCAAATAACGAGTTTAGACCACCGGGAAAATGGGATTTATATTCTATTACTTTCCTTGCCCTATTACCATAGGTAAGGAAAGTATTGCTTTCCGAAGAAAATTAAGGTACCCCAATTTCTAAATTTCTATACGTTTCAAGGTTCAAGGTCCCCTGAGTCCAAAAAAGTGGATTTTGGGTATTGGTTGGGTGTGTGTGTGTGTGTGTGTGTGTGTGTGTGTGTGTGGTGTGTGTGTGTGTGTGTGTGTGTGTGTATGAGTATATAAGTATCCGAATAGAATAGAATTATTCATCATACATAAGCTGTCGAGTGAATTATAAATCGCATGCCATGACGCATGCTATTCAATATCTCAATGTAACTCGGTAAAACATCATCAGCAGGACTGATCAGGCTGGTTGGAGACTTCCAATCAACCATAAGATCACATTTTTCATTACATTACATTACCAGGGCTACCAGACATCGCTTTGCAGTAGTCGTCAATATAGTATATTATCATAATGGAAAAAGTAGAACTTTGATATGAAAGTAATGAACTTACTTCGTTACAGATAAAATCTGTTGGTGTGCTAATCTAAATGTTGCACTACTTCAATCCTGTAAAAATGAATATATATAATACTTATACTGAATTGATGGAATCCCAAGTCCCATTGTGCTTATGATAATTTTAAATTTCACTTTATTAACTCAGTAAGTTCAGAAAGTCATTGCTCAGTTGAATCAGAGCTACGATTAAAAAGATGATTTGGGAATTATCAAGTGGCACTTTTTGTTTTTCACTGGGATTTTCATTTTGTAACATGTAGAAACGCTTGTAGAACAACAATCTGTTAAAATTTTTATGGGAAAGATTTCATGAGGAAAATGAAGTTTTTCATTGACATTATTCTTTGTGACTTGGGACGCCATGATAAATCTTGGCATCTAAAGCTGCGTTTACACCAAAGTTATTAACAAAATCTTAATAACTTAATCCTCACAGATTCTTATAGATAGAACGGCACTTGAAAAACACATATGTTCATCATGTGTATGATAAGTCATGTTCAATCTAATAGAATCTATAAGGAATCCATAGAATCTATTGGTGTTAACGCAGCTTTACTCTGTGACTGCCTGAAGTTAATACTATATAAATTTGAATTTACAATTCGAGACCGCAGCTCGGAAAAAGAAGACGATGATTAGCTCATCATATCGGGGACCGAGCTTCGCTCAGGAGTACAAAAGCATAAACAATTTATTACGAAAGAAGGAATTATAATGAAGAACCATTTTGGCCATGTGGTTTTTAAGAAGCGGCGATGAATAGGTCAGTGGTAGGCTATTTGGCTTTTATATATTCCATTTCATATTCATATTGATTATTCTTTCGGGTTGAAGGTTGGAATAGTTATTTTGGAGTTTGGTAGCAATATATTACATTTGCATAGAACTCAATCTATTTATTTAAGTTATCTTCATAATTCTATCTATCTTCTATCTAATTCTAATAGGTTACCAACCCATCCCTATCTTATATGATAAACCTTTAATCATAATCATATACCTGCATGATTAAAACACAGGAGACATTCAATTTACTAGAACAAATAATAGAGTGCCTTCAAGTTCAGATGTAGGCAACATGCCTAACTTCTTCCTACATTCGCTACCTTGTCTCAACGACACTGACCTTGCTTCTGTGAAACACCTTGTTCCAGTGAGAACTTGCTTCTGTGAGACAGCCATTTATAGCGCTACTACTTTGGACGGAGACCTTGTCTCTATGAAACTGCTTGTCTCTGTGGGAACTTGTTCCTGTGAGACTGCCATTTATAGAAATACTTGCTCCTGTGAAACTTTCGCGGTGACACTAATATCGTTCAAAAACACTACTTGTCTCTGTGAGAACTTGTCTCTGTGAAACATCCCCGAAAAATCTCCATCCAATCGAAACGCACTAGCTCATTAAAGAACAATTCCAAATAACATTTATCAAAACTACGACTTAATTTCCTGGTCAGTTTTTGGAAAATAACATTTACATTGAGGATCTCGAGAAGTTGAGCATCGTGATCCGATATATGAGTAACAATGCATCATTGTTGTTAACATGTAACAACATTATCAAGTAACAAAACATCATTGATGTTTGAAATAAAGTTATCTATAGCTGTTTCTGGATTAGTAATTCTGGTGCAAAATCGACTTTATACATCATATTAAACATTTTAAGGGTATTCATAAAATTATTGTAGACATTATTTCTCTCTAGAACATTGATATCTATGTCTCCTGCAAAAATAACATTTTCATATTCCTTACACAATATTTCAAGTAATATTTCTAGTTTATCTAGAAACGGATCAAGATAACAGTGCTGAGGTGTTCTGTATAAGCATGCAAGTACGAATGTAAAATTGTTTTGTGTAAATTCTGAAATGCAACATTCAAACTCTTTTTCAGTAGTGATAGACTAAACTGCAGGTAGGTTGACAGGTTTACATTTGGAAATATTATTTTTATGTACCAGGATCATAACCCCACACCCAATATTATTAGTCCTAGAAAATTTCGAGATTGAGCGATAATTCGGTAAAGTGAGCACTTCCGTTTCTGCTACTGTCATTTTGTGTTCAGAAAGTGCCAGTACCTCAGTTTCAATCTCTTCAAAATTGATACTTAACAAATCTAAGCGCGATGGTAAATGTTGAACATTCTGGTGCATTATTGACATTCTTTTGTTATATTTCATATTCACATAATTCAAACATTTAGAAGAAGGAGCTATCCCATTAGCCTTGTCATTATTTCTCAGTTTAAATTTTGACTACAGAAAGGAGCTGGACTGCAGAGTACGGGAGAGTCTGACGGAGGGAGTATAACAAAAGGATTCAATGAGTTGAATCTCAGGTGATTCTGGCACTTCACAAGCTCTGAACATCTGCTTCCCTGCAGACACCTGTTCCGCAACGTCAACTGAAGAACAGGAATTCTCAACCCGGTCCATATTTTGTTTGATGAATGTTGTCCACTGTTTTGTGAGGAGATTTTTCCCGTGTCTATTGAGATGGAGGCCATGTATCGTCAAGTGTGTTCTCCGTAGGAAGACGTTGATATCCAAGTAGCGGAGTTGCGCTACTCCATCATAATTATTCACCATTCGAGACATGTATGAGTTGAAGTACTGTATGTTGTCGCTGAGTGTAGGGTCATCATATCGGCAAGGCGCACCACACACAATGATGTTGGTATTGAGATTAAGTTCGAAAAGTGAGTCCATACCTTGCAGAAGAGTCAATTGATAGAGTTCATCCAAGTGAAGATAATTGTGTCACCTAAGATGATGATAATATCATCCACAGAGAAATCACGAACAAACTGAAGTCCATCTTGAATAATATGTTCCAGCTTCGCACCCGACTTAGTGTAGACGAAGATCTCGAACTCGTCATCCAAATGCTGCAAGTATTTACTTAATAACTTGCCTTGACTGCTAGACAAAACAGTCAGTCTTCTTTTTATAGTGTGATTTGCTGCACTGACTTTTACGGGAGGTTTCTTGGGTCCAATTTCAAGAGTAGCAGATCTATGAACTTGTGCCTTCACTCTTACTCTTTTTGATGGAGATGATAAAGTCACGTCATTTGAGGAGAGTGTTGAAAATCGATTATTGACGCTTAAAGGACTAATGCCATATGGCCCAGCTCTAGCTGTAACTCTCGGCGTTACAAAATCTTCATAACTTGTGGAATCAGTAGAGGATACATTATCACTCTTCATTAATCTAAACTCAGTTTCAAATTTTGATAGACTCTCAGCTGCAATCTGCGCATCTTTACCTAATAAATTTATAATTATTGCATCTTTGGAACTAATTTCCGTCCTCAAGCTGTCAACATTATTCGTCATTGAACTCTGTTGTGATCTTAGTTCATTGATTTCGTCGTCTGCCTTCTCTTTATTAGACAAGGAAACATCTAAACATAACGTTCACTTGAGCGTTCTCTTCATCTAATCTCTTTTTCAAGTGGCTATTTTCGTTTGAGATCTCAGTAAGATTCATTTGAAGATTGCTATTCATTTTCAGACAAGCGTCCAGTCGATTCAATATATTTACGAGATGAGGAACGACATCTATGATAGCCTCACTGGAGTGCCTAGAAGTAATGATGCCAAGATCACTATGAATTTGAATAGCGAAGTCAATTACCTCATCGTGTATTAAGCCCTCGCTAAGATGCATCCTCTCCTCAGAAATCAGTTTAGAGCCCGCTTGGTAAGCATTTTGGTGAGAAAAAAATATCAATAATTCGTTTAATAGCCTTGGGTTGATAGTAAAAGGAATGGAAAGCGAATGAAATGCGCCAAGAGAGCTTACAAGGCAGGTCAAAAAAGGAGGCTCCTGAGAACAGGTTATAATAAGAGGTTATAGGGATTGGTAGGATGATAATGAAGGTTGAATTATAATTATATTATTCAGCTTCCGCGGTTACAAGTAGTAGTCTGATTAAAAGGAATGTGCGACTCACAGAATAACAGCTTACAGTAAAGATTTGACTGTTGTTAAAGAGTTAAAAGATAATCAGTTCGATTAGCCGGCTTCAAGAAGCGTTATGTCAAACAATGGAAGAGGAGCACAAGCGAAAGAGAGAAAGAAACAGAGCGCGAGAGACAAAGAGAAACAGAAGTCAAATTTCAAAATCAGTTTGAACGAGAATTCGAAAACAAGGAAGCCTTATCTGAAATGCGTCAATAATAAATTGTTTCCAGTTATAAGCACAGAAAGTATGAAATGCTATCAACTATCAATCTGCTATCAAAATGCTATCAACTATCAGTATGAAATGCTATCAACTCTACAAAACTTACGAACACTGTATAACACACCTGCTGCGAAATTTCGCAATATTGACTAGTGAGCTTGAAAGATTACACCTTAGCTCTACAAAACGCACTAATTCACTTCACAAAACGCTGAGAAAAACCCCGACAAACTAAAACTACGGAGCGAAACAAACATCGACTGGTCACATTTACCTGTAATCACCTCAAGGGGATTTCTTGGGACTTTTGGGAGAATGACCATCTGGGAGGGTTCTATCGATGGTGGGAGATTCAGCTTTTATTTGATTTTCGGATTGAAAAAACCTTTTGTTGACTGGGCTGAATATACGTCATTCAACACTCTGTTTTAATGGAATAAGAACAAATAAATTATATGTATCATAATGTTGTCTTTCTTACTCGAAAAATAGTTTCATTGATACTTAGTAAGCTTAGTAAGCTTAGTCTTAGTTGAGAATCAAGTTTCAAAGCTCAGATTCTGGTGAAATTGACTGGGGCATTGAAACCAAAGTTTTGTGCCAAATAAACTATTCAAGTACAGTAGAACTTTAATTATTCGAATTGAATAAGACCGGACCCCAATCAGTTCATCAAATATTCGGATAATTGCAGTTTAAAAAAACATGGAATTTAGAAAAAAATCATGAACATTTTGTTTACATTATTAGACCAAGTTTGGCAATATTCTTTTATTGAATACTTATTATAAGTGAAGATCTTGAAATTTTATGATAATATTTTTCTTTGATATTCCTATAACAAATGATGCTCATCATCATTGAGTGAAATTGAGTAAGAAAGTTATTTTTAATAATAATAATACTGAGGGTGATGCCCACATAAGCTCTTAGGCTTGTGCGTGGGTAATGAGTGAGAGGGATGATGATGAGAGATGACGACTACTTTTTGGGTAGTCGGGACTGACGGTTTATCATCTCCTCTGAAAGACGGCGTGGCCATATCTATGTGATTGTACTGTGGTCAAATACTGTTGCCCCAGTTGAGATTCGGACTCGGGTTCTCTTGATTATAATCTTATTATTAGACCGGCGTGTTATCACTTACTCCAACAAGCCACCCAAATTTAGTAAAATTTGTATTACTTCATTCGTGATGAAAAATTTTATAATTATGGTTATTTTTTAATTCTTGCGGAGTATTTTATTAATTTGATTGCGCTGAATAGTTCATCTCCATTCTGAGGCGATCCAAGTCTGTGGAGAGGACTGTGGGGAGGCATTGAAGTGAAACCAGCTGGATACTTACTGCTCAGAGCAAGTGTATGGTAATTTCATTCCAGTCCCGGTGAACCAAAATATTCTTACTACAGAATATTCTTAGTACGC
The DNA here is from genome assembly GCF_014356525.2 of Nilaparvata lugens. Taxonomy (NCBI): domain Eukaryota; kingdom Metazoa; phylum Arthropoda; class Insecta; order Hemiptera; family Delphacidae; genus Nilaparvata; species Nilaparvata lugens. The sequence continues at coordinate 52,115,540 of NC_052518.1, forward strand.
TATGTCATTTTGACGTCACCGCGCATGCGCAGAAGGCCGAAATATAAATAGTAGGTATGTGCTCTGGTTGAAATAATCTTATTATAATGACGTCATTGCGCATGCGCTTTATAGTTCTACACTATCACAGCAACAAGTTAATGCTCATGCACGCGAGTCCGCGTTACCAACAATAAAAACTCCAAACTATAATTTCCCTATGGATTCCTATTCCTACAGCAAGATTTCCTTCCTAGCAAAAGCTTGGCGCAACATCAGATCATTATTGTAGTAACTCAAAAAAGCTGTTTCGTGGGAGAACAGCTTTTATGTTTTTACTCTAGGGGAATTATCTATCAGAAGTGTACTATAACTAATCAATATTCATTTGATGAATTAATAGATTACTATGACATTTCTTCCCAGCTTACCATTCATCAAATCGATTTTTAAGGCTAAATAATTTATTTTAAAGGAAAATATGAACTTAGTTTGAGTTGATACAGTGATACATAGGAAGTTGAGTACAATTTTTCGACTTGATATCATCTGGTGAAATTTAAACAATATAACATTTCAATTTGGAGATTGATTAATTAGTTTATTGATCATATTATCAATTATTAGTTTTATATTTTATTTCAAGTTGAGGGTCTCAACCAACTTATTTTTTAATTCCTCACACTAACCTTTCAAAGCAATGTGAAGCGTCTGTATTTAAATTCACACCATTCTTTTACAACGGATGATTATTATTTTCAAGGGTGCCCAGGGGATGCATATTACAGAGGGGGGGAGAGTTTCTTAATTCAGTGGGGGGGGGGTGCGTTCACCAGTGTTATCATAACAATAATTTGAACAATAATTCAATAGCTTCAATGCTTCACATTGAGTTGTTTGCCTATTGTAAATACCAACCAATTTATATGGTATGTGGATAGATACTATAGATATTATAGGCTTACATGATAGAACATAATTTCGACTTAGAATGATATTCTATTGATTTGGAATGTTTACTCAAAATCAAGAGGAAGAAGACTTTCAATGATATAAAATGAAACATATGTTGCAATCTATTATTACGATAATAATCTAAGGTTATGCTCCACGAAGTTCCATGATGATTTTATAATTAAAAATTCGCAATTGCATTTCTTTTGTTATTCCAAATTCTCCAATAACTCTTCAGTTAATTATTAATTAACATATAATTATATGAAAGATTTTGAATATTAACATTGATAATTAGAGCTTACACATAATATTAAAATTCATATTCATAATCATATTATGATGACTGCTGCAATAGATTTGAATATCAATATTTCGATATCTGTCTTTTTAAGTTTTCTTCAATTTTTTAATGAGAAAGTAAGACTTTTAAAGATACAGAGAAATTCTAAGACTTTCAAGATACAGAGTATTAAATACAGACTTTTGAATACCGATTTCCATTCAAGATGATTTACTCAAGTTTTTACATTTGACCAAGTTTGTACCTGAAATCGTTTTTGATAGGGCCTATGAGATACTTAGGTTTCACTTCAATTGAAGTTTCGTGGGGTTACTAACCCCCCTCCCCATCTATGCGTTCTTGAAATTCTTGGGTTCTCTTAAAATCAATAAAATTCTTGTGTGGGGGTCCCAAAAAAGCTAGTGATGTAGTATGACTAACGAAAATTTGTATTTTTATTTATTTCCAAAAGTACAAAACAACAAGCAGTATGCAGTAAAACATGATACAATATGATATAATACAAAAATAATGTTTTCAACATTTTAAACTAAAAATCAATACACTTCGGAAACAATATAGTACCCGCAAAGAAAAAACTGAGCGCGGATACGAGTTGCTTTTTTATCGTACAGCAGTGTGATTTTAGACGTATGATTTTGGATGTGGAGATGAAACTGCAGAAAAAACAGATGAAAGTCAAGTGAAACAAAACAAGAAAAAAAAGACTAACGGAGATTTCAAAAACTCTATACACGCGATTTGACAATAGACAAACACACACAAGTGGGCTCACCAAGTGGGCTCATAAGCCTTTATCCAGTCGTGAAATTCACCAGCCTTATGTTTATCACAGCTAATTTTAATAATATTATCAGGAACTGTTTGTAAGATTTTATTTACTCTAAAATTAATTGACGCCTACAAATTTCTAGGTCAATTCTGTCCTGTTCAACTGTCTGATATCTGAGATTATATGGAGTTTCACGAATAGTAATTTCAATATTTTTCCTTTTTACATGTTGAATTAAACTCTTAATGTATAATTCTTTTAATTGCAAAACATCAATGTTATGAACAATTCAGCACTCGGGAAACGTCTTTGTTTTCCAAGAGCCGCTCTTATTATATTCTTCTGCACAAGAAATAACCCATTTATGTAACAGTTTGCCGCACCACCCCAAGCCAGTAATCCATACTGCAAGATGGACTGAACATATGCAGTATATAGCAATTTTGCAATACTCTTATTGTTTATTAAACTGATTCTATGGAATCTGTAAATCAAGTATTTCAACTTCTTACATTTATCATCAATGTGATAGTTCCATCTTAGATGTGCATCAATTATAACTCCAAGGTATTTAGCATGGTCAGTTTCTCCCAGCAATGGACACCGGCACGGGGTAGATGTGGACGAAACACAGGATGAGGCATGTATTTGTAGGTTTATATTTGTGGGTTGAGTACTGATGTTTGGTGAGAAGGTTATGAAATTACTTTTTTTATAGTTAAGTGTCAAGGTGTTATTATCTAACCAGGATTTGATAACCTTCAGTCCCTCCACTGCTAGGTCATTCACCTCCTTCCATGACCCACCCGTAAAAGTTACTGTGGTATCATCTGCAAATGAAATTAGAGTTCTCTCTTCATTGCTGAACCTGAGTAGATCATTGACATAGATCAGAAATAATATTGGGGAAAGTACAGTTCCCTGTGGTACTCCATAATCTGTTCAGCTAATTTGATGAGATTTATTTCCAACAGTAATGACCTGTGCTCTGTTTTTTAGATAATTTTCAAATAATTGCAATTGTCTGTCTCGAATTCCTATATTTTCTAGCTTTTTCAACAATTTTCTATGTGGTATTGTGTCGAATGCTTTGGACAAGTCTAGGAATACAGTGAGTGTTTTCTTTCTATTAACAAAATTATCCGTTACTATTGATATTAAATGTGATATGGCGCCCTGAGTGTTTTTACCAGCCTGAAAGCCATATTGATTTTTATGGAGTACTTTAAATTTTTCCAAATAGCTTATTATTCTTTTTTTTATTATCTTCTCCATAATCTTTGATAAATTGGAAAGCAGGCTTATGGGTCGATAGTTTGAAGGGTCATTCATATTGCCAGCCTTATGAAGTGGAACAACTCTTGCAATCTTGAACTCCTTTGGAAAGTGCCCATGCTCGAAACATTCATTAATAATGAAAGCCAGAGGTTTTGCTATGTATTCGGATATCTTTATGTATAGATGGAGGGAGTGTGTGTAGAAGCTAATTTTAATAACCGAAACCGGTCTTTCTAATTATCAATAAATCAGTTGTTTTTTGACAATTTCTTAGTCTTTTTCATTCATTATGAATAATTACCACAATATCAACTTCTCAACTACACAAAAAGTGAAACTATACTATAGTGTGAGGGTCAGCTATTGTTGTAGATATTCTTATTGTTATGAATATTCGACACTTTCCTTCGAAACCTTCCAGATTGTAGACTGGACAGACAATAAGCCCTTGTGAGAAAATCACCATGTTCCTTCCGAAAAGAGTTTCAGCTAGAAAAGGTTTTGTTATGGAATACGTTTACATTGGTGCACAACGGTGGGATAGACTGCAAGAGTGTCTGTCGAACCTCATGTCTAAGAATTAAGATAAGAAGTAAGGATAAGAAGTAAGAACTTAGTTCTTAGTTCTTGAAGACCTAAATTTTATTTTAGTTCTTTGTAATTAATATTCCACGTTGTGCCATGGAGATTAACTGAGTCATGGTATAAAGAAATTCTCGCCGACATAATTTGATATCCGGTGTGAGGTGAAGAGGTTTATAGAACACATCCACCGGTTACAGATTGATATCCAGTGTTAGGTGAATTGGTTTATGAAACGCCTCCACCGGTTCATTATAAAATACTTTTCTAGTATTCAATGTATTGATATCACTGCGACTTTGATGTTGCCTCTTATTACAAATAAATACCACCCTCTCAATGGAACAGTTGAAGAAAATGTTTGCAAACTGGCTAGGGAAACAATAGTCCCATCTGTAGGTACTCCCAGAATTCGAAGAAACTATATTATAGTGTGAGGGTCAGCTATTGTTGTAGATATTCTTATTTTTATGACTATTCGACACCTTCCTTGGAAATCTTCCAGATTGTAGACTGGACAGACAATAAGCCCTCTTGTGAGAAAAGCACCATGTTCCTTCCGAGAAGAGTTTCAGCTAGAAAAGGATTTGTTACGGAATACGTTTGAACCTCTGATAACATCACCCTATGTTTTTGGCGACCCATTTCCCTCTTAGCAGGTCACTTTCGACTCATTTATGTAATTCGAACAAGAATGCAGCTTTCAAAGCCAAACAGCAATACAAACATGGATACAAAAAACTTCTTTCCTCTTCAAAGGATGAGTGAATATTTCAAGATGGTAATACAGTATTGTCCATGTATGATTGGATGATAATAAGGATAGAGAAGGGAATTACAATCATATTACTTTCTCTTATCATCATATTTATTCGCAAAGTTGAAATAGATCTGTTGAATCTATGATGAAAAACGAGATTTATTTCGATTTCCGAGTTTCAAAAATGGCTATGAATAATTTTTTGTGGAATCTATCGATTGGAACTCAACAGTTATGTAATCAGGGTGATTCCCCTTGCCTAGAACTGTGGTTCTCACCTCTCAAATTTTCGAATTCAGTATTCTTTTGGTGTAAACGTGAATTTTCTCGATTTACGAGTTCAAACTAGTCATAAATAATTCCGTATTCAATTTTTTCATTAGAACTTACTGGTTCTGAATCTACGATGACTTCCTCTTCATAGAACTTTCATAATCGATAATCTATAAGCATATTTTTGTGCTCATCTGACCAAAATACATTTATTTTGTAGAACTTGAAGGGAAATATTTTTTTGAATCCTGTTATTCTGAATATTTTCATGGAACTATTGTCATAACTCATAAGGAACTGTAGAACTATTGATTCTACATCCAGAACTTCTGTTCAGATCATACATCCAGATGTACTTCTGGATAATGTTCTTCCAACTTTACACTGGCGTTGATAATTAATAGTAATATCAAGCTCTGGCTTATCTTCGACCTCTATTATTCGTAGTTTTGCATGCATAAACTCTCAATAATTCGTATATTCTATATTTAATTCATACATCAAGGGAGAGAAAGATAATAATTACATTGTGGGCTAATGGCTAACTAATTGAGTTGATTGAATATTTTTTGAATCATGGTTATTCTAAATTCATTTGCCATTTTAAAAATATGTCAATATTTCTTCCAATTTCAAATTTGCATTTTATAACTATTTTCATATTGTATTCGATTTTTTTTACAATATCTGTGATTGATCATTGAATATATTTATTATTCTGCGATTTGAATGATTTATTTATAACCATCCATAATAAGTATCAAGAACATTATATTTTGGGTAGTTATGAACACTTTGATGGCAGAATCGATCCGATATCTCTTACCATAACTGAATAGAAATCTATATAAAAGATTTAATCGGTTATGACCGCCATCTTGAATTTATCAATTATGAAAAATATATTCGTTGCTTTCTCATCAATATTCTTATATGGCTGGTTGTAACGAAGAGATTGAAACCATTTTCAAGTCTTTCTCATGAGGTAGTTGTGAAAAATCAATTTTATAGTTCATTTTTAATGATAGTTAATTGGCTCAGCGGCTAGAATGACATAATAAAAAAAATCATAACTCCAGAACAAAAAGTGATAAAAGCTTGAAACAAACGGGAATAGATCATAAATTCTATTTCAAAGAAGTTTTGTTTGGTACTTTATATCCAAAAATTGTCATTGAAAGTAGTTATTCAGAACAAATTGTCGTGGAAAATTGAATGTTTTTGAAAAAGTGCATTTTTGTAGGTTAAAATCATGTTTCAGGTAGAAATGTGTAATAACAAACTTGGTAGAATAATTGTGATTCGATTCGCGTTTACTAGAGGTCTCTATCATGGATGGTAACCATTCTATGACCGTTTCAATTAATGCTGGATCTGTCATTTTGAATGGGCTATTAAGCGGCCCAGTCGTGACCCCCAAATGTGCATCGAGTGGTTCGGATATCCTGAGGTACCCCAGAATCAGAATATTTAGGTCTGTTTCCATCTTCACGAAGTGCCCACAAAACCCTGTTTTGAGCCATAAGAAGCCGGACTGTATGTTCAAATCTATGATTAAATTTGAACTGCAATATAAAATGTAATCAAGAATAATTAGCTTAAAATGATTTTCCTGTAATAAAGATGAATAGAATAAAACAGCAGTATCACAAAGTTATTCTGTTTCATTGGAATTTTTCTCTGCATGTGCATTTATCCCTTCAGCATAATAGAATACAAATACTATAGTTAACCGCACAAAAATAGTCTGATGGAAATTGGAACAGCTGAGTACCTTCTCACCCCCGAACCCATAGACGTTTACAAGTCAAAATATTAATTAATTTGACAACTTCTTTAATAATAAACATAATTTGCACTCATCTTTTCCAATTTCCATCAGACTATTTTCGTGCGGTTAACTAAAGTGGTCTATGGCATTAAATAGAGATTGTCTGATAAAGAAAAACACTAAGGGCCGTTTGCACAGTCAAAGCTCAAAGGAAATTAAATCAGCTGGTGGCTTTAACTCAAAATGAAATACATTATGACAATCAAGACATGATACAGATTTTATCCACTTTAAAATGAAATTTAGTTTGAACTGTGACTGTGCAAACAGCACCAAGTGTCGGCTGCACAAAAGTCGGATTCTCATCTGGTGGGGGGGGGGGGGGGCTTGTAAGAGTTACCTTGAAAAGCTGAGAGTATTGTAATTCGTATAATGTGCAACAGTACTAGGAGAGAAAGTTCTTTTCCATTATATTCATTCATAAGAGCATTACCTCTAGAAGATGTTTTTGATGATGAAGTCAGGATGAAGCTCGCTCGGCTCTCGATGGACCTGATAGAAACAGGAAGTGCATTCCATGCACGACAGGCACTGACTAAGAAGGATTTTGTGAAAATAGTAGTTCGATGATTGGGTATCCTTAAAGTGCTTTCTCCGGTTCTAGTATGTGAAGCATCTATCCTCCTACCTTCAGAGACAAATTTGAAATCATCTTTAAAATAGTTCGGTTTACCGTATTTCAAGATATCTCTAACAAGCTTGACTATTCGAAAAAGCCTTTGATCGGGAAGCTTTAATGTTGAACTAGCAATGTGGGCTGGGGTGATATGATCATGGCGTTGGAGAGAGTAGACGAAACGTAGACAATAATTTTGGCAACGCTGTAGTTTATCATTCAGTGTGACTTGCATATCGTTAAGAACAGAATTACAATACATTAAATGTGGGAAGATGAGAGATTGAACCAATAATTGAAGATTGAGAAGATTGAGACTGAGATTGAGAATGATAAACTGAGAGTTTATCAGAGATTGACAATGGTGTAATAACCGAAACCAGTCTTTCTAAGTATCAATAAATCTGTGTTTTTTGACAATTTCTTAGTCTTTTTAATTCAATCAATTTTCAAGCAATCGTTTCAATATGTAGCTCTAAAATACTTCAATCAATCGAAAATTCAATCAATCAATTAATACAAAATTAAATCATCTGAAAATATTAAGTCTTTTCACTTTCCTTGCCCTATTATCATAGGTAAGGAAAGTATTGCGTTCCGAAAAAAATTAAGGTACCTCAATATACAAATGTCTATATGTTTGAAGGTCTCTTGAGTCCAAAAAAGTGTTTTGGGTATTGGTCTGTATGTGTGTGTGTGTATATGAGTGTATGTGCGTCTGTGTACATGATATCTCATCTCCCAATTAACGGAATAACTTGAAAATTGGAACTTAAGGTCCTTACACTATAAGGATCCGACACAACAATTTCGATCAATGCAATACAAGATAGCGGCTAAAACGGCGAAAATGTTGTCAAAAACAGGGGTTTTCGCGATTTCCTCAAAAACGGCTCCAACGATTTCAATTAAATTTATACCTAATACATTCATTGATAAGCTCTATCAACTGCCACAAGACCCATATCTGTAAAAATTTCAAGACCTCCGCCCCATCTATGCAAAGTTCGATTTTAGATTCCCAATTATCAGGCTTCAGATACAATTTGAACAAAAAAATTCTAGCAGAAAAGATTGAACATGAAGAACTGTACAATTAATGTTCAGTAACATTTTCACCTAAAATTGATAATAAGCTCGGAATTCGAGAAAATGTTATTATTCAATTGCAAACTGTTGATTCTATCAAATCATTCACTATAAAGAGATAGCAGACCTCCTGTGTCTCCAGCGTTATTGCCCTGTCACCAGCTGGCTAAGATCTGGTTCTATATGTATTCAGCTGGTTCTCACCAGCTGGTTCTATATGTATTTTGGGGCGCTGAATTCGAATCTGAAATTTGCTGACACGCCAGAGAGTGGCTTCACCCCAAAAACCCCCAAAATTTAGGACTTTTTTCAATTTTCTCATTTTATCTCGTGAACCTTGAGTTTCTCAAGAAAAATCATTCTCGACAAAATTAAGGAGAATAAAATGTCCATTAAATTGAGTCATCGCGCAGGATTCTACCATTTTTGGTTCCAGAGCTACAAATTTTCAAAAAAGGGGTATTTTTTAAGGGGTTTTCGAAATTATGCAAACCTACCACTTCTACCCTATACAACATGGATATCTTCCTAGTATAGATAAAAAACCACACATCAAGTGAAAGAACAATTCATTATGAACAGGATTCCTCAGGAATTTACGAATTTTGTAGTGGGGGAGGGTGTATATACCAAAAAATAGATAATCATGTTCTACAGTCAAAATACAAATTTCTCATTTTAATACCCTAGTGTATTTTAGCCCCTATTTAAATACACAGAATACATACTGTTATTCAGTTTTGAATATAGAAATTGGCCATTTTTCTGTGTATTCTATGAATTTTTTCATTTTTTCATCAAATTTCAATTATGATACATTAATTTGAGCCGTTTTCACGAGCTGAGAAGAATGAGCTGTAGTACGAGGAGATCTGATCATTCTGTCAAAAGTTATGTGTTTAAAGTTTTGATCCTTGACGTATCCTTATGACATACCTCCAACTAGGAAATACTGAAATTGAATGTTTCTAACAGGTGATTCTCATAGAAAATAACCCTCATGAGATGATTTCAGCCGAAATATGTATTTTGTTGTTAGGAAGGCCTCGATAAGGTATTAAAATGAAAAATTTGTATTTTGGCTGTAGAACATGATTATCTATTTTTTGGTTTATACACCCTCCCCCCACTACAAAATTTGTAAATTCCTAAGGAATCCTGTTCATAATGAATTGTTCTTTCACTTGATGTGTGGTTTTTTATCAATACTAGAAATATATCCATGTTGTATAGGGTAGAAGTGGTAGGTTTGCATAATTTTGAAAACCCCTTGAAAAATACCCCTTTTTTGAAAATTTGTAGCTCCGGAACCAAAAATGGTAGAATCCTGCATGACGACTCAATTTAATGGACATTTTATTCTTCTCAATTTAGTCGGGAATGATTTTTCTTGAGAAACTCGAGGTTCACGAGATAAAATGGGAAAATTGAAAAATGTCCAATATTTTGGGGGTTTTGGGGGTGAAGCCGCTCTCTGGCGTGTCAGCAAATTTCAGATTCGAATTCAGCACCCCAAAATACATATAGAACCATCAAGAAAAATTCTTTCGGGGCTGTTTCCTGAAAAACGACCATTTGACTGGACTATAAGTATGAATATGTTTATAAAGAACCAGGTACATTATACAGATAGGGAACTTTGGACTATATACGGCGAGGTGGAACTACCCTTGGGTCTCCTCACCATTCAAAGCCATACGCTAATAATAATAATAATAATTATACAGATTCAGCCTTATATACATATACATTTTTTCTCTTTTCGATAATTAGAATCCTGAATAACACATGTGAGAAATAAATAGTTGAGTAGTAATGATTTTTAATACATTCATATAAAAAATAATAATGATAGCCTACATTTCTTGAATATTCAAGATAAATTGTATTGGTTGTATATTTTTGTTCACATTGGTTTAAAGACGTCACGGAGTGCAAGAGATTTTTAATTAATGCTGGACTCAAAAATCAAAGGATTTTATTTTGTATAATTTCAAATCAAGTTATAACCATTTATGTATTTTTTTATTAATTATGATTATTTTATTTTTTCTGTAAGTTGACCACGAATACTTGTTAGAGAGTGGTCAACTTAGTTCCTATTTTTAAACTGTAATTTGCTATGTTTTTGTGAGAAGGAATCAATAAATTCCATTTCATTTCATTTTAAACGTAATTAATTTTACGAGAACCAATCAGAGAAGCCTCTTTTCATAAAAGGCCTTCACTGATTGGTTCTCGTAAAGTTAATCACGGTTAAAATTTAATTGGCTTCTGTGCAACAAGGCCTAGCTTTTCAAATTCATCTGATTTTGGAGCTTCTCTTCAATTAGATTGATAATTAAGTTATAACTGTGTTATAACTCTCATAACACTGTTAAAACATAATAATCACTTGATATGTATTGAGCAATACCTTTGGTTTTACTAGGGAAATTAATTTGGAGCTTCTATCTGCATGAATCAATATACTTCATAGGTAGCGAATAGCAAGATGTTGTCATTATATTTTCAAATGGCTGCAAGGGACCATTCTGTTATGCACTACCATTCTGGGTAAAAGAGGATCTTCAAGCAATAAACGTTCCCTTTTAGGTTATCTTACTATTGGTTATGGATACTTGGCATTCTGTGCAATGTCATGGTTCCTAAGAATACTCTGGTGACATCATAGTGACGTCAATTTAATTTTAAATATATTCTGGTGATGTCATAGTGACGTCAATTTAATTTTAATAATATTCTGGTGACATCATAGTGACGTCAAGTTAATTTTAAGAATATCACTGCATGTGTATGCGTGTGCATACATTGCCCTGTGACGTCTTGTACTATGATTATTTTGTACTAAGAATATTTCGGTACACCGGAACTCTAACTGGCCTGACTACTGGGGGGTATGGAATACCCTCCATGACAAGGGGGAGGGTTGCACCCCCGGAAAATTTTTCTAAATTAGCCTTAGAAACATAGTTTCAAGTCTGTTTTCGATTATTTTAATTTTCAATTAATTTTATAACGTGAAACAAATACAGATTTGATCAAATTAAATAATAAAGGGTAATACTTTAATTTGCCAGAACCTCAAGAAGGAAGATAAATGAGAATGAAAACAAACTTCAAAGATGAACTATACTATTTTTATTTGTGTCTACAATATTATTACAAAACATGTTGTGTATTGATACTACTACTTTACGTTCCAGTACATTCTGGTCGCCCTGGGAGGTACCGGAACGCCGGTCCGGTCCGGCAGAAATTGAGCACCAATACACAGTAGGTGAAAAGTCTGAGAATTGGTTGGTTGGGGATCCTGGTCCGCCATCTTGGATCCGCCATTTTGAATGCAACTTTTTTTTTAAATAGGAAGGTGGTAATGCGATACATGATTTCGATATGGAACTTCAAGAGAAAATGAATGGCAAAAACCGCATATTGATATTTCAAACCGTTTCGAAGATATTCACAATATTATTCAATACTATTCAAAGCAGAAAGGAAAGAAAAAAGTATGAGAACGGCTTAGTATCTCATAAAAAAATGTGATTTCAAGGTGGGTGTGATTGGGGATCCTACTAATATTGAAAATACTACTTTAATTTGACTTTCAAAATCTGGAGGAGGAGGAGGAGAAGAAGAAGAAGAAGAAGAAGAAGAAGAAGAAGAAAAAGAAGATGTTTTTTGTGATGACAACTTCTCCTTATATTTTGAAAAAGTCATCCTGGATATGAGGAATGGATGATCAAGTTCAAATTTCTGCTATTGCTATAACATGGGAACCGGATAGCTGAAATTTCACTTATCAGCTTATGATTTGATGATCAGCTGCTTTTAAACATATTTTTCATTGACTATTCAGAGAGAGAGATGGGAAAATAGGAATTGGAGGAAGAGAGAGAAAGAGGAGAGAGAGAGAAAAGAAGAAAAGGAAGAAGAAAAAATGTTTTCACCACACTTGGATGTAATGAGCTGGTTTACGTGCGTCATATGGAGGCCGAAAGTGATTGTTTTCCGACCAGGCCGGTAAAACTTTACGGCCCTAGGGCTGTAAAATGACCTTGAATAACAGCTGATCGTGTCCGATCTCACAAAAATCATAGAGATAATATCTATATAATTATGTATCGTGAATCGCGGTATCATGTCTATAATATATTCTATAAATTACTGTTTCATAATTTAATATTTATTATTGTGTTTTTGATATCAAACAATAGAATACGATGATATCTCCATAGCCTCAACAATATAATGTTGGCTGCATTGTCCATTGTCAGAAAGGTACATATCGCAAGTATTTAAAAGTGAAGAATCGAATTTGAAATCAAAGTACAATAATTGTATCAATATTTAAAAGTGAGGTAGAGTAATAATTTTTCCTTTTTTATTATCGAATTCCACTTCTTAATGCAATACAACCAACAATAATAATAGGAAAATACAGCAGAGATCTAAAGTTTAAGGTAAGCCTACTGGTGAAACTCAGCCTTGACTGAAAAATTACTAGTAATTTTTCCGTAATTCATTATTAAAACTTTTAGATAATTTTTCTTCAATATCAAACCATATAGAGAAAACATTAGGCCCACTCAAGATTGAATCTTTGAATGTTTTCTCTATGATTTAACTATTTTCAGAGCAATATTTTGTTGTGAAAATGCCGGCAAACCATCTTCAAGTTTGCCGCTATACACTATAATATTATAGTAGCCTACATAGGTTACCTGACTTACAGGCCTCTATAATCAACAATACGCAATGGCCAAGAGTGTAAAGGCGTAATACATCAGAACTCAAAGCTCAGTGAATTACAAACATGATCTAGGTTCGAACCCCGTCAATGACATTTTTTTTTGTCGATGAATTTCGACTTTTATTAGCTATTTTTTATATTAGTTACCGTAATTTAAATTTCAATCAATTTTTTAGATATATTTTGAGACAAAACTGTGAAATATGCAATTATATTAATTTTTTAATCACATTATATCAAAATAGTAATGAAAATTCTATTCATCCATCTATCCATGAGATATTGCACCAGGCGCAAAGTGAGAGCTATAAAAATTCAAACAATTATTTGAAATATTAATAGTATAAAAATATTGTCACTATTGTAAATTATTAATTAGTAATATTGAAATTAATTGACAGTGAAAATTGTCATAACCAAGATTCAAACTATCAAAATACGCTGTTTGAATTTTATTTATTTTCCAATTTGTTATATATTGGGAAGTTTTTTTTTTAGTGTGGCGAAAAATAGCGTTCGCAACACAGGCAAAAATGTTTTTCCGGCTCTCAAACGCTTCAAGTTCTCGACTTCGTCTCGAACTTGAAAACCGCGATCTCGAGCCGGAAAACGTACATTTTCGGACCTAGGTGCAAAATATACTAATTGATTGATTGATAATATGCCTTTATTAGGGCGAATTTAGAACTCCTGGTCCTCTCTGCCACACAATCCTAAAGGGCGCTACACACCTACGGATTTGGCCTGTCTTGGTTGGACTCGGGTGAAATCCGTGAGTGTGTATAGGCTCTCCCGGCCGGGCGCGTGTATTTACCAAAAATCTGAATTGCCTAAAAATCGAGATAGCAAAATTTTGATTTCAGATTCGGATTCAGCGCCCTCGAATTAGTAAAATGGTTCTCGGGAACACTAAAATAGTCGAAAATAAACTCTGTGAGCACTTTAATGTTATTAATGAAGAATTCTATTTCTAAGAAGAATTTGGTTGAACCTATAGCAAGAAAGTACTAGTACTGAAAAATAATAATACCAGTGTTTCCCAAAAATTTGTATTAGCTGTAGAATAAACATATTTCAATTTTTTATTCAATAAAATAGAACTTATTTTCATATTATTTTTGTCTACTTTTGTGAAATTTTATTGACGAAGCTGAAATTGAAACACAATTTTTTTTTTGTCTCTATTTTTGAAGGATAATATTGAGTATGACAACCTTTTTCAATCAATGAATTGTCATGGTATTTTAAATACTATCTTACACAAGATGTAAAGAGTTCTATATTGTACTTATTGGGAGCTGGTTGAGGCTTTACAGTATTTATTTCCGATGTCCCGGCATGAATTTGACACAATGTATTTAGAGAATATCAGTTGACAACAAGAAAACACGTATGTGTGTGTCAATGACCGAAGGTGGTTCTTAAGAAAAAGCTTTTTTTTTGTTTGCAAAACAGCTCCATTCTTATAAACTCATCCTACCATGAATAGAATAGTGAACGACCATTGCAGCTGCCAAAGAAGAGGGTTCTGCCTTCAAGCGCAAGATCGATACCCATAAGATGGCCAGTTGTGAAAAGACAAATTCTGGTGAATGACAGCGTGAAAGGGAAACCTATTTAGTGCCGGTTTCCGTGCTCGGGATCTATAAGTTCTGTACTTACAGAGTCCAGGACTAAAATAAGCGCTGGGGTCTAAATTGGCTTTCTGAGTCACGATTTTATCTTATAAACTCCGGGGTCTATTAAGTTCTGGACTTTGAGTCCAGGACTTAAACGCAGTAAACATGAGGTAAATTCACAATATTTTGCTGTTGTATTGTTGGCATTATACCAAAACGGAAACAGCTGATTGTAGCGGGATAATTCAAATGATCATGCTCTCCAAACTATTTTGTAAAAATACGTTTTGATTTCTTTGTAGGCCTATTCAAAGCAAAAACTTTAAAATGTGAATGAATAAACATTTCATTTTCGATATGCTATTATTATTGATCATTGATCCTAACCAGTGATTTTGGAATAAAAATTTCATTATGCTATTGAGTTTGAAAACGTACTTATTTCTTTTGAAAATAAAACAGGAATAATAATTTATTATTGTTACTATTATTATTATCAATACGTTGAATATGACATTGATTAATAACATTCAGATTGGAATATGAATTCCAAGGCAATCCTTGTATTATTTTTCTTAAACATTTTTAGGTTATGTCACAGTCGCAAAATACGGTAAGGTTAGTTTTTTACGCATAATTCTGATACAATTTTATTCCAAAATGAACTTGCAAACTATAATGTTATATATTAAGATGGACTAATCCAAATAATTTAGGTATTCCATGACATCTATTTGGCTTTCTATCTACTCCAAAAAATAACTGAATTGTGTTTGCTCAGTTAAGTCTAGAACTTGAATTTAAACCCTACCCCAGTCGAGGGTTTAAAATCATGCTGTTTCAAGTCCTAGACTTGACGATTTTTGATAAATCCTTGACTCGGAAGAAGGCGAGAATCTAATTCAAGTCCTGGACTTATAAGCCCTTGACTCATAAAGTGAAATTATGAACTCTAGGGTCTAACATGATCTCTAAACTCCAGAGTCTATTTAAGTGCTTGACTACGTTAACGCTCTGACTCGGAAAGCCAATTTTCTGACTCCAGAGCTTAAAGCCAGTTAAAGTCTAGAACTTAGCTAAATTCCGAGCTCGGAAACCGGCACTAAGTAACCTAGAATGACTTCTCAAACACACCCTCACACTCACAAAATGTTTTACAGATTGATATAGCTTCTCATACATGGCAGAAATAGTGGCGAAATGAATACTCTCCCAGTATAGTCAGTTGGTCAGTATCAGTCTTCACCTACACACCACAGTTCTCAGTTTCTCATAGTTGAATTTCAGTTTCCAGTAAGTTTTAAAATTTGTTTTCGTGAAAAAATGTCTCAAGACTGAAAAATATTCTTCAATCCGGAACTTTTAAGCGAGTTCATAGAAAAATATCGGGAAATGACATGTTTTTGGAAAGTCTGTAGTTCCGAGAAAGAGAGAGAGTGAGAGAGAGAGAGAGAGAGAGACAGAGAGAGAGAGAGAGAGAGTAGAGAGACAGATAACATAATAATGAGGAAATGGAAGTGAAAATGGTCAGAGTTGAATTCACAAAGCACATGCATGTGTTCTCACCCTTCAGAAACCCTTGTTTTTTTATTGTTGATGCTTCTTATTCAGTCTGAACCAATGTACTCTGGTATTTTTGTCCTCTTTTTTGTCCTAAGATGCCGATTGTGTATTTGAAGACTCTTGAATAAAACCAACCAGCACTAGTATTTTGGCCAAAGAATACTTTTACAGTATTATATACAGTATTTAACTTTGGATGTCATAAATTTATAAGGAACTAGCAGGTAACCCGTGCTTCGCAAGGGTCTATTTTAAAACTTAGCTAACTGGAAACTTGATGTAATAAAAAATTCGAATTTTGGAAATAGGCCTATAAACATCCTCGGTTAATTAAGAATCTATATGCAAAATTTCAAATTAATCAGTTGAGTAGTTCAGACGTGATGATGCGTCAAACATAATTCCCTATAATTGCCTATTCCTTACGTGTATAAGCCAGTTCTTTCCTTTATTATAGTATAGATACCTGAAGAAGACATACTATTTGAAAACCTCCCACAATCATATTGATTTTTTTCAATACAATAATAAATTTTATTATCGATTAGATTCTCCTCAATTTGAATCAGGCAGCCTTTTGTTTCCCCAATTCCAAATAAAATACCTAAAATAATCGTTTCACTGCTAATTTTACATTATAACTGAAGAATATAAAGTATTACTTATTTTATTGTGATCTATTCATGTTTTTCTAATGAAATTCAATGATAGGCCTACAGTATGAAGACTATGTCCATTTCATTTGTACTGGTGACAAAATATTACATTGAAAATAATCATTTGATAAAATCAAAGTTCAATTGTAATGAAAACAAATTCCTTCAAAAAATAATTGATAATAATACGTTTTGAGGGAAAAAATTAAGAACAAAAAAATTGGGTAGAATCGGGATTTGAACCAAGAAACCATCGCTCCAAAAGCGAGTGTTTTACCGTTATTCTACACGGCTCCGTTCTAAAATAATTGTCTTGTAACAGCATTATAACCTCCTCATAAAAAACACACTTCTGGGCTACAACAATGATGTAGCCTATGATGTATGGAACTTCATGTATGGTAGCATGAACGAAATTTGAACATTAATTCTGAAAAATCTAGAAGGAAATTTGGGCTTCCAGGTGCACGAGATTGATATTTTTTAGAATGTATGTGCAAAATTTGGAGATCTGAATCATTCCCATTTTTTCCGGTATGCAATCCACAAGTTGACATGTTTTGATGCGAACAAACGAACAAACAAACACAACCCTACTCTCTCTTATTATATAGATATACAAATGGATAAGAAAACAGTTTATCCAACTGATTAATGAAGAATTCTATTTCTATTAAGTATTTTATTTATCTTTTATTTTATTATGTGATAATGAGGGAAGTTTCCTGATTTATGATTTCATATTTGGATTTATCTTTTCAAAGTTATAATTAAAAAAAATGTTTTAAAAATTTTTATGTTTAGACCTAAACTTTCAAGTGTTCCAACACTTTAAAAAACCTTTGTCTGTCCCTTCGTGAGCAAAAAAAGTATTATCTTATCAACCTAGTACGTTTTTACTATGATAATAGAAAGCTATATTGAAAACAGCCATAGCTCCCTTGTTTTCGGTTATTATTTAAAATGGGACTTACACTTTAAAGAATTTGGGGTCGCTGAATTCAAATCTGAATCAAAATTCCTTTGTCCCCATTATTGGATGATTCAGATTTTGGTGCAGAGTATATCCTTGAAAAGTACGGCAGGCCTGGCTCGCATTGCTTACTACTAGTGTGTAGTGATTTTGACACAGGCCAAGACAGGCCAAATCCGCGAGCCAAATCCGTATGTGTGTAGGTCCCTTAAGAAGTTGGAGATATAATAGTAAGATATAAAGAAACATAAGAGGAAGAAGAAGAAGAAGAAGAAAAAGAAGAGGAAAAAAAAATAGTTTAATAAAGTCGCACATTTGTGCAACCTGGGATAACCTAGTACTGTATTATTTTACCACATTGAACAAAGATGTTTGAACTGTTAGAATTATTATTTATTAATTTTTTCAAATGTTGTATGTTTTATTAGAATCTTTGAATGTGAATATCTTTGAAACAGTTTGATATATAGATGTGCGATTTTCGCCATTAAATTTCTGTTGAAATTCTGTATCGAAATCATGGGGGCGATGTCAAGATACACCACCGTCAAAGTCAGACACATCCATCCTAGCACTAAAAATCAGTCTTGTTTTGGCGGTGGCTAGTTTTGTCGTTCTTGTGCTGAAAAAGAAGTGTCTTGTTTTGGCGGGGCGAGTCCGTGACTAATTTCTCTACCTGGAAAACAGTCTCTGGTTGTCGCTATCTGCTTTTGACGCCTATGTCAGAATATCTTGGATGTAAACTGGTTTCAATTTTGGCACAGACTGTACTTTCTTTAAAATATTCTGTTTATAACTTAGAGTGACTGTAGAAGTGTGTGTGTCACCACCGTTAGACAATACTCCTGCGTGACATTGTCTCTTATCTCAACCTTATTATTTTAGTTCTATTGCTTACTCTCTCATTCTCCCTCTCGCTCTCCCCCTCACTCTCTCTCACCCCCTCTCTTACCCTCTCACTATCACTCCTGCGCCTTTCGCTCTCGCTCTCACTCTGTCTCACACACACACTCTCTCTCTCTCTTACCCGGTTGTGTGCTAATGTTCTCCTTTCTTCAAAACCCCTCAGGGTTTTGTTATTATTTCATAGAATGCTTCAGACATATTATCTTCAACCTATCTTGAATTTGACTTTCCCATGCCTAGATTTGTAATTTTTTTTGTGTCAATAATATTCATTACTATCAACTCTTGCTTGTAATATTGTGAATTCCCTCATTCCACTGAGTAGTATTGTATAATATAGTTAATGTAGCATCGTACTGGAAGTATGATGGTTGAATGTGAGAGAGGGCCGGCCGTGCAAAAAAACTAAAACTGCAATTCCATTGAATCCTCACTTCTTCACTTTCTCACTATAGGCCTATATCCCTCAGAAACACACTCTCTTGTAAAATACTCAATCCCCTACACTGAAATAATTTGACTCCTTCAAGTTATGTGCTCCCAACTTGATAATACCGCCCGTTGTTCTCTCAATAATATTTGTTGAACGAGAGCTAGCAAGTTCTTACTTTTTACTCAAGTTCAAAGTTGTTGCCAGTCTGTGGGTATGCTTGTTTGTTTGAATGCACTACAATAACTTCGGAAAGAGTTGATTGATCAGCTTCAAATTTTGAACACGCACTCTTCGAACCTTTTTACAGATCAAGTTCGTTTAACAACAAAATATTTTACTCACTTCTTCGTCCTTTTTCAGGATATAAAAGTAACATTAAAAGTACTACATGAGACAAAATAACTTGCTCCTGAGTGTCTGCCTGACTATTATCTTTCAGTAGCATACGCGTAATATTAATGATACAAATTGTGATGGCAGTTGCTATGTCGTTGGTATTATTAATTTGACAAACTTTGAATTTTGATTCTGAATCATCCACCCATACGGAGAAACCTATGAAGCTCTATGGATTCACGTAGGCCTACAGCGTAATATTAATAGGAAGACAGTTTGATGTTCCTTTTCCCAAGATAATATTTGACAGTGGGCTCCACTGGGATTCCTATTCAAATTAAAAAAAATTCTGTAGGTAGCTTCATAATTTAGGTCTGCCATCTTCGTTCCGCCACATTGGATTAAACATTTTCTTTGGGAAGGTTTAATACAAGATTCAAATAAAGAATTTCGAGACAATGAATGGTGGAAATCGCTCATCAATGTATCAAACCACCGTTTCAAAGATATTCACATTTTAGTGTTGAAGTTTTTGGATATCTGTGATACAGAAATATTGCTCGCCTAGAACAGGATAGATTATTCATCACATTCTTATTATTATCGTTCCCTAGCAACCTATGTTAAGCGTTTATGTAGTCGCTGCTAAGAGAGATTTATGTGATAGCTATATACCTGAATAATAGTCAATAGTCAAAATTCTTTATTACATATTCTTCAAGAATAGCAATTGTTGTCAAGAATAATATATATATATATATATATATATATATATATATATATATATATATATATTATATATATATATATATATATATATATATATATATATATATATAATTAAATATATTTGAATTGTTTGTTTTCACAATTATATTTTTGTTCACTGCCAGTCTGTCTCCTGTTTCAAGAAATTCTCATAGTTCGTACATGGGCCTTCCTTTGAGAAACTCACTAAGTCTTTTTTTCAATGTCACACAATCCAGCCTCTTTATCTTCTCCGGTAGATGATTCCACAGTTTTCTGCCCACGTATGAAGGTTTCTCTTCGAAGATTGCAGTCCTGTGCCTTGGGAGTACATAGTTGTCTGCCTGCCGAGTGACGTATTTATGAACATCTGTGCCTCTTTGGAGATTTAGTCGGCTAACATGGGTGATGACTTCCATGATATTGTAGATGTTGGTCACCGTCATGATGCCGAGATGACGGAAGGCATCTCGACATGTCTCCTTTTGTTTGAGACTTGCCAGTGTATTAAATACTATTAAATACTATATTCGACTAAACAACGAGTGACCCAGAAGTGAACTTGCCAGAGTATTTAATACTATTAAATACTATATTCGACTAAACAACGAGTGACCCAAATGAAGCGATTTAAAATATGAAAAAAGAAAGATGGGAATGCGAAAATATAATATTTGGAACTTCATAACTTATCATTCAATTAACAGACATTTATGGGATTAGTAATTTTCTGGAAAACACTATTAATTGGCAATAATAATTTAGCAATATTGCACTAATAGTTTTAATTTTAGATGACTCTCTCCTGGATTATTGAAATCTGTGCTGGAGATTCCTCAGTGATTGCTGCATCATCTGAGAAAACCCCGTGAAAGTGAGCTCTGTTCAAAATTAACAGAATGCTCAAGTATAGACATTTAGAAGTAAACAACCATTTCATTTAAATCCTTCAAATAATTAAATAAACCATTTCATTTAAATAATTTGTTCATTGGAATCGACCCCATCAGTATTTACTCGTGAATTACCGGTAGTGTATTGTTAATGTATCAAGATTTGAGAAGATAATATAAGCATCTTATTAGTTTTTCTCTCAATGATTGTAATGTATGGCTTAATTTCTTTTATATAATTATAAAAATATCACAGTTTATTACATTCCAGTTCAATTATCTTGTTTCACCATCCATTTCTAAGTAGAGCTCATAAGTATCGTAATCTTGCCATACAATTACCATACAATAATTGAAGTTGATTTCATTCAACTTTAGTGGCGCCATTTCACCAAACTGCTAGGGAGGGGTGGGCAAAAACCAAGAGGTATTGTGGGGGGGAGGAATACCCCCAAAGGATAGAGGGACCTGGGTTTTTCCCCATAAACGTTACATTCGAAGATGTTATTATATGCTTCATTTTTTTCCAGTTTTAAATAAATGTGGTTGAAGTATCAATACAGACATATACATTATTACTTATTAAATTCAATCATGAAATATTTATTAGAAATTTAGGTCTACAGAGAGGCCCTAAAGTAGGAATACACTAAAACAGATTTCTTAAAAATCATGGAAAAAGATAAATTTTTCTGTTACAATGACAATTTCATTGTGGAAAATATTCTTATTGGAAAATAACTTTTAGTTAGAAAGCTAAAGATACATCAAGCTGTTCCCATAATTCTCAACAACTCTTTACATACATTTGATTGTCTGATTGTGCCCTTTGTCTTGCTTTCACTGTGACATCTTGCAACTTGTTAATTCTCACATTGAAATTTATTCAATAACTCACTTATTGTGCTCTGATCAATAAGTGTACCCATTCTGTATTCAAACTATACCACAGAGAAAAATATATTCTTTATTACTCTGTACCCATACTTTCAAGGCAATTTTGCTACATTGTTTATACTGTAGAAGGAACTATACTACTGCTGTTAAAAAAAAGTATTAAATTTTCATGAGACTAAGGATTCGTGTAGATAGACCCGCATTTTCATTATTTATCTGATCCTTGAGGGGGGCTTAGGACCCCCTTTTCACTGTCCCCCTTATGACTGATCAATTTCAAGGCCTCTGACATGACCTAACGACTGTTTCCAGGCAGCTGGGACTGGCAGTTTAACGTTTCCAACCGAAACACGGGAGTGGTATGAGAAACATATCTTGCCCGGGCCGGAATTTGTTATACATTTATAATAATAATAATTCATTGGATATTCTAATTCGTTTTACTATTATTATTATTATTATTATTTTATTCCAGCAGTTGGTCCTCGGCTGCGAGTTTTAGGATTGGTGATACCGCCGATGTGCAAGAGGCGGATGATGTGGAACTTGCACCAATTTAAAAGAATATATTCTAAGTTATTTATTTTGTTGTCCAAGTTGTTTTAGGTAGTTTATAATCTCTCAATCATTTTTCATCCCATATATATTATAATAAATTACTTAAAAAATGAATTGGTTGTTCACTATATTATACATTATTTTAAATATACAAGACCGTATGAAAATAGTCTCAATGAGGGTAAATGCAACGTTGCCAAGTAAGATTTGATCAACTTCGTCCGCAGCTGATTATAAGTAAGAATTAATATTTTTATTTTCATAATACAGTACACCTGAAGAATTGGCAAAGTTTATGGTAAGGGGTGAGGAGGTACTCAGCTCTTCCAACTAACATCGGATTAGTTTTATGCAGTCTACTATAACAGACGTTCCCATATGGATGTTACTATAGACGTATTTACCATCGTATTCCATTTCTGTTTGTTAGTTTGTTTGTCAGTATGTCTGATGGAAATCGAAAACGGCTTTAACGATTTTGATTAAGTTTGAAACATAGTATATAGTTTGAAATATAGTGAGTTTGTGATACGAAAATCATCATTTTAATTAGGACTCATGTTTAGGATAACTCACTGAGGGAACTTAAAAATAATATTCATCAACCGAGTAGCAGCTGACTGAGAGAGTTTTCCGTCGTCAGTTGAATACAGTTGATCAAGAGAGTTTTTCATCGTCAGTTGAAAACAGCTGATCGAGAGAGTTTGCCATTGTCAGTTGAAAATGAGACAGATGTGTTGAGTCACCAAGTTTGTTGACGTCATGTTTTAAAGTTATTGCATGATTCGAGAAAATAGTTGCAGAGAGCAGCCGAGTGTCAGCAACGCAACGCAAATTTGAATTTGTAACATAATGATTGCGGTAATCAGGTAAATTCTAAAGTAGTCAGTTTTAATACACCTGGGTAATTGAATTATAATAAATCATTTACTGCTAAATTTCCATCTCTATGCCTTTGTACTTTCAACTCTATCCTTTGATATTGTTATATTCATAGACGTGAAGTAGATAGATAAGGGTGGGTGTCTACCATAAGTAAAATGAAATGTCTATTTCCGACTTCTGTAGTTGAATACTTGTAGCTAGTAGTTCTGTGAACAGTAGAGCTTGTACAGTAGTTATAAAGTTTATAAGATCTCATTGTTTAACAGATCTCATTGTCAATATGTCACCCCCAATAGCACTTCGGACATCGGAAAAAAGAAACCGGTACCGTGACGAGAAATCGGTAAGTGTTGAAACGGCCAATGACTGATTGGCGTGTATTGACGATGACAATATTACCTGTTATGAATGAAACCGAGAGCAGTGCCAAGCTGTAATCATCAAAAGCTAATCTACAAACATGCCAACGTACATATACTGACAAAAGCAAATCACGTCGTTGAAACGTAGAAAAATCAATCATCAAAATATTATCATGAAAAAATAACATTTTCCCGCTTTTTTGGGAAACGATAACTGAATATCTTCCAGTATTGAAAATGACATTCGAAATGAAAAACAATACTGAAAAATTTTATTATATTCAAAATTCTCAATGTTCGAGTATATTAACCCCCCAGTAGACTACAATCAACACAGTAGAACCACTATAATTTGTAGCTTACGGGACCAAGCATTTAATACGAATTTTGGAGGGTGACGAATTATATATCAAGCTCTGCAATATCGAGGCTGATAAAATAAAATACGAAAAAATATATCATGGATACTGATCCCATATTTACCCATAATTAATTCATGATATAGCCTGTATAAATGGATATTAGAAAATATTGTTAAATATTAATTTGACATACTTGTAAAAGATTTCAGAGATCAATACAACCGTTCATGAGCGAGTTCTTCAACCAAGGGTGTCTCTAGTTATATTATTATATTTGAATCCATAGAACTTTAAAGTTCACTCCGTATGGGTGAATAATTCACAATCAGAATTCAAAATCCCTAAACTAATAATACCAATTACTATAACGTTAAATGTATTGCTATCACAAGTTGTATTACTAATACATGTGGGTGGGCTATGTTGAAAACAAACAATACCTAGACAGGCAGACAGACATTAAAGAAAGCGAGTTGATGCAAGTTTCGTATATTAATCAGCTGAATTCAGCTGAGTTATCAGTTACTATGGCATACTAGTGTATTTATCGTTATAGGAATACTAGTTACAGTGTTTTTGATGGCAAAACTACGAATTATAGAGTTATCGAGAAGTTTCAGTGTACTCACTAATCTTGACTATTGAACTATTAAGTGAAGTTATTTTTGTTTTGTGTCAAGAAATTTACTAATAGTTATATTATTCAAGCTCCAAATAACTGCAGAAAAGAGAGACAACTGCACAAAATAGGAATGATTTATATAACGAATTATACAGTTACAAGATAAGTCATCGCCTGATATTACTACGAAGAGGGATAGAAAAGAGTGATAGGTTTCAGAAATAAATTGTCAATGGTCTTGTTAAGAATAGCCTACATGTGGGGATCCATCAGAACAATAACCATTGTTTGAAAACCCAGACAGCTCTGCGTAGTACAGTCCGTCCAAGAAGTATACCTTTTGGAAGTGTCAGAGATTCGATGTGTCTGACTTTGTCGTGTCTGTACGAATGTAAAAGTGTCCGGTTTTGGCGCCTAACGCACACGCCAATTCGAGACTCTTTCAAAACAGTCTTTCCCTGTCGCTGGCGTACGGTGTCGATGGATGAGATAGTCGCTGTCCACTCCTGTCAGGTTCTGGGTGTGTCGGAGGACTAAGGTGGCGCGTTCCCGAAATCATGTATCATATGACCACCCTCCCCTTAAAAAAAAAGAAATTGAATTGAAAATGGCCGCCAAAAATTTTGAAACTTCATAAAAGTAGTTTTTCAATTCCAATAGGATCCCAAATGAAACCCTACTTTCAGAATTATCCTTGTGAAGGAAATATTAAGCTTTTTCTATAGTTTTCACCAATCCTATATATTAGAGTTACTCGAATTACATACAAATATTTTTCTAGAACTGCAGTATGGGACTACAAAGCAACAAATACAACAATACATAATATACTGTCCAGTTATGAGCCTTAAACCTAGCTCCGCAGTGCAGGCTGGATGCTTGTCCGACTTGGACTAGGCGCTGAGACAGCAAATAATAGCAGCATTGGTGGGAATGCGAGCGGCCGCAGTAACATCTTCCACCCAGCAATGGTCGGCGTAGTTCCGCCTAGCGGACAGACGAAAGATCAATCCAGTCGGTTATTTGATCCCTCCAGCCAGGCTCAGCAAAGCAGCCGAGACAATAGAACAATGGAGTGGCGGTCTTATTCCCGTTCATCAGCAGTTTTCTTTCTCACGATTATTTTGATTTTTGTGTTACCTATAATCAATAATAACTCCAGTCACCACTTCCAAGCCAGATACCCATCTCAAATGACAACAACGCCAAGCTGTGAGAAACCATCCTGCACTGCGGCGCTAGGTTTAGGGCATGCAAACCTGGACCAGAGTTTTTCCCACGAGCCGGTGAACCAAAATATTCTTAGTACAGAATATTCTTAGTATGCTATGTCGAAATAAAAATATTGAACATAATACTAATAAAATTCATATTCATATCCATTATGATGACTGCTGCAATAGATTTAAATATCAATATTTCGATATCTGTCTTTTTAAGTTTTCTTCAATTTTTAAATGAGAAAGTAAGACTTTTAAAGATACAGAGAAATTCTAAGACTTTCAAGATACAGAGTATTAAATACAGACTTTTGAATACCGATTTCCATTCAAGATGATTTACTCAAGTTTTTACATTTGACCAAGTTTGTAACTGAAATCCTTTTTGATAGGGCCTATGAGATACTTGGGTTTCACTTCAATTGAAGTTTCGTGGGGTTCCTAACCCCCTTCCCCCATCTATGCGTTCTTGAAATTCTTGGGTTCTCTTAAAATCAATAAAATTCTTGTGTGGGGGTCCCAAAAAAGCTAGTGATGTAGTATTTTCTTCTTATTTGGCATTACAACCCAGCGCGGGTCACAGCCTCCCTCGATTTCTGCCTCCAAGCATCTCTGTCCACCGCTGCACTTTTCCATCTTTGCACCCCAATTACTGCTGCATCCTTATCCACTACGTCTATCCATCTTGTTCTGGGTCGCCCTTTCCTTCGCCGGCCATATATTTTCCCTTCCATTGCCATCTTTGGGGGGTAGGCATCGTCAGCTCGTACCAGGTGTCCTGCCCACCTCAGCCTGCGAACTCGCATCACAGTGGCTATATCTGCATACTGGTACAGCCTATAAAGTTCGTCATTATGCCTCCTACGCCAGACTCCTGCTTCCTGTATGCCTCCAAACACTCTTCTCAGGATCTTTCTTTCAAAGACGCCCAGCATTCTTTCATCCGCCCATGTTTCACTACCATACAGTAAGACAGGCATGATGATTGTTCTGTATAGCAGCAGCTTGGTCTTTCTACTGAGAGTACATTTTTTCGCTGTAATACTAGCCCTATACTTCTCAAGTACCTCCACCAGCTGCTGCAATGCTCCACTTCCGTATAGTGTCCTCACATTCCAGGTACATAATCTCAAATCCATTTTCCTAATTCGTTTCAGTGCAAGCCGTTTTCTTAAATCCGTATAATCCAGTCCAATCCGAGGCAAATTATTGTGCAGTTCCGTAACCAGAGTCTTTTTATAGGGATGGGGTGTCGGCCCATCGCCCAACCCCCAACCTAGAGGACCAGGGTCTTGTTGGCGCGGTTAATGCTTCATGTGCTCATTTGCCTACCTGAACACACTAATTACCTGGGACTCAACGATGTTAGTGCCAACCAGTCTACATCAACCACTTGCTCGGGAAACCGGGGGGTCGCCAAGCCCCAGGACAGAAGAAATTCTGCCCCCCCCCCCGCAGGGAGTGATGTAGTATGACTGACGAAAATTTGTATAGATGGAGGGAGTGTGTGTAGAAGCTAATTTTTTTCTGAATCAATGGGTGGGAGGGTAAGGGGTCAACCGAGTAAAGCAAGTTTGATAATGATGTTTATGTGTTGTGAAAATCATTACTTCAATACTTCAGTATCTTATCATTTAGAACACTTTAAAATACTTTAATAGCCTACACTTGATAATACTGGATAATACTTAATATACTTGGCAATACACAAAATTATGGTGGAGAGGCTACTGATCCATGACAGACGGCAATCATAAGTGTGGTGATTTAAATTTCGACAATGAATAGGATGTATTCGGCCATCTATACATGGTCGAAGACTCAAGATCATACACTATAGCTCTCTAGAATCGACATCCATGAAAATAACATTGACAATTTAAAACTACCAAAAACTAGAACTTCGCTTTGATCTTTGAATGGGAAATAGAATTAGTGTTAAGAAGCCAATCTATTGAATGAATTTTATATAATAAGAAGCCAATTAATTGTAATAGTGTGAAATTGAGTGGGTATTATTGCAGTTATTGTTTGTGTATCAGGTCTAAACCTGAGGTTAAATTCTTAAAGTATTTTTCATGGAAGTTCCTGGCTCGTAGTTATTACTGGCTAAAATAGGTGATGGTTAAATATTGCTGAGAATCTGTGTATTTGGATGAACGAATCCACTGTAAGCTCCCAACTAATCTCAGATTCAAATAGATGTTTAATAGTAGTATAATGTCAGTAAACTTTACAGGAGAGGAGAAACTCTCCGCCGTTTACATTGGTGCACAACGGCAAGAGTGTCTTTCGAACCTCATGTCTAAGAAGTAAGATAAGAAAGAAGTAAGGATAAGAAGTAAGAGCTTCAGTTAGTTCTTAGTTCTTGAAGACCTAAACTTTATTTTAGTTCTTTGTAATTAATATTCCACGTTGTGCCTTGAAGATTAATTAACTAAGTCATGGTATGAAGAAATTCCCGGCGACATAATTTGATATCTGGTGTGAGGTGAAGAGGTTTATAGAACACCTCCACCGGCTACAGATTGATATTCCACGTTGTGCCTTGAAGATTAATTAACTAAGTCATGGTATGAAGAAATTCCCGGCGACATAATTTGATATCTGGTGTGAGGTGAAGAGGTTTATAAAACACCTCCACCGGTTCATTACAAAAGACCATTCTAGTATCCAATGTATTGATATCACTGCAACTTTGATGTTGCCTCTTCTTACAAATAAATACTACCCCTCTCAATGGAAAATGTTTGCAAACTGGCTAGGGAAACAATAGTCTCATCTGTCTACTCTCAGAATTCGAGGAAACTATACTATATGCCTACTAGTATAAATTCTGCTGCTCTTGTATTTAATTTTAGTTTATCAGAGAGTGACAAAGAAGACACGGACCTGCTGGCGCTTGATGTCTTCAACAAGAAGCTGAACGTGCCCGTGACTCTGGCGGATGTCAACCGCTCGCATCGCGTTGGAAGGCGTCAACCACCTCAACAAGGGCAAGCTAAACCCAAGGACCGACCCATCATAGTACGACTCTGCAGCTACCGGACCAGGAAGATGATCTTCGACGCTAAGAGGAAGCTGAAGGGTTCCGGCGTCACCATTCGCGAGGATCTGACTGCGGAGCGTCTCAAGATCCTCAACGCTGCGGCCGACCGTCATGGGCATAGGAATGTCTGGTCATCGGACGGGAGGATCAAGATCTCTATCGGCGAGGGAGGATCCAAGAGGGTCCACACAGTCGAGAGGATGACCGACCTTCAAAAAATAAAGGTAAATTAAATCATTTCAGGATTCGATGACTAAGGTGCCCTTCACTAAGATAATAGGAAATTCGTATTAATACATTTCACAGTAGATATACCTTGGCATTTTTCATGAGCTGGCTTTCTGTTCTATAAATGAATCTTTCCACTGCTATTTATGATTATACATGAGGCAATTATTTCAAACTAAGGAGATCCACATTTGTTAATACTGATTAATAATTTATCTTGATATTAATTCCCAAAACTACGTTCAATGCATCAACTACTATACTCCAGAGGGTACTTAGAGAATCATTATCTCTATTCTTACTAATAATTATTACATCTCTTACCAAAATTATTTCCATAATTAATAATTTTCTAAATGCTGAATTTCAAATAAATTGGATGATTAACATACGTTATAGATATGGATGTAATCTATAGGTAAAGATAGTAATCTCTTCTATATAATGATATCTTCTACTGTTGCCACAGCTTGAACAATAGAAGCTAATGTGTGAAGAATTATTGATAGAACAGAGGGGTGGGTAGTCTGTTCATATGCTTATATAGGGGCTGTGTTTCATTTAACGTTATCTTAGACATTCATCACTAAACTATTACAGTTCTCAATTTACTACTTTTATCGTTATTGCAACTCCCAATAGTTGATTATACTTCTAATACTATATAATATTTTTCACACTTCACCGTTCAATACTATTTAAAGCTCATCTAATTCATTCTATTCTTCTTCTTCTTCTTCTTCTTCATCTTCTTCTTCTTCTTCTTCTTCTCTTCTTCTTCTTCTTCTTCTTCTTCTTCTTCTTCTTCTTCTTCTTCTTCTTCTTCTCTTTCTTTTTCTTTTCTTCTTTTTCTTCTCTCCTTGATTAATTCAAGATCACAATGCGATGTTCTATTTCTTATTCTATAGTTCAGTTTCATAAGTTCTTCGCAATTTGTGCACATTCCTTCTTTCTCTTCTTTTCTTCCCTATTATTATCATTATTTTCCCTGTGATTTTTCCACTTGCTATCCAGCATGTTCAAATGTTTATTTCTCTTTCTATATCTATTTATCTTTCTACCTTTTCTCTTTCTATCTGATTACCTTCTACTAATATCCATATATTATATTATAATATCCATATATTTATCCATATAATATTCGATTCTTTCCCACATTAAATCATACTATTCCTCTTCAATTTTATGTGAATATTATTCATTATCAGTTGTATTATATATATTTCCTCTATTGATAACTTTCTTCAAAGATTTTTCGTTTTTCTGCTGGCTTCTTCTCTTTTTCAGTTGTCACTGGATCCCATTTCGCTCTATCTCCACCATGAACACGATCTTCCACTACTGGATTCCATCTCTCTCTATCTCCACTTGGACTCGATTTTCCACCACTGGATTCCATCTCTCTCTGTCTCCACTTGGACTCGATCTTCCACTACTGGATTTCTCTCGCTCTACCTCCACTTGGACCCGATTCTTCCACTACTGGATACCTACTCGCTCTATCTCCACTTGGACCAGATCTCCCACTACCAGTTCTTCCTCAATCTTCATCTTATTCACCATTAGGATTATTCATCACCGAAACTACACACATCTACATCTTATTGTGTTTAGTGAATTTTTGAACTAGTGCTTTAAATAGTGAAGGGAGCCGAACTGTCAAGGCATACTGAATGCACTCGAATCAAGAGACTTTTTCATTTAGGTTAAGTTTTATCAGTTTCATCCCCATTTCCCCCGTCATGTGTCGTTCTGAGGTCGGTTCACGATTGGTCTGCTGCTTCCATGATGCCTCTCACTGACACGTCAGCTCGCTCGCCCTCAAGTAGGTATGATTATTTCAATAATAGTCATAATGACGCAGGTATGTCTCTAGCAAATAAGCTCCACTCTTTCAAAAAACTTTTCAAGGCTGCTCACCTTAACGTACAATCCCTCAGTTGCCACATTGATGAACTCAGAGCAATCTTCCGTTTTCAGGACTTCAATATAATCGGAATTTCCGAATCATTTTTGAAGCCTAGTATTTCATCAAATTTTGTTGCATTGCCTGGATATAATCTTTTCCGGAATGATAGATTAAATAAAGCTTGTGGGGGTGTAGCAATTTATGTGAAAGATGGTATCAAAACAAAAGTTTTAATCACATCTAAACAAGAGTATTGTTCCAGACCAGAGTTTATGCTACTTGAATTATCCTTATCTAGTAATGATAAATTACTCGTTGGTATCTGTTATCGCCCACCAAAAATAGGTCATTTCACAGATTTCGAAAATGCCTTGCTTTCTCTTATGCCTTGTTATAACCGTATACTAGTTATGGGGGATATGAACACAGACTTGAACATGACGAATCGTAACTTTGACTACTTTCAACTGACTACAATTTTCCAATGCCTAAACATGACTATTTTACCCCTCGATCCAACTCATCATACTAATGAATCAGACACACTCATTGACCTTCTCATTGTTAGTGATCCCAATGAGGTTGTTCAAGCAGGCCAAATCTCAGTCCCAGCTATTTCTAGACATGATTTGATCTACTGTGTACTTTCCCACAAGATACCCAAGCCAGAACAGAAAATTATCACTTATAGAGACTTCAAAAACTTTGATGAAGCCGCCTTCCTGACTGATGTGGCTCAGACTCCATGGCATCAAATTGAAGCATTACCCTCAGTTGATGACATGGTCAAGACTTTTGAGAATTGGACTTTGACTTTGTATGACAAACATGCACCTTTTGTGACAAGGAGGATTAATAGAAAACGACGAGTACCGTGGATGACTGAAGACATACTTAAGATGATGGGACGTAGAGACAAAGCACATAGAAAATTTAAAAAGACATTTGACTTGGACAGTTTGATAGAGTATAGGAGCCTTAGAAATAGGGTTAAACAGGAATTACGGAACTCAAAGATTAGGTATTTGAATTCATTTATGACAAACAATAGACAAGACTCCAAATCACTTTGGCAGGGAATAAAAGAATTCGGGCTTGGCAAACAGAAATCGAATCCACAAATTGACTTACCATTGAATAATATAAATGACCATTTCGTTTCACACACTAACCAACGCGACAAAGTTGTCATTGCTAATCATATAGATGATCTTGAAGAGCAGGTTACAAACTTAGATTTACCAATCACTGATCAATTTCATTTCCATCCAATCTCAGAAGGAGACACTTTCAGAGCAATTCAACGTATTCATAGTAATGCTATGGGTGTAGACAAAATTCCTATTAAATTTATCAAGAAGATGTTATTTGCTGTTTTACCAACCATTACATACATTTTCAACAAGTCACTTGAAGAAGGCATTTTCCCTGAAAACTGGAAGTTTGCTCTGGTTCGCCCTCTAAATAAAGTTCCATCACCCAATAAAGTTGAGGATTTTAGACCAATCAGTATTTTACCTGCATTGTCCAAAGTGCTAGAAAGACTCATTCATGCTCAAGTTGTAAAATTTCTAGACAACAATAGTAAGCTTCATAACTTTCAATCAGGCTTTAGAAAATTCCATTCAACTGAGACAGCTCTGCTTCGTGTCACTGATGATATAAGGTTAGCTATGGACCAAAGAAAATGCACCATCCTCACCCTATTTGATTTTTCTAAAGCATTCGATACTGTTGATCATACAGTCCTTCTGAATAAGTTGGCTATTCTTGGTTTCAGTCACAACTCGTTAGTTTGGTTTAAATCCTATCTATTAGGTAGGAAACAATGTGTATCTGTCGGTGACAAAAAGTCAACTTGGAAAAACGTTATGCATGGAGTACCACAAGGTTCAATTTTAGGCCCTCTCCTCTTCACTTTGTATGCTAATGACCTTTCTTCCATTATCAAATTCTCCAGTTTCCATACTTATGCAGACGACCTTCAAATCTATTTAAGCTGTCCCATAACAAAAATTAATGAAACAGTTGGAATAATGAATCAGGATATCAATTCGATAGTGGAATGGACAAAGAAAAATGGCCTTAAGCTTAATCCCATCAAAACACAACCCATTATATTTGGATATTCTCGTCTTATAAACAATATTGACCTTGAATCAATTCACAAAGTTAGTGTAGACGGTAATGACATTCCTTACTGTAGCTCAGTTAAAAATTTAGGCATTATTATGAATAATACTCTTGACTGGTCAGAACAAGTGAACAAAACTTGTAAAAAGGTATTCTCAGCCATGCATGCATTGAAGAAAATGCACGATATCCTCCCTAGAAACATTAAATTATTATTGGTTCAATCTCTCATCTTCCCACATTTAATGTATTGTAATTCTGTTCTTAATGATATGCAAGTCACTCTGAATGATGAACTACAGCGTTGCCAAAATTATTGTCTACGTTTCGTCTACTCTCTCCAATGCCATGATCATATCACCCCAGCCCACATTGCTAGTTCAACATTGAAGCTTCCCGATCAGAGGCTTTTTCGAATAGTCAAGCTTGTTAGAGATATCTTGAAATACGGTAATCCGAACTATTTTAAAGATGATTTCAAATTTGTCTCTGAAGGTAGGAGGATAGATGCTTCACATACTAGAACCGGAGAAAGTACTTTAAGGATACCCAATCATCGAACTACTATTTTCACAAAATCCTTCTTAGTCAGTGCCTGTCATGCATGGAATACACTTCCTGTTTCTATCAGGTCTATCGAGAGCCCAGCGAGCTTCAACCTGACTTTAAAAAAACATATCTTGGAACAAATGACTGAAACTGTCCGGCCCTAGAACGATCACATGACAACCATCCCTCACCCATTCCACCAAAATAAACCTTTAAACCATGTTATAGAACGAATTGTATATATATATATATATATATATATATATATATATATATATATATATATATTATATAAACTCATGTTATTTCAATTATCCACTGCTTACTGCTGTATATTACTGAAATCTATAACCCTGATCTACTTTCAGCCTACTTCATTTTATTAATCAATTATTTGATCTTATCTACCTATATAATTATTTTACTTTATCAATTTTCTGTTTTTTTTTCTCTTCAATATTCATATTGATTAAAACTTTTACAATATTTCCATTAATAAATAAATCCTTAGTTTAAATAACGAAATTAACGTTTTGGTAGAGAGTTAGTGGGGAGGATATTTTTAATATTCTTCCCAAAGAATGGACATTGATATGTCCAAAGCTCTGCCAATTTATGTAGATGCATAACAATATGATTATTATCTATAGTTATTATATTACAAATTGCTTTTTCATATCATATACAGTTCAATAGTTATTTTCTTAGTCTATATTATGTAAATTCATCTATAACTTTGCTGTATTGTAAGCTATTGTATACAAGTGTATAAGCCAGTATATATTGTAATCTACATAAATAAAGTACTCAATCAATCAATCAATCAATCAATCAATTGACAATGGTGTAATAACCGAAACCGGTCTTTCTAATTATCAATAAATCAGTTGTTTTTTGACAATTTCTTAGTCTTTTTCATTCATTATGAATAATTACCACAATATTAACTTCTCAACTACACAAAAAGTGAATCTATACTATAGTGTGAGGGTCAGCTATTGTTGTAGATATTCTTATTGTTATGAATATTCGACACTTTCCTTCGAAACCTTCCAGATTGTAGACTGGACAAACAATAAGCCCTTGTGAGAATAGCACCATGTTCCTTCCGAAAAGAGTTTCAGCTAGAAAAGGTTTTGTTATGGATTACATTTTCGTCGGCTCAGTTCCATAAGGTTCTATGTGACAATTTTGGGCTTATTGTGTTATGCACATAGATCGATCCCCAAATACAAAGAGAATGCACCAGTAAAAGGTTCTATGTGTTAAACTGTATTTTAGTTATAGAAATTGATATTTTCATTATGTCCCATGTGCATTACCCCTCCACTGATTTCAGCCATAAGGTTCTATGTGATCATACTAAAACAGAGCATAATTAGGTCTGAACAGCTGCACTTCCTCTAAGTGGCTAGTGGTTCTATGTTATTAAATGCTTCATTTTTTCCAGTTTTATACAAATGTGGTAGAAGTATCAATACAAACATATACATTATTAGTTATTGAATTAATCATGAAATATTTATTAGAAATATAGACCTACAGAGAAGGCCCTAAAGTAGGAATACACTGCTAGGAATACAGATTTCTTAAAAATAATGGAAACAGATAAATTTTCCTTTTACAATAATAGTTTCAACAATTTCAATTCATAATTATCATATCTTATAATATAAGGAATCATATTCTTATTGGAAAATAACTTTCAGTTAGAAAGGTAAAGAACTTTAAGCTGGTTCCATAATTTTCACCAACTATGTACATTCATGATTGTCCGATTGTGCCCTTTCTTCTGCTTTCACTGTGACATCTTGCAACTTGTTAATTCTCACGTTGAAATATATGCAATCACTCACTTATTGCTCCCTGATCAATAATTGTACCTATTCTATTTTAAGCTTCAACTATACCACAGAGAAAAATATATTCTTTATTACTCCGTACCCGTAGTCATACTTCCAAGGCAATTTTGCTACATTGTTGATACTGTAGAAGGAATTATACTACTGCTGTTTAAAAAAAGTATTAAATTAGTATGAGATTTTAAGGATTTGTATAGATAGACCCGCATTTTCATTATTTATCTGATCCTTGTGGGGGTGGGGGGGTCTAGGAACTGTGTATAGCGAAATATCTTTTTAAAGTAAGTCAGTTTTGTTTTCACCATCTTTAACAATTGAATGTTCAATATAACATGTATTGATAATTGTTCATTCAGTTTCATGCATGAATATGAATAGATCATGGATGTAAATCATTTCATGTGATTGAAACGTAGTTCCCTTGGGCGGGGTGATTGAAACATAGATTGGTGCGGCAGAGGGCGGAGGGGGGAAAAGTCATGAAAAAACGCTCAAGCACCCGTAAATGTCATCTACTGGCATTAAGGCTTTTAACTGAACGCTAATTTATTAAATTATACGGTACCAGAACTTTTGAATTATTTGTCAAGGAAGATCCATTAATTCTTAAACAACAAATCAGTAGTTTGAATATAAAAATCTATATAAAATGAGGATTCAAAAAGAATGAGAGAATTAAAATAATCTGTAATCAATAGATAACTCCTTTTTTAGTTGTTGATGAATTGTAGGAAGAGTTAGAAATTAATGCTGTAATACATTTATTTACAGTGGTTCATGTGTGACCCCAAACCAACTTCACCCTTTGGTACTGCAACTTTATGTAACACCTCTTCAGGTCTAGGGGTGTAAGATGACGTCGCCATCAAGCCAAATTCAACTGGTAAAGTTCACCGCCAAAAACAAGGTACTGTAACCTCGACGATAAAGCAACGTACAGACCAACGAAAGTGCAGTGTAGTGAATGAACAAAAGGTTTATTTAAGAATGTCAATCAAAAGTGGGGATTCCAAATTTATGAAATGGGTTATTATCGACGAAAATTGGGTTCAACGGGTTTTCCTTTCTTGTGTTTGTGCATTGAAATTAAATTGTTATTTTATGACTGATATTGTTTGGTTTTGTGACGTATTGCTATTTAAACAAGGGATGGTAATGCGCCCCGAAATCAGATGGAGAATGTCAACAAAGTAACATAAAATTGTTGTTTTCTTTGTCTGATTTTTGTTGCCAATGTTTATTGAAGTTGTTTGTATTTTTAAATTATTTCAAGTGTAGTGTTGGTTTATAGTAGAAATCTATTAAATCAGGCATGGCAAGATTAATTGAAGCATTCTTGACTCTAGCCCGTTCACCTGCATGAATTAAGTATAGACTCAGGTATTTTATAGATGTGTCGGCCTATGTCAAAATTCTAAATTTTATTCCAAATTATCTTTTTTATTATCTTTTAAAAGGCCAGGCATACATTCATTACCTTAGAATACTCGATTTTTCTATTTGATAGGATAATACTTTTTTATATCCACCATAGAACTATAAAACTATAAGTCAATCTATTTGTGTTATTCACAGACCCTTTGGAACTCAGGTTACACCTGATCTTATAATAAATTTGAACATTATATCACTCACGAAAAACTAAAACATATTAGCAGAAGAATAAGTCGCTTTACACTCTTAATAATATATGTTCTTTAATTAATCATCTTCATCATACAATAGCGTAAATGTATAATAACAGACTGATGCCATTTTTTAGAGGTCAAAGGAGGATGATGGAGGACAAAACAGGACAAGAGGAGGAAGAAACTCTCTCCTGTAAAAAATTTGCAACAGTTGACATGCATTGGTTCAAGGGGAATTTCAATCAGATTATTTTGAAAGAAATTGTGATCATAAATGATGAGGTAAATAGCTTTGTTGTGTTGCATTTCAAGTCACCATTTGCAAAGTCGGAATTGAATGCTAAATTGCGTAAGCAAGCAACATGGGCAGAGAACAATTATCACAAAATACGCTGGGAAGATGGTCATTTTATTTATACAGACGAATTATTGATATCTTATCTTGAAGGATATGTTAAAATCTACACAAAAGGTACAGAGAAAGCGAAGTTTCTTAGAAGGTTACACAAAAACATATGTTGTTTACCAGATGAAATTGAGAAACCAAATTTTAACTACTTCACTAGTTCATGGTGTTATAACGCCTGTGAAATTCACCATCGCAATCCAACAGGGAGATGTGCTATCTACGCTGCGCTTCATTATCATCCGTTGATAATGAAAAATATGGACTTGTCTCCAAATTCCATATGCGAAAACAATAGAATGCTTAGCTTGAAAAAATGTTAATTCTATTCAAATACAGAAAAGAAAAACTTTGCAAGATATGGCTTTTTCTATAACGGACAAGAAATTCAATGTGTTTATTGTATGCAAGCACTGAGATATCATACCGCTAGGGTATGTTGCATTGGTGGAAAGGGACAGGAGCCATTTAATTTCTCTATATTAGTACCGACATATGTATAGTTTCTTCATTCGTTTGTGATGGATCCAACAAAGTGCTTGAGTGCAGATCCTGAGTTGGAGCTGAGTTTAGAAAGCTGCATGGATTGGACAGTGTCTGTGAAAGTGTAATTGTACTTGTGAAAATCATTGACTGGTGAAACATCTAAAAGACATTTTTTCAAACACACTAAATTTGAAGGATATATGTGATTATCTTTGCTATTATCAAGCACATAAACTGTCTGTGGCTAAACTAATAAACATCAAAGAGGAAATGTTGAATAATTGTAGTGAATTATGTAAATAAATTTCAAGTGTATACATGAATGATTCCTAATTCCTATAAACCTTCAATATTCTTACTTCTAAGTATCCACTAAGCGATTAAAAGTGTACATGTGTACCTGGTGTGAACTGAGCAGAACTCTCGAGTTGTCAGACAAGAAAGTTTTAATCATTGCTATAGAATTTCATCAAACTTCTTAACAAAAACAGAAAATCCTTACTTGCATATTTTTATCTGAGAATAAAGCTAGTGAGAGATTGATTGTGTGCTTTATTCATGTAGATTACAATATATACTGGTTTTTACACTTATATACAATACAGCAAATTATAAATGAATTTACATAATATAGACTAAGAAAATGTTTTTTGAAGTGCATATGATATGAAAAAGCAATTGTCAATAGCTGTAGCTAATATTGTTATGCATCTACATGAATTGGTGGAGCTTTGTATTCTTTGCATTCTTTGGAAAGAATATTCAAAACATACTTGCCACTAACTCTCTACCTCTAGAACGAGAAACTTAAAGAGTAATATGGTTCTAGCATATCTACAAAAGAGTTTCTTAGCTATAGTAGTCTGGGATTGCTTCTCTCCCATGAGTCAGTGATTGATTCACTTTAATCTGTCAGTATAAGTTTAATTGGGTTCTTATATCTTAGAGATTCATGATGCTGATGGATGAGAGATGCATTTGTCCTTGTAAGCTGTCTGAAGTAAAACGTGCTAATGTTCGAGTGAGAGGAGAATTGGAGCACATATTCCAAGGCTGTCTCTCACTACACCTGCATATGAATGGAGGGGAGAGAGAGAGTTTCTTGTTGTGTTTTACCAGTACATAGAGTCAAATATGGTCATATCTCTTGATTTCAATTTCATTTAATGAATTTGATCTGATTGCAAAGAATATTAAATTTTCGATAGGTGAATGATCTAGCAATAACAAATAGAGTAATAAAGCTTCACCACATCGGGATTAGCAGATTATCAACAGAATCTCAAAGTGAGTATTATTATTTCTTGCTTTCATATCACAGAATCAAACAGTGATTCATCAAGTTTATATGCAAGCTCTTGTAATGTGCATAACTATAAACTGAATCAGTAATTTCCAACACTTGTAATGTAAACAGATCTATTAGTATAATTTATCAAATAGTATCATCAAATAACTAACACTAACCTTTGATTTGCTGAGTCCTCCTTCTCCTCCTCCTCCTCTCCTCCTCCTCCTCCTCCTCCTCCTCCTCCTCCTCCTCTCCTCCTCCTCCTCCACTCTAACTCTGCTGATTGCTTCTTATGTTATCAGATCATGAAATCATGATGAAAAACGACTCAGTGTTAGATCTCTTTTTTAAGTTGAGTGGATTTTGGAGTATATGCTGTGAGTAAAAATAACACAGACACACTCTCTCCCACTAGTAATTTACTATCTACACAGAAAAGTTTTCTCTCTATTTGTTATGCATCATGACAAGACTTCTGTAATCTTTCAGATAATATACTCGCATATTTAAGGCTGAATTTATGCTCAGATTGTACGTGCACTGAGTCGACATAAATGTGTAGTTTTCCTAATATTTGTGATAAAGGAAGAAGCAAAGACAGAGTAGGATTTTATTCACAAAATCATTCAAGGTTCTTCCTTTTGAATTGAAATTTTCCTATAGGTTGACTCCCATCTCTTTCCATTGATCATTATTCCTCTTCCATAATGTCATTCCACTAATATTATTTGTTAGCTCATTCTAATACAAGTATAATAACAGACTCGTCAGAGTGAGAGAAAAAGACAAGTGTAGAATAAATAACAATTTTCGCCAAAACAAACAAGAAGAGAAATTTACTCCTGGTGTTCTCATAATCGATTGTTTTTCAGAATCAAAGATTGTAGCAGTATACACTGAATTCAAACGCAACAGATCACATCAGCTTATAGAGAGAGAGAGAAGCATACGCTCAGCTGAGAAAAAGTTTATCATCTTAGAGCTAACCAAAACCGCAATAACAGTGCTTGTGACAAGTTTTTGCATCAATCACATGGTGTGAGTGAGGAGGGATTACAAACCTCAAAGACTGAAAGCTTTGCATTTTGTGAAAATTATATTATTCAGATTCTGATAATCCAAAGAGATGTCCAAATTGTATGTGTGTGTGTTTTTATGCTCTAACACATAATGTAACCATGAGAGGACTGGAATGATCGTTGAAATTCATCAATTGATCTTGTGGAAAATGCAGTAGGCGTTGATATGGATTTGTTTTGCAACAATGATTCTAACCTGTGTCAGCAGCAAGCCTTGTCACATATCTGATGAATCGCATAGTATCTATATTATAAAATTCAATTTTAGAAATTTGTTACAGAAAATAAAGTTTCTGTTTGTTTGTCAAAACAGTGTAGGAAAAACTATAGTATATGCTTTTGCATTTGTTTTCATGAGTTTACTACTGTCATAGGTGTAAACTTGAGTTCAAAGTGTTAGCAATGCTATTTCTAAATAAGTAACTTGAGAAATGACTCATACTATTACATCAGTATATCTTTCCTCATGCATGAATCTTTTCACCCAGCTTGATTCTAATTTTATAAATCTATGTTTGGTTTCTCAAAGTCTTTCTTGTTACTGTGGTTTCCAAACTATGAAATATCACACTTTCCTTCTCCTCCAAGCATATTAAAGGAAGAAATTATCTAACACTGTGAGTGAGAATATTGTACAACAGCTAAAGCCAATGAAACTATATTGTTTTTTCACTCTCGAATTTTCACTCTAACTTTGAGTGTGGGCTAAGAGTATTGAGATGAAAAAGCTATTCATACTGATCTGGAGAGTGATCATTTACTGTAATCTAATTTATGTTGAGAAATGTACATCTAACTAGACATAGAAGTCTCCTCATAACTAACCAAATCCCTAGACATATTTATTGTTTAACAAAGGATGCTGACAACAAAAAATTTGTACCAAATATATTCTTTTGCTTGAAGCAAAGTGTTAAGTTTACTCAAGCAAAGAGTATCTTACTTACATCATATTGTAATCTTAATTTTCCAGCATTGTGGTGTTATTACAGTATTCCATAAAAGGTTTTCCATGCTTGTGACGGAAACTCAATTGATAGAAAATCTATGTTCCTTATAGCATTTGACACAAATTATTCCTCTTGATAGACAAATCTCCTTCGACAGTGTAAGGGATTGTGATCACAACTCACTATGATCAAAATACACTCAATGTGTATGCTTCAAGTTTTTCTCTCAAATTTGTATTTCTTTTTCAAATTCTGCTAGTTGCTGTTCCCCGAATGTCTCTGTGGCTTTCAAAAAACTGTACTCATCTAGTTGTAGCTTATGCTTCTTGCCTGATAGAGGAACCAAATAATTGCTGCTTCTCTCAACAATATAATATATAGCCACTTGTGCTTTCACCAACATAATCTAAATCATGATTCGACTTTCAATTCATTTGACTTGCAAGTAGGGTAAACTTCTTTTGGATACCTCAAGGTTGTCTTTACATGTCTCTTACACTTATCTAAATACCTACTTGCATAGTTACTCAAATATAACTATAATCTATAGCTTTCATTTTTCCTTTGATAGAGAAAGTTCCTCATCCTTTGTTCTGTCTAAACCTCCTTCCATAATACTACTACATAAGCAAAGTCCAGTCTTAAGTTGTTACTCAAATAATCTACTTGCTTTTCATTTTTAACAATCACTTTTAACTACTTTCTCAGAATAACTTGTCTGTGTTATCTCTTCCTTTGTTCTGCCTTGTCTCTAAATAAGTAGTCATTCACTGTCATATCAAAAATAAAAATTTTTAATATTATTCTTTTCTCCTCAAGCTCACTCTCCATGAATGTTAGCATTGTGATCTTATACTATTTCTTGATGTCAATTCACTCCCTCTAGAATATTATGATTCGCTATAATTATCTTGTTGTCCTCTCTCATTCATCATCATTGCTTCTTGCTCTGTGATTTTCAATCATTTGTATTTTGTCTACATTTAACAATCTGTCTATATACAGATTTTATTTGGACTTTTACAGTTACATTTCTTCTATTAGATTGAACATCTCTTGAGATGAAAATCTTTCTAGTTACAAACATGTGTATCAACAGAACCGCTGATTTTTTGTTTCACTTCAATTATCTTTGACTGCATTGTGATCAATTGCATGCGATCTTATACTATTTCTCGAAGTCAAACTATAATTCATTTCCTCTAGAATATTATGATTTGCTATAATTATCTTGTTGTCCTCTCTCATTCATCATCTTTGCTTCTTGCTCTGTGATTTTCAAATCATTTGTATTTTGTCTACATTTAACAATTTGTCTATACGGATTTTATTTTGGACTTTTACAGCTACATTTCTTCTATTTGATTGAACATCTCTTGAGATGAAAATCTTTCTTGTTACTGCATCTCAGTCAATGTGTAATATCATGCATATCTACAGAACCACTGATTTTTTGTTACACTTCAATGTAATTATGCACATTCACTTTTATCAATTGTGCACTTTGCTCAAGTACTATCATTAAAATTTCATCTATATTGCTATCTGCAAATATGGGTATGTTTACATTTTACAATCAAGTAGTATGCTGCTTTCTTTTTTTTTGCTGCATCTAATTTACTGCAACTTTACTGTGTCTAATTTTGCTTCAACTCTGATGCTCCAGTTTCTCAATTTTGGTGCTGCAGAAAATTGTATAAATTAGTAGCTGTGAAGCTTCATGGTTTTTTCTTATGACTGATCCTTTAAAAACTTTACCACAAATAATGTACATATAGTAAGATCAAATTGAATAAAACAAGATGAATTGAATCTCTTCCATTAGGAGAAGTGAGAAAGAGACTTAGAATGAGAGGGTAGAGTTGATAAGAATGACTCAAGGCTTCCAAGGTTGACTGTTTGCATGGAGTGAGATTTCAGAATCATTCTTTTCTGTCAGTGTTACTTGGGTTAATATTACATTTTCACTTACCATTGCTGCAATGGCAAGTCATAGAGAGGAAGGACAATTCAGTTAAATCTGTCAGTTAGACACATGTCTCAGTTCTGTTATTTCCTTGAGAAAAAACCTGTCACTGGAAGTTTCATTTCTCCATGCAAATGGTGTAGTGAGAAAGAAGTGAAAAATGAGAGGGTAGACTTGATAAGAATGTCTCGAGCCTTGCTACAGCTCTGACTGAAATTTTAAAATCACTCTTTTCTGTCAGTGTTACTTGGGTTGTTTTAAGATTTCCACTTACCATTGCTGCAATGACAAGTCATAGAGAGGAAGAACAATTCAGTTAAATCTGTCAGTTAGATATATGCCTCAGTTCTGTTATTTCCTTAAGAAAAAATCTGCCACTGGAAGTTTCATTTCTCCATGCAAATAGTGTGTGTGTGATTTAGAGAAGCAATTAGCATTGTCAAGCTTGACTGCTAGAATTTCTTAGTGTGTAGCGCACTGCATGCATAACTTCTTCTCCTTCTTCTTCTCTTTGAAAGCTATTGTACATGTTGGGATGTGATTATCATTTCACTTAAATTTGTCAGTTAGACACACTTCTCATCTCTACTTCTTCCTATTCTTCTTCTTCTCTGTTCCTCTACTTCTCCCTCTTTT
The DNA here is from genome assembly GCF_014356525.2 of Nilaparvata lugens. NCBI lineage: Eukaryota > Metazoa > Arthropoda > Insecta > Hemiptera > Delphacidae > Nilaparvata > Nilaparvata lugens. Next base: position 52,159,935 of record NC_052518.1, read on the forward strand.
TGAAAGCAACTACTTCTTCCTCTCATTCTTCTTCTTCTCTGTTCTCATACTTCTTCCTCTCTTTGGAAGGGAGCTATTATATTGTTCCACTTAAATCCGGCAGTTAGACACACTTCACCTTTCCTCTACTTCTTCCTCTCCTTGAATGCAACTACTCCTTCTCTGTTCTTATACTTCTCTAAGATAGCATGATAAATTTTTTGAATGTGATTATTGTTTCACTTAAATCTGTCAGTTAGACAAAGATGACTCGGTCAAATCTGAGTGTATGATGAGATTTTCGTTTCACTTGAATCTGACAGTTGAACAAAGATGTTTCAGTTAAAGCTGATAGTAACCTTTCTCTCCTTTTTCTCATTCTCCTTCCAAACTCCATTCACTTTAGTCTATCAGCAGGGGAGTCATTGAATTTCTCATTCTCCATTCCTCTCCTTCTTCACCTTCCAAACTCGATTCACTTTGGTTGAAAATCACACAGTTAGAAGTAAGATGTCTCAGTTAAATCTGTCAGTAGGAGAGTCTTGAATTTCTCATTCTTCTTCTCCACAGTAAAAATCTCACAGTTGGTAGTAAGATGTTTCAGTTAAATCTGTCAGTAAGATGAGATTTTCGTTTCACTTTCTGATAGTAACCTTTCTCTCCTTTTTCTCATTCTCCTTCCAAACCTGATTCACTTTAATCTGTCAGCAGGAGAGTCATTGAATTTCTCATTCTCCTTCTTCTCCATTCTTCTACATCCAAACTAGATTCACTTTAATCTGTCAGCACTAGAGTCATTGAATTTCTCATTCTCCATTCCTCTCCATCTTCTACTTCCAAGGTCATTTCACTTAAATCTGTCAGTAATAGACTAATTGAAATAGACCGTGACTATCTATAGATAAATGGAGCATGACTAGAGAAAGTGAGAGAGAGAGAAAGAGAGTGAGAGAGAGAGAACATCATTGTTATTGTCTTCTTCTTCTTCCTCCTCTCCTTCTTCTTCTTCTTCTTCTTCTTCTTCTTCTTCTGAAATAGAGAGATTGATTGATTGATTGATTGATTGATTGATTGATTGAGTACTTTATTTATGTAGATTACAATATATACTGGCTTATACACTTATATACAATAGCTTACAATACAGCAAAATTATAGATGAATTTACATAATATAGACTAAGAAAATAATTATTGAACTGTATATGATATGAATTCTTCTCCTTCTAAGGATCGGTGGTGGGGGCAGGGGAGGTGTGGGAGGAGCGGGGGTGGTGGGAGGTACATAGGATGGGTGCAAGGGAGGGTGGAGGGGGGGAAAAGTTGTGAAAAAACGCTCAAGCACCCATAAATGTCATCTACTAACGCCATGAGAAAACACAGCCAGAAAAATATAAAACTTTAGCAAGTCTCAAACTCAACATAATATTAGAATTTACATCCCAATTTAAAGATTATCTTCCTGATTTTCAGCAATACTGTTATATATCTTCAGAAACAATAACTCAAATGTAACATAACTGAAAACTTTCATCTCTACTTTCTGTACTTCTTTAGAGAAAAATTATAATTATCTTCCATCGTTAATAAAATCAAAAGGACTATTCTCAATCAATATTATCAACTTGAACAATAACAGGCTTTGTTGATACAATACTCTGATGGAAGATTCAATTAAATCCCCTAAATTATATTTTGACCTTATTTTATGTACCTTAACGGTTATTTGAAGAAACAATTATTCTTACATGATGAGGAAACACACTCAATTTTTTCAGGACATGGCACTACTAGAAAGTTAAACTCTAATAAAAATAAAACTAACACCTACATCAACTAATAATCTGATGTTATAAACTTGCCCAAAAAGGGCGAAACAAGTTGACTGCATCTTAATTCTTGTAGTGCTTCTAGCAAAGTGTCCTCCGAAACGTAATCTGGTCTCTAGGCTGGGGAATTGCCCCACTACTGTATTTAGAAACGGGTCTCCTATTGGGCGATATAAAAGGTGGGGAACCAATTCGACCAATCGTCGCATGGCTTCTAGAGCCTTAGGACAAAATAGTAACTGCAAAATCATTAGTTTGTTATAATTGTAATACTTGTAAGTTTTCCAACTTATCACACTCTATGTCGCGACAGGAAGGCTAAGTTTTAGAGATAATTCCATAATCTACATTCCTTGACGAATTGGAGCCACAATTTTTAAATATCTATCCTGGGAAACTCGAAATCATGGCCTTTCATCATAGAGAGAGAAAATAATATCTCTAACTCACTCACAATAATGGCTCTAGCCTATTGTGTATTAAATTCACTATTATAACTTGGGAAAAGATCTGATTCAAAAACAGTGCTCGGCACAGATGAGGAAAAAAGAAATGTAAATATGGTAATCAATTGGTAATGGTGAGAAAGAAAAATAAAAACTAATAATTTTGGTGGGTGTGATTGATAATAAACGTGACTGTATTACACAGCTCTGATAGCAAAGAATGGACTGTATAATAATTGAGTATCAAGTACTAATGTTTTGTACCACAGTTGATAATGAGTTGATTTTGACCGATTCAAAAGTTGTAAATGAATAAAGAAAATATTTATAAATAACAAAGAGCAGCACTCACCATTTATTTCCTCTGACATCTGTACTCAGCCTTATGGAAATTATTTATTAAGGTGCAAGGTGCAGATCAGGATGGATAGAAATTGGATTACAGATGGGTTGTTGTAATTTCTTAGGCTTTGCAATTTCCAACTAGAGAGTATTTTCCTTTCATCCACTACTCCAACAGTATGGTACTATGTTAATACTATGAATTATCATACGCTGATTTCATGAACTTTTCACACACATCAAACATTAATTAATACAAAACGTTTTCGAGCTGAAAACACAACAAAAAATATCACAACTACATGATGTGCGGGGCGTTGCAGAACAACAGGACAGCTGGGGATAGAAAAAACACACACTGCACAGAATCGACAGCGCTCCTCTCGGTGGAGAGTCAAAGCAGAAGCAGCCATATTTATCGATACCAAATTTAAAAAAAATTGGCGAGAACATACTCCCAACTCTGAAAAACTATTTTCTAGCCAAGTTGAAGACATGCAAAAAACAAACACAGACAAAAAAACCGACAAAAGAGAAAAACATCTCCAACATGCAAGACAAAACACAATACCAGGACAAAAAAAAAAACAAGAAATGAGTGTGGCAACCATTACTAGCAAACTGCGCAGCTTAGGCCCGGTGCACACTTGCGTCATTTCTAGTCACGGTTTTACGACCAGAGCGACAACTAGGTCACTGGCGTTCTAAAAGTTGTTAGGAGTATATGAGTTCCAGATGGAGCAGTGCACATTACAGTGTCGCACGGGGGGCGTGACAGTCGAGACCTGCGACAGTAGAGGACTGTTTTACAGTCCTCTTCGGTCGTAGGCCTCGACTGTCGGGAGTGTACGAAAATTGAAGAGTCCTCTACTGTCGCCTAACGCAGGCGACATTTGAGGCCTCTTTTTCAGGAGTCCTCTCCCGTCGTAGGCCTCAACTGTCGCCTAACGCAGGCGACATTTGAGGCCTTTTTTTCAGGAGTCCTCTACCATCGCTGGCCTCGAATGTCGCTTGTCTCGACTGTCGGGACTGTACAAAAATTAGAGACTCGCTTGCAGCAGACGACAGTTGAGGACACATCCTACTGCTATTCCAGACAAAATACATTTTGTAATGATTATAACTTCTGATTTGTTGAAAACCAAATAATGAAAACTTCCTTCATAAAAAAGCATATGATTTTTGATGGTAGATAGAGCTTATCCTTAAAGGATTTTCAGAACGATCATCTTTGTGAAGAATTACATCTTAATCAGTCAAGTATTTCAAGCGTGATGAGCTCACATACAAACATACAGAAAGACAGACACCATCTCGTCTTATAGATGGATAGAAGATAGATAAATATTTAGATTTGTCAATGAAGGAGGCATAATGCAGTAGTAATGGATTCCCATTACTTAAAAATATGTTTAGTGACCATCATCCTCATCCAAGTACTGGAATGTATATGACTTGACCACCTTTGTTGACGAAACTCAATTGGAGGATGGAAATATGCTGGTATCTTTATTCCACATGCTGAACTTTCAAAGTTACAAGAATTTAAAAGTTACAAAATTAATATGCTTCAGAGAATAGAAAAAGGTTATAATAGTATGATGCTTAGAGTAAAGAACAAATTTACCTTTTCATATAATCTAGGAAGTTGATTTGAAAAATCAACAACTTTACATAAACATTCTTCCTTAAAAATATTTTTTACTGTGTTTTTGAAAACTATGCCCGAAATATCTCTAACAATTGCTATATATAATCTGGCATATAATTTTGTACCTGTGTAAACCCACCTTTTTTGAGATCTTGCAATTTGTAGAAATTCAGTTCTAAGATTATTCCTGTGCCTAGTATTTATAACTCGCACTTTGCGCTCAGCAGGGGGCTTCGCCCGCGGCACCCCTGAAAATGTTTTTCTGGTATATATTATTTTTGGTTGAATTTTTTTTTTTTAATTTGGGGTTGAGCTGTGCCTCCTTGCACCACACAATGTTTAATTGGAGTGATAAAAGATTCGGGTTGGACATTTTTAGGGTTAGAAAGTTTTTGAGGCCTAAAAAATAATTTGTTTTAACCTTTTTGTGCGCTTGATATTTTTAAATTAAATTAACTTGCATTTCCCTTATTTTCTAACCATTCTCTCCCATTCAAGTTTTATTCAACTCAGAATTATTTTCTGAACGTCTTATTCCTTTAGCTTTTTTGATAAAATTACCCAGTAAAAGGTTAGATAATTCTGAATTTATTTCAATTCTTCTCTCATGAATTATACAAGAGCCATTGTTTCGAGGAAGTAGTAGCCATTGAACTGAGAGACAAGGAAGAAGATAGGAAATGGTATTGAATAGAAAGAGATGGAGAAACAACAGCCAGCAGGTAGCCATCCAGCTCTGTATAGGGTCGGTTGCACAGAAGCCTGTCAAACTTCAACCATGATTGAATGCTATGAAAAGAGGCACCTTCTTTTCAAAAAAGACTGACCTGATTGGTTCTTTTGACATTTAATCATGATTAAAATGCACAACAGGCTTTTGTGCAACTGGGACAATGGGTTTGTTTAATTTGGAGTTGAAGACCATCTTCCTATATGACTAGGTGGGTCTCACCATATTTCCTGCTATGCTGATTCACTCATTATAGCAGACAATTCTTCATAATTATTGAGCTACGACTTTAATTTATAACAATAAATTGATATCAACAGGTACTCCTTTACATGCTGACTAAAGACTTAATCAATATCAAAGACTAAAGAATCAATCATACCCTTTCATTTCCGAAATACCTGGTAAATTGTTATAGCATAACATATATTAGTCAATATAGACATCCACTACACAGTTCATAGGTTCGTATAATTGATGTTTTCAGTTCATATCATCAGTTTCTTATTCAGTGTTTCTATAGCTTCCTTTAATGCTACTCTTGCTTACTATTTTTAATCTCTTATTTATTGCCAACTGTTCTGAAACATCAGAATCTACAAAGGCACCTCAAAATATCTTGTGATTTATAATTAGATTTCCTATTGAATAGGACAAAGGACTATTCATACAGAAACCACATGGTACAAATTGTATTGGTATTATGTGGTCGCTGTATTCATAGCCCAAAACATAGGCCTAAGAAGTCCTGCAACTAGAGAGTTAAAGTATGCAATATTCACATTAAAAGGACAATATCGTTTTGAGTAAACCAATGTTTGCAATGCACCTTTGAAGAGCTAAACGAATCTTATCTCTTGGCAATATCCTAAAAGTAGCAAGTTCTTCAGCTCGGGGGAGCTTACCAGTTTCTATAGTATTATTATCACCTCCTGACTACTTCTAACCAATCTACTATCCGTCTGATTTCGTCTTATTTGTCTTATTTCATTTATGCAGTACAATGAATACTGAATACTGTTCTTGTTTCTCAAATGATCATCATTTTTCTCCTTTAGGAACTTCGGCCAAAGGATATAGAATATTTACAGTGTATGTGAGAGGGAATGATATTAACAGAGTACCAGATCACGATCATAAATAGAATAGATTAGGTTTGATTTGATGAAAATATATTCATTCAATCATGAAAATGGCAATAATACTTGTACTTTCTGGTTTATGCTCTTATTCACAATGAGAATGAAAAAACGAATTATTCAATGTATTTAACTAAGGATGGGAACATCCTTAGAAAGATTGTATTGAAGGAGGAATGCAATTGAAATTTGGCATAATTCTCTATTTTTGAAAAATACATGAAAGAGTATTCCTTCTATGAGCCAGTATGGTGGAATAGAGCTGTTAAAAAGATAAGCTGATACTGTATTGAATAGAAACTGATAACTAAACCAAACATGGATAGTTGAATGAATGAATGAATGATGGAAAAGAAATTTGATGGTGCAATATTCGACTCATGTTTTGTGACTTGACCTGTACTTTTCAAGAAATAGCCAATTCATATTACGTTTCAAGGAATTTTATTATTAGGCAGGTGGACAATGACGATGCTCAGCGCACATCCAGTTTCAGAGTTCTGCTTCTTTAGAAAACTGTTATCTGCTGAATGACAACAAAAAGGCGTACGGAATGGAAAAACATAACAGAGAGTCACATGTTAATGTCCATGAAAAGAATTGATGAGGTGGAATAAGCTGTAACGGTGTTGAATAGTACTGTATTCAATGCAACACATTTTGGAAAATACGTGCTCCAAAATATACAAAGCTTATGTGTTTTAAAGAATTCCCAAACATTTAATATGACAATAGGTTGACATTATTTTCGTTTGTGTTCACATTCATACTTTGTTCGTTCATCAAAAATCCTACTTCAAAATGTCAATACCTGAGAGAAACTAACAATCTGGTGATGTTAACCGTTGTGCATTGTATTACCACATAAAGAAATTACAAGTGAGTGACCAAAGTTGCTCTTGACACTTGACAGTTTACACTTGATGGTGTTTGACTTCGAAGAAAAACACATTAATTCAGTTTTCAATTTTCAATAAGTTATCATCATAGTTCAGTTTAAAGTAGCCTAACAATATAACCATTGTTATAAGTCATCGTCGACGAAGTCATCGTCAGTTACTTCTAATGGAAGAAGACCGTTTAGGGAAATAATTCCAAAGTAACTGAAAGATTCTTGGAACGATTCTGCAGTATTGGACAACGTCAATAAAAAAAACATGACCCCCTATTCGCGACCCCCTCCCCGCCCCAGAAAAATGGCTTCAAATCTATCGGAAATTGGTGAGAAAGTATGGAATTATAAAAATCATTTAATTTTTTGAACAATGAGAAAGCATTTCTAATATTTATTTTTAGATATATATTTCCCATTTCGTGGAATTATTACGAAATTTTGATTTTCAGAAAGTTATTGATATCTTTGGTTTTAACTTGAAATATACATACAATTTATGTCAATTGTAAATTAAAAGTATTGTTAAATACTATTATTTAGTGACTCCAGGTTAGTTACCTTTTCTAATGGGCCTTTCTTCTCTGCAAGATCTTGCACATCTACCGGACGTTTTTCGAATGAACTTTCATTACCATCGCACGCTTCTTGCACAATCTCCACTTATGAATAATCCCCTTCTCCTAAAGAGACTCAATCGATTTGTGCGATAATAATGTTGTGTGCAACCAGAGGCAGATTCTAGGCGGGGGTGGTGGGGGTTGGTCAAGGATTTATATTATCTGAGCTAATGTCACGACGCTCAGGTAACGTTTCTCTTCTCGAAATATGAGCAGACATGGTGTACTTGAAGACTGCCACAATACCAATACAACAATTATGCCAACTGACAACATCAATCCATTATTATTATTATAGACTTAAAGAACTGGGAAGGACTGAGAAGTGTTTTAATGGTTAAGCGCAGTTGAATCTATCAAAAAATACTATCAATACCGTTCCAACCTATTCCGCTTCATCAATTCCATACACTTAACTCTTATAATAATTATCATGCATCATCTTCATTGTCGATTTTTGCATCTTCATCTTCATAGAATTCTTCATAGAATCTCTTTTGGTATCATAGAATTCGAAACAGAGTTTGTGGTAACTATAATCACAATCAAAAATTTATTCTTGACGCGGAGTTGATTTCTAACCATGGTAAGTTGGAACATTTATCAAAACCAAGATTTGAATACCGAAATCAATCTAAAAATTTACAAGCATTTAATCTGATTCCTTTTAATGATAACTTGCCAAATCCTTGCAGTGGAGAATTATTGGAAATTGTTGATGAAGAACTTGAAAAGTATTAATGGTTATGTCAGTTTAAAATCTGTAGCCCACAATCATCTGCACATTGGAAATGGTGAAAAGAGGAAGGAAGAGGGTGATGATGAGGTGGAAAGGATGGGATTGTGGAGAGGAAAATGGAATTGAATCAACCTTTAAATTAAGAAAAAACTTGGAGAACGGAATGAGAATGTACAAAAAATGAGGAGAGAAAGATGTGGAAATGTAAGAAAGTCAAGGTATGAATTTAGAAAGAAATGAAAAAGAAATATTGGCTAGTATTGGAAAAAGTGAAATTTATAAGATTAATTATAGAAAAAATGAAGAGTGTGTATGAGTTGATGCATACTCAACAAAGAGAAGATAATTGATGAAAAAGCAATTCAAAGTACTATTTTTAGTAGGCCTACCCCAACAGCCAAAGAAAGTCAGTCTTACCAAGCAGTGTTGCGTGTAATGCAGTGTTATGTTTTGTTCAAGTTCGTTTCATCTTGTGTGTTTTGTTTATAATTATTTATTTTCCATGTTTTCTTTATGTTTGTAATCCTTTTCATATTCATTTATTTTATGGCTTGAGGGCAAGCCAATTTGTCAGAATGGCCGAGTGTAGGATATGAGATTGTAGCGATGGCAATTCTATTTTGATGTATGATATTATCATCATATGAAAGTAATCATGTGATTAATTCCATAAGTAACATCGTTAATTAAATAAATGAACAATTTAGTTTTTATGAGAAAAGCTCAATGTATATATTAGATCAAGAAAATGTAAAATGTGAATGTATGAAATTAATAAAAGTTATTGATTTGTAACAGGACATTGATTTGTCGAATAATATCCTACATCTATCATGAACTGAGAATTTGATATCCAAGTATCAAAAAGGTATTTACGAGTTTGAAAATTTCGTTTTTATGATGCAGCAACTAAGGTTCATTTACAGTTTGATGTAAAGTTGCAATACTTATTCATAATATGGATGGAATAATGGGATATAATATATTATTCAATTGCTGGTAAATCCATACAAATTAAATTATAATTCTTTAGGTGCTGTCTACCATTCTGGAGAGCCTTGCGCAGGCGACAGTTGAGGCCTCTTTTTCAGGAGTCCTCTACGGTCGCAGGTCTCGACTGTCGGGAGTGTACAAAAATTAGAGAGTCCTCAACTGTCGCCTAACGCAGGCGACATTTGAGGCCTCTTTTCCAGGAGTCCTCTACCGTCGCAGGTCTCGACTGTCGGGGCTGTACAAAAATTAGAGTAGCCTCAACTGTCGCCTAACGTAGGCGACATTTGAGGCCTCTTTTTCAGGAGTCCTCTACCGTCGCTGGCCTCGAATGTCGCTGGTCTCTACCGTCGCTGGTCTCGACTGTCGCAGGACTCTTCTGTCGTTTGCCTCGTTTGACATCGACCCCAGCGAGGCCATTTGACTAATTTGGAGGCGCTGATTCCGAATCTGAAATCACAATTTCTCTATCATCATTTTTACCGAAAGAAAGTGGCAGCTGGCATGCGTCAGCAGAGCGCCGCAAAGCTTGAGCGGGCGTGCTACGGGTCGATGTCAAACGAGGCAAACGACAGAAGAGTCCTGTGACAGTCGAGACCAGCGACGGTAGAGACCGGCGACATTCGAGGCCAGCGACAGTAGAGGAATGAAAAAGGACTCCTGAAAGAGGACTCTCTGCTGACGCATGCCAGCTGCCACTTTCTTTATGTCACGGCGGGCAAGCTGCATTTCATTCTCTACTTCAAAAACCTTAAACTCTTAAAAATGATGATAGAGAAATTGTGATTTCAGATTCGGATCAGCGCCTCCAAATTAGTCAAATGGCCTCGCGGCTATCTAAAATAATCAAAATTGAAGAGTTCTGGCTCTATTGGATGTTAAGACATTCTATGTATTCAGTTCTCAATATTCTTCGAATGTTTTTTCAAAGTTTCATTAAAAAAACTGCCCTATGCTTCGGAGCTAATCTTAATACGATAAGCAATAATTGTAATATTATTAAATTCTAAGAACTGTTATTCAATAATAATAGCAGTGGTCTGAGTAGTTTCCCATGATTTTTCAAGTTCTCATTGTTAGTTGACTTCATTGATACTTTGTATTTCTGTTTCATCTGATTAATATTATGAAATATAGGAGCTTCAATCTATTTGGAACAATGGATCTTCTGAAATGATACATATATATATATATATATATATATATATACCGTATATGTATATATACGGTAAATACCAACCTATGAATGTCGGCTAGTCGGCTAGATTGATGTTTGTGTTGAAATCCAACAATTCTTGATAATGCATGCTTCATTCAAAATAAGTTTATTTTCAGTCAGTTTGTCACAATTGAGTCATAATTGTGCTTTAGCATGTGCTAAATTTGTGTCAGTACTGTTCAGTATTCTTGTACTACAAGAATATAATACTTTTTTGGTTGTTAAATCAATTTATTAGCAAAGTCCAGTGCTCTATAATCTTTCACCTAAATTTCTAAGTTTAGGAGGAAGAACTAAAGGAGGAAGGCTCTCCTCATCCAGATCATACATAACCTTTGGGCAACATAATAGTATATTTTGCACCTAAGGCCAAAAATGAGACTCTTCCGGCTCGAAATTGGTTTTCAAGTCTGAGGCCGTAGGCCAAGGACTAGAAAAGATTGAGAGCCAGAAACACATTTCTGCCTTTGGTGCGAACGCTATTTTTCGCCACACAAAAAAATAAAACTATATATATATATATTATATATATATATATATATATATATATATATATATATATATGAGAATAATTGTTTATTTCTATTCGCATAAATACACACATTGAGACAACAGGTTAAACCCTTTTATGTCTCCTTGAAACATTACAACATTTTTCATTAAAAAATTAGATTTAAAATAAACAACACGCTGAGAATAAAACAAGAGTGAAATAAGATAAGAACAAAATAAATTATATAACAAAAAAGCGCCTATCTTATATTCATTGCTGAAACTACTTCCCAAGAGAAAATATGAGAGGTGGGAATATATGAACTTGAAATATCTTAGAAAGAACAAAGAATCATGTGGACACTGAGAAGAAAAAAGTCACAAAAAATAAAGAAAGAAAAATGTCATACGGAAACCTGGCCTAAATTAAGCCCTTCAGAGTGTTGCAGAATCTGTCACGAGAGCACCCAAAGACGTCTAGGCGCCCAGAAAAGATATTGAAAAGCCTCTGGATTCTATTAATTGGAGAGTTATAATGACTTTCTGTTCTGGAGCGTGTTACAAGAAAAGAGAATGAAGAACGACGAGCTATGGATGAAATGTAGATATTAAGTTTAGAAAGTAAATAAGCAGAATCTATTTCATTGTTTAGTAAATTGTAAAGGAAAATAAGGGATCTGACATCTCTCCTTGATTTTAATGTTTCAATTCCAAATATAGCCTACACCTCAGCGTATCAGTTGGGAAATCAAATGGACAGTAGACAGTAAACTTCTTGTAATACATATATCTCAGAAATTTGTTTTGTAAATGCTCCAGAATGAGAATTTGACCATTGCAATATGGACTCCAGATCTCAGGGGCATATTCTAGGAGATTTCTAGCTAGTGACTTGTATAAGAATAAGTGAGGGGTAACATCACTAAATGGTAAGCATGTCTTTAAGATGAAACCCATCTGCTGATTAGCCCTATTGCATATGAAGTCTACATGACAATTAAAAGTAAAATCACTGGTAAACACTACACCGAGATCCCTGAAAGTTTTCATCTCTTCCAGAGGGGTGCCACCAATATTATATATATTTTCAAAAGGAGCCAACTGTCGAGTGAAACTAATAACTTTGCACTTGGCCACATTTATTTTCAGTTTATTAGTTTCACACCAGACTAATAAACTATCAACATCCCTCTGAAGGTTAATGCAATCATTGACATTCTTTATTTCTCTGAATAGTTTAACATCGTCAGTGTACATGAGGCAAGAAGAATTTTTAATAAATGAAGGAAGATCGTTAATAAATAATAGAAAAAGTAGTGGCCCAAGATTGAAGCCCTGTGGCACGCCAGATGAACAATGAAAGGAATCAGATTTATAATTATGTATCATGACATATTGCAAACTCAAATGCAATTAACTCTCCAGAAGTTTGACTAAGTTATCACAGAAACCCATTACTCTGAGTTTATTAACCAACAATCTGTGATTTATTGTATCAAATGCCTTAGAAATATCTGTGTATCAACCCTTCCCCCACTGTCTAACACTGTGGACACTCCATTGCTGAATACCATTAGATTAGTTAAAGTGGAGCGCCCTGGTAAGAAACCATGTTGCTCCTCTGCAATAACTCTTAACCTGTCCAAATATAATTGCATGTAGTATTTTTTCAAAAAAATTGGAAAAACAGTTCAAAATAGATATAGTAATTACTGTAATTACTTATGTTTGTTGTTTTCCCTGACTTGAAAACCGGGGTTATTCGAGCAATTTTCGATTTTTCAGGGAATTTAGAAGTTTTTATAGCTAGATTGAGAATAAACTTTAGAGGTTCAAGAAGAACTGCTGCACAACCCTTAACAATAAATGTGGGAATAAAGTCAGGGCCTTTAGAGCAACCAGACTAATCCCGCTATAGCAGATAGGATCTCATCAGAAGAAACATCATCAATGCCTACACACAATCTCAGGCCGCCAGAAATCCCCGGACCACCCCCGCATGCATCAGGTGCAACAGGTGCATCAGCTTCATAAACATACTCGAAGTAACGTGCAAATCCATCCACAATATGAGAACCAATGTAGGACTCCCCACTCAGCGTCATAATCGACTCCAAAAAGGATGTCTTTCTCTTGCAATTCACGTATCTCCAAAAGTTTCTCACGTTACTACACAGACCAGATTGAATGGAATGTATATAGTTATTATATGCTAAAGTAATTCTAGTCTTCAAGGAGGCTCTCAACGTTTTAAAAAGATTGTCGTGATGAGGTGAAACTTTCCTCTTCCTTGAACATTTATTCTTCATCTTTAGATCAGATACTATATCTGCAGAGAACCAAGGAGGATATTTAGGATTGTGCTCTTTCACTTTAATCTTCGGAATACCATCATCCAAGTGTGAGTACAGTATTTTGTAAAATTCATCCACAGCCGAGTCGACATCAACACAACCGAATAAAGAGTCCCAACAGCGGTCTTTTAATCCTCAGTAGAGTTTAAGATAGTCTCCTTAGGATAATTATAACGAAACTCCTGGGTATCAGCTGAAGCATTATCAGTCCCAGAATCTGAATATGAGGCCTCAACAAATAATGCAGGATGATAGCCGTCTTCAGGGAGGAGGGAATCATCACTCCTGACAATTTCAACGTGGAAGTTACTTAATACAAGATCCAGAGTCCTACACAAATTATTCACTACTGAGTTATACAAATTTAAATCATAAAAATTCAAAAAATTATTTAGAATCCCAGCTCTAGATGTTCCCAAAGAAAGATCATAAGTGCAGGAGGTTATTTCTGGTAAATTAAAATCTCCAATATCATTAAATTACCGTTAAGTAAATCGTGAAGAGATTCAATATATTCTAAGTATTGGAGATAGGTATTCGGCTGAATTGACGGAGGTAAATGTACTGCATTTATGTGATAATATGTTGCATTTAACTTCAATTTAACTCCTACCGACTCATAATCATTATTAGCTACCGAAAGCTCATCACATGAATCAGCATGTAGTGATCTTTTAACCGCAATAAGTACACCCCCTCCCCTCAGACGACCAACACCATTACCCCTATCACTCCGATAAACACTATAGCGTGCATAAAAAAACTCGGAGCTGGCAATACCATCATGCAACCAGGTTTCCGTCAACACAATAATATCGTGATCAGTGCTTAGTAAGGAACTATAAAAATTGGAAGATTTTGTGCGAAGTCCTCTTACATTCTAATAGAAAGACAAGTTCGAAAATACCATAATTGACTAAGACAAGAACAATGAAAGTTGAATAATAGTAATAATAATAAGTATAATGTATAATAAGAAATATAAATATTGAGTATAATAATAATAATTATGTGATTTAAGCCGTGATGCAAAACATACAATACTCAATCAGGTTTAACTCATCAGGTTTTAGATTCGGCTCTCAAGCTTGAAATAGAAACGGTTCTCAACGAAAAGTTTTAGAACGAGAGAGAGACAAAAGAGATTAGGTTAAAGTTGCACTATACAGAAGTCGGTCAAGATTATCAGTAAGAACACTGGCATTTCAGATATCGCACTTGTAATGGAGCGAGAATGGAGAACGAATGTTTATATATTTCATTCAAATAACACTTTGGAGCAGAAAAGTTGAGTGAATAATGATTCTTAATATGTGGAAGAAATAAAATGGATTCTACAATAAATAAAGATAATAATAAAAATAAAATAGAACAGTGAAGGAGAGAGAAATAGAGAGAGCAAAGTGAAAAGACAAATCTAGTAAAAAATGTCAGTGCCCACATAAATAAGAATGTTAGAGAGTAAATTAATGATAAGAGATCAAGTAGAATCGAAGAGCGGAATGGTCACCACTCCAAAACCCTGAGGAATCATGCTGTATGATACAATTGAAAGAAATGAATAAATAAATAACCAATAATATTCAATTATAGAAAAATAAATAAATAGATGAAAAGAAATAGAGGCACTTCCGACACATTTATTAGGCACTTCCGAAAGCAAAACTGGAGGTCATAGCTCTAGCAAATCTGAGGTAATCTGAATATCAGGAAATTCTCCAAGTATTTTTTTTTTCATTTTCAGTGAATAGAATTACAAATCATATAAATATGATCGTTTTGGTCTTCCATCTTGGTTCATTGGTCATTGAATCTAACATTTTTTATGGGAAGGTTTTAATACAAGATTCAAAAATAGAATTTCAAGAGATAATGAATGGTGGAAATCGCCCATCAATTTATATCAAACCGTTTCAAAGAATATTCACATTCTAGTGTTGAAGTTTTTGGATATCTGTGATACAGAGATATTGCTCGCCTAGAACAGGATAGATTATCACATATTCTTATTATTATCGTTCCCTAACAACCTATGTTAAGCGTTCATATAGTCGCTGCTGAGAGAGATTTCTGTGATAGATATATAACCGAATAATACTATATAAATACTATATAATCTTACTATATTCGACTAAACAACGAGAGACCCAAATGAAGGGATTCAAAATATAAAAAAATGAAAAATGGGAATGCGAAAAATATTATAATAATTGATATTCCAGAACTTATCATTTAATTAAGAGACATTTATGGCATTAATAATTTTCTGAAAAACATTAATAATTGGCAATAATAATTCAGCAATATAGCACTAATCGTTTTAATTTTAGATTACTCTCTCCTGGGTTATTGAAATCTGGAGATTCCTCGCAGTGATTGCTGCATCATCTGAGAAAACCCCGTGAAAGTGAGCTCTGTTCGAAATTAACAGAATGGTCAAGTATAGAGATTTAGAAGAAAACAACCGAAATAAAATGAAAGGAATGTATTTCTAAATGAATTCGAAAGGAAATGAAATATTTAATGTTCATTGAAATCGACCACATCAGTATTTCACTTTTTGTGTAGTTGAGAAGTAGATATTGTTGTAATTATTCATATTGAATGAAAAAGACCAAGAAATTGTCAAAAAACCACAGATTTTTCTTAATCAGATTAATCTGTGGTTTTTTGACAATTTCTTAGTCTTTTTCATTCAACATCATTATTTACTCATGAATTTACCGGTAGCGTATTGTTAATGTATTAAGATTTGAGAAGATAATATGAGAAACTTATTGGTTTTTCTCTCAATATGTAATGGACGGCTTAATTGCTTTTAAATAGTTATAAAAATATCACAGTTTATTGACCGAACGTAGTGAGGTCTATGATTTAACTCGGATTTTCTTTTGTCTGACTGTATGTAACGCAATTACGGCCAAACGCGTTGATAGAATTAGATGAGTTTTGGCAGGAATATTCCTTTTTCAACTGCGCGTCGATGTATAAGTTACACAAGGTTCTTTGAAATTTTGAATTTCAAGGATAATATGAAAAGAAAAGGAATTCCTCCATACTCTGATATCACTGTATATATATCATCTACTCTGAAGATAGGATTAATCAGACTATAGAATCATTCATAACAATCAGCTGACAAGTGGATTACACAGATGTCTGGAAAAACCGTGTCAATTTCTATAAGGTCTACAGTTTCAATCAAAGACCTTAAAGAGATATGCATCTTTAAGGTCTTTGGTTTTAATAACTTGTTTTGCAGTCATCCTATTACATTAAGCAAGCAATTTCTGTATATCTGTTTATATTTTTATATCTGGTTATTTATGTTCAACAGATCTCGAAAACGGCTCTAACAATTTTAACGAAATTTGGAACATATACCGTAGTAGGTTTATGATATAAAAATTTTGATTGCACTAAGTCTCAACCCTGGGAAAACTCACTGAAGGACATGAAAAGGATAACAATAATTCATCCTTGGAAAAACAGATGATAATTTTGTCGTCTGTCGAAACAGAAGATGCGTGTGTGGGAGAGAGACAGAATTATTTCCAGCTGTGTAATCAATCGACGAGAAATATTATCTAGAAATTTCAATCGACTTGATCAAAATAATCTGATTTGTTGACATGACATGATAATCATTCTAAACTAGAGTATATTATAATTTTCGAAGTTATTCATTATTTGACAATTTTAAGTGATTAGTGAGTGTTATTTTGTTATTCAATTTGTTTGTAAATAATCTAAATTAAACCTTTTTTGTTTTTAAATTTTTGGACTGAAAATTTAACCTGAATGGAAGTCTATGTAACATAGCCTACTTTCTGGACTATTTATAGTATACAAAAAAAATTCGGGGGAGAAACAGTTTTGGGCTGTGCCTGCTAGTCCTTCCCCAATCATTTTTACTTTCCTTGCCCTATTACCATAGGTAAGGAAAGTATTGCTTTCCGAAAAAAATTAAGGTACCCCAATTTCTAAATTTCTATACGTTTCAAGGTCCCCTGAGTCCGAAAAATTGGTTTTTGGGTATTCTGTATGTGTGTGTATGTGTGTGTGTGTGTGTGTGTGTGTGTACACGATATCTTATCTCCCAATTAACGGAATGACTTTAAATTTGGAACGTAAGGTCCTTACACTATAAGGATCCGACACGAACAATTTCGATCGAATGCAATCCAAGATGGCGGCTCCAACGATTTTGATCAAATTCATACCTGAAATTGTCATTGATATATCAACTTGAGTTGATCCATCAACTGCAACAAGTCCTATATCTGTAAAAATTTCAGGAGCTCCGCCCCATCTATGCAAAGTTTGATTTTAGATTCTCAATTATCAGGCTTCAGATACACTTTAAACAAAAAATTTCGAGTGGTAAAGATTGAGCATGAGAATTTCTACAATTAATGTCCAGTAACATTTCCACCTAGAATTAGAAATAAGCTTGAAATTTGAGAAAATGTGATTATTCAATTGCAAACTGTTTGCAACTGTTGATTCTATCAAATGATTCACTATGAAGAGATAGCAGACCTCGTGTGTCTCCAGCGTTATTACCCTGTCACCAGCTGGCTCAAATCTTTGAATAGTAGACTTGAGATGCGCGGGAACACTAGCGTCAGTTGAACAATTTTCATAACGGCAAGGAAAGTTGTGTGAGTGCGCCACACCAGATTTTCAAGAATTGTGTTCTGTTTGTCAATAGTTTATAAATAAATAACGAGCGAAGCTCGGTGCCCCGATATTGGTATTATTATGCGTGCCCATCATTATCAATATCCTCACTTTTGAAAAAAACTAATTTAATAGTTGATTAAAAATAATCAAATGAACTTAATAATGCTGAAGAGATTATGATATTTTTCATTGTAAAAAAATAATTCTCATCAGATAGAAAGATTATCTCTGAACTGGATGAATTATATCATATGGAATACAAATTCAAACGTGAACTGAGTTTCTTTTCAAACAGGTGACATTGGATACTTGTGGATGAGAAAACTGCGTGAGGTCCACTGTTCACAGAACTACTCAATACATTCCAGTACAATTATCTTGTTTCACAATCCAATATCAGGGCACCGAGCTTCGCTCGTTATTATTTTATTTATTGATAAACAGAACAAAATGATTGGGGAAGGATTAACAGGCACAGCCCAAAATTGTTTCTTCCCTGAATTTTTATTTTGAGGTCGTGTTTATATTTTACTGCTGGCTATACGTCAGTTTACGAATTTCGGGGATGAGATATTTTGATTTTCCACAGATGCACTCGCTCACTCACTTTATTATCCACAGACGACGGAAATCTCAGCTATTTTTCCAAGGATGAATGATCCTTTTAATGTCCTTCAGCGAGTTTTACCAGGGATGAGACCTAGTGCAATCAAATTTTTATATCATAAACATACTATATTCCAAATTTCGTGAAAATCGTTAGAGCCGTTTTCGAGATCCGTCGGACATAAATAACCAGATATAAAAATAACCAGATAAATATAAAAATATATACAGAAATTGCTCGCTAAATATAATAGGATTTCTAAGTAGAGTTCATAAGTATCGTAATATTGCCATACAATAATTGAAGCTGATTTCATTCAACTTTATTATACTTTTCAAAGTTTTTGTACAGTATTCTACTCATTTCCATTGACAACATGCTCACATATCCAATCTTCCAGGAATTCTATCTTATATAATATGCTTCTACATCCCCATATTCCAAGAAAAGGGTATTTCTATGTTGAGGAAGCACATACTAAAATTAGCTTATAACAATCAGGTAGTTTTTAGGGAATATAAAGATAGATAGATAGATAGACCAATTATTGTCTCAAAGGTCTATTGCTGGTTTTTAAATAAAAGGAAATTCAAAATAAAAAACAATACTAAAAAAACTATTTTCTTCAAAATACTCAATGTTCGAGTATATTCACCCTCCAGTAGACTACATTCAACACAGTAGAACCTCTATAATTTGTAGCCTACGGGACCAAGCGTTGAATACAAATTTTGGTGGGTGACGAATATATATCAAGCTGTGCAATATCAATATATATTATATATCAGGCTCTGCAATATCGTGGCTGATAGAACAAAATACGAAAAAATTGTATCATGGATACTGATCTCATCATTACCCATAATTAATTCATAATATAGCCTCTATGAATGGATATTAGAAAATATTTTTATAAATATTAATTTGACATACTTGTAAAAGATTTCAGAGATCAATACCTGTTCATGAGCGACTTCTGTAACCCAGGGTGTCTCTAGTTATATTATTATATGTGAATCAATAGAGCTTTCAATGAACTTATAACTGGAGTTATCAGTGTTACAATGGCATATTAGTGTATTTATCTTTATGGGAATACTAATTACAGTGTTTTTGATGGCAAAACTACGAATTATAGAGTTATCGAGAGGTTTCAGTGTACTCACTAATCTTGATAATTTAACTATGAAGTGAAGTTATTTTTGTTTTGTGTCCAGGAATTCACTAACAGCTCTATTATTTATGCTCCAAATAACTGCAGAAAAGAGAAACAACTGCACAAAATAGGAATGATATATAACGAATTATACAGTTACAAGATAAGTCATCGCCTGATATAACTACTAAGAGAGATAGAAATGAGTGATAGGTTTCAGAAATAAATTGTCAATGGTCTTGTTAAGAATAGCCTACATATGGGGGTTCATCAAACAATGACCATTGTTTGAATAAAAGAAGACAGCTCTGCGTAGTACAGTCCGTCAAAGAAGTGTAACCTAACCGTCTTCTTTTGGAAGTGTCAGAGATTCGATGTGTCTGACTTTGTCGTTTCTGTACGAATGTAAAAGTGTCCGGTTTTGGCGCCTAACGCACACGCCAATTCGAGACTCTTTCAAAACAGTATTTCCCTGTCGCTGGCGTGCGGTGTCGCTGTTCACTCCTGTCAGGTTCTGGGTGTGTCGGAGGACTAAGGTGGCGCGTACCCCTTGGAAGGACATCCCTTCACTATCTACACAGACCACAAGCCTCTAGTCTATGCTTACCACTTAATCAACTCCACGAACTCAACTAATCAACAATCAACCAATCATCTTCAGTCAATTCAACTCAACCAATTATCATTCATCTCGGAGTTTTCGACGGATATACAATATGTCAAAGGTACCCAACATCAGAGGATAACACCAGAGAATTCTTCTCTTTCATTGGAACGTGTACCAATTCCTGGATCACCACTTACTGTGCTCTGTGATTATATCTACAGGAAAACCTCGACCGTTTCTTACACAACCTTCAAGACGACTCATCTCAGCCTTCTCACCATGTTCCAAAAAAAGTGAGCTTCAAAATTTTGGATGACCAGATCGGTTGCCCGGGGGGTAATGTGGCGAATCATCTGATATTTGCCACCTGTGATTAACAACCTGTTTTCAACTTGCATTAGTCTGTTTATTAATTGTATCAGTTTATTTAATTTTTTCTCATCAAATTCAAGTTCAATTTTGTCATCTCTAAATTAAAACATCTAATGCGTCCAGTTTTATTCAACCTATTTTAACATAGGAAATCCACAAACCAAATTTCCTATATGGTTATAGCATATTTAAGTAATTGGCATATTTCCGATTCGTCCAAGGAATTCTAAATAATTGAGATACTTTTCTGCATGATGTATAGAGTATGTACGTGAATAGTCTATAAGTTTGTCAACAAAAGCTGTTCAAGTAACCGATAATTATAATACTTCATTAAAAGTATTTCTTGTATTTCGCATCCTCCAAACACGGACTAGAAATTTATTTTAATCTATTGCTTTCCTGAAGATAAAATTCATTTGAATGGAAAAATTGAATATTATAATTAATAATTATTTCAAACTATGAATGCGGTGCGGTTCTCATCACCACAGTTGGAGATGATAGCATGACTCTTGGAAAGACGTTGATACTTGAAGACTTTGAAGTGGACACCGGCGACTTGGATCAAAAAGAACCGTTTCCAAATAATAGGGAAAAGAAGTGCAGAGAAGAACACTTGAAAGCTTTCGAGCATTCAGTTTATTGTTGAAGATTAGATAGATTATTCGATCTATCAGATATCTTGTGTATCTGGACACTTCAATTGGAAAATCACTGTACCAATAAATAAATTTCATCAAGCATTTCCCACAAGCTCTTTTTCCCCGTTGACAGATCTCACATCTTTTTGTAAATAAATCTTTACAATAGAGTCAACTTTTCTAGTATCCACCCAGTTCTTAGATTGGGCTCTTGAAATTCTAGGCATTGGAACTTTCTTCATGACGCAAAGAATCAGGAATGCGTCTAGATGAAGGGTAATTCAGTGTAGTCTATAGTGAAGCTCTCTTATTTGTTTTTTTACAAAGTGAAGCACAAATTGTGTGCAGGTCAGCTTATTGAATAAGCAATATTAGTATTCAATTTCAAATAAAACGCTAGTTCAGACTACGCAATTCCTACCACGTGGCAACTCCTGCTGATTCAAATCATATAATTTGAAACTTATTTTCATTCAATCTCGTTAGTTATTCCTCATACCCTCCCTCCCACTACTCATTTGATAGATTCATCTCTGTCATTAAGAATTCTACAAATAGTTTAATCTCTTGAAAATGGTATTAGTATGTTTTCTTTCTCTTTTTGTATTATTCAATCCCAATTTGGAGCATAATATTTTTCCACTTCCTCTTTTCATATTATAATCTCTTCACTTCCAATCTTTGACCTGGCAATTACCTCTAATGTGTGTATCAATAGTCAATACATGCACATAAAATAATCTTATTATTTTTGAATAATTCTGAGTTTTATATTCCTCATTGGAATCACGTTACAGTACTTGTCCGTCAAGGAATTCTGCTCTGTCAATATTTCAGTAATTGCGTTAGTTATTTTCGTTTTATTATATCCATTTCATTATTCCAATATCCTTATGTCGTTACAGCTTTTCATGGAATATTGTTTGTAATGTTCTCGTAAGGTGCATAATGAACTTTAAGAGTACTTGTCTTTTTCTTCTATCCTGTAATCTATCTATATTACAGTATATCCATCCAATATACAGAATGTTTCCAAACTCCCTACCAATATTCTAGGACATTGTTCCTGGATACATAACATAATAATATCTAGGGTAAACCAGCCCATGTTGCGACACCAAAATTCAAACAGCTATAACTTGGAGAAAAAAAATCAACATTTTTTAATTGATTGTCAATTGATTTTTTTATTGCAAAAACAATTTTTTCAGCCCACGATGGGACATCCCTTGCCCAGGTAGGGATATTGAATTAAAAATGAGCAATTCATTATTTTTGTTAATTTATCACATTTTATTATTATTATTGATAGTATAAATACATTATTTCAATTTTTTTTAGTAAAAACTATTACCAAAAGTCATGTGCACAAAGTGTGTTTGAAATGGCTACCTCTGAAGCTAAATTACAGGCTATAATCATATATCATATTTATTTATAATTTATTCCATTGATATGTAGCCTTCATTGAGTAAAATGAGATTCAGAAGCAATGCTCATCATTATGATATGAGCATATATCATGATTGCAGTGTCCCAATGTGGGCTGGTTTTTATTAAAAATTCTTCTGAGGTTGGGAGGCTGCTTGTAAATGAGGGTGGGTGGTTGCTGGAAAAGGTGTTTGGTAGAGGGATTGGAGGAGACGACATGGAACAGATCTTTAAGGACAGGTTTAAGGTTTTCAATTCCAGGGGAGTAGGTAGTACCGAGCATTGGTGTTTGTGGGGTTTGGGGAATTTTTTGTGGTTGGATTAGTATCTGTTTTGGAGGAGATTTGTTTCTGTAACAACCTTCCAGGATAGTTACATTTCAGGAGGGATTGATGAAGTTTTTTGAGCTACTGGTCGAGGTGGTGAGGATCACTGCAAATATTCTGGCCTAAGATTGAGAGGGAACGTGGGAGGGATGGCAACTCTCAAAGCGTAGGAACTGTTGAGTGTGGGTGGATTTGGTGGAAGTATTGGTGGATAAGGCATTGGAGTTGGAAATGATTACGTTGACATCTAGGAAGTTGATGGAGGATTCAGAGATATTCCAGGTGAAGGAGACAGAGTAGTTGGTGTTGAGGTGATTGAGGAAGTGAGAGAAAGTTCCTCCATCAAGGTACCTCAAACCTGTCCCTAAAGATCTGTTCCATGTCGTCTCCTCCAATCCCTCTACCAAACACCTTTTCCAGCAACCACCCACCCTCGTTTATAAGCAACCTCCCAACCTCAAGAAAATTTTCAGTAAAAACAAATCACTCACCTCTGATGAAATCCCAACTCCACCTGGTACCCTACCTTGCAAACGCCCCCGCTGTAAAACCTGTCCTATCACTGATTCTTCCATCTCCTTTACCAGTCCTATCACCAACTACACCCATCAAATCCATCAATCCAGTAATTGCATCTCCAAAAATTGCATCTACCTCCTTTCCTGCAACTTCTGTCCTGGGGTAGCTGTCTAGTTGTCACCCCGACTACTCGACACCTGATCATTTTGGCCATAGGCGACTACTTGTACCCTCGTAAAAATATGCCATTGCAGTCAAGTTGTCCCCCCGACTACTTGACACCTACTGGACCAAAGGTGCCAACTAGTCATGACCGTAATTGACAACTTGACACCTCGCACCCTCGCGTCAGGGTGTCCCCTCGACTAGTTGACACCTCCTTAGAAAGTAGACAAGTAGACGGGAATGACTCATGTCTACATGATACCTTGCATGCTGGCATGGGGATGTTTCACAGAGACAAGTTCTCACAGAGACAAGTAGTGTTTTTGAACGATATTAGTGTCACAGAGACAAGTTTCACAGGAGCAAGTATTTCTATAAATGGCAGTCTCACAGGAACAAGTTCCCACAGAGACAAGCAGTTTCATAGAGACAAGGTCTCCATCCAAAGTAGTAGCGCTATAAATGGCAGTCTCACAGAAGCAAGTTCTTACTGAAACAAGGTGTTTCACAGAAGCAAGGTCAGTGTAGTAGAGACAAGGTAGCGAATGTAGGAAGAAGTTAGGCGTGTTGCCTACATCTGAACTTGAAGGCACTCCATTATTTGTTCTAGTAAATTGAATGTCTGCTGTTTTTCAATCATGCAGGTATATGTTTATGATTGAAGGTTTATCATATAAGATAGGGATGGGTTGGTAACCTATTAGAATTAGATAGAAGATAGATAGAATTATGAAGATAACTTAAATAAATAAATTGAGTTCTATGCAAATGTAATATATTTCTACCAAACTCCAAGATAACTATTCCAATATATCTAATGAGTATATATTAAACCTTCAACCCGAAAGAATAATCAATATGAATATGAAATGGAATATATAAAAGCCAAATAGCCTACCACTGACCTATTCATCACCGCTTCTTAAAAACCACATAGCCAAAATGGTTTTTCATTATAATTCCTTCTTTCGTAATAAATTGTTTATGCTTTTGTACTCCTGAGCGAAGCTCGGTCCCCGATATTATGAGCTAATCATCTCTTCTTTTTCCAAGCTGCGGTCTCGAATTGTAAATTCAAATTAATATAATATTAACTTCAGACAGTCACAGAGTAAAGCTGCGTTAACACTAATAGATTCTATTAGATTGAACATAACTTATCATACACATGATGAACATATGTGTTTTTCAAGTGCCGTTCAATCTATAATAATCTGTGAGGATTGGTGTAAACGCCGCTTTAGATGCCAAGATTTATCATGGCGTTCCGAGTTACAGATGATAATGTCAACGAAAAACTTCATTTTCCTCATGAAATCTTTCCCATAGAAATTTAACAGATTGTTGTTCGACAAGCGTCTCTACATGTTACAAAATGAAAATCCCAGTGAAAAACAAAAAGTGCCACTTGATAATTCCCAAATCATCTTTTTAATCGTAGCTCTGATTCAACTGAGCAATAACTTTCTGAACTTACTGAGTTAATATTAAAAATTATCATAAGCGCAATGGGACTTGGGATTCCATCAATTCAGGATAAGTATTATATCGGTATTCATTTTTACAGGATTGAAAAAGTGCAACATTTAGATTAGCACACCAATAGATTTTATTTGTAACGAAGTGAGTTCATTACTTTCATATAAAAGTTCTACTTTTTCCATTATGATATAGTATATTGACGACTACTGCAAAACAATGTCTGGTAGCCCTGGTAATGTATGTAATGTAATATAATATAATGTAATGTAATATAAATGTGATCGTATGGTTGATTGGAAGTCTCCAACCAGCCTGATCAGATTTCTTAGTGGGGCAATTGGCAAACATTTTAAAAAAGACCTGATATTATAACAATGACTTTATTCCTAGTAGATAGCATTTGTAGTAGATTGCAAAGGATTCTCGTTACCACATTGCAAAGGATGTTCAGTGAGGTCTACTGTTATCTGGACTACTAGAGTATTGTAACTCCTAAAGTCAGATTGAGTAAGAGCTTGAAATTTATCCCTATTTAGTGTACTCCATGTTCAATATCTGCCCCTATCTTATATTAGAAGAAACTGGCCTCTGAATAAATTAAAAAACGCACTAAATCTAATTCTGAATGAAAATGCTTATTATTCCGTAAATTAATTCTCAAATTGTTGAAAATGTGATATTCAGTGCTGTGAGTTTATAAATAGTTTTTTTTCATTGTATGACTTAATTTATTCAATTGTAATGAGTAATGATAATTATGACTTGATAAGACTGATTTGATGAATGACTACTAAGATGTTATGAATATTGAATTGCTCATTTATTGTATAACAGACTATAAGCTGAATTCTTTAGACAAGGCCTAATCGCCTAATCTACTTACATCCAAATTGTTTGTATTTATCGGTCAATATATTTCTTATTCCTAGACGCCAGCTAAGAAAGGGGTTTCAATTTTCGTAGAATAAGCACGTTTTTCAAAAAATGTTGTGATTTCAAATTCAAATTTCTTTTATCACACACAAATCATATACGAGAATTTAGAATTAATGAGAAAGTGGCTCGGAATAAGGTTTATGATTTTTGTTCTTCTGATGGCTCTTAAACTGTAGGCTTATTATTAAATAACGAGTTTAGAGCACCGGAAAAATGGGATTTATATTCTATTATAATAAATATTCAAAATTACGTTTCCAACCCACAATTACTGTCTTTTTGTCATGTCCTTAAAGTTACTGAAAACCATATCGGTTGGGACTAATCAAGGTTTATTTAGGGTGGTTTTAATTATTAGTTTTTGTGTTACAAATAGTTCACCTAGATCTAGATGGCTATTGAAACATTATTGATCTAACTAAAGCATGATATTAGTGTCAAAGATAGAAATCTGCGTTTCAATTCATTATCATGTGTGTGATAGAGAGAGAGAGAGAGGAGAGAGAGAGAGAGGAGAGAGAGAGAGAGAGAGAGAGAGAGAGAGGAGAGAGAGAGAGAGAGAGAGAGAGGAGAGAGAGAGAGAGAGAGAGAGGAGAGAGAGAGAGAGAGAGAGAGAGAGAGAGAGAGAGAGAGAGAGAGGGAGGAGTGAGAGAGAGAGAGCCCGAAGGAAAGGGTATGTGTGAGAGAGTGATGTGGTTGAGTGGGAGTGAGAAAGTTCGATATATTATAATTATATGCTATATGGTGGTTGAGGAATAATAGTGTGGACCTTATGCGACACTCACACACATATATATATATAGTACTAAAACCATATCCATAGATTTTGGAAGCGGCATGTCTTTCAATCTTTTCAATCTTATCTTTTAAATCTGAAACAGCATTTATTGTCTAAGGGTGGTGAAAGAAGTTTTCTGCATTCCATAACAACAATCTGCAGACTGACGTCTCGGGTATTAGAACCAAAAGGCCTTGCTTTATAGAACTATAAATACTCATTCAGTATTACAATGCCTTGCTTCCATGAAACAAGTCGAATGTTTCCCGTTAGGTACTTCTAGAAAGCCCGGTCAATTAGTCATCGGTGGTGTCCTCAGGTAGAACTACCCTGCTAATAGACTATGTTCACTGAAGCGTAAAACCAAAGTTAACCAAACGCATCTATTTCTAAAAATTCTAGTGCCAGGTATAAAGTACTGCACTTTGGCGGCAGGAACTATTTAACATGTGTTTTCCATATTATACCCTTCCTGGAAAAAATAGATTTTTAGTTAGTATTGTTTGCCTCCCCTCTACGAGGATGCTACTACCTGTGCCTTTGCGTTGCGAGTTCAATAGTTGACAAAATACATTCAGTCGACATGGAATTGGTCAAGGAAATCGTAACGCTCCGCAATACTACATTATACCATATTGACGATGGATTTTTCTATCGGGTGACCTCCAGCGACCAATCCTTGGGTCTACTCGCCCTTCAAAGCCATAAGCTAATAAGGATAATAATAAAATTGAAATTTGTACTTATATTTTTTGTGTAATCAATTCCCATGATAATTTATTGATCTTTATTATTCATCATCTTACTAACAATTGATCTTTCTTTTAATATTTTACTAGGTTTATTAGGCCAGTAGGCCTACACACTTGATTTTTCTTTGAGTACTAATTGATTCTTGACAACAAAATATCTTTATAATAGATGGCTGTATGTTTCCTACTTAGTTAAGAAGAATCATTTATCAAAGAAATATGAAATTTAAGAAGCAATTAAGTAGATTACTACTGCTTTTCAATACTACATAATTTGCAAATGATATTTAATATTATTATTTTACCGTTGATACGATAATGATGTAACATGGTATCTTTTGTATATGTATATATAGCCTACTTTGTTTAAAAGTGATAGATTATTTCGATAATTTTTGTTTTCAGGCAAATTTTCAATACAGAACAATTTTTATAAAACTTGTATTTATTATATCTCAGTTTATCCCTCTATGAAGAACAATCTATATAGTCAATTTGACCACTTGACAAGTAAATCACTGATCGAAACTTTGAAATCTATATTCTGTATTTTTGAAAAGCTTTTTATTCAATTCAAATTTGGAAAATCAGTAAATACTATAGAGTGAATAGTAAATATTATAATAAGTAAGTAGAATTGATCCCGTCAACCATATCCTATCGTAGCCTATTTACAACTAATTTTCTTTGCAGATGTGGTTCTGGTTTAAGATAGTATTTCTGTAGAAGTACACTATTAAAGTGTTGTTATATAAATATAGTATTAACGATTTCTTTTTGTATTCAAGTTCATACATCGTTTTTTTCTTGTATTTGCATCTGTGGAGAGAAAAATTATTTTATTTTGTTTAATTACTGAGAGAAAAAACAATATTGAACAACAAGGTACAATGGATTAATGTTATAAGCCTCCATAAGTGTAGGGGAGTGTCTTCAACTAGCTTCAAGCTTGCTTAACCCAACTGTCCAGTTGGGAGTGCATTTGGTAGTGCTTACTTTGGGACTGCATTTGGTAAGTGCATTACATAATGGTGTTTCATGTTTCATATTTATGAACCAGTTACATGCATAGATAGATAGATTAAATAGCATTGACTGCCCACCTAAATCAGGGGGATTTGGAACTTGTCGAAAAATCTAAATGGTCGAACAAAAAAGACACAGCCCACAGTAACAAATACACAAGACACAGGGAAAGAAAGCATAATACCATTCATATGGAGTAATGTTGAATGTACTCTTCCTTTGAGTAAAGAGCACTCTTAGAGAAATCTATCTTTAATTGAGATCTAAAGTTGCGTTCAATTTATTCATCGAAAAAACATACTGGCGTCTGCCGAACGTGACTTTATCACAATGCAGCACCTTGCATTTCCCTTTGATGTCTCCCAATAGAATTTGTTGACCTATTCAGTTGGAAAAACAACTAGTAGTCCTGTGAAAATTAGACCTCGCGCAGTTAAAAACCACAGCCTCCATCAGGGTGAATTATGTGCTGTTATGACGTGTCGGCGAAATATCGGTGTGTAAGCCACTAATGACTGTTTGAAATGTATCGTCAATAATTACTGATATTAAGTAAAATTATTATCATTAGAATGCTAATAATTTGTTGTAAACAGCTACAATCATACCGAGTTGAAGTACCTACTTACCAAGTTGAAAGCAGAGAAAAGTCGGGAGAAAATAATAAGCTACCTACTTTGAGTTATCAATATTGCATGCCTCATCGCTTGCAATAGTTCACACGACAGCTGATTTTTTACCAAATTACATTGGGATATTAATTACATGCGTCATTTCATGCAATTAATAATCCACTCGACAGCTGATTTATGATAAATAATTCTATAGTCTGATTTTTACGATAATACTGGTGTTTGAAAGAGACTCTTTCTCCTTTTGTTATCTTTGAAATGCAAAATTTCAAAAAACCTTGTATATATACGTTGACGCGCAATTTAAAGAGTAACATACCTGTTAAATTTCATTGAAATTTATTGCCGCGTTTCGCCGTATATGCGGAACATAAAAATATTTAAACATAAAGAGAAATGCAAAACCGTCGACTTGAATCTTAGACCTAGTCTAGTCTTGACTTAATCTCATAGTTGTACAGTCAGTGCCAGTGAGATTTTCTGCGCACACTTCATTGTTACCATAATATTTAGATGATGGTATTCCTAGATGAAATGGATCGGCGTGAATACGCCGAATGGATCGACTCGTATCATTTGAGGATAATGATAACTTAATGATGATGGAACACTTTTCTGTTAAAAGGAATAGTCTCCATTATGTTCTTAGGGATTTGCTTGTGATCATGTTTCTATAAAGTCGTCATTTTATCAATTCGAAGATCAGCCTTCAAAAATTTAGGTCAACTTATACATTTCAACTCACGTTGCTACACGTTTCAACTTAGCAAAACGACATAGGGAATTAGTATTATTATTCTATAGAGCCCTGGAAATATCCCTGTTATTGTTCTTGGTACCTTATACAAAAGGGACTCCATAATACAAAAACAAATCAGTCCTTGCCGAACAAAGCTAGAGAAAGAAGAAGAAGAAAAAGAAGAAGAAGAAGAAGAAGAAGAAGAAGACGACAGGAGGAGAAGAAGAACAAGCGGGAAGAAGAAGATAATAGAAAAAGGAGACAATACTGCAGGACAGGCGATTTTATAAGCGCGCGATTTTTACAACTTACCCCCCTCCCCCCAAAGCTGTCGACCACCCTGGGACGTGACGACATCGAGTTTCATATACACTAAAGACCCCCTAACAATAATCCGAAGTCAAATTCTCTGCCTCTCTCATGTATGCTCAATGTAAGCCAGCGCCTGGACTACAAAAGAAGCAGAAGAAGGAAGAAGAGGAAGAAGATGAGAAATAATAAGAAGAAAAAATATAGATAGGAGAAGATTATAACCGTTGAGTACACTATTTTATCTATAACCACTCTTTTCTTGAATTGAAAATTTATAAATTACTGGTGGTACTCCCATACAGTAACAGTCAGGGGTGTGTATTCAAATACCGTTGGATAACATCTTTCCAATATTGTTCCATCCATCTAGAAGTATATAATCTGTTATTTCTTACATTGATATCACTAATGTATAAGTTACTGCAGTATCAAAATTTGGCCTTAACCTGAACAATTGAAAGTCACATTTAAATAGTTATTTTGGAGTTTGGTAGAAATAAATTTACATGGAAATAAATTTATTCATTAAAGGCAATCTACATAATTTTCTAATAGGTTCTGATAACCCATAATGATAAAATAGGTGTTCAATGCATAAATGAAGCCTAACAACTTGAAATATATTTTAAATCATTTAAGAATAAATTGATTCTACCTCGGTGCTAGTCAGTTTTACATTTGTACATGTATCATTGTATTGAATTATTAAATATTTGATGATTTTTGTAAAACGACATTTTAATCCTGGACTAGTAGTTCTATGAACAGTAGACCTCGCGCAGTTATAAAACACAGCCTCGTCTCATACTGTCCATAAGAGTAAATCCTGTTTGTATGTTGTGTCGGCAAGATGTCGGTGTGAAAACGGCTAATGGCTGTTGGGGTTAGTGTATCAAAAATATGCTAACATCAAAAGCTAATCTCCTTCAACACACTGGCAACAGGTCAGACCGAGTTGAAAGCAGATAAAGGTCGAGAGAAAATACTATGTTTTCTTTCCGTTATTGATTGCATGCGTCATTGCATGCAATGAATAGTCAACACGACAGCTGATTTTTTACTAAGTTACATTGATATATTAATTGCATGCGTTATTGCATGCAATTAAAAATCCACTCAACAGCTGAATTATTATGGATGATTCTATTCTGATTTTTACTGTAATATTGGCGTTCGAAGGAGACTTTACCCATTGATTTAACTTTAAAATGCAAAATTTCCAAAATACCTTGTATATTCGTCGAGGCACAATTTAAAAAGAAATATACCTGTCAAATTTCATGGTAATCTATTGCTGCGTTTCGCCGTAATTGCGGAACATATAAACATAATGAGAAATGCAAAGCCGTCGACTTGAATCTTAGAACTCACTTCGCTCGGTCAATAAATCGAAATTATAAGAAACCACAAATATCCTGGATGAAAAGGGGAATCAATTGCTATGTAGATTTGAATCTAAATGTCTAGGATACACTAAACAGTCCACTAAATTCATCATTTTTTCTCCACAGGAGAAACGTTTAAAGCTGGCATCAAATGATGTCACCACATTTTTTACATTTGTAAATTATATAATCATATATGTATGTCACGTGGATTAAAGGAGCGTTGTTTGTCACGTTGTTTGTTGATTGAAGGAAGATTCTATTTTACTATTTAAATAAATCATAATGTAATTTACTTATCCACTTCGAGATTTACATAGTGATAATAAGTAGGAAATGAAATGTATAGCAAACACTTCAGTTGCTATGAAGGCCTACTGTATTGTACTCTGTAGTGTCTTATTTTTTACTAAAGTGATGAAGTATCAGAAAAAACTATTATTCAGCATTCTTATGTATTATTTTCAATGTATTTTTTTCTCTTTCTTTTCAATAATTCAAAATTTGTTATTATTTTAAATAAGTAGATAACTTAACTATTGTTTGTTTTTAATCATATTATTTGTATTATTTTTTGTATTGTTATAATACTTGATAGAGAGTTGAGTGTAAGAGAGGGTCGACTGCGCCCTAACTTCGCTCTCTAAGAAAAATAAAGGCAGTCAATCTATTCTATTCATGTCACCATAATATATAATTATGTATATATATTAAAAAACAGATGACATCAAATTTATTAGAGCAAATGAAATGCCTTCATCTTCATGTGTAGGCAACACACACACCAACCTTGTTCCTGTGAGACTGACCTTGTTTCTGTGACACTCCACTTGTTCGAATGGGACTCCACCCCTCTTCTTGTTCCAGTGACACTACTTGTTCCAGTGAGACAGACCTTGTCTCTGTGAGACTGACCTTGTCTCTGTGAGACTCACCTTGTCTCTGTGAGACTCATCTTGTCTCTGTGGGAACTTGTTCCTGTGAGACTGACATTTATAAAAATACTTGTTCCTATGAAACTTGTCTCTGTGACACTAATATCGTTCAAAAACACTACTTGTCTCTGTGAGAACTTGTCTCTGTGATACGGACCCGCTGGCATCAAGTGTTCACCCTGACTACTTGTCACCTACTAAACAGAGCACCAGTTGGCACGACTTACACCCCCGCGGCGTAAAGAGGAGGGATCAAGCAATTTTTATTACTGGTTATGATGAAGAATTGAATTCCAAGCACTTTTGGTTCAGTAACATATTCCCGTCAAACGCACGGTTTGGAAGATATTCGCCGTCTTTGCTATTTTTAGGATAATTTTTTTCGAGTTGGTTGAAACAGAAAAAAATGTATAATAAGCCCTTTTGATGACTGAACCAGATGTAGAACACAATGAAACACATTTTGTTCAGTTATATTTTCCCATCAGACACACTGTTTACGAGTAAATTTAGCCTAATGCTAGGACAATCAAATTTTCATTCATCAATGAATGATATAGCAGATGAAGCTATCAGTCTGGTTATCAACTGAGGTATTACATGAAGTCTGGTAATTAATATGAGGATAAATAATAATCAGTGCTGAATGATAATGGTAGGCGGCTATTGGAATTCTGTATAGATAACCAGTTGTTGATCGGAAATACATGGTTCATTCACAAGACCATCCATAAAATAACTTTTGTCGCTGAAGGAAGAGACACCCAAAGTATCATTGACTACTTTCTATACCCTTCTACCTTGAGATATGCGGTCAAAGATGTGAAAGTCATAAGGGGTGCAGAGATTGACTCAGACCATAAACTTCTTGTTGCTGACACTAGATTCCAAAGAATAGCCACGATCAGACAAAGGAAATATGAGAGGATCAAGAGTGAGGAATTGCAAAATAGGGACAAACAGAATGAATTTCAAACTGAAGTAGAGAAGGAATTAGCTGAAATTGAAACTCAAGTAGAAGAAGAGAACAGAATAAATAATATTGAGTTTCAATGGAAAAGTATCAAAGAAACATTATTGAAAGCAGCAAATAAAGTTTGTGGCCAAAGAAAAGTGGGGCAATTCAAAAGAAGGACGAAATGGTGGTCAGAGGAAGTTAAACAGAAGGTCAAGGACAAAAAGAAGGCTTTCCGAAGATACACTGGGTCTGGAAGAAATGAAGATTGGCTGAAATACATAGAGTGCAGGAATCAAGCAAAGAGGGCTGTCAAAGATTCAAAGAAGAAGGCATGGGAGGAGTTTGGGAAAGAAATAGATGAAAACTATAGAAATAATGTGAAAAATTTTTGGACAGTTTGCAAAAGTCTGCGAGGAAAGTTTGGAAAGCAGGCAAGGTCTATTAAGAATAAGGAAGGTCAGCTGGTGACAACCACTCAAGATGTGCTTGAAACATGGAGAAGATTTTTTGAAGACAAGTTCAATGAAGATAGGGTGGTGCAAGAAGTGAATTTGGAGTTGGATGACAATGCTCATGAAGTACATCAGATGGATGCTGGAATAACAAAGGATGAGGTGAGGGAGGCTGTTCAAAGGTTAAAGAATGGGAAAGCAGCAGGAATTGATAATATTCAAGCTGAATATTTGAAGAAAGGGGGTGAATGTCTCTTAGATAGACTCACTGAGTTATTGCAGCAGGTTTGGGAACAAGGTACAATTCCAAAAGAATGGGAACAAAATATTATAGTTCCACTCCACAAAAAAGGAAATACCACTGATTGTGAAAACTACCGAGCAGTTTGCTTATCTTCAGTGGTATGTAAAGTGTACACTCGAATATTAGAGAAAAGACTGCGAAGTGTGGTGGAAGAACAGCTAGAGGAGGAACAGTGTGCATTTAGGCCTGGCAGGCAGACGCAAGACCACATCTTCTCAATAAGATCGATCTGCTCAAAATCTATTGAAAAAGGCAAGCAAGTATATCTGGCGTTCCTGGACCTGAGAGCCGCATTTGATACAGTATCAAAAGAAACCTTATGGGAGACATTGGCTGCTAAGAATGTGCCACAAAAATTACAGCGTGCTATTAAAAGTGTCTTCAATAATGTCACTGCAGTGGTTAGAACGTGTGGACAGATATCAGGACCTCTGCAAATGAGAAGGGGGATAAAACAGGGGGACAGCTTGAGTCCACTATTATTCACCATGGTAATGGATGAAATCCATAAAATCTGCAAACGAAGAACGGGGAGAATGGCAGTCGGACACTGGAATTTAAGGCCCATTTTCGCTCAAGCTCTACTGTTCGCGGACGATATAGTTCTGATTGCTGACTCGGAAAGGAAACTAAAAGCAGCTGTAATCGAATGGAATGAAGAGATCAAGAGAAAAGGTATGGAACTGAATATCAATAAGAGCAAGGTGATGGTGGTGAATGGAACTGAAGGTGAGAGAGTGATAATAGAAGTGGAGGGGCGGCAGATGGAACAAGTAAAATCATACGAGTACCTTGGCACCATTATAAATGAAGATGGAAAACTGGATGAAGAACTGAGAAACAGAATCAACAAGGCTAGCCGGGCTTACTATGGTACCAAAGACTGTATTTTCGGGAAAAAAGAAGTGGGTACTATGGTGAAGAATAGGGTCTATAAAAGTATAATAGAGCCTATAGTTCTGTATGCGGTGGAAAGTTGGCCCATGAAGACACAGCATATGAGTAGAGTAAGGGCAGTGGCAATGAAGTGCCATAGAAGAACGGCTGGGAGGACGTTGAGAGACAGAGTAAGGAGTGACCGCATCAGGGAGGAAATTGGAATGAAAGATGTAAAAGAAGTTATCGACAGAAAGCAATTAGGATATTGGGGTCACGTACAGAGGATGGACGATGAGAGGAAAGTGAAACAGTACGCAAATGTGGTTGTAGGAGGCAGACGGAAGAGAGGACGTCCCCGGTACTCGTATGATGAACACATTAGAAGATTGGGAGAGGAGAGAGGGAAGACTGTGGGGCAGATGAGGAGGCTGGCTGCGGATCGCGACACCTGGAGGCGGTTGTCCGAGGCTACCCCGACGCTGTGAGGCACACCGGGGCAGAGAGAAAGAAGAAGAAGATAAATAATAATGATTTATACACACTTGCGCTCAGATTGCAATCAGACCATAAGAAGGTCAATGAGAATCTTCAAGTTGTGTCTGTGTCTTATACACTCACAGACACTGACCAAACAAATTTTATTAGTATGATTATTAAGAAGAGTAGCATTTAGAGATATTTCATATAAAAATGAAACCGGTTTAAAGTTTATTGATTACTCAAGATTACAAATAACTTGTCACTAATGCTAGACAAATATTTTAAGGCTCTCTCAACATCCAGTCTGTTTCTATACTTATTCTTGATTGCACCATGGTTGCATAACCATGAAATGCCAGCTGGAATGGTGATTTCTTGTGGAGTAGAGTCGAGGGGATAGGTTGCCATGACCGTAGACGACTACTTTTACCCTCATAAAAATATGACACTGCCATCAAGTTGTCCCCCCGACTACTTGACACCTACTGGACCAGAGGTGTCAACTAGTCCCGACCGGAAAGGACAACTTGACACCTCGCACCCTTATGACAGGGTGTCCCCCTGACTATAGTTGGCCAAACGAAAATGGGTCCGTCAAGGTCAAAGCTTGCTCTTGACACCACCACCCGTCTCTACCAACATTGTTGCCACTTTGTACTAAGGGTGGCTAGTAAGAGAGAAAGTGAATGTGTGTGTGAGAGAGGGTGTGATAGTGAAGTATTGTTATTGTGTGGAGTTTTGTTTGTCTTCTCTGTCCAAAGCCTGGATGAAGTGTGATGGGAATCAAATGAGAATTCATGCAAATTGAAAAATGCAGAGTGAAGTGGGCACTACAAGAATATTGACTAAAATAAATAAAATTACATCACTCCACTTCCATTTGATTATTATAAAAGTCTTCAAGTAACCTTTATGAAGTAATAGCTCAGTTTCTAAATAGTTGCATTTATAAAGAAAACCCAATCATCATTATAAAATTGGATTTCTTGATGTCATGACTCAAGAAAGAGTTATACATCATACATAACAATATTCTTTCCTTCATTTCATGATGTTGAAGAATATAGCAGAGGTGGGAAGGAGGTAACGGGGGATGTTATTGTTCTAACTTCAAAGAATGACACAATAGAACTTTTGAACCTGACGTGCTCAAAAGAATTTGTGACAGGTAGTGACGGAAAAGAGGAAGAGGGAAGGTATGAGGAGGAAAGAGTGATGTTCAGGGTGTAGGAATATAGTCAATGTATATAGACTGGTCGAGTGAGGGGTGGACAAGAGTGGCAACATTGCAGTGGCCTTGAGAGACCCATTTTCGCTTGGTCTAGTATAGTTATCACCTCCTCAGAAAGGATACAACTAGACGGGTATGGCTCATGTCTACTTGTCCCCTAAAAACCGGTTTCAAAAGGGGACAGCTAGTCGGGGTGTCAATTAGTCAGGGTGGCACCTAGTCGCATACCCCTGTCCTGCCTTCTACATAGGTGAAACCACCACTGCCCTCAACCTCCGGATCAACAATCACAGGGCCTCCTTTAAAAATAATACTTCCCTACCCACTCCCACCCATGGCTCTGAGCACAACAAGAACTTTGACCAATGCTTCAAAGTCAAAGTCCTTGCCACCCTCCCTCCCACAGCCACCACCATAGATGTCAAGACTAAAGAATTGGCTTTTATTTGGGTGCTTAGAGCTGCTTCCAGTCCTGGTCTCAACAGACAGCAATAGTACCATAGCTACCAACTGTTTAATTAAATTGAAATAGATTTCAATTGAAAATAGAAATATTTGAAATAAGATCATATCATTATAAATTTCACTGCTATCAAATATATATTAAATGTTCAATAAAAATGAAAAATAAATTTCATTTAAGTTCAATTCTACAAATCCTTTTCCAAGTTTAGTCTTATTCGTTTTTGATTTCTAATTCTAAATCTCATCTTCTCTATCAATTCATAAGCCACACCTTTCCTTATTCATAACCCACTCAAATCTTAAATATCCTGTTTGTAACCGCCCCCTAAATACCCCATAATGTCCCCTGAATCTGTACCCTTTTCCTCTCCATCTGTCTGCACCCTGTAATCGGTGGTCTCTGCTGCTACAATTGACTCTCCGTGCATACTCTGTGGTCACATGACCGTTGGATTTCAAACTGCAGTCTGCTCGGTTGAGGAAGGAGACTCAGTCACCAAAAATTTCACAATTTCTAATGTAAGTTTTTAAGTGTTTTCAATCTTTTTATGTCTTATGTCTCCTGTTTTAATTCATATATATATATATATATATATATATATATATATATATATATATATGCTTTCAGGTTTGAAGATAAATATATCTTCAAACCCAGGGTACAGCCATGGGCACCAGGATGGCACCATTCTATGCAAACCTATTCATGGGTCTCCTTGAACAGGATTTCCTTTCCAAATAAACCCTATCCCCCCTGATATGGCTCCGTTTCATTGACGACATATTCCTTATATGGCCTCATGGACATGATACCCTCTCCCACTCCATCAACTTCCTAGATGTCAATGTAATCATTTCCAACTCCAATACCTTATCCACCAATACTTTCACCAAATCCACCCACACTCAACAGTTCCTACACTTTGAGAGTTGCCACCCCTACCACATCAAAAGATCCCTCCCATGTTCCCCATTAATCTGAGGCCAAAAAATTTGCAGTGATCCCCACCATCTTGACCAGTACCTCAGAAAACTTCACCTATCCCTCCTGAAATGTTACTATCCTGAATGGTTGTTACAGAAACATATCTCCTCCAAAACTGGCACTAATCCAACCCCAAAAAAATTCCCAAATCCCAAACTCCAAATCTCTGTACCACCTACTTCCCTGGAATTGAAAACCTCAAACCTGTCCTTAAAGATCTGTTCCATGTTGTCTCCTCCAATCCCTCTACCAAACACTTTTTCCAGCAACCACCCATCCACATTTATAAGCAACCTCCCAACCTCAAGAAAATTTTCAGTAAAAACAAATCACTCACCTCTGATGAAATCCCAACTCCACCTGGTACCCTACCTTGCAAACGCCCCCGCTGTAAAATCTGTCCCATCACTGATTCTCCCATCTCCTTTACCAGTCCTATCACCAACTACACCCACCAAATCCATCAATCCAGTAATTGCATCTCCAAAAATTGCATCTACCTCCTTTCCTGCAACTTCTGTCCTGCCTTCTACATAGGTAAAACCACCACTGCCATAAACCTCCAGATAACAATCACAGGGCTTCCTTTAAAAATAATACTTCCCTACCCATCCCTACCCATGGCTCTGAGCACAACAAGAACTTTGACCAATGCTTCAAAGTCAAAATCCTTGCCACCATCCCTCCCATAGCCCCCTCCATAGATGTCAAGACGAAAGAATTGGCTTTTATTTGGGTGCTTGGAGCTGCTTCCAGTCCTGGTCTCAACAGACAGCAATAGTACCTTAGCTATCAACTCTACACCAAATGTTTAATTAAATTGAAATAAATTCCATCATAGCATAATCAATTTCACAGCTATCAAATATATATTTAATATTCAATAAAAATAAAAAATAAATTTCATTCAAGTTCAATTCTACAATTAGAATAGAATAGAATAGAATAGAATTTTATTGGTCATAAAATATTCCCATGAATACATGGACTTCGTCAATTTTTTAACACTAAAGTAAGTCAAAACAAACACAAAAACACTAAGATCAGTCAGTATCAGAACAATAAAATAACACATGAATCACATAAAACGATTCCAATCTATTCTAAAATAGTCATGTATGGTGTACAAACATTCATCAATTAACACTGCTTTCAATACTTTTTTAAATTGTGTGCATGTGAGTTCCTTCAAGTAGTCAGGTGTGGAGTTATATAATTTGATAGATGTGAAGTTCCAGTTTCTTTGTGATTTAGTGTGACTGTACAATGGAATTCTAAGTTTGTGTCTATTTCTTGTATTTAAACTATGGAAGCTATTAGAATCATACTTATTCAAATTGCCTCGTACATAACATAATATTTTTAAGACATATAACGACGGCAACGTCAGGATACCTAGGTGAATGAAATAAGGTCTACAATGTGCATTATATGGTAGCTTGCATATTATTCTTATTGCTTTCTTTTGAAGATCAAAAATTGATTTGGCGTTTACACTGTTTGCCCAAAGCATTATTCCGTAAGAAAGGAGACTCTGGATGTGTGCATAGTAAATATTCACTAGTACAGACACATCCACAGTTACACATAGTCTCCGTAACATCCTTTAGCCATCCTACCTGATAAATAGTCAATGTGTGCATCCCACGACAGACAAGGGTCAATAAAAACACCTAAAAACTTCAATGGAGTCTCACCCTTATCCTTTCTGAATGCAAAGTTAATGTCAGCGGTTTTACTATCATTGAGAGAAAGATTATTTGCTGCACACCAATCTTTTAGAACCAAATAACTTTGATTCCTCTCACTTTCAAGATCATGCTTAGAGGGGCAATTTATTTTTAAGCCAAAATCATCTGCAAATGGGTACCTATCTTTACTATTGCTAGTAACAACAATACAAAGTGCCAGTAGCAACAACACATTCATTGAACAAGTATGCCAACACTTCACATATATTAACAGCTGCTATTTTCAAGATTAAAGCATTTAAACCATAAATATCCAGACACTTACTATTACTCAATTTCAAAATAGTGTCAAATACTTTCTCTACAGTTACAGGCTTAAATGAAAAATGTACACTAGGCTCTTGCAATTTGCTAAAATAGAAAGTTGAATCATTAATACTGACAGGTATATCTCTGCTTATCAGAGATACAGAATCCACAAAAAAGTCATTGAATTCATCAGAAGTGACATCAACAGGAGTCTGGGATCTGGCCGCATTATTAGCACTGCCGGTGAGACCATTAACAATTCTCCACACTGTTTTATTCTTATTGGTGGATCTACTTATGATTTTATTATGATATTCAATTCTTGTCTTTTTAGTTACTATCCTGTATGATTTTCTAGCATCTTTATATGTGGTGAGAATTTCTGGTGTTCTGTAAGTTTTATATAAATGATACAGCCCATCACATTTAACTTTTAATTTTTTAAGATTGTCATTATACCACTCGTTATTTGGCTTGACTTTGTGGGAACATAAATTTTTTAATTGAAACGCACCATTTACAGCCCCCATGAATAATTCAAAAAATTTTCTATATCTATCCTTAATATCTATTATAGAGTAAACGTCAATCCAGTTAATGGAATTCAAATGACCATGAAAAACTCTTACGTTATCATCACTGATTAACCTAAACTTAGTCCTATTAACAATACTATTGGTACTTCTACCATACTTGTTGATAAAATTAAATCTCAAAAATACAGCGTCATGATCAGATAAAAGCATATGAATTATATCAGAAGTCCATACACTATTGTGGACATCAGTCAAAATATTATCTATACAAGTTCCATCAGAAATGCCATCCAGACCAGGTCTAGTAATACCCTTTACAGTCATATCTAATCCGAAACATTCAAATAAATTCAATAAATCTTTTTTAAAATAATCGTTACCAATAAAATTCACATTAAAATCACCACATATGACTAGATTGTATCCATTTTTAAACACTGAACTCAACACATTATAAAGACAAGATAAAAAGTTTTTAAAATAATTAATATTTCTATTATATGGTCTATAGACAGACAAGATTATAATTTTGTCCCTAATAATTTCTACTGCTGAAATTTCACATACCATTTCAATTGACATGACTTTGATATGTTCAAGTTCCCTGAATTCCAAATGATCAGCAACAAAAATAGCTGCACCACCCCTAGACTGATTTACTCGGCAAAAAACCGAGGCAGTTTTAAAGCCTGGCAGATAAGTGAATTCCAAATCTGTATCCTTTATACAATGCTCAGCAACTGTAAGTACCTTGATATTGTATTTTTTGCAGATTAAGGCTAGATAATCAAATTTTTTACACATACCCTGAATATTCCAAAATAAGCAATTAAGTTTGTCTTTGCTAAAATCATTGTTGAAGCCATTTTCACACGGTGATTCAAATGTTTGACAATCCACAACCACACCAGTATCAGGCACCCTGTCAATAGAATAGTTTTGAAATTCATCCCTGAGTCGTAAATTTTCAGCAGAGGAATTATCTTTGTCAAAAGCTAATAGTTTAAATTATCAGTAATCGGAGAATTGAGAGCGACAAGAGGATTGTACACGGTAATAGAATCAACTGGAAGTTCATTCTGTACAGGTTGGTCATCGATTGAAATGTGAACCGGCGTCCTCTTGGATGATGGAAGGGGCACAGCAGGATGGGGTTGTATGATAGGAGAACTGATCACGCAGGAATTAGCTTCCTTC
Organism: Nilaparvata lugens; assembly: GCF_014356525.2. Classification (NCBI taxonomy): domain Eukaryota; kingdom Metazoa; phylum Arthropoda; class Insecta; order Hemiptera; family Delphacidae; genus Nilaparvata; species Nilaparvata lugens. The sequence continues at coordinate 52,202,333 of NC_052518.1, forward strand.
ACTGTCACTTCAGTACTTAAGGATGCATGACCATCTCCAACAAAGTCTCTCACATATCCTGCCAGGTGGTTGCCCAGAACTCGTTTCCCACGCCGACCAAGGTGAAGACCGTGCCTTGTAAAATGAGATCTACCCAGGAACTTGTTGATATCCTTGTAGTGGATGCTAAGACTCCCTGTATATCCTTCCACCGCTCTTGATAAGTAGGAGTTGGCATAGCAAATATTATCATTAAGAACAGGATAATCATGTATGTAGGGCACACCGCAAACCAGGACATTGGTCCTCAAATCAACCTCAGTAAGACATCTCATTCCTTGATCCAAAGTCAACTGGAAGGGTTCATCACGATGTAGGTCATTTGTCCCCGCCAATATGATAACACAATCATTTTCTGTGAAATCCTTGACTAAGCCAAGACCATCCTGGATAACGTGCTTCAGCTTTGCACCTGGTTTAGAACAAACTAAAACTTCAAACTCCTCCCTCAGGTCGTTCATATAATTACTAAGCAGTTTCCCATGGCTATCCGCTAAAATAGTAACTCTCCGTTTCTTTTTGGAGGTAACCATCTTACGGCGCTTGTAATAATGAGTCTCAGTGGGATCAGTTTGAGTAGAGAATCGGTGAACCTGAGCCTCTACTTGTATTCTGTGTGGAATCAGAGGTGATGACTCGTTTGAAGAAAGCACCGAAAATCTGTTTTCAATCTCAATAGCATTAATCTCTCTAGTAAGATTTTTTCTAATCTTAACAGTATTTCTAGGCGTGATAAAATCTCCAACTCCAATAGAATTTTGCTGAAAATTAATTTCTTCGTCATTGAACATTGATGAAATTCTTTTGGACTCTTTTTCTAATAATTTTATTATTTCATCCTTTGAAGCTAACTCCAATTGTAATGTGTGAAGTGCTTCCTCCAAATCCTTGACTTTCAACTTCGAAGCACAAATCTCACTCTCAGCCTGCTTCTCATTAATCAATGAATCTTCGACTATCAGAGTTCTTGTTTCTCTCTCCATTTTCAACTTTCCCATTAAGGACTCATTTTCAAAATTCACGTCGTTCAGTATATTTTTCAGATCGGAATTGACCTTCAATGAGGCGTCATAGTTATTTAAAAGTGATGTGATTAAGGGAATAAAATCTATAACTGCTTCGTTGGAGAATTTATTACAAATTTCAACTAGAGTTGCATGTATATCAATCGCAATGTCAATTACTTCTTGGTTAATGAGGCGCTCTCTCAAACTATCAATCTCTTCATCCATTCCTTGAATTTGATTATTTCGACTAGCTCTGGTACGCATCACTCTATTCAAAGACATTATAAAGATGAAGTCAGTGTTATTAGGAATAAAATATATGTAAGGAAAAGGATAAGGGAGCGTCAAGAGGGCAATCAAGACAAAAGCGGAGAAGGAAGCCCCTGAGTCAGGATATGTAAGGATTCATTCAATCTTTTCAATTCAAAAAGCCCGCCTGATAAAACGCAATTTTGAGATCGAAATCCAAGTCAGTAGATTACCATGGTTACAGGTAAACAAGCAACAGTTGAACAGCTGTAGAGTAGCGGTCTTTTGTCAGTTATAATAGAGATAACACTATCAAACTTCCTCGTTATTCTCGTTATCTTCTAATCGACGTCACTACTCAGTCCTTGTGTTGAGAGATGACAGTTCGATTCAGTAGTTGTTTACTTATAGCACTGATCTCAGGTAAATACCGGTAGCTAGAAATGGCCGAAAAACGCTAAAACGGTGTAAAAAGTCTGTGAGCTTCACTTAGTTATTAGTGTATTCTACTTACAGTTGGTGACTCATGGATATTATCAGCAGGTACACTAGAACTTCATAAATCACTTAAATACAACTAGCAACTTGATTACAACCTTAACCACTGGAAATTAATGAAAAATACGCACTAACAAATTTAAGCAATAACAAGGCAGCTCATTTCTGCCAACCTCAACAAGGACCTATTCCTTTAGGACCTATACAAAGGACCTATTTCTTTTCAGAGTTTAGTCTAATTCTTTTTTGATTTCTAATTTTAAATCTCCTCTTTTCTATCAATTCATAAGCTACACAGTACCCTTTTTATCTCCATCCGTCTGCACCACGTAATCTGTGGTCTCTGCTGCTACAACTGACTCTCCATGCCTACTCTGTGGTCATCATGACAGTTTGATTTCAAACTGCACCCACTCACTCTCGGTTGAGGAAGGAAACTCAGTTTCCAAAAATTTATGTTTCTAATGTAAGTTTTCAAGTGTTTTTAATCTATTTATGTCTTGTGTCTCCTGTTTTAATTTATATTACAAACTTTGAAGTGTCTTCTGCTATGTGCTTTTTATATATATATATATTATATATATATATATATATATATATATATAATATATATTATATATATACCCGTTGATAATTTACCATATATATATATATATACAATATATATATATATATATATTTGTATATATATATATGGTAAATTATCAACCGGGTACGGTTGATAATTTACCATATATATATATATACAAATATATATATATATATATATATATATATATATATATATATATATATATATATATATATATATATATATATATATATATATATAATATATATATATATATATATATTTGTATATATATATATGGTAATTATCAACCGGGTACATCTGATAAGCAGTTTCACTTACTTTCTGACGTTTCGTCATTATCTCAAATAACATCTTCGGAGCGCGGGTAATCTTACACTGACTCCTGCCTGTGGTTCGAAATTCTTCCTTGTGGTCGAAGGGAGTACCTCCTTCCCTCTCCTTCCTCCACATGTTCGGCCTGGCGCTGCTGGGTGAATGGAATTCCTGGAGAAGTTTCTGGCTTTTGTGATGCGTTTGTTGTGTTCAGAATGATTTTCCAAAGAGAAGAGATATTTGTACTGTCATCCTTTTTGTTAAGGCTACCTTGTTTCTCTATTTCCAAAGCCTCTCGTACAATCCTATCCCGAAGATCTTGAATGTTAATGAATGTGTCCCCATCTGAAACACGGAAGTGGCCCGAGGAAAATATCTTGCCTGGGATGGGATTTGAACCTGGGCCTTTGGATTACAAAGCCAGCATCTAATCCACTCAACTACGGCCACTCCTATGAATTCGGTGAAAGTATTGGTGGATTTGGTGGAAGTATTGTTGGATAAGGTATTGGAGTTGGAAAGGATTACATTGACATCTAGGAAGTTGATGGAGGATTCAGAAATATTCCAGGTGAAGGAGACAGAGTAGTTGAGTTGATTGAGGAAGTGGGAGAGGGTATCATGTCCATGAGGCCATATGAGGAATATGTCATCAATGAAACGGAGCCATATCAGGGGGGATATGGTTTGTTTGGAAAAGAAATCCTGTTCAAGGAGGCCCATGAATAGGTTTGCATAGGATGGTGCCATCCTGGTGCCCATGGCTTTACCCTGGGTTTGAAGATAATATTTATCTTCAAACCTGAAGGCATTGCTTGTGAGCACCAGTTTGGCAAGGTTTACTAGGAAGGTGGTTGAAGGGGTTGATGGTGTGGGTCGTGAGGAAAGGAAATGCTCAAGGGATTTTAAGCCTTCAGAATGTTGAATGGAAGTGTAGAGGGAGACTACATCAATGGTAACAAGAAGGAGTTGTTGGTCAGTTGGAGGGGTTGTGTTTCTCAGGATATCTATGAAGTGGAAGGAGTCTCTGATATGAGATGGTAGGGAGGCAACAATGGGTTGGAGGTGGAAATCAACAAGGGCAGAGATTCGTTCAGTTGGGCTATTTATGCTTGAAACAATGGGACGACCAGGATTGCCTTCTTTATGAATTTTTGGAAAAAGATAGTTTGAAAAGTGTGGTGTGTTGGGAGAGTCTGGCGTAAGGATGTTGATGTCTGAGTCCAAGAGGCCTTCAGATGGACCGTATTGCATCAGAAATTTGAAGACTTTCTTTTGGATTTGTGGAGTAGGGTCAGAAGGCAGGAGTTGATACTGTTCAGGGTTGGTGAATTCCTGGTTGGCTTCATTGATGTAAGCTTTTGTTGAGCTTTTGTCAGCTTTTGTGATGAAAAAAAATATATATATATAACAGAAGACACTTCAAAAGTTTGTAATATAAATTAAAACAGGAGACACGATATAAATAGATTGAAAACACTTAAAAACTTCCCCCATTTCTAATGTAAGTTTTTAAGTGTTTTCAATCTATTTATATCGTGTCTCCTGTTTTAATTTTTATATATATATATATATATATATATATATATATATATATATATATATATATATATATTATTGTCCTTGTGTTTTTTCAGACAATTTATTCATGCTAACACACAATAAACTACTGTATAAGTAGTGACTGGCTCATGATAAGTAACTGAATAGTGTTATAAAATGAATTTGATCCCTCCATTTATTTTCAGTACCTACTAACTTTTGTATCTCCATGTATTGATTGTAAATTCAAACTTGTTCACCTTTGAAACAAAGGGCAATGTTTACAATCAACCATTGAAAGGCTCATTCTTTCAATCTTGTATCTGAAAAATGAATAAATTAAAATTAAAATATCAATTCTTTCATTTATTTTGTTTTAGGAAGTTTTGCAGTACAAGATTGACTCCCACGTCTCTCTGTACATGGTTGCAGTCTTGGAGTACATCTCTGCTGACATCTTGAAGGTAATTTGATAATTCATTCCTATATTCATCACATCTAACATTCCTATATCATACATTATTATTATTATTATTATTATATTATTATATTATTATTATTATTATTATTATTATTATTATTATATTATTATTATTATTATTATTATCATTATTATATTTATATAATTATTTTTTATATTTCATTTTTGATTGAAAGCAAAATTGCAGACCATTACTGGACAGGGATTAAACTGTTAGAAACATGTACAAGATGGTACACACCAAACTATGGAGAATGAATATAAAAGTGTCATTTTAACAGACATGATTCGTAATGAGAACAGAAAATATTATTATAGGGCTTTCAATGATAACTCCAACAATACTAAGAAAATTTGGGAAATCATGAATGAATTAATAAATAAGAAGAATAGGCCATCTCTAAAGGAATCAATCAAGTTAAATTTCAATATCAATGAAGATCATCAAATTATGAACCTAACAGAAAAATTCAAAAACAGTTTTGAAAAAAATAGAAGAAATTACGACAGAAATGAACGGGCAACTCTCTGATATAATACCACAATTTAAAGAAGGTAACTATACAATAGGGGATAGGATGAGTATGAATTTAAAAAAAATGAAAGAACATCAACTTTATAGTATCATTAACAAACTAAACAATAGATCTTCTGCAGGACCTGACAAAATTAGGCCAAAAGATATCATAAATAACATTTTCTATCTAGAACTGATACTGATGCATCTGATTAATAGGATAATTGAAACAGGGATAATACCTCAGCGTCTAAAAATAACACATCTCAAGACCAATTCTCAAGAATGGAACAAAGAAAAATTTAGGTTCTTATAGGCCAATAGTATCAATCTCAGTAATTATGGAAATTCTAGAACATTTCATCTGTATTCAAATGAATCAATACCTGATTAATCAGAACATAATAAATGATGCTCAATATGGGTTTATTCCAAAAAAATCAACTATAGATTTATTAGAAAAACTAACAGAAAATATATTTGAAGCTTTAAATGACAATAAATTTGTCATAACTGTTGCAACAGATTTGACAAAAACATATGATTTGGTTAATTATGTTACAAAAAATCAATAGAATAGGTATTCGTGGAAAGCTATTCAACTTGTTTGAAAACTATTTTGAGAATAGAAAAATACATGTTAGAATAGGTGAATGTATTAGTACTGACTATGATCAATCCTGTGGACTAATTCAGCATTTTGTCTCCTGTTCTATTCAATGTGTATGTAAATGATCTAGCCATCTCAGTTTCAAAAGTAAGGTGCTGGAGTATGCAGTTGACAACCTGCTATATATGACACACACTGATCTAAGAATGGGCCTAAGATACATGCAAGAGGATCTCAATTTGGCTAATAAATATTAGAAAAAGTGATTATATTCAGAAATCCTAGAAATAATGCAGGTTTGTACAATTATAAATTAATTTGCCATAAAGTAGAATGTCTAAGAAATCTTGATTTGAGAAACATATGCGGGTGTCAGCATTTGGAATTCAGTGAGTATATTAAGCATCTAGGAGTTGTTTTTGATGCAGACATGAAATTCAATTCACACAATAATAGGATGCTGCGAATTATGAAAGTGGCTTTATACAAATGCTCTAGAATTAGCCACGGTTTTCCAATAAATATTAAAAGAATTATCTATTTCTCTATGATTCAAAGTATAATATTCTATGGTATTACAATTCATAGTTTAGCACCAGTGTATTTAAGACAGCCATTGCATGATGTAGTTAGAAGAGTTGCAAACACATTATTTAATGGAATCGAGCTTGGAATATTGGGTATTATGACACCAGAATCTCTCGCAAAATACACTGATTTGTCTAGACATTGTTTTGAAGATGAATTCAGGGAAATAAACGAAATAAGTTATGGTTTGAGAAATAGGCTATTTGGAGCACAGCGTTATAATAATAATTATGGCAAGAACCTATTAAAATGCAGAATTCCTTACCTGTTGAACGATTTGCCACAAGAATTGAAAAATTTACAAAAAAATGAAATAAAAACTAAATATAAGAATTATTTTATAGGAATTGTTGAATAGAAAGATATGTTGAAGAGTATTGTTAATATTCTAATAGGTTAGTTATAGTAGATAGGTTAGTTTGCACATAGTAGACAATAGTAAACTGCACCGTACAACGGGAAATGGAAAAGAAAAAACTATGGATGAATAAATAAATAAGAATGATTTTAATATTGTATACAAAAAAGTGCTTTAGAAGCAGTTGAAAATGATTAAGAGAGTGTATATTACAGTTTGTAGTATAATAGATATGTTTTTTGAAGCTTTGAAGGTAAAGTTTTGTTTTCACATTCTATGACTGTGTGTGTGTGTGTGTTGTAATATTGTTGATGTGCGTTTTGGCTCAGCTGTTCACAGCCACCTAAATGCAAGAGACAATAATGTCTGCAAGGTTGAGCACCGATTTAGTAGATTATAGAGTGACTAATGTTGCGATTCAAGTGGTGGAAATTGGAACTTTGAATATCAAATCCCAGATGGAAACTATAATAGACTTTTAATTTAATTTATTGAACACTTTACAAAAATTTTCATTTGTAGTATTATTATAGAATGTATAACTATTATGATGTAGTATGAAATTTGAATATTTCTCAATTAGCTCTAAGCTAGAGGATCAACAAAACACTATATGTATATGATACTATACAACTTTAAAAGAAAATAAATTGAAATTGAAATTATTATTATTATTATTATTATTCAATTATTCCATCACTTACAAAGTGAGGATTTTTTATTGCAACCTAAGTTGGCCATTGGCAAGACTTTGGTACATCTCTATTCTGTCAAATTTAAAAAAGAATCTAATCATTGATAACGTGCTGAGTACAACCGCCTCTTGAATTCCATGTTTTACACTCCCTGAGACACCAAGGTGACTGAGGTTCGTTGAAACCTTCTGCCTGATCACTCCAACACTAGAGATAATTACAGGGACAGTTGTAACTCTTCCCTGCTTCCAGACATCCCTGATCTCAGCAGCCAGGGTGGGAGATACTTGGATATTTTCTCATTGTAATATTGTTCCAAGTTGTGGCAACATGGTATGCCAACATCAATTAAAATAGTCTCCCTGGCTGTCTTGTCCATGAGGATAATGTCTGGCCGGTTGTGCACAACTGTCTTGTCAGTCCGCACAGAGCGATCCCAATACATCTTGTGTGTATCATTCTCAAGTACAGAAAGGGGATTGTATATATAGTATGGTAGTTTTTGATCCACTAGACCAAACTTCAGGGCAAGATCCTGATGTAAGATCCCAGCAACAGAGTTGTGGCGCCTTAAGTAGTCTGTAGCTGCCATCAACTGACAAGCTGACATGATGTGTTGCAATGTTTCGGGAGCCATACCACATCTTCTACACAAGTCACCATTTATAGGCAGCTTCAATATATGCTTCTTGTAGTTCTTAGTAGCTATTACTTGGTCTTGAATTCTTCTGTCCCTATAAACAGATCTCCGTGTCTGAGCCACGCATTTGAGGCATCTTCATCCACCCCAGGCTGTCCCAAAATGTAAGCATGCTTCCCATGCAGCTGTTTTGCCCGCCATTGCTGAAGGATCTCATTCTCATGCTGCCCATCTTTTTTTGGATCGTCGTTGAGCTGTACAGAGAGATTGAGGGGGGTATATCCTAGATCAGCTCTCCTCACCGCATTGTACAAATCTCCATCCTTAGCCTAGAAGTATTGTTTCATGCTTCTGATCTGCTTCATACACGCCCATCTGATGTCAATGAGCCAACGACCTCCCTTACTCCTTGGTAGTATGAGTCTCTCCATGCAGGCTTTGGGGTGGTGTGCTCTAAACTTAGTGAGCAGAACTCTTGTAGATCTTATGAGGTCCTCAAGATCAGTCTCAGTCCATTTGATAACACCAAATGTGTATGTTAGCACAGGCACTGCATTTGTGTTGATGGCTTTAGACATGTTGTTTTCATTCAATTGAGATTTTAAAAGCTTTCTAACTCTGTACAAGTATATTAATGTATTATTAATATTATCATCATTATGGATACATTTTCAACTAAACGGTTCTTCATGTTTAAAATGTTGAAAATAGATTTGACTCTCAGCTTTCTATCTTGTGTGTTTATAACTCATGTGTGTACTTTGTTATATACGTATATATTCCATGTGTGTACTTCGTTTTAAGGGAAATCAATTATTGCTATTCAGGAAATATCAACCTCCCATGTTGAAGGATTTACCTTGTCCTGAAAATGCTCTAGTTTATGATTTTTTCTCCAAGATTCTACAAAATTGACAACTGACCAGTTGAATAATCAGATTTCATCAATAGTCGTTTTGAACTATGATGTGATGATGATTTTCAGTTGCTGTTTCAATCTAGAATATGTTAACTGTGTAATCTTTTTAATGATTTTCAATTGCCTTTTTAAATTAATGGTGGTATGTCAATGATTTTCAGTTACTATTCTTTTACAGGGTGTTTCCGAACACTCTACCAATATTCCAGGGCATTTTTCCTGGGTAAGAAACATATTCAAATATAATTCTCAAACTGTCAGAAAGTCCTTTGTTACCCACAAAGCCATCATTTTGTTTTTTCACTTTCTATTTTCTTCTAAATAATGACTAAACGAACATTCGGAAGTGAAACTTTGCACACACATTCATGCCAATTAGACATACCTAAAAAAATAATGACAATTTTCAAATTCATGGAACAAAATGGCGACTTTTAAAATGTTATTCCTAACCCAAGAACCATTGATTTTATAAAAAAATACAGGAATACATTTTTAGTGAACAAAGTGATTGACACTGCTTATAGACTTGTACATAATGATCTATGTAACTTAGACTATGACAAAAATAATTGTAGTAGAAATAATTTAAATATTAGCTCGACTAATTTTAATATGGAGGTTGGTCAGTCCACTGTGTTCAACTTCTTGTCGTGGAATGTTCAGGGGTTAAGTAACAAAATTGACTACATTGAGACTCTTCTAAAAGACAATGACACCCATTTTGTGATGATAAGCGAGCATTGGTTAAAAAAGGATGAATTAAATTTCGTAAAAATAGAAAATTTTCATTTAGGTTCTTATTTTTGCAGATCAAATAGGATTCATGGTGGTGCTGCTATATTTGTAAATGATAAGTTTGAACCTAGGGAGATGCAGAGGGTGAAAGATTTGTCCGTTGAAATGATCTGTGAGTCTTGTGCAATTAAAATACCTGCATTGAGTGTAATAGTTGTTTCCATTTATAGACCGAGCAGCGCTTTGTCAAGTAACTTCTCCGAATTTCTGGACATATTGCATGAAATATTAAATTACCTATGTACTTTCAACTGTCATATAATTTTGGGCGCAGATTTCAATGTTGATTTCAACGTAGCAAACAAGTACAGAGATGATCTTTTAAATTTATTGGCCAGTTTTAACTTAAGAATCACAACGAAAGAGACGACATGACCAAACTTACATACAGGTGGTTCATGTATAGATAACATTGTCACTGATATTCATCACACTAGGTGGGAAAGTAAAATTGTTTATACTGCTCTCTCCGATCACTTGGCTCTAACCCTTAAAGTGAGAATTAATAATAAATCCGGTGCCAAAAAGAAACAGGGAATACACCTATCAAGAATGGTTAGCGATTGTGGAACGTGCATATTTGTAGCATCAATTCGACGTATAAATTGGATAGCCGTTTATGAATTGGTAGACATTGAAAAGAAAGTTGACAAGTTCTACAGTCTTTTCTTGAGGGCTGTGGACACAGCGTATCCATTGCTATTGAAGAGGACAGGTTCAAGGGCAGCCAAAAATAAATGGTACACACCTGAATTAAGAAATTTGAAATATAAATCTGAGCAGCTATTTCATAAATTTAGGACACTTAGAACCGATAATATCAAGGTAGAATACAACAGACTTGAAAGACAATACAGATCAGAAATGAAGCTAGCTAAACTCAATTACAATAGTAAATGTATACAAGAAAGTAAAAATAAAATTAAAGCTGCATGGGAAGTAATTAATAGGCATCTTGGTAGGAATAGTTCTTCATTAAATAGTTCCTGTAAGTTGTCCGGTGATGAAATAAACAGATTCTTCTTAGATAGAATAGAAGCCCAGAACAAAAACATTCCTAAGAGTACTTTCGACTCCAATTACTACTTATCAGAAATGCCAAAGCCAGAATCAAAGTTCATCTTTGAGCATTTCACCGTGGAAGAAGTTTTTGACACAATTCACAGAATGAATAACAGCAACTGTCTGGATGTGAATGGCCTTAACTCTTCAATACTGAAAACGGCTGCTTCCGAAATCTCAGAAGTTCTAGCCCACATTTTCAACCAGTGTCTGGACATGGGGATTTTCCCTGACAAACTGAAAAGGGTGAAGATGATCCCTGTATTCAAGAAGGGTGATAAGTCTGACATAGAGAATTACCGACCTATTTGTATAATAGAAATAATTTCTAAATTATTTGAGATGCTGCTCCACAAACAATTGGTAGGTTATTTCGAAAAAAACAGTATACTGACAGAAAGCCAATATGGTTTTCGTAAGAACCTGAGTACTTGTGACACTGTTTTGAAGCTTGTTCAGGATGCTATTGAAAAGTTGGAGCAAAATAGACGTGTCAACCTTAGAGCCTATGATCAATCCAAAGCATTTGAGTCAGTAGAATATAGTATCTTAGCGAACAAACTCTCATACTATGGCCTTGAAAACGCGGCAGTAAACCTCATTCATTCATACCTAACCAATAGACTGCAGTTTGTTTGTAGAGATGGTAAATTTTCAAGTGGTGAAGTCGTTAAGTTTGGTGTGCCACAAGGATCCATACTTGGGCCACTTTTATTTATCATCTACATAAATGACTTACCAAGTTTGATAAGCAATTGTCACATTGACAACCAACCCTACCTTTTTGCTGACGATCTAGGTCTAATAGTGAATGGTTCTGATAAACAAAGTGTAGATACAGTGGTTGAAAAAAGCACATTGGCTATAAGAGATTGGTGTGCATCAAACAGTTTAAGCTTGAACCTACAAAAAACCAACGACCTTCAGTTCAGCTTCAACACCAGGTCCACCGACATAGGCTATCTAAAGTTCTTGGGTTTTATGCTAGACACTAATTTAAATTGGAAGTGCCATATAACATACATAGCTGGGAAGCTGAGTAAAGGTTTATTTGTATTGCGCAGGCTGAGACATATTGTTAGACATGATGTTCTAATGAGTGTGTATTATGCTCATATCTTTAGTCATCTAGCTTATGGCATACAATTGTGGGGAAACTGTTCCACAATTATCACACTTTTCAGACTGCAGAAGAGGGCTGTAAGAATTATCTGTAAGGAACCACCCCGAGCTTCATGTAGAGCGCTATTCCGTAGATTAAGGTTATTGACTCTGCCTTCACTTTATGTGTTTTCATGTTGTTTATATGTTAAAAAGCACCTGAGTAATTTTAGATTAAATGGTGATATCCATAGTTACCCCACAAGAAGCAGTCTTAATGTTAGAATTGAGAGTAATCAATATACAAGCTCTCAGAAAAATTGGAAATACATGTCGGTAAAGCTATTCAATGAACTTGATGTTGACGTTCGAACGATGAACGTTCCACAATTCAAGACTCACTTGAGGGATTTGCTAATAGAAAGGTGCCTGTATTCTGTGAGAGAGTTTTTTGTCTGACCAAAGCTAACTGTGATATATTGTAAATTGTGTTAGGCGTCTAAGTGTCTGCTATTATTATATTGTATTATTTTACTGTTTACTAATTGTATTGTCGGTCATTGTATAATCTATTGTAGAAAATGACGTTGTTTGTAACATTTTTATGTTCCTTGACAATAAATGATTGATTGATTGATTGATTGATTGACACTTCATTTTTCATGATTGAACGAATATTAAGACATATATGGCAGCTTTAGTAATCAAACCTAGATAAACAGGATTATATAATGTTCTATTATTTCAAAAAATCTTAAATAGCCCATAACTAACATGCAAAGCAGATGAAGGTTGTTGCATTATTGACGCAAACTTTAGCAGCATGCCTTTTTGCCAATGCCTCTAGTGCATGCCTTGGCGTGCACTGGAACAAACTTCCAGAGGTCACCTACCACTATAGCTGTCATATCTTACTTAATATTGCTTCAATATCGGAAAATGAGATGTTAATCTACTTGTAAATAAATTTAGTAAAAAATTTATTAGTTTATTGTAAAATCGATGGTTTTGGTTATTGAAGAAATACAATTTTAAACAGTCATTTTGTTTTATAAATTTAATAAATTGTCATAATTTTCCTATAGCTCTGTCTTGCTGACATAAAGCTCTTTGTGGTTGTCAAATGTTTTTGCAAAGTTTCACTTCCTTATTTTCAGCCATTATTTAGAAAAAAAAAATAGTACGGTAAGAGAAAAAACAAAATGACGGCTGTGTGATTAATCAAGGACTTTCCGACAGTTTCAAAATGCTATTCAGATATACAGGGTGAGAATAAATTATTGAACACATTTCATAGGTGAATAAAAAAATAACGAATAAGTGTAATTACATGGATATTGATTTATTGAAAAGCCGATTTCAAATAGTTTTTACAAGTTCGACAAATTCCTACGAGAGCACTTTTTGTGCACGTAAAATATCTAGAAGATATTCAATTTCAATCTGAAGTAATGTCCTGAATTACGGCTTCAATTCTTCGTTTCAGTTCATAAATATTTCATAATTTCCTTGCATACAACTTATTTTTCACGGTCATACTCTAAACGAAAACGTCTTTGAACGGTAATAACTGTTTTATCTGCTTTCGTGAAACCATAGAACGCTCATAGCTTTCTTCTGACGTTCTGTCACCCCACACCATTGAACCGACTGTGTCACCACCACCATTGAGTCGACTGCGTTTCTAAGTTCATCACACATTATAGAAGCTACACCAATGTTTGCCACAAAAATTGACGCAATACTGCTATTTGTTATTTTTTTATTCACCCATGAAATAATGTGTTAAATAGTTTATGCTTACTCTGTATGTTTCGAGTTGAAACGATGTTTTCCAAGTTATTTCCTTCATAAATTCCACAATTTTTTCTGTTCACGTCTTTTTTAAATACTGTAATTTTTCATTCAATAAGTTTCAATAATTGATCATGATTGTTTATAATGGTTCAATTTCAAGATTTTTTCTCTAAGACTATCGCTACAATCAGATTTGTGTTTAGGTTGTATCTGTTGTCTTGGTGGAGGTTTTGTTTTAAATGCCACCTTGTATTTCTCAAGTCAAATTTTGGAACTGTTCTGTGTTATAAACAATGTATTCATTTCATATTATTTTTTCAAAATGTTACGAACATATCATTAATGTCAGGAAACTTATTTTCAGCTGCCCAATCATCCATATATTATAGATAAAATTTCGGCAAAAAATTTTTCAACTCACAAATATTGACAACTAAGAAATTTTCAAATTTTACAACAAAACTTCGGTAGTTTCATTGTGATTGTCATTACTTATTTGATGATTGAAACTATTCCGATCATGTCCTTATCAATTCATCATAGTGCCAAATATTTTCAGCTAGAAGTGGTAAAGAATCAATATGCATTGTTTGCAATATCTGTAAAGGCGTTTTCAACTAAGCTGTGTACTCAGCTGTTGGACTGTGTAAACAAAGTTGTCTGCTCGCTGCGTTGTGAGTTGTATTGCTACTGTGTTCTTGGTAAAATGTAAACCGATAGTGTCTCTGTCCAATTTTCTTGGTCTACTGTCAATTTCAACACATAGTCATCCTATCACTTATCATTTATTCCACTATTGAACTAGATTTTCATTTCATTGGAAAATTTAGTAAAATCAACAATGTGATTGTCTTCTCTTGGTGAAAAGCTTCCTCCAATTCGTGTGATAAGTGCTTCGTATTACCACGGATGTGTTGCTTATGGAACGTTTTGGAATTGTTCTTTTTTGTAAGCAAGGTATTTCGTGTTATTCTTTCTGAAATTATATCACTATTCTTCCCAATATATTTTCTTTCGCTGAACATCCTATTGTGGATTGGTAATAGCAATCTGTCATCAAAGCTATGTTGGAAACTGCAATCTCTATTGCATTTCTGCAATAATTACCATAACCTTCATACTATTTGATACTTCTCCCCCCGTTTCATGTATTCCTAAATCCAAGTTTATTGCCAATTAGAATGTTCAAAAAATATTACAAACTCTTTATAATATGACATATCATTAAAAATAAAATTAAATAAACATATTTACTCATTTACTTATTTTGAAATCCAAGTCAAAAGGTATTTCATTGATCAGTTACTGCTTGTGTAAATTAGCTGTCTTCTGATCAATGAAAGTTTAGTAGGATAAACATGAAACTCCTCTTTTATACCCGGTCTGAAATGATAAGTGTTCTTGATCAGCTTTGGGAAGATATTTTTATTTTTTACTAAGACTTTGACATATAGTTGTCTCACGGTAAAAACATCAAAATCCAGGAAAATTCGATTTGTTGGGTATATCCTTGGTTCATTCAAAATAGTTTCTATTATATTTTTTTGAATGATAAATAGATTTTCCATCTGTAGCCTACATCATATGCAGCACCCCATATCACTAATCCATATTGTAAACGTATTGAACTATGGCATGATAAACGGTTTTTATGCTATTTATATTTAATATTTTGTTTAATTCATAGAATTCATAAGAAATGTAGTTTAGTTTTTCACACAGAAAATTTATATGAGATTGCCATTTAAAGTTTTCATCTATTATTACTCCAAGATATTTAGTATTATTTACTTTTTCTATTTCTGGGCAGTTACATATTGAACGATTTGTGCAAAGTGAATGCAGTTTTCGGCGATTTTCTGGTTGTCCAGTTGAATTTAGTGAAAATGTTATTTATTTTGTTTTGTTTACATTCAAACTCATGGTATTCATGTCCAGACATCTTTTGACTGTCAATATATCTTTCTCTGCATCGCTGAACAAGCTCCTCTAATCAGCACTGGTGAAGATTATTGCTGTATCATCTGCAAATGACACAATCTTGCCATTTTCAAATTTTTATTTTAAAAGATCATTTACATAGATGAGGAATAAAACAGGTGGTAAAACAGTACCTTGTGGTGAGGTTTAGGGTGCTTTTCTGTGAATGTAAGGTCAATATTTGTGATCTATCCTGTAAATAGCTTTTGAATAAATCTAAAGTAATTCCTGTTATACCTATTTTTGTAATTTTTTAAAAAGTTTGTCATGTGGTATTGTATCGAAAGCTTTTTTATAAGTCTAAAAATATTGACATAGTTTTATTTTTGTTATTTAAATTATTGCTAATCTGATTCACAAAACTACACAATGCATCTTCTGTGCTTTTATTTCTTTGAAATCCAAACTGTTGTTTCTCTATTGAGATTGTATTTGTCTGAGAAGTTGATTGATCTTTGTTTAATTAGCTGTTCAACTATTTTAGCTAAATTGCTTAAAAGACTGATTGGTCTGTAGTTACTGGGTTTAGTTTTGTCACCCCCCTTGAATATTGGTTTCAGCTTTGCAACTTTAAAATGATCTGGGAAAGTCCCTGTTACAAGAATTTTATTTATACTATCAGCTAGAGGCGCTGCTATATACTGAGCAATTTGTTTCAATGTAAAGTTGGATATGTTATCTGTCCCAGGACTAGCCTTATTTTTTAAATATAATTTCTTCTACATGTGAAGCTTCAACTAGAGTTAGAAACCACGAGTTTTGAAGGGTACTATAGTTATTAAATTGCAGATCCTCTGCATCTCTATTAATATGTATAGCTTCTGCATGTCTCATACCCACTTCCGCAAAGGAACTATTCAATATTGATGCTTCCATTTTTGTGTTCATTTGTATGATTGCTTTCATCTATAATATCATTTATGCATTTCCAGAGAGTTCTGGGGTTTTGACTATATTTATTTATTTTATTTGTATAATAGCTATTTCTTGTTGTAATTATTAATTTATTCAATGTGTTCTTGTACAGTCTTAAATCTTCTTTCTATTTATTATTAAATGGATCTTTATTGATCTAGGCTTGTTTTAGAATTCTCTGTTACCCTTGTGTACCCGGTAATATAAGGTTTATATCACGCTGTTGGCTGAGACGTTGAAGGAACCCCTCCTCCCTCCACTGTTGGGTTGTATGCTTGAGTTCGATTGACATTTTTCGAAAGTTTTTCGAGTGTCATAGAGCATCAGAGACGATCATGCACATCCTGTCTTCTTGTTCTGTACATGCAACTGCAGGCTACATCAATCGACATAATGCTGCTCTGCTAGTGCTTTATTAACATCTTAGACACCCATTTGGTATCGACAAAACACCAGTGCTGCCTTATGCCCCAGGGGAGATTGAGTCTGCTGTGGGGAATGAAAGGTGCCGAGTGTATTGGAATTACTCATTCTCCACCACCGTGCTTTTAAGAGCCACAAAGCCTGATGTTGTCCTCCTTGACATAGTGGCAAATACAATGTATGTAATCGCGTTCTCAGCACCAGCTGAAGGCAACATTGTCAGCAAGGATGAGGAAAACAGGCAAAATATCAAGACCTATTAATAGAGCTGCGCAGGCTCAACCCAGGCCACTCCATAAGAATGGTGGTGTCGTTTATAGGAGTTTTGGGTGGCATGGGACCCTCGTTTTTGGTCAACCTTAAAACCATTCCAGCCTGTGAGAGAGCTGCTACTGCACTAGCAGGTCAATTGCAGAAGGCTGTCATCCTTGGTTCATTACATCCACACAGAGCAAACTATTTAATGGTAACAGACCCAGTATGATTGTTTACCACATGGACATGAGGAGCAATCACTCTGATAAAATCGCTTGTCACTCTCCTTTGAGGGTCGGAGCCCAGGGGAAGAGTGGTCAAGCAAAACCTCAAACAGGATAATAATAATAATTTTCAATTTCAATTTTTAAATTTATTTATTTTTTTCATTTCATTAATTACATATATAATCACCTCTCTCGCCATTTAGCTATTTGAGAGGTTCATAGTTAGAAAATTAACAGATAATATTTTTTTTAACTTTTTGATAATTCCAATGAACACGAAGTCAACAACAGAAGTTCGAAAACAGTTCAGTACAGATCGTCGGTACACTTTTGTAGCATCCCACTTTGTCACAGTATTCTGATACACAGATATCACACTGATATTCAGAATGCATTTGCTGCCTGCTTGATAGCAGCCACATGGCCTCATATAGTCTCAGCCACACATATTATACACAAATTAGGCTACAACCAAGATTTATCTAGTTACTCTTGTTACAACTCATTTAGATTTCGAATTTTTCATAATACTAATTATAACCTTACTTTCATCAGAGTATAAACACAATATCATCAGGAATTATACATTACAAGAAATAAACTCAACAAAAACATTTTCTCCACTATTTTCAATTTTGAACCATTAATTTCTCAAATCATACATCGTATTTTTATGTGTTTCCATTTAATTTTGTTGAACATGACTTATCTGAAAAACAAATCTACTTATACTAGGCTAAATTCAGTATTTATAAATGATATAACATTCTGGAAGTAAACTACTAGCTTCAAATGCGTTTCGAATCATAGCTAACTACTTACTATAACATTGAATAAAATATTCTAACCTCATTAACATTCGGATAAGTCACGGGTAAGTCATTCAATAATTTCAACCAGAATAATCTGAGGTTATGCTAGCTATTTTTCCTATTCGTTATTAATTCTCATAAAATATGCCTTTAATTTCATTTTAGCTTCACCTTTCTTTTCCAATTTTCTTAATTCTATAGGAAGAGAGTACAATAAATCGGGTATTCTATTATTAGGTAATTTTTTCCCATAACATTATTATACCTCTGTGTTCTGTAATTTTTTGTCGCAGTCCATAAACAATTTCATTTAATACTCTATATTCCTCTTTAAAATAGTTTCTTGATAAGTCATGGTACTTGGCTAATAAATCAAATGACAAAATTCCCAACAGATTTCATTCAATTCCATTAAACAACGTTTGAATAATTCTTCTTATAGTCCTCTCCAATGGAAATTTTACATATTGAGGGGCTAGGGAGTACACTGTTATTCCATAATTAATAATACTCTATATCATTGAGAAGTATATATTTCTTTTGGTATTCACTGGAAAGTAATGACTAATTCTAGAACACTTGTAAAGCGCCACCTTCATTGTCCTTGTCATTATATAAATATGTGTGTCTCATATGTGAATCAAAGTTTTTACCAGATGTTTAATACTATCATTAAATGAAAGGCGTTGACAATTGCATACTATGCTATTCTGTCTTAAACATTCTGTTTTATGACATACCACGATGCGCAAGTTGAACGTATTTACATTAATTTATTTGAATTGAGTTATATAGGTTATAAGTTGTCATTTCTATCTGCTAAACCTATGATCTTGATTGAAAGTAGCTCTTGATTTTCATTGTTGTTAGCTTGGAAACTCTCAACATCCCAACAGTAACTTACAGCTGATGATGTGTGAACATAATGAAATAAAGTGAAAAATCTCAAGTTTAGTCTCTTCATATTTTTATAAATTGAAAACATAGTTTTGAATTGCATGATTAGTATATTTGTATATATTTTCACTAAAAAAAAATAGTTTTGAGTTGTATGATAATTAAGTCTCAGACAATAGATTATTGTGAGTGATTCCATAGTGAAAAATGAGGGGTCTCAAGTGGCATCCCGTGAGAAGGTTACTGAGAAGGTTAGAGCAATAATTATCGAATCAGATTCGGGTGTCGAGAGAGCATAATCTAGATGAGCATCTTATATCCAAGGGATAAGATGTAGTGGTAGGCCATAGGTTAGATTTCAGCAACAGGTGGTCAGTTGATCCCTGGACTTTCTTATAATCAGTGTTGACCAACCTCTCCCGTCACAACCCTTTCCCATCCGAACCTCTATTATCATTGCTCATGCGCCGAGCGCCTTTGTTTTAGTTACGAATATGAACTTGCTTAGTCTGACACAGCTCATCAGGAATCCGTGGTGGCAGGTCAAGTTTTAAACTTACAAGTATTGTGAATATTAGCTTACCATTTTTCAATATTCAATTATTAAGTAAACTTATTAGTTCACCTTTCTTCATCATGAAGAAGTTTGTATCGGACTTTGCTGCAAGACTTTTTCCATGTGTGAGTGATTCCTACCTTTTTCCATGATTGTGGATTTCCATATGTTTCCTTCTTAAACGAGGATTTAAATTTTCAATTTTTGATACACAAATATTCTACAATGAGTTATAAACAATATCCTCGGTTCTTTAATCTATTTTTTTTATTATTATTAATTTCTTCCTGGACTCAGCACTTTATTTTCATCTTGAACTTAAGGGCGCTGTGATAATGCACTTAATTCTAGATTTAAATTTGATAAAATAAATATAGTTTTGATAAGTTTATCAGTAAACTATTGCCCGGTTGCAGAGTCCACACATAACTCTACCCATAGCTATGTAAGACATAAACTAAAATCATACACATAAACTGTTGGCCGTTGCTCAGTCGTTTTGTAGAGGCCTTTTAGCTATAGGCGCCTTTAGTAAGACACATAGGTCACACTGCTGCTCTGTTACAAAACGTGTGACCCAGTTGCCATATGACTCGTAGCCCGCTATATGAGGTAAAAGTGCCTAAAGGAATAGCTGTGAACAGGTCTAAAAGCGCTCACATAAAGTTCCTCAAAACAAGATGGCGGAACATCACGTCTTCCGTATTTAAGAATATTGTGAGGTTATGTTTGCAAGGTATCCTGATAAAGGTGATTCAATATTGCTAGTCCATCTTTGTGTTTGCAAATTTTGTTGTCAAATGTTGCAAATTAAGAAATGATACTAGTGATGCTTTTACTATACTCTTGTAAAACGTTCGAATTTGTTTTCTGTGATAGTTTCATACGTTTTCATTATGGTCTGTTTTATTATTACGGTACCTACTATTGTATTTCTCTCATCAGCTTTGTTATAATATGGCTTGTTTGTTCCTCAAAGTGTATGGTATAGAATTTACTAATTTCATGTCTTCTTTGAATTATAAATAAATATTATATATATATAATTATTCTGAAGTATAAAATTTCAAAACTTAAGCTTTGTGCATGCTGCAACAGTGAGTGCACAATGAATAAATTATTGAAATTCATATTTGTAAAACAACTTGTAATTTGGAACCTTTTAAAAGTCAAAAGCCAGGTTGTGGAAAAGGTTAAATTTTAATCATGATTAAATGAGGTTCTTGTGATGGTTTGATCCCTACCCCTGGGCACATAAGATGGGTCATCCACCTCCGACTCTGGTTCTTCCTGCTCCAGGTTGTCTTCCTCCTCCTGTACATCAATAACTTCTTCAGCAACGTCACTGGAACTTAGTCTTTCTTCATCCTCGAGTTTGAGGCAAGGTTTCAAGCGGTTCACATGAACGTTGATCTGGCGACTGTCGGGCAAGATCACCATATAGTTCACTGGGGACATCTTCTTACTCACTTCAAATGGTCCCACCCAAGGGAGATGGAATTCACTCGATTCTCCAGGCTTTACTGCGGAATTGTGCAGATAAACAGCATCTCCAGCTTTGAATTCTCTTGGTTTTCTGCCTTTATTAGCGGTTATAAGCCGTTTATCTGCTGCTTCTGAGGAACTCTTGACAGCTTGTTGATAAGCCTCACCCAGTCTCATTTTCAATTTCTTCAAATGCTCTCCTACTGAACAACGTTTTAGGTGTTGAAGTATAGGTTGATTGGCAGGTTACACCATTTCATGACCCCGACATAGAAAGAATGGGGAATACCCTGTTGAAGAATGAGGAAGTGAATTATAAGCCATCAGAGCATAAGGCAGCCAGTTGTCCCAGTCATTACCATCCCGTTGAACAAAGTGAGCCATGCTCTCATTGAGGGTCCGATGTAACCTCTCTATTCTCCCATTGCCTTCTGGGTGGTATGCAGTGGTTGAATTCTTGCTATTCCCAGCTGGTTGCATACTTCCAAAAATAGCTTTGACAAGAAGTTTTTACCCTGGTCTGTCATCAGTCGGGTTGGTACACCATGTCTGAATATGATTTGTGTAACCAAGGTTCTGGCAATTGATTCAGCAGTTTGGTCTGGTAGTGGAAGGGCTTCTGCAAATCTGGTAAAGTGGTCTATGAAACTCACATAGTAAAGATTCCCAAGAGTGCTCGTTGGCAAGGGACCAACCACATCCATTGACACTAATTCCATGGGATAAGTTGGTTCATAGGCTTTTTCAAGGACACTTTCAAGGCACAGGGTGTTTTATGTTTTTTTTCAGGGTGTTTTATGCCACAACTGTGGCATTGTCTTACATATTGTTCAACCTCTTTTGCCATTACAGGCCAGTAATATTGTTGTTTAACCCTAAGGAGGGTTCTTTCAATGCCAGTATGTCCAGCCCAAGGAGTCTCGTGACAAATTCTCATAACTATCGTTCTCAGAGAGGAAGGGACTGCCACCCTCCACTACAATGGTTCACTTTGGCCTCCTGTCCACAGAATTGTATCATGTTTAACAATTCCATCTGTGGTTTTCTTCCTTACCAATACAACTGGTGCACTCCAGGGGCTAGTGGAAGGAACTATGACTCCCGTTTTTAGCATTTCAGTTTTATGTTTTTCAACAACTGGTCTTATATTAAATGGAACCCTGTAAGGTATTTTTGTAATAGGTTGATTCTCATTTGTTGGAATACGGTGCTGTACATTGACACTACAGCCCTCTAGTCCTGGGTCTTCAAAAACATGAGAATACGGTTGTAGCAACGCTCCTAGAATCTTGGCATCACTTGAGGAAAGGTGAACCAGTTTGTATTGCAATTCCAGTTTAAGCTTCTCATCAGTTTCAGTCAACATTGCAACCTGAATATCTGGTTCAACAATTCAGATAAATTCTGCTTGTCTCATCAACTGTTCCTGATGAATAGATATTGGACTTAGAGTCAGATTCACCACACTCATCACTGTCTCTCCATGATTCGGTTTATGTATGCTTCTACCAATCTGTAGACCTGAGGGGATAGGGATGGGCTTAATAATGACATCTTCCTTGTGAATCTCCTGGTTTGTTGTTACTTCTATCAGCATTTCTGACTGAGCTGGTAACAACACATGTCTAAGTGAATGAACTCCAAAGGTGGACTCTTCTGTTTTCTTAGATTTATAACCTTCTTTAGCATCAACCTTTAATGTGGATGTGAGTTCAGGGTTTGATCTCCCCTTTTATTTTTTGTTGTTGTTCGATTTCTGACTCTGCCTCCTGGTTTACTGTCTGAGTGCTCTTTTCTATTTGACTGCTTGATTGGTCAAAATGATTGTCTTTTGTTTGGTCTCGTGGCTGTGTTCTACATTGATTGTTCTAATTACTTCTGACATAATTCTCTTGGCGAACTGTTGATTCAATACCCTTCTGTTCTAAACAACACCTCCTTTGCTGTCCTTCACTCAAGATATCTTCCTCACACATAGATACCATCTTTGTTCCTTCTCTTATACTTAGCGTTTAAGCATAAACTCCTTGCAAAGTAACATCACCATTACAAACATCAACCACAGCTCCCAACTTATCCCGTACATCCAGGCCTATTAATCCATCTCCATATGAATCAATGTCTGCCCATGAATGTATGCATGATGTTCACATGTGCATCTACTCTTTGGTTGCCCTTAATTTTTATAATGTCTCCAGACACTCCTCTCAGTATCATTGATTCACTAGTCATAGTCATATGTAATCCTGGAATGGCCTCCTTGAGGATACTGACCTCAGCCCCAGTGTCTATCAACATGTTCTTTTCTTGTTTGCCAATCCTCATCTTTAAAAAGATTCCACTTTTGGCTGTTGATAAACTGGGAACTGTGTACTCCCTCAATCTTAGTGGCCGTGAAGCTGGGAAACCCCCAGGCCCAATTCGTTTGGGGTCCATCTACATCTGTCGTCATTGATGGATTGTGCATGAATCATTTTATTCCCATCCTGGACTGGACTCTGAACTCTGTATTTACAAGCATAAGCAGAATGCTGTGGGTCTCCACACACAAAACATAATTTCTGCTCACTTTTAGTTGTTTGAGTCTCTGGAATGGCGAAAGCCTGTTTTCTATCAATTGGTCTCCTATAAAATTTATTACGTCCTCTCATTTGTTGGGTAGCACAGTCCCTGGCGAAATGTCCTCCACCTCCACAAGCAAAGCAAGTATTGGCTTGCTGGTGAGAATAATTAGAGCTAAATTGTCGTGTCTGTACAGAACAAACACGGTGTCTCCCAGAGGGATCTAGTAATCCATTATCACACATTGTTGAAAACACATCATGCTGTTGATTGGAGGTTACTAAAGCTATTCTCTCAGCTGTCTCAATTGCTGATACTAAGTACTTAGCTGTATAAATTCGTAGATTAGTCCTGCAGCACCTTGTAGACCCTGTACAAATGCTGTTAGAACAGTTCGTCCTATTTGTGCCTCTGCCCAAGCGGCTTCCTGTATGTATGCTGACATGCCGTTTGTGAACACCTATCAGCCAACGCTCAAACACTTTCGTCTTTTTTTTGTTTAATGTCACTAAAAGTGAGTAACCACCTTTCGGGGTCGCAAGTCTCCTCAAACCTTTGTATTAAAATTCTTTCATAGTCCTGAAATGTTTTACCCTCCTCTAATAGCTCCGGGTGTTCCTCTAAGCAAGTTAGAGCAGCTCCTGTTGTTTTCATCCTATAAATAAGTTTCATATCTTCATCTTTCCAATTTCCAGCTTTTCCTACTAGTTTTATGTTTTGTGCGAATTGTTTAACATTTTGCTCACCTGCTTTTTCCGAAAATGATTTTATTAGGCTTTTTAGCGATGAATCTCTCATCAATGTCAGAGTTTGTCTTCTCTCTTAATGCATCCTTTTACAGCTAGAATTCATGATCGGATCTACTGTAGGTTCCATCTGCCTTTTTCTAGGCATTTTGTTTACCGCTGCCACCAATGTAAAGAACTGACAATGCTAAAAATTAAATGAAAAATTATACTGTTTGAATTGAACTTCTCTTTAATAAAACTTGAACATTAATGACTAATCGTAAAACAAGATAACAAACGTTTAGTCTGAATGGTAGCCAAGGCAACGAATGTTAATGACATGGAAACCATGAAGGGAATTCCCTCCACATAGAAATGATTTATTGAAGTTGTATAAGATGTGCAAACCAAGCAAGTTTACATTCTCTACTAATATTGTTGAAAAACCTATTCTGAAGGCCTCACAACTCCAAACGTTATCATTTTACATAGGAATATAATAATCATGTAATTGAAATACTCATGAAGAAAACAACTGAGATAAAAATATGTTTGATCGTGTATCATTACGGCACATTTGGTCTTGTACTCTACTTAAGGGCCCTAAGCACTTACGGATTTGGCCTGTCTTGGCTCGGCTCGGGCGAAATCCGTGAGTGTGTAGGCGATTTCATTGCGAGCCGAGCCAGGCCGAGCGGAGCCAAATCCGTCCAGGGCTACTGGTGCGGCTCGGCTCGGCTAGGCTCGGGCGAAATCCGTGAGCGTGTAGGCTCTCCCGGCCGGGCGCGTGTAGTTACCAAAAATCTAGATCGCCTAAAAATCGAGATGGCAAAATTTTGATTTCAGATTCGGATTCAGCGCCCTCGAATTAGTAAAATGGTTCGCGGGAGCTCTAAAATAGTCGAAAATGAAAACTCTGTGAGCACTTTAATGTTATTAATGGAGAATTCTATTTCTATGAAGAATTTGGTTGAACTTATAGCAAGAAGGTACTAGTACTGTAAAATAATAATACCAGTGTTTCCCAAAAAAAATTATTATCTGTAGAATAAACATATTCCAATTTTTTATTCAATAAAAATGAACTTCTTTTTAATATTTTTTTTTTGTCTACTTGTGGGAAATTTTATTGAGGAAGCTGAAATTGAATCACAATCTTTTGTCTCTATTTTTAACAGGTTAATATTGAGTATGACAACCTTTTTCGATCAATGAATTGTCAAAGTATTTTAAATACTATCTTACTTAAGATTAAAAGAGTTCTATACCGTACTTATTGGGAGCTGGTTGAGGCTTTACAATATTTTAAGTATAGAGGGTTCAATTCTCTATCTACTGCTACGCTATGTGAATTAAGAGTTGGTGTGTGCCTGTGTGAGAAAGAGAGAGAGAAAGATAGATTGATTGATTGATTTTATTGATGGTGTGCTAGGTCTCGACAGACCCATTGAACAAAAACAGCATTACAAAATATACATCCAGATATTTAAACAAAATAAACGATAGTATCATGAACAAAATGGTATTAATGCAATTAAGAAAAAGAGAAATTAGTAGATAATTGGAAAATGATAGATTAATTGTTATAATTATAAGATAGCAGAAAGCTCTATCCAGGAGGAAGAGAGAATAGAGAAAAATAAGGGAATAGAGAGAAGAGATGAAGAATTAAAGTAAAACATACGCTACCTCAGAGCAACAGTGGCACATCTACAAAACATGCTAATTTCGTAAATCAGCAATTGAAGTTTTTTGCTTCAGATAATCACAAATTACTTCCTTAATATGCCCTTACTAAAATTGAAAAAAAATACTTATATGCTGTCTGATAGTGTTATGACATATTTTCCGATTTTAGCATCAATTATAGTTATAAAAAAAATAATAATAAGGCCTGACAGGGATGTCTCACTGTAAGGCCACTTTCACACGATAGGAGACGTGCAACTTGAACACTGAACTTAGTTCACGTTTTTTTGTCGAAGTACATTGAGTCAAATCGTGTCTTTCACATGGTGACCCCTAGCCAGGAACCTCGTTTTGTCACGTCTTTTCCCCTCGAGGCAAGCAGAAACCGGCTTGCATCGAGATACTAGCGGACAAATCGTCGCTTTCACATGGTGATTTTACGTCTCTCCGGACACCACTTTTTCTCAAAAACTATCTTTCTTGAAAATAGAAAGATTCTGATTTCGGATTTGGATTCAGCGACCCCAAATTTCCTAAAGCATAAGTCCCGTTTCCGAAAATATCCGAAAACAAGGAAGTTATGGCTGTTTTTAATAAAGCTTTCTATTATCATATAATTATATGGTAAAAACGAACAGGTACTGTACTATAGAGTACGTATGTACTGTCTCTACTATAATACAACTAACACTGTATTCGTGTAGGAAATTTGGTGGGATATTTATCTTGATTTCTGAAAATAGCCCAAAATAAGGTAGTAAGATAACTTTGAAAAACCAAAGTTTTCCTGCCGATTGAAGAAACATTGAAAATTAGTCTAAGACATATTATGTCTATATTGTGTCCCCCAGGGTTCAATACTTGGTCCACTGTTGTTTATAATTTACATAAATGATTTGTCAGGTGTGATAAGGAACTGCTGTGATCAAACCCAACCCTATCTTTTTGCCGATGACCTGGGCTTATTGGTGAATGGGACGGGAAAACAAAATGTTGACACAGTTGTTGAATTGAGCACATCAAATATAATGGATTGGTGTGCTTCAAACAATTTGTGTCTCAACCTCCTGAAAACCTGTGACCCACAGTTTAGCTTCTTCAAACCTAGGTTTACAGGCACAGATTCCCTCAAATTCCTGGGTATCATGCTTGACTCGAATTTAAATTGGAAAAAGCACATTGATTATACAGCTGGTAAACTGAGTAAGGGTTTGTTTGTCCTACATAGATTAACTCACATAGTTAATCATGAAGTTTTAATGAGTTTCTTTTATGCTCTCATCCATAGCCATTTAGCCTATGGGATTCAGCTCTGGGGAAATCTATTAAACTTTTCAGACTCCAGAAGAAGGCCATTCGAATAATTTGTCAGGCACCAACCCTAGCAACATGTAGGCCGCTTTTTCGTAAACTAGGCGTCTTGACTCTCCCATCTTTATATGTTTTTACTTGTCTGATGTATATGAAAAAAAAACCTTAATGAATATAGTCGAAATGGTGACATACATAGTTATCATACCAGAGGAAGGTTAAATCTCAGAATTGATTCTCACCAATATGCGAGTACCCATAGGAATTGGAGAAACATGTCCATTAAGCTATTCAATGAGCTTGCCCCTGAAGTAAGACTGTTGAGTACCTCACTATTCAAGTCACACATAAAAGGCTTACTTACAGA
Organism: Nilaparvata lugens; assembly: GCF_014356525.2. Lineage (NCBI taxonomy): Eukaryota > Metazoa > Arthropoda > Insecta > Hemiptera > Delphacidae > Nilaparvata > Nilaparvata lugens. The sequence goes on from NC_052518.1 coordinate 52,230,348, forward strand.
AAGATGTCTTTATTCTGTTGGAGAATTTTTTGAATAGCTTCAGTGTTCATCTGTTTAACTGTAACAGCTTTGTTGTGACTTGTGTTGGATCCCGTTTTAATACCTGCTATTTATCAATTGCTGTTGTTAATTACTATTTACCAATTTAGTTGTAAATTTTTTTTACAAAAATACTACTTTGACTATATTATTATTATTTTAAAAATATTTTGACTGTTTTTAATTTTATTGTATATTGACGTTTGTTACTACACTTTGTGTTTTATGACAATAAAGGATTATTGATTGATATAAAAAGAAACTACAAATGAAGCACGATTACTTTTAAGTGGCATTGAGAGATCTGTTAATGAAACTGCACTTCAGCGGACCTCAATAAGCTTACTGAATTCACATCCGTCAGAACCCTTTACAAAAGAAGAAAAATTACATAAGAATACAGAAATAATAGATTACATATTATGTAATAAGATTACCATACATAATATCAATAAAAATGAATAAAAATGTAGATTGATACAATCAAATAGACAATAAAAATGAAGCTCAACTCGACCCAAGCGTAATCTGTGCCACCAGATCCCAGCCAATTTAATACCGCCACGCCAACAGAGCTCGATTGCCAATACTCTTCACTGTTGGAGGCAACATATTCCAGATCCAGCAAGCTGATACATGGAATGATTTATTATACACAGATGTTCTATGGTTTGGAATAACTAATAGTTGGGAGCCCTCTCTGGTATCTCTCACACTACGATCCCCAATAAAAACAAATTTATGAGCTGAATAACCTGGGGTTTTTACATGCAATAGGTCATGAAGCAGCATCAGAATGTGATACTCCCTCATTTGCTTCAGCTTTGGCACATGTAGTTGCTGGAAAAATGGGGTGATATGATCATAGATTGAAGATGGACCGGATGCAATAGTTCTGAGCCCTCTGCAGTCGCTCAGACAAGGCACAGTCATGTCATTGATCACAATGTCACCATAAGAGAAGTATGGGAAAATTAATGACTTAACCAGCATCACTTTCACATGAAGTGGAATGAAGTCACTAACCTTCTTAAGCGAGTGGATACCTGCAAATACCTTATTACAGGTGGTGTTGATTTGTGTCGTCCAGTCGAGTGTTTTGTCTATTGTCAGTCCCAGATTTGTTACAAAGTCTGATTATCAAAGTTGAAACCTCGGCGAGTCATGAGTTTAGTGTAGCCAATAATTATTGCCTTGGATTTCATTTCGTTAATTTTAAGTCCATGTTTCACAGTCCAGTCCGTAAGAGTCTCAAGTTCACTATTCCAGTCCAGTCCGTAAGAGTCTCAAGTTCACTATTCATATTGTCAACTGTAGCAGTATATTCATTCAAGTCAAAGTGGATGTACAATTGCAGGTCATCGGCATATAGGTGCTGCTTGGAGAATCTGAAGATATTGGTTACATCATTAATATATATACTGAACAAAAGATGCCCAAGTACAGACCCCTGGGGAACGCCCCTCCCTACAATGTGATAGCCAGGTAATAAACCATTATTCTTCACAGATTGGCACCTGTTGCTCAGGTAGGAACTGAACCAATCCACTACATGAGTGGAGAATCCCAAATTCCTCAGTTTTTTCAACAGGAGAGGGTGGTAGGCGCAATCGAAAGCTTTACTGAAATCTATCAGCACTAGTAGAGTAGCCTGTCTTCCATCCATCGCTCTACAAACATCCTCAGTCACACAAAGCAATGCAGTGGTGGTACTGTAGTCTTTCTTAAAACCAGATTGAAAATCACTTAAAGAGTTGTTCATTGTAAGATAATTATTAACCTGCTAATGCACTATCCTCTCTAAACCCTTAGAAAGGGTTGAGAGAATATGTATGGGCCTGAAATCGAAAGGTGAAACGGGATTTGGTATTTTATTGAGGGGTAAGACGGCTGAGTATTTCCAGTAGGTTGGAAAAATAGAAGATAGAAGTGAAAAGTTATACAAATGTGTTATATGAGGAAGAGTGATAGGAAGAGTATCTCGTATGAACTTTATAGGAAGAGAGTCCCCACCAACTGCATTGCTTCTGATCCTATTTAGACAGTGGGAAACTTGAAGTTCCGAGACTTCAGAAAATTCGAACTCATTTTCCAGAGCGTTCATTCGAATAGTGTCGGCATATGCACGGGCACCCTCATCACTGACTGGGACATTCAGAAAAAAGAGCTCTTCAAGGCTATGAGTGATGTTAGGCAGTTTCTCCTCTTTACCCAACCCCATACTTTTATTGAACAGCTCGCACATAATTTGTTGGAATACTTCCAGTTTCTCATCAATAGTAGCAGCCATGACAACATGATGCCAAGGAACAGTGAAAAGGTCAGCAAACAACTCCGAGTAATTAATATTCTTATAATCACGGTATCTGATGATTCTTGCTTGTGCCTTGGGGGATTTCACAGGATAAATGCAATAAACCAGATCATGAGCTGAGAGACCAGGCACTGGCACACCTGTCCATGACTCTTCACAGCATCAGCATCACAGACCGTGACAAGATTCAACAAAGTGTGGGAAGTAGCCGTATGATATGTAGCCTGTAGCGGAAGTATTATCATATTGCAAGTAAAAAATATTGTCTTCAGTTGTGTCAAGTCAAAAGTGTCACGTCCGAGCAAGTCTGTGTTAAAGTCACCCATAACAATGACATGACTGTAAGCCGGCATACACAGGAGAGCGTCCTCGAATTCACACATATATCCTATGTGTGGAGGGCGGTAACAAACTCCAATCAACACTTTGGAATTCTCCGCAACTATTACTCAGGCCTGTTCGGTCTGGAATTGTCGGACTGAAATAAAACTTTGGCTTTCAAATCTTCCTTTGCAAAAACAGCAACTCCCCCACCATTCTTATGAAGCCTATCGTTCCTGAATATGCTAAAGTTATCAATGTGAATAGCGTTCGACGATATCGAAGGCTTCAGCCATGTTTCAGAGACCAACATCACATCACAGATCTGTGTGCCAAACAAATCACGGAATTCATCAATGTGACACTGCAGTGACTGCGCATTCACATGACATATTTTTAAAAATTCTTGTGAGGCGAAAAAACTTGTTCAATCAAGCCCTTTGTGCTTGGCGCGGCGGCACTTTCATCTGGAGCTACACTCATGAGAATGATGACAAGACTAAGAGCCAGGGCACATGAAGGCAAGAGTCGAGCTAATCAATACATAGTTGATGTAATAAACGAAGGATTCAAACCACTCATACACACATTATTATAAAATTAACTGAGAAAAGTAAATCGCCAATCATAATGACAGAAGGTTCGAAACTGAACTGTAATTTATATATAGATTATAAAAGCTGGATACAAGAGCTTGTCAACCATTACTAGCTTGAGAGCAGAAGATTCTTGACAAACTAAAGGATAAGAACGTGCTAGTCAAGAACCCAACATGAGGAGCAATTATAATTTATGATCATAACGAAACAGTAGATAAGATTTAGAGTAATTAACTCAAGAAATGTAAAATAGAGGTTACAATAGTTTGCTATTATTATGATAAAGCGAAAGAACAAATAACGACCATAGTTGCACATTAAAATTAGAGACAATAATTGTATTGAAATAAGCTCTATGAAATTCCACTGGCTTAAATTTAAGAAACAATCTAATTCTTAAAAAAATACAGTGAATAAGAGAGAAAGAAATCATTGTAGTGAGACAGGATACTGATACAGGAATAGCTAAAGAACTTTCTGGAGCAACAGCATTAACTGATGATTAGATATTAGATCAAAGAAAAATGATAAAAATAATAATAATGATAAGAATATTTATTTTTATAAGTATATATAAATATAATACAACTAATCCCACTTCCATCAATGATCCAATGTAAGAATTTATACAACCAATATATACATATATATCTCTTTCTGAGAAGCTGGGATGAGTTTAGCCTCAAACCAAACTTGAAATAATGGTCTACTTAATTCCAGCACAAAAGCTGAGCAAGACAATCATGAATGAAAATGGAGATCAATAGAAAATAAAAAATAACAGTACTTGAGACCGAAAGTATGAGAGAAGAAATCAAATAAAAATGCTGTGTAAGGTGTTTATGAATAAATGGAACAAATAAAATAAATTAAACCATGTCATTCTTAAAAATTCAGAAACTGAAAGCGTAAATACATATCTCAGACCTGGTTGGTTGTACTATGCTTTTTACCGTCAGTGTCAGTCTAATAAATAACTCCATCAAAGGACCATACAAATTCATATCCACATTTTTCGACCATTGAATTATATAATTATACTGTTGGTTGTGTTAAGTCCTCCCTTATAACAACGCCAGTATCCTTGAGCTTTTTCTTCTGAGAGAAATCTGCATAACGTTGACGATAGCTAACAAATTTGACAATGATGGCGCGGGGTCGGGCTGGAGGGGTGTTAGACGCCGCGACGGCCAGCCGACGCCCCACGCGATGCGAGCGATCGATGTGTTGCAGCTCAATTTTAACACCCAGCTTATCTTTGCAAACATAGATCACTAGTTGATCAGTGTCTTCCTTATTTGCTTCGGGCACTCCAAATATGCGAATACAGTTTATTCTCTGATACTGCTCTAAATCATCAGCACGATTAGATGATTGCTTGATTTTTTCATGACTGAGCTTAAGCTGCTCTTACAACGATGATACTTCTTTTTGAAGATCCACTATTTGAAGAATAGCAGAATTCAAAGATGCTGTCAACCCCTCAATGACTAGCGAAGACACGCCGGACACAACGTCTTTAACTAATTTGTCATAAACATTGCTGTCATTTAGAATTTTAAGCACGAAATTGTTCTCAATACCTGAGATAACAGCCGGCGATAAAGGGCGAACCGACTCAGAGGCAGAGCCTTGCTTCGAAGCAGTTGCTGTCGTCTGCTGTGGCACCTTATCTTTCACAGCTGATGAGGACGACTGCAATGATGACGATGACTGTTTATCTGCTTTGCCCGATTGAGAACGAGTCACAGTTATGTGTTTCGGTGAATTCATGATTAATTTTCGATTTAAAACACAATTTGCAGCCACAGCACGAAAGTCACAACAATTATAAACTGACAATTTTATAAAACAAAGAAAACTGCACACTATGGTACGTATTAAAATTCAAAAATTCAACTTTTAACCAACGAAAAGAGTTAAAAGGAGCTCGAACCTGACTCAGCCTCTACTCGGTATCTAACATTATCAGAGAGAGAGAGAGAGGAGAGAGAGAGAGAGAGAGAGAGAGAGAGAGAGAGAGAGAGAGAGTAGAGAGTAAAATTTAAAAAAGTTTTAAAAATGTTCATGTTTAGACCTAAACTTTTAAGTGTTCAAACACTTCTGAAAAAATTTCCCTTTGTGAGCAAGAAAATTATTATCTTATTAACCTAGTACGTTTTTACTATGATAATAGAAAGCTATATTAAAACAGCCATAACTCCCTTGTTTTCGGGTATTTTCGAAAATGGGACTTACGTGTAAAGAATTTGGGGTAGCTGAATTCAAATCTGAAATCAAAATTCCTCTATCTCCATTATTGGACGATTTAGATTCTGGTGGTTTGGATAGCGTTGAAAAGTAGGGCAGGCCGGGCTCGCGTTGCTTACTACTAGTGTGTAGTGATTTTGCTCCGAGTCGTTCAAGGACACGAGCCAACACAGGCCAAATCTGCAGGTATGTAGGGCCCTCTAGTCTACGTATGATTACCATCTAGGCTACGATTGCGAAGATTGAAGTAATATCACTATTTACGCACACTAGATTATCAATAATTATGGCATTTTCCAGTTATGGCGTTATAATTATTGTAAATTGATGTTCTCCTCAGAAGTTTCAAAATCAACCAAAAATCAAAATCAAACCTTATTACTGTGCAAAAACGTTGAACTCAGTTAAGTTCGATATTAATTATCTTTCGTGGATAATGTAGACCGGCTTATTGAGTTATATTTCTCAATTTAATTTTGTAATTTGTATTAGAATTCCACTAAACTAAGCATACAGAGTGGGTGAAAAGTCCGAGAACGGCTTAATATCTCATACACAATAGTTATTTGTGCAACTAGTGCGCAAAGTGACAGTTTGCTGCACCGAAAGAAACGTTTATGCCCGAGCCGTAGGCGAGGGCGGAATGGCTTCTTGAGTGCAGCAGAGGAACTTTGCGCACGTATTTCACTTTTAATTTTTCCTACAGTTACCATTGAATATGAAAAGTGCGTAATTATGGGTAAAATGATGACTGAAATCCATAAAATGTTTGTGTGTGTGATGCTGTTATTAATAACAACCTTAATTCATTTAAAAATTAATAATCCAATTGAAGTTGAAAATTCTCAGCCAAAGTTCTCATTTTTATTCATTCAAGAATCAGAAAAAAATACAGATAGAACAAAAAATTCACATTCAAAATACACGCCAACAGCTGATTAGGAGCAAGATGGCTGAACCGACAAGCGCGCGACCTAGCGGGAAGAATCGTACCTAAGTTTGTTTCATCCAGCTAAAAACTACAGAAACAGGATTCAGAAATTTAGACTTTTGCTCAAATTACCGAGAAAAATGCTCAAATTAAACTAAAAAATATTTATAAAAAAAACATAGACAACAGAGAATATTTATTGTAGTATTCTTATTTTTTTTATTTATATGGATATCGAATGGTAATCATTTAACCTCAAAATTCGAATTTTATAATGTATATTTGCTACTTTTCTCATTGCTTGCAGTTGAAAAAATAATTATCAATAGAAAAGAACTATTATTTATTATTAAATGATGAGAATTCGTAAACGATGATTATTTAATTATGATCTAGATGAACACTATTCTTGTTTTGGATTTCTAGATTGGGATTTTATCATAAATGTAGGGTAGCCATTGAAATGATTCTTATCTAAATCTAACCACAGTCATTGTTACCAACTTAATTTTTGTTTTCGTGCACTAATCCTCCATAAAACCCATCAACTATTTTGTGTTGCCATGTTGCAAATCTGGAGTGCAGAAAAATTTTTTCCCGCACTAGAGCGGAAAAGTGATTTTTTGCGTTCTGTAATCAGTGCAGGAATGGCCACTTTTCAAGGTAACTGTAGGAAAAGGTAATTAGATGGTGGGTGTGATTGGGGGTCCCACTTAAATTTGAAATACTACTTTACTATGACTTTGAAAATCTGGTCCGCTATCTTGAATGCAACTTCATGTTTTTAAATAGGAAGTTAGTCATGCCAATACATGATTCCGATACGGAATTTCAAGAGAAAATGAATGGTGAAACCCCGCACATCGATATCTCGAACTATTTAGAAGTTATTCACATTATTAATCAATACTGTTCAAAGCAGAAAGGAGGGAAAAAAGTATGAGAACGGCTTAGTATCTCATTATAAAATGTGATTCCAAGGTGTTTGTGATTGGGGTTCCTATTCAAATTGAAAATACTACTTTACTATGACTTAAAAAACCTGTTCCGCCATCTTGGATCCGCCATATTGAATGCAACTTTTTTTTAAGTAAGAAGGTGGTCATGCGATACATGATTTCGATGCGGAATTTCATGAAAAAACGAATGCTGAAAACCCACATCGATATCTCAAGCCTTTCAGAAGATATTCATATTATTAATCAATACCATGCAGAACAGAAATGAGATACATAAGTGGCTATGATTAATAATGTGAAAATCTTCTAAACGGTTTGAGATATCGATGTGTGGTTTTCGCCATTCAGTTTTTCTTTGAATTCCGTATTGAAATCATGTCGCATGACCACCTTCTTATGTGAAAAAAATGCATTCAATATGGCGGACCAGATTTTTAAAGTCATAGTAAAGTAGTATTTTCAATTTGAGTAGGAACCCAAATCACAACCACCTTGGAATCACATTTGATAATGAGATACTAAGCCGTTCCCATACTTTTTTCCCTCCTTTCTGCTTTGAACAGTATTGATTAATAACGTGAATAACTTCTAAATGGTTCGAGATATCGATGTGCGGTGTTTTGCCATTCATTTTCGCTTGAAATTCCGTATCGAAATCATGTGTCGCATGACCAACTTCCTATTTAAAAAAAATGAATCTGCATTAAAAATGGCGGATCCAACATGGCGGACCAGATTTTCAAAGTCATAGTAAAGTAGCATTACGAGTATAATAAAGTAGCATAGTTGGTAGCTCCGCCCCAACTATGCAAAGTTTGATTTTAGATTTCCAATTATCAGGCTTCAGATACAATTTAAACAAAAAATTTTGAGTGGGAAAGATTGAGCATGAAAATCTCTACGGTACAATTAATGTTCAGTAACATTTTCACCTTAAATTGAAAATAAGCTCGAAATTCGTGAAAATGTGATTATCCAATAATTGCAAACTGTTGGCAAAACTGTTGATTCTATAAATGATTCACTATGAAGAGATAGCAGACTTCGTGTGTCTGCAGCGCTATTGTCCTGTCATCAGCTGGCTCAGATCTTAGAAAAGACTTGAGATGCGCGGGAACACTAGCGTCAGATGATCAATTTTCATAACGGCAAGGAAAGTTGTGTGAGTGCACCACACCAAATTTTTTAATGTTTTAATTGAAATAGTGAGTAATTTTCAGTTCAATTTCGCATTTGAATAAAACATCATGATCAATAAACGACTCACATCTATTCAAACAGTCGAACATGTTGTCTGGTATACTAATACCGAATACCATATCAATCATAATTTCCTTCGTATGATTTTTCACAAAATATGTTGAACCTCTCTAAAACGAACATCCACTTAACGAAATCCTCTACACTACGAATTTTTACCTTGTCCCATGACATTTTAGAGTTTTGGCTGCTTATTTACCTCTATCGAATTTCAGACCTCTCAGCAACAAAGTTTTCTCTCCACTTCAACATACAAAATGTAGTGTGTATAGGAAGCAGACGGTCATTCTCAAGAAATTGTTTAGTTTCAGCAGAAAGGTCGATAGACTGAAAATAATAGCAATTCAGGTAGGAAGAAGATAGGGCGGTAGACAGTCAATAGAGGGTGAAACACATGTCGGAAATTGAATGCAAGTTATTCCATAGAATTTCAAGGACTTGTCATTCGTAGACCAGGCAGGTGAACGACTGGACTTTCAGAAATATCAGGCAAGGATTAAACTGTGGAATAGTGTACCAGACAACCTGTTCGACTGTTTGAATAGATGTGAGTCGTTTATTGAACATGATGATTTATTCAAATGCAAAATTCAACTGAAAATTATTCACTTTTTCAATTAAAACATTAAAAAATAGGAAAGTTGAGTTATTATAGTATTTATAGTGAAGTTATTGACAAAATTACAGTATGTTGTGTTCAATCTTATAGTAGTGTGAAAAGTAGTAAAATAAATTTTATGAATGAAGTTGAAAAATATTGTTACTGTACTGATTATGTACATTGATTACCCTCCAGTAGGCGCGTGGTTTTACAGAACATGAATAGGTGCGTGGGGTACAGTTGTACCCCAAGATTAGTATATTGATTTATCATCCTGTTGTTTGACACTTCATCAAATATTAATAGGTCTTTATGCAACGTTTCTAAACTACTTTACACGGTTATGACTTGTTTTAAAAAATTAGCTGTGACCATATTGTACAGAGTTTGAAAATGTGATCTTCCATGAATTTGTCTCAATTTTTTCCCAATGTTTAGGCTCTCGAAACTATTTTTTTTTCAAGGTAACAAATAAAAAGAAACAATAACTTTCATTAACAATTTATTTTTCAAGCCGAGTTCATAAGATTTACATATTTATTTAAATATATACGAGTAATAAACTGATATATATTATACACATCCACAAATTTCAGCTATATGAAAAGGTGCAATTCATTTTTATATAGCTTGTATCAAATCATAAAAAATGAAAATTGAGTGAATACATGTTGAGAATATATATGAAATTGAAACTCATATATGAGTTAAAAATATGTTACATAAAATGGTAATAAAAAAATTAGATGAGGTAAGCGATGATAATTATATATATATATATATATATATATATATATATATATTATATATATATATATATATATATATATATATATATGTTATATTTCATGCATACATGCCGGAATCACTTGCGAGACTTACAAACTAATTCTGAAACTGCTTGCCAATTCAATACGGAACATTTCCAAGTCAGTTGAATTCGGAAGTTTATTTTAGAATTATAGTTTATTTTTTTCAATTTTATGTTTGCAGTGATAAAAGTGACAACTTCAACAAGCTTTTCTTCTAATAATCGAATTCATAGAATGTGTGAAACAGTATCTGTGATTGTACTACTTCCCCGCCCGCTTCATGCTGGTTCCAATGTTCAATAGGGTATTAGCTGTCGGGGAGACTAGTTGTCGGATACGATCACGACAAACAGACCCCTCATAGGCCTATCCAGCAGGGGATTTACTGTCGGGGAGACTAGTTGTCGTGAGCGTGTGAGGAGCCTAGTTGTCGCCGACAACTAGTCTCCTTCGTTCTAGTAGGGGATTTACTGTCGGGGAGACTAGTTGACGGCAATGGTATATTTTGCCAGGGGATTTACTGACGCCTGTGATCAAAATAGCGAGGAGACCAGTTGTCGGGGAGACAGGTTGACGGCGACCCGTAAAACAATACGTTCCTTTACACACTCAATTGATTCGGATTCAAGTGATCTTTGGGTAAGCGAAATTTATGATTGTATTGTTTTGTTCCAAAACAGCTTTTCCAGGTGGAAAGTCCTTCCACTGATCTTCTTGAGCTTCTTGTTATCAAGTGGATAAAAAAAGTGTTCAAGAAATAGTTTTCATGAAACTGTTCCCATGTTTATAGCTTCTCCACAGATTCTTCTTGAGCTTTTTCTCTATCAACAAGTTTCGTTTCGAGCTTCTCGTTATCGAGAGGAATTCTTTTTAAAAGTGTTCATAAAATCATTCTTATTTAATAGATCGTTGTTGAAAATTAATAGTAGTAAAAAAAATCATGCTTTTTATTGTTTTAAATTTCAGCTTGCGGGAAACTATGTGAAGAACATCCGTCACATGGAAATATCATGCCAGGACATCAGAGTGGCGATGTGTGCTGATAAGGTACAGATTGTAACGAATAATCAACTAATTTCACTAACAAATGTATTATCTGCTTCAGCTCTGAAGTTCACCCAATAGATAACAAAGCAAAAATAACATGCTAACGATTATTACGAGTACTAACGATTATGTTTTAGTCGTCTTCGTGTGTCTTCAAGGATTACATTGGCATCAGGAATATTATTCTTCAATATTCATGCCAAGTTATTAGATAACAATTTCATTGCATTGTTATATTCTATTACTGATATCATCGTCAATATAGCAGTAGTATATTTTATCGCAGCAACATATTCAATGGCAGGGGTTCTCAAAAGGTTTTGTTCTACCCCCTCCTACCTTAAACATTTGTACATTTAATTCAATTTTTTGACAGGTTTTCATTTTTCCATACATTGAATTATCGAGAAAGTTTGCTAGATTCTAACACGGTTTTCGCACCCTCTCCTTTCTCTGCCAGTCCACTTTGAGGTGACCTCAAATACTGCAGAGGTTGTACAAAACTCACAATTATTTCCATGATACATTATTTCTCTCAAATTCAAAATAATTACTCGAAATTTATTGTGAAAATGATTTTGTTTGTTTTTCAATTTGTATGTTTGTAATCATAATCCTGCTTCCTACTACAAGGTTTCATTCATCGGATGACATTTCGAATGATTCAAATGGTAATATTAAATTATAGAGTATAGAAATGATTTAGATTACCATTTAGAACTTTGTAGAATTTTATTATGATTCTACAAATTGAATTTGATTTTTTGATATTGTGAAGATCTTCTGGTTTATCGTTGATATTATCACGCCCCGATTAGATATGAAGAGCCTCTGTTATACGATATTTGTCGACACATTACTCTCATCGAATTGTTATTATTAACCCCAATACTGAATATTCACAATACAATCAATATTAAAAAAAATGTATTTATGTATTCAATATGTATGTTGTATAAGTATGTTGTTCAAGTAAAAATTTACATTTCTCAGGAAACCTTTTAATTTTGGCTGAATATTTTTGGAAAAACTAAATTATTTTCTCTACCAATTCTAATATTTCAGCAGTATGTAATTACTGTAGTAAGTGATCAGGAAGTAGGCATGCAAAAAGCATTGCGAATTTCAGAGTATTATAAAGGAAATATGATCAGTCTAGAACCGTTTGAAAAGTATATTAGTTGACAGCTGCGCTTATATACCTTTTGACTTGCCCAATTTAGTTGGAATGTTGAATGACTGATAGAACAAGGCCTTCAATCACTCAATCAACGTATTTCATCAATACTTCTCCAATTAAATTCCTGTCCACCTTGAGTTATCTAAAAATGAAACATGTATGGTGTGGTATGCCTCTTTATTTTTCGCTTTATTATGCGATTAATGAACTTTTTTTTGTTTCCCACATACTATCTACAGTCAAGCTCAGCTCTACTACTACTTGATCTATCTTTGAAATTTTTCTATTTCCCCTAGAATTTCCATTCTGTATAAGGTGTAAGAATTGGTATATATAAGACAAAATGACACATTTCACTATTTGATAAGCAATGCCCATGTCATGATTTGACAGTAGTCTGTCTTCAATTCAATTTCAAAGTAATATGTCTAAGTTTGTAGAGCATCAATTCCAAAATTCAAATAGCAAAGAAAATAAAGCAAATTATTGCTTTGAATCTAGATCAGTATCTCCTGTGAAAATGTGTCACTACACCTTGATCAGTGTCATCAACATGGGCATTTTTCATATTACTTGAATGTTCTAGTGTAGCTGAAATGTAATATATTACATTCTCTGTTGAGTATCACAGACTGCTCACTATTGCTTTCGAATACACAACAAAAATCTCCAATGTCAAATTCAGTGTTATTATTAATCGAGATTGAGATTATCGTAGCTATAGGTTGATATACATCTATAGGCATCTAGATAATTCTTAGATGAAGAGCTTGGAGAAAAAATAAACGAGTAGTTACACTAAAGAGATCAGCGATTCATAGCTCAATTTTCTATTGTTTGATGTATTGCTGAAATTTCTTTTTCCTATTTTGTTATGTTATAAATATTTATCACACGCATGAATATAAGAAGAGCACTACGTATCTTTAAACACTCTATTCCATGAAACTAGATAGGCGTAGTATGTGTAGATCTTATGAGTTCAATGTTACTCAATCAAATACAGTAGAACCTCTTCAATTTGAACTCAAATTTTTATATATTTCTAAACGCCTTTGAAATCATCTATATAGTCATTTGGGATGTTTAGCATTTTTATGACTCATTTTAAAGCTTTTCAAAGAAAAACTTGCTGTATTTTGTGGATTCATATTTCAGTTTGATGAGGCGTTATGAGGTCTTGATAAACTGCCGGAGTCATGGGTTCGAATCTCAACAAATGCATGGTTGGTTGTTCATGACATTGTATCATCTCTGATTTCTCAATTCAATCTCAAGTAAAATAATCTAACATGAGATAAGAAATGAAAAGTTTATCTTTTTCAATTGATGCTCAATCAAATTAGGCCATATGAATAAAGTTGAGCATTTGCTTATACTTCTAAAATATGGATCATTTGCTTCATTTTCTATGAATAAACGTGAGCAAAACCTTTTGCTCATGCTCATCAAAAAAATAGTTTGAGCATTTGCTCAAAAGCTTATACTCAAAATTGTATGAATAAACTAGAGCATTTGCTTCAAAAGTTGAGCCTTTCAAAAAAGGTGAGTCTAGTCTAGAGCAGCTTATCACCTTTTGCTCATAGTAAAATAGCTCAACTAATTCGTATGAGGAAAAGGAAACTATACCAGATACGATCACAACCAATAGTTGAGAACTATAAAACTCTTTTTAGATTCAACCATGATATATATCATCATTATTCCTACAAAAGAATAAATACAAAAGATAGCTACCTGATATAAAGATAGCCATCACAAAATAGGAAATAGGCATTTAAAAAGATGAGAGTGTAGACGATTATAAGAAGGCTATTGATATTATAAGAATATGCTGAAGATTATTGTAGAGATGACATTTTTTCACGCTATTATTTCAAAATTCTAAACTCATCTAACCTGAAACTCTATTTATAAATAGAAAACAGAGCAGACAACGCAAACACAAGCGGTGCCCCCTACTTGCATATTTAGCGCTTCCGTGAGCTATAAAAACAAAGTAAGGCTACAAAAGCGAATCAGCTGATGAAAAATATTTAAAATACGTGAGCATTTGCTCCAGAGTTTAGGAGCATAAGGTAAGAGTATAAGGTGAAGCTTATTCATATAAAAATGAGCAAATGTTTTTGCTTCTACCTTCTGCTCATGAGCAAAACCTTATGCTCCATGCTCTTGCTCATGAGCATTTGCTCTGGTTTTATTCATATGGGCCATTATCTCTTTCATGATAACTAACTGTTAGTTTTAAGTTCATATATTACAGTACTTATGAATGTTCAGTGGCTTGTCACGTTTAAATAGGCCAATTTCTTCTTCAACGAATTTAGTAGTTTCATTACAGATATTACTTGTTTTTCACAGTAGATGATACAATTTACCAACTTTTTGCGTTGATTTATTCATTTGTGTCGACTCATATCTTATTGTATTTTATTCAATTAATAGTTTATTTATCCATTAATTTATTATAAAAACCATGTTATAGTCAACCTCTCAGGAATAGTCCGATGGAAATTTAAACAAATGAGTCCCCTCTCACCCCCCGCACATATAGACGTTGCCAATTCGCAAAGTGTATTATAAAAATATTAATTAATTCTCATTTTCAACCAGCTATGAACAAAGTTCATAAATCTTTAATTTGACAACGTTGCACCACTCATCGGCCAAACAACTCATCTGTTCCAATTTCCATCGGACTATTTTCGTGTGGTTGGCTGTAGTAATAGACTAAAGGCCAAGTTTATTTTTATTGATCAGAGTTAATTTTTCTGTTATTTTAATCTTGATAGTTTCATTTTCTCATTTTTCTGTTATTTTAATCTTGATAGTTTCATTTTCTCGATTCATTGAATCTTTCAATGCTGAACCATGATAATTTCTTGAATTTCTTTTCTCTACTATTTGAATATTTTCCTAATCCATTCATATTTAACTTGAGTTGAAAGAATTTGTCGGTTCTTGGGACAAGATCAAAGGACAACGTCAATGGTAAAAAGGTCAAGGTCAGAGGTCAAGGTAAAAGATAAAAAAATTATTAATCCTTATTCTAAGAACTTAGAAAATATATATCTAGAGTTGATGGAATGTGGTGGGGAGCGTCTGGTTAGCCAGAGGGCTGCTTAGCCAGGAGAGAGCATTCAAATGCTAACAGTGTAGTTGTGCACATCACATCGCATTTTCTTGAAAAAGTAAAATACAAGCCATCGGTTGATATTTGGTGTTCATCACAGTGAAAAGCAAAGTAAGTACAAGTGTTTATCATGTTGTTTTAATATTAAGCTAATACTTGGTGTTAAACCATTCCACGTTTCTTATCAACAGATGTGAATAGAGTGTTTTTCTAGAAGTTGAATAAATTTGGGTTAGGTTAGGTATGTTGAAGTAACTTCTGCCAACCTAACCTAAACTGAATTTGGAATTTTGATTTTAAACATTGTTCCTTTCTGAACATAATTTCTAAGTTTAACCTAGATTTGAGATATTGATTGATGGATAAAATATTATTGGTTTCAAGCATACAGAGTGAATAGTATAAATAGAGTCTTCCATATGGAGGACCTGTCATGCTAATAAAATATTGAGGAGCACTGGAAGGTACCATACGTCAAAAATGTTTATACACAATTGATAAAAAAATGACAGAGAATTGTTCAAACAAACTGAATATTTTTTCAAATACAACTATTTTTTACCTATTATGACTATATTTCCGTTTTTGCGAAGAGATGGTTATCCTTTATCATATTTAGGCCAAAATACAATGCTAAACAGACCGTACACCAGTTATTATAATTAAGTCCAAAATAGAGGCTTTAGTCCAAATAGAGTTCAAAAGCCGTTCTTCAGACTACTGTTGATAGTTGGAGAAATTATTTCTGAGCAACTCTCTCTCTTCCACCACCCACTTATTTTCCGGAACAAAAAGTTTCTAACATGTCAAAAAAGCATGTTCTCTGTTCGACATTAACTAGCATAATCATTAATTAAAAAATAGCTAAAGCGAGGTCAGATATAGGAATGATTCAGACCTCAAAAAGAGGAAACATTCTCTCAGTTATTCAGCTATTCTTCACGCAAATCTTATTAATTATAGGCTACTGCAAAGATTAGTTATTATCATAGAGAAACGATAGCGTAACTTACGCTATTGTTTCTCTATGTTATTATCTATTGAGAACTATCTTAAAATAAACTATAACAAAGTAACAATAACATAACTTACGTAACTTACGCTATTGTTTCTCTATATTATTATCTATTGATAATTATCTTAAAATAAACTATAACAAAGTTATTAATTAATACGACATCCTATAGTTTTGGGAGAAGTGATATTCAAAAGAAACACATATTTAGTTATTTATTTTTTCAATTACAACAGAAAAATTAAATTTGATTTCAACCCTTCAACAACCCTAAACCCTTTCCAGCCCTGCTGTGATATCGGAGATGATATTTTACATATTATTCTGTTGTTGAATTAGAAACTCAATAATGTTGCGATTCCACGCAATTTGGCAACGCCGTTATTTTGTCTGGAGGAGGCCCAAGTCTCAACTTATTTTATTCAGAATATAAGAGAAGTACTTACGTGAATTCACATTTCTCAGGATTGAATTCACATATCCATTATAATTTCCTGAATTCAAATAGAATAAAAACAATAAATAAAAATGATTTAATAAATTAGAAATTTTAAACTGCTCTCCTGTAAAAAAGCTTCTGATATACAACCGTTTTCCCCCTCAGCCCTTTCTCACACCATAACCTATTGTAAGAAATCAAAACTTACCAAAATTACAAAGCTTACAAAAATTAACAAAACTGGCTGACTGTACGGTGCCTGCCATGTTAATAATCAATAGTTTAATAGAAACACAATAAATATAATGTTGCCTTTTCTACTTAAATAGTTTTATCGATTCAAATCTTCATTAGTTTATCATAATTCTCAAGTTTTGTGTAGAAAAGACAACGCATATCCTTTTGTGTTTCTATTGCTTTAAGGAACTGTTCTTTAGCACCTCTGATATCAATGTTCAAAATTAAATCTGCAATAAAAATATTATTCAATAAGGATCAACAATGAAAAAATCTTAACAGATTCTCACACAAAAGCTAATCTTAACAGATTTTTTATTATTCTACTAAGAATACAAAATCATATATTAGCCTATATAATCATTTTATAGTGATATTTTAGATCAAATCACAATCATTGACATAGTGGAAAGCAAGTTTTTCATTTTCATTTGTTTGTTGGAAATGTTTCTGTGAAGTAATATTACCTATATAAGAGTATATATAGGTTATATAGGAAAAATTATTTTTACAAAGAGCATTCAATTCAGAAAAAAGGAAGATTATTTTCATTCAATAACTAGAATTCAACACCAATGTACACGTTATTAGTTTTTATGAAACAGGATACCGGCATCCTCCATCTCTCTCTCTAAAGCATTGAATGGGCCTTGTAAAGAACATTTTTTTAATGATATAAAATATGCAGTAGTATGCCAAGCCCAACAATTGAAATGAATTATAGATTGAAAAATACTAACATAGTGTTTAAAATAGATACATAGTGATAAACAGGAAACATCTTTTTTCTGGTTGAGAACCTATCTTAGCTCAATACATAGAACAATCAGTAAAATATTATTCATCAATACAAAAAAGAGGATTAATCTTAATGAAAAGATAGCCAAAACTGGATCACATAAATTCAGAAAATAGTCATAGACATCTCAGATGATTTATCAAACAACTAGATTTTAAACATGATAAGCAAATGGCAAGGGTTTGAAAAAGACAAAAAATATTATGTCTATTCCAGTTACTAACTGTTGGAAAATCAAATGCAAGACCTAACAGTAAAAATCAAAACAGGAGTGAAATTAGGGAACAGAGGGTATTAATGTGAACCTTTTTGTCTTATCACCACTGGAAGGAAATCAATCAATAAGTGATAAATAATAAGTGGATGGATTTTATTGTCATCAAACATCAAAGGCAATATATTAAGAAAGGCACATGAATCAGCCAAAAAACAAGTTGTATGATAAAAGTTGGTTATGCCCGGTCTACACGACAACGATATTAGCGCAAACCTGGCAGGTTTGCGTCGTGTAGACGTGAGATCGTTGTAAATTTCTGACGTTTGAAGGTTTGTGCTTTCTTCGATCAATCTCAGCCAGGTTTGCGTCAATTTTTCTAGGAAACGATTATGTCTCATCTATCCATCAAAACCTAAATCGCTTCAAAATGAGAATTTCAGATTCGGATTCAGCACCCTCAAATTAAATAAGTGCGATGTCAATTCTCAAAAACACTCAAAAACAAGGAAGATTTTTTAATGGATAATAATAATTATCTTATTTACTCTATAGTAATGTAATAGATATAGTTTTTCACTCTTCACTTGATAAGCAGTATTCTTGATTATTATTATTGAAGGAGAAGGAAGAGAAGTG
This sequence comes from Nilaparvata lugens, assembly GCF_014356525.2. Taxonomy (NCBI): domain Eukaryota; kingdom Metazoa; phylum Arthropoda; class Insecta; order Hemiptera; family Delphacidae; genus Nilaparvata; species Nilaparvata lugens. The sequence continues at coordinate 52,249,137 of NC_052518.1, forward strand.
GGAGGAGGAGGAGGAGGAGGAGGAGGAGTAGGGTGAGGAGGAGGAGAGGATGAGGAGGTGAAGGAGGAGTAGGTGGAGGAGGAGGAGAGGAGGTGGGGGAGTTGGATGAGTAGGTGGAGGAGGAGGAGTAGGTGTCGGTGATGAGGAGGAGGAGGATGAAGAGAAGGAGAAGGTGGAGGAGGAAGTGGAGGAGTTGAGGAGGAGGAGGAGGAGGAGGAAGAGTAGGGTGAGGAGGAGGAGGAGTAGGTGGGTAGAAGGAGGAGTAGATGAGGAGGTGAAGGAGGAGTAGGTGGATGAGGAGGTTGAGGAGGAGGAGGAGGAGGAGGAGGAGGAGGAGGAGGCTTGAGCTACTATTCATCTCAAGTTTATAAACACTTCAAAGACTTCGTATAGAATTTATATATGGTTTAGTTTTCAATATAGGTTTGTGTTAAAGTTGGTGTAAAATTGGTGAACAGAGGTTTGAGCAAACTTGGCTCAAAGCCAGATTTGCGTAAACCTGGCTTTGAGCAAATCTGGCTTTGAGCCAAGTTTGCGCAAATATCGTTGTCGTGTAGACCCGGCATTGGTCATTTTTTTCAAAATGAAAACTATCTTATAGATGAAACATTTCATGTGAGTTCAAGTATGTTACTAGTAGTTACGGACAGGCATATCAATTATTGGTATAAGAAATTAGGTAGCTCATATTCTCGTCTGATGTTAGCTTATTCAAAATATATTTGGACAATTTTGCCAGTCTGAATTTAGAAAGAAAATTTCAGTAATGTCAACACACTTATAAGATTTACAAACTATAGTATAGATTATTATGTCGCTTTGGCCTCTGATCTGTATAAATGTCCTGTAACAACCAAAGGTGCGTCCACACATGCCGAACCGAACCTCGAACCGCGTAGCAAACCGTGCATTCCGCCGAGCATCGCGAATTCAGCGAACATGAGCATATATATGTCTCATAATGTTAAAAATCAGCTGTTGAGCAAACCTTAGACGGTCATTATTGATGTCATTACTGGAGACTAATGTCATTAATAATGATCGTGTAGTGAGACATAGATAGTAATGATGGATAGTAATGACGAAAATCCGGATTTTCTGATTTTCAGTCATCATTACTCGCTTTTGGTGGGGATAATATCATTAGTAATGATATTGTAGTGTCGTCCATCAGTATATCGTCATTTTTCAGTTCGCACTGCAAGATTATACAATCATCATGGACAGCGATAGTAAAGTGATTGCACCTAGTGAAGAAAATGCATTTCGAGAAGAACATCTGCGACAGTTCATCAAAACTTCCGAAACACTACCAACCAGAACTGTGGAACCTATTTTGTTAATCAATTATTCATTCTACATTGTTAAAAACGATCTGACAACAGAGCAAAGCGAGAAAGAGATAGCGCTTTCCGATTTGTTGAATGATAGACAAGGATAGCAATACCATTGCTAATCAAACACTGTCATTACAACGTGGACCTCACTATATGCATGTAGTAGCAATACCTACTATTACTTCAGGCCCCACAACTAATTAATGACGTCATAACATGTAGATTAATTCTTACTAGATCATAGTACTGGCTTATCTATGCTTTTCTACTAGCTTATCAATGTAAGTTTTGTTACTGTATCGATTTTTTATTGGATGGAATACTATCTAAATTTCAGATTGAAGACATTTGTATTGAATGAATAGAAATTCTATTGAAATAAAAACACTTTATTCCACAAATGCAATAATTTATCCATATTTTCAGCTTGATAGACATAGGCCAACTCGATTCAGTGATAGAGCTATTGATATATTCATCTCAACCAAAAATACTTTATCGTAGCCTGTATTAGAATCGAAGGAGAAGTGAATAAAAGATAAACCAAATTTGATGTAAATCTTTTTTAAGAAAGAGGCTCCTACAAACTTGATCACAATAAATCTGTGGTACAAAGAAACCCATCAGGATACTGTTTCTCAGTTAGGTAAAACCTTTAATATTATGATGTTATGGACAGTTCCAACACTTTGCATTTACTTTTTAATTTATTAGTTCAAAAGTTCTTTCACACACTTTATTTACACTGTTATTCTACACTCTAATTACACTAATGTTATTTCACATTTTATTTACACTTTTCTTTCACACTTTAATTAAATTTTCCACTCACACTTTATTTACACTGTTCTTCTACACTTCATGTAAACCGTTGTTTCGTAGAATTGAATTTCTTTCTTCTTATCGCTCGTATCTTTTTTCGTTTCAAAGTTTCATCCTTCGAAAAAGAAAATACCGTACGGAAACTTTTGGAGTCTGTTATAATTCCCGCGACAATTAGGTACACAACAGTATCCCATGATTTGAAACCCCAAATTCATTATTACTTTTCACAAACGAATATTGGAAGAATGATAAACAAACCATATTCATTGAAATGGAAGACCGTGAAAATTGAATTTGTAATTCCTATTTTGTTGATTACCATATCAGATGTTATAACAAGCATCAGCAGTCTTATTTCGCTTGCTTACCGCCAGTAGATCATCGATCTACATGTGATGACGTCATAGTTTATTAGAGATCAGTTGTGGGGCCTGAAGTAATAGTAGTTATTGGTAGTAGTCTACATTCTACATATATGGAAAGGGAAACTGAATTTATCTGTGTAAGTTTTTTTAACAATAACATACTAATGCTGAATAAAAATAAGTGAATACATGGTAAGTGCAAGTATGTAGTAAATTAAATGTACTTTCATGTGGTCTTGAAAGATGTACGCAAGTACAGAAGTACTTCACAAGTCTCAACAATGGCATTGCTTATTGATGCAGGTGACATACCGCTGAAAATTTTAGGGCTTCAAAGTTTCACCCAGTGGCAAGGTACCTTAATGTTACTGCTAGTCTGTCTTCAACTGGCAAACATTGTCTCATGTTTGTATCTTCTCGGAGTAAAAAAGGTGTAACTAATGTGCGAGATAAATGCGCCGTGTCATTTCGCTTCAGGTTCTTGTGATGAACACATCTCAGTAACATACACAAACATATCACTTTGGATCATTGCCAGTGGAGGGGAGCGAAGCGTTACAAAGCTCTCTCACACAGACACAAAAGAAGGAGAATGCTGCTAGGTAGTGGGAGAGATTAGTGGTGGATAGAGCATCGGACCTCTCAGTCTTTGAGAAAGAGCCGTGTTAAAAGAAATTTATCTCGCACTTAGTTTCAGCAATTTCTCAAACATAATGTCATTCATGCAGAAATAGTTTTTGTAGTCCTGGCTAGGTGAGTTGAATTTCATTTAACAACACAACATGAGAGTACTGTTCACGTTTTTTCAACCAATCCTTCATCCAGCGTTTACGTTTTACCCGCCTTTTTGTAGCTAATACTATAACTAGTAGTTCTGTGAACTGTAGACAGTAGTGGTGTTTTGAGAGAGCTGCGTATCCAAAAGAAATCGAGGGGCGTGGCCACGCCCCTTTTCCCCCTCCACCCCCCTGCCCAGTGTCCGCCATTTTGGTCACGCCCCCTCGCTTCCTATTGGCTGGGGGCGTGGCCAAAATGGCGGCCCCTTCCCCCTCCACCCCCCTTCCCTAGTGTCGGCCATTTTGTCCCCCACCAAAGTCCCCGCCCCCAACCAATAGGAGGTTCCCCTACCCAGGAAGTGCCCCCCTTCCGGCGGCCATCTTTGTTAATTAGTAGCAGGTGTTTGCAACTGTCAAAAACATCTGCCCCAGTCATCCTAACACCTGCTTCACAGCAGCAATTAAGTGGTGCCAACCTGATTAGCATATTAAAAATATCCCCACATTTAAAATCTTTAAAATCTTTAAAATCTTTAAAATCACAGATATCTCAAAGTACACTACTAGCGCTAAACTCTCAAACTACACTACTAGCGGTGCAAATACAAAGTTTGGTGCAAATTAAACTACAATATATAATGCATAATATGTTCCTTGTTTTCCTCCACCACAGGAAGAATGAAAAAAATTACATTTCATATTTGTTCGTCAAAGTATGAGATGTTATTTTCCCCACACTATGCTGTAAAAGGAATGGTGGCGCTTTTTTTAATGTGCTTTCCCCATATTGAGAAAACTCTAATTGAATGTCACTATAATAGGATGTATATAGATAGGCTAATCTATTCTACATACTACTATAGTTATTCATTACAAAGTGTTAATCAACATTAGGCCTATTGCACAACAATATAGTGCATAATATGTTCCTTTTTTCCTCCACCACAGGAAGAATGAAAAAAATTACATTTCATATTTGTTCAACAAAGTATGAGATGTTATTTTCCCCACACTATGCTGTAAAAGGAATGGTGGCGCTTTTTACACCGTGTACAACACGGTACCACAAATCATGGTCAAGATCTTTGAGTGAGACTGTTGGATATTCAGTTTCCGAAATATAATTGAATGACTTCATACTAAAAAGTCTATCATTTCCAGTGGCTGTGGTGGTGTTGCTTCTCTGATGATGATGATCCATAATAAAAGCTTACCGCGCGCGTGCGAGTGCAAGAGTAACAAAGCTATGCTTGCTTCAATGTGTGTTGTCGGTTAAAGACTGACCGCACACAAACCTGTTAAGCCGACAGTCCCCCACCGCTACTCAACCGCCTCCTTTACACATTCCGTTTCCTGTTGACTCCTTCCACTGTCACTTTTACACATTCCTTCTGTTGACTCGTTCTCCCCTCCGCTGCGCCTCCTCTCACCTTTACACATTCCTTCTGTTGTTGTTGACTTCGTCTCCCCTCCGCCGCATCATGATGTTGACTCCGTCTCCCCTCCGTCACATCACCTTTACACGCACTCTCGCTTTCTACCTTCTTCTTCTCGCTGTTCACCCTAACTTCTTCTTTACAGGTAGCCGCATTCCTTTCTTCTCCACAAATGCTGTTCACCCTAACTTCTTCTTCTTCTTTACAGCTAGCTGCATTCCTTTCGTCTTCTTCTCCTCTTATACTGTTCACCTCAGATACGAGCGATCTTAAAATTTCTTCTTCAATTCTTATTAGCTTGTTTACATTCAAACTAAAGGGTCTGTAATAAGCTAAGTAATCACTGATATCGTTAATATTAACTGTATTTAGAAATATTGCTTTCAATTGTCTAGCAATACTACTGTTTTTTGTCTCTATTGCTTTTTTACACAAATCATACCATTCAATGTAGTTTTGTAATTTAATTTCTAAACATTCTGGCACATAAGTCCAAGTTTGTGGATTCATTATAGCTCTTCAATCTGCTACAACAACCGAAGGTTTTACCACTCTAAATGAGTGGTACTAGAACAGTGAAATTTATTGCTTTTCGCTTCTCCCTTCCACCACCACCACCACCTACATTTTAGCTACAGGTTAGACTGCATACTCTCGCTTTATGCAAAATCAAATCAAATCCACAATAAACACACAGAATGCTTTCCCCATCAAAATAAAAACCTTGTTGGGCATAGTTGCGTCTTCGTTGTTTAGTTAACAGTTTACAATGTTTCATACTTTCCATTCTATTATTTTCGCATGTATAATCGATATCAGCAGCAGCATTACGATTCAATGAACTCATATTGTTTGTAGGCATCATCATTGAAGCAGCAGCACTATTCTCCATTTCTTTTCCCTTTGTTTGCTTGTTACACATCAAGATTGTCAAATAATGATAAGCACTGAAAAGTGCACAACGAGCATTGGACGATTTGTTATGAATTTTGCATACACTAAAACACCAAGAATTTTCAAACATTGTATAGTCTGGTTTTTGAATATCCTCCGGCATAGTAAGCACATTGTCATGTAACCTTTTCAAAAACTGTGCTTTTTCTCTTCCCTTTGTATAGATTGTGGTATAATTTTGCAAATATGAAGCAAGCAATGCGTCAGTGTAAATTAAGTCGCCTTGGTCCCATCTAATTTTATGATAGTTATGTTCAAGCCAGCTGACATCACGGTACATTTTTCTACTCAGTAATGTTTTTGGAAATGGTGATTTAAAGTGTAGCACAATATGTTGTAGTTTGTAATCGATTATGGCTACCTCTTTAATAATGATAAAATTATCATCACTTTTGAAAAAATGAAACTCTACTACAGCAAAAGGAAAATCATTGTTGTTGTCATCATTTTTCTTTTCAATAGAAAACCTGTCCCATTCTTCTTCACAAACATTATTCTTTGTCTCTCGTACATTCTTCTTCTCCTCCTCCTCCTCCTCAATTCTTGCTGCCAGCTCCTCCTTCTCCAATTCTTCTTTATCCAAGTCGCATTGTATGCCAAAGTCTCGAAATTTTGTTGATACACCTTCTTGCTCATCATCGTCCATTTTCTGTTGTCCATCGGTGCATGCACACATTCTATGTACAAATGCATCAAATTTTGCTTTTGTCAATGATGACAATGATGATGATGATGATGATGATAACGACGACAACAAAGACGCTGACGACTGAGGAATATCTATGTTATTATTCAAGCTATTAGAACACATTACAACTGAACACTGATGTAATTACTGTTCATACACGCACTTTTATATACCCCCCCTCCTCCTTCACACTACTACCATCATGCATAATTAAAGCTCGCTCTTGCGACAAATTACTGTACTTCACGAACTAATGCGCTCAATGGTTTGTATTCTACTAATGTGTCACTTATCAAAATACAATATGCAGTCGTTAAATTTGGCACATTTTCTGTAAACTCCATTTCCAATTGAATGTCTGTTGACGATGTTAAATGATCAGCTTGATGTGAACAATCTAGTACAATTATTGGACAGCAATCAGTAAAAGTTTTATAATCTACAACTGTACCATAATCAGTATGAAGTCCTAAATTATAATAGCTAGGTGCAAATTCTATAAACATTTTGTACAAAAGTTGTTTGTTTCCATTTATATGATCATACGGCAGATATTCACTATTCAGGAAAAGTTTAACATCATGCAATTTGCACATATCAAATTTCGACATTGTCTTTCCCATTACATTTTTCCTGTTTGTCTGAAATGCTAATATTACAAATCGCAGTGTATCAGCTTTAGAAGCCGTCTTTATAGTCCAAATTGTGCTAACACTGCTCGGGAGCTGAGGATATTCGTGGATATCCCATTTACTGAATGCAATTTTCAATGGCCTATCCTGATCAACAATTTTCAGAAATTTCAATCTTAAATGATCATCTACATGAATATAGGGCACTTTCCAAAGCAATTTTGTTATTTCCAATGACATTGATGTTGCTTGTGGCGACTGAATACAATTAATATCTGTTGCGGATCTCAAAAGCACAAGCTCTTGTCCCATATTCAAAATTACATGTTGAAAATCTTCGAAAAATGGCAGAAGTAATTTTAACGGTACGCAATAAGCAATAGTATTATTAGTTAGTGTTGATGCAGTATCAGTGAAACCTGCTAAATCATATGTATTTTTATCGTTTAGTTGTTTCACTAAATATGATTTAATAGTAGAAGTAATACCTACTAGTCAACTCTTTGCAACGACTGTACCTGCCAACTCAAATCGTATCTCATCAAACATATGTGCTACTGCATTTGAACTGAGCGTATATGCAGCCTCGACCGGCAGATCATCAGGTTTGTCTTTTGCTGGCGGTTTTGTACATGTAATTTTCCCCTCAACAATAAGAAAAGATTTTGCAACTAATGAAATAAGGTCATGAGACGATTTCGACAAACGTATTTCATCATTGTTATTAAATTTCAAATTACCATACGGCGCATGCGTATGATAATCAAATTTTGTTATATCTGAATAATAGTGTATGTCTTGTTCAACATTTAGTATGTCACTAATTGCGGCCACCGCCGCGTGTTTTGATGACATATTTCCAATTCACTTTAAAACCAAGCTTTTCTAAAAACCTTGCTCGATTATGTGTTATCAGTTTCACGGACTGATAAGTACTAACCGGTGTCGGCAATTGTTGCTGCATGCTAAAAGCAGCCCTACTAGCACTGCCACTCCACTCCCTCCTACTTGCCGCACCTGACTTCAGGTTGTTATACACAACAAAACCCATTCTTTCACAGTAGTGCGATTCCTTCTTGCTTGCGCTCTCTCGCTTGTGTTGTTTGCGTGACTAATGCTCACATCATTCTAACACACGCTTGATCCACCACCACATTCTTCCTCACTCGTTCTCTCGCTCTCTATTCCTTCTTTCTAATGTGTACTCTTATTGTTATACTATCGCCGCGGAAATCAACTAGTTTACCATTCTGATCAACTACTTGAATTACAATAGATTGAATTCTGTGTGTGTTTAATGGAAAGTAAATAATTGGCGATGGTGATTCATTTATTAGAAAACCAGGTGCAACCTTTGGTAGAAATTCAAAAATTGTATGAACCTCTTGCCCATTTCGATAACTACCACATGCAATATTACAAGTAACCTGGAACGATGTTATATTTGTAATGGATACTAAACGTTTAGAATAATGCCATTTATTTGCTACAAGAATTTCTCTATCAAAACCGAGTATATCGGCTAGTGATGTGTTCATTGTTAAATCAACATCTTTATCCGCTTTCAATTCACATAGCATTGTCGTATTATTTCCTTGTATAATTAGATTTGAACTATCAACATTCAATTTTCTCTTTATTTCATTTATTATACGATCAATTTCGTAGGACCCTGTATCCAAATCAATCAAGCTATCACCATACTTAAAAGATGAGTTGACATTTTTAATTATATTCAGTACACTATTGTATGTCCATAAATTAATCAATCCAATTTCATATTGATAGCGTGTGTCTAGCTCTAGTACAGTGGGAAGTACTTCAATTAAACAACTGCTGCTACTGTCTTTGTCTTTAGATGATAATGTTATTACAACCATTGTGTACTACTACTGTTTACCACCACCACCTTCTTTCATACACATCTACAAGTGAACTGACAACTTAATCACAGACTGCTATAACACATCTGCAAGAAATAAAAGACAAAAATGACCACATACATTACTATTTAGTGTTTGTAATTGATCATAATTGAAATGAATTTCAACATTTGGTTGTTGTTTGAAATAGTTTATTAATTGTATGGGCGGCTGTAAATTACCAATTGGATCAAAATAATATACTTTTTGTGCATGTTTTTTGTAAGCCACCCAGTGTGTTCCACTGTTCATGATCGAGTCTAAATTTATGATCGATTTTTCATTTAAATTAATTCTTTTTGGCAGTGTATCAATCATATAAATTCCACGCAATTTAATATCTAAAATATCAGCCCAATCTAGTAGATCATAATTTGACAGTGGTCCTTGTATATTAATAATTCTATTGTTCTTCATTTTCTCACTTTCTTTGGTGCTCTTCTCCTCCTCCTCGTCCTCTTCTTCTTCTTTGTTGTGTTTCTCCTTCTTCTTTGTGAAGGACTTGGTGATTCAATGATTCTACCGCCTTCTCTATTATCCAAGGGCGGATATGGTCTTAAATAAAAACCTTGACCAGTTATGTGCTTACTTAAATGTTTAATTGCTTTTTGTCGTAAATGTGCACTTCTTTGTTCTTGTAGTGATGAATTATTTTTCCAACCTTCTCTTCTATTATTCCGCCGCCGTTTTCTTATATCCGTTGTTCTCTGCCCCCTCCAAAGGCAGCTTTAGCTTTGATCAAATTTGTAACTAAGTATGCGGCTGCTTTTCCAGTTAAACCTGTGTTTGGATTTTTAAAAACAGACCATGCTTTATCAGCCAAACGACGATCAGTCACATTTCGCGACGAATTATCACTATGCTGTGCATACGCTATATCATGCGCTTTACATGCTTCATCCAGACTATTTATTCCTTTGTCCCCCCTCCTTAATCTTTTATCTAATTTGGTGCCGGGCCCGCAAAAGCGGTAGGAGGGGATATGCAACTCCAGGGGTAATGTATCGACAATTTTATTAAGGGCGGTTGATGCAAATCCGCTAAGTTTCGATAAAATACCAGTGCCAATTTTACATCGCACTCGTCGACGAAGGCAAGACAATGATTTTTTTGCTACCATCCTTTCAATAGCAATGTTGAAACCTGACTAAATAGAAATTGTAAAATTAGTTAACCCCCTTAATTAACAAGACCTAACCGTTGCCGCCGACGGCTCCAGCTCGCTATCAAAAATATTACAAAGTTGTAATGTTGTTATTAGTAGAAAATTCGAAATACTATCACTAGACGATGGGTTTATGTTTATACAACTGTTCAATGCTGTATAATTGTTGAAAAAATTACAAATAACCTTACATTGATCATTCATATAAGCATACCATTTGTCTAGTCCATCATCAAATAATTTTGATGTTTTATAATTCATTTGAGATTGAACACATAGTCTTATATAAGATAATATATGTGCTTTATTAATACTATTATAAGCTTTTACGCTTAAATTGGCAGTACTGCTGCTGTCTTTTACAGATTGGTTTAATGATGAAAAATTTAACACATTTTCAACTCTAATATTGTGCAATGTACAAGTACTCAGAGTATAGTATAAGAGTAATATCATACTAATTGCGTATATTATGAATGTAACAAATACTATAATTATTTTCATTTTATTTTCTTGACCTGCTGCTATTGACTTGACTCCCATCGTGTCTGCTGGCAAACTAAGTTTGCAGTGTTTAGACATGCAACTGAATGCATTCATGTATGACGCAATTGCGTGTGTGCAGCTATGCATGACCAGACATGTCTGAACATGTCTGTGTGAAGTCATTAACCTTTGACTATAAATAGTCATGTAGAACAATGATTGTACATCAGTTGTGCACAGTTGTTGATCACACACACAAGGTAAGTTAAATGAATAATAAGTGCAATAATCAACATATATAATTTATTATAATTGAACAGATTGAAGAAAAAGAAACCTAATCCTTTAATTCAAATTGCCACAATTTGAAAAAAAAAATTTAAAATTTGAAATATTTAATATTATTTATTTAAAATTTAAAAGTGTTCCTCTGATATATTCAGCTGAATCTATGGCTGCTGCCGCGACCGTCGATTCAGCCTTATATCAGAGGAACGACCTTCACTATGAACAACTTGCATTATTAAATTGTGGCAACCTGAATTAAACGACTGCACATTCGCACGCGTAATCTTAGTAGTAAATCTATGCGGCATGAAAGTTTCAATTTCGGCATCTTCGTTGCCCTGACGTCCTACATTTGCTACCCTGATGATAAAATCAGCTGAATCTATGGCTGCTGCCGCGACCGTCGATTCAGCCTTATATCAGAGGAACGACCTTCACTATGAACAACTTGCATTATTAAATTGTGGCAACCTGAATTAAACGACTGCACATTCGCACGCGTAATCTTAGTAGTAAATCTATGCGGCATGAAAGTTTCAATTTCGGCATCTTCGTTGCCCCGACGTCCTACATTTGCTACCCTGATGATAAAAGAATCCTTGTTGTAGGAGCGCACAACACGCGCACCTAAAACAGGATACTGAAATGCATCGGATAAATGTTTTAACGCAATTGTACGACGCCAGGATGGATCTGAAAACCTTATCAGTCCATCGAAATCAAAGTGCTGTTCATGACGCATAGAGTTAGATCCTATGATTGCGCGTGGACGTCTATAAGAATGAGTGGTGGAGGCGTAGGTAGAGGCGGCGGGGGGAAATCCTTGTTGGCGTGATGATGTGGTGGTGAAGGCGGGGGGGATTCTTGTTGTGATGGCGGGGGGGATTCTTGTGGTTGCGGCGGGGGGGATCCGGTTGAATGCAGCAGCTCGGGTGGCGGGGGGCGGTGGTGTGTATACCACAAGCTGCTGGCAATGTGATGGCGACAGTGATGATTGTGGCAATGAAGGGGGAGGGCGGTCGATGGCTATGCTGGAAACCTGTTGCTGGCGCTGATCTGCTCGATGAAGAGGATGGCTGTACTGCCAGAGTTGTTGCTCCTTTAGTTGGTTCTCAGCTCTGGTCAGTAAATCCATTAATGAATCATCTTCATCGAATAAATTGGCGCCAGCGTCCTCAATGGCGGTGACAGGTGCAGCGTCGGTTCGTAGGAGTTCGGCCTCCAGCATAGCCATTGCCCCGTCCTCGGTCCACATCTCGTTAGTGTAAATTTCCTGTAGAAAAAATTTAAATAGTTTAGCAGCAAAAATATATTATTTTTCATTTTTCAGTTGCTGTTTGAAAATGTTGCTGCGAGCAAGAAAGCGTTGCATTCATTGTTCCAACAACAGTGACATCATCAACAACAACAGTGACAACAACAACAACAACGATAGTGATGAGAAGAAAGCAGTAAATTACTTTAAAGAAATCGATAGGCTTGACTCATTTTTTGAAGGTGATAAAAGTATTTGGCCGCATCAATATCCAAAACCGAATCATTTAGCAGAGGCCGGGTTCTACTTTTTAAAAGTTTTCGATAGAACAAAATGTGTTTTTTGCAATGTAGTTTTGGAAAATTGGGAAGTGAGTGATTATGCTATTTTTGAACATAAAAAATGGTCACCGAAGTGCGGCTTCATAAACAATTATCTTGTTGGTAATATTCGTACAACGTCAACTTTTCAGAAAAAACCAGACTACAATGTACAATACGAACGTGAAAATTCATTTATGAAAATGGAACGTTTGCCGAAAAATTTCAAACAGCTAGCAAGTGACGGTTTTTATTATGGTATTGATTTTTCAAATTCGAATGGATTTGGTCTTATTTGTGGGCAGACATATTGATCAATAAATACCAATTGAGGGATTTACACATTCAATCATCGACAAATTGTGATTTTGTTAAAAAAAGTCTAGTGTGTTAAGCAGAAGCAGAAGAAGAAGAAGAAGAAGAAGAAGAAGAAGAAGAAGAAGAAGATGATGATAAAGACATAACCTATTAGCAGTTGTAGTAGTACAGTGTGATTGGATTAAAGTATTCCAGTTTAGTTTGCGCAAAGGGGATGACAGTGTTTTAATTAGCAGTATTCAGATTAGTTTGTACATTCAATTACTTCAATGTGTGAAGAAGGATTCAACAACAAAGACATAACCTCCTCCTATAAGTAGAGTGTGTTTTTCATCTGGATTAAAGTAATCAGTTTGCGGCGAAGGGGACAGTGTTTTCATTAGATAAAAATTGTTTTATTAGAAGAACTTTATTTGTATGATAGCAGCAGAAGTATTCAGATTAGTTTAGTTGAAAAAGAAAAGACTGATAACATTATTTTTAGTTTGCTAAATTTGTATGAGAAGAAAACTAACAATGTCAACAAACAGAAAACTACTGTTGGGTTTTGATTAGAAGAATGTATTTCAAGTCAGTTTGCTGGATGAGTAAATGGAAAGATATTAATAAACTTACATTGGTTTCGCTGTTGTCCTGGATGATTGGCGCTGCCATAGGTGAGGTTTGATCTGCTGATTGGTGCTAATACATCGTCGTAGTGCTGCGTGTTGTAGGAGTTTCAAACTGATACTAACATAAGGGACGCAGTTTTTCGTCATTATATATTATCAACTTGATGAATATAGATGGTAAGAAGTTCAAAGAAAGTATATCTGTTTTGTGCATATGTTGTATGCGAAATTTAGTACAGATGTTTCATTCGTCTTAACCGGAACACTGATAAGGAAAAATATTGTTTGCGAATTTCTTAAGGAAAATTAACGGACAAAATGTGTGCGTAACATACTGTACTATTGTTAAAAGCTAATAATTGTTCTTCATTTAATTCAATCATGGGCACTTCTTGTTACATATCAAAGGAACAGTTTCGACCTATGGCAATGATCTCATCAAGAAATTGTTCAATAATTCTCTCGCCAACACTTGTAGCTCTATAAACGCGTGGGCCGTAGAATATTTCACCTGATTCGTCTAAAATAATAAATGCATAGCCGCAAGCAACATGTTTTTGTGTTTTCCTTGTAAAGCTATTTCCTATATCAGTTCCGAGCAAATCATCATCATCATCATTTTCATTGTCGTCGCCGCCGTTATTTGTTGGTACAATAAAACTTTCAAAATCGGCAAATGCAATGTACTTATTTTTTAGTGTGTACGAAAAATTTTTAAACTTTAACATTTCACCCTGTTTAGGTAGTACTGTTCTTTGTATTGCAAATGTTGAACACAAATCCATGTGTTTTTCTAGATTTGTTTTTCCATCACAATTTGCTTGTCTGTTAGTTGTAAATTTGTTAAAACAATATGAACAAATGAACACTTGACCATTATGCAAAGACAAGTGATGACTCAGTAGCCGTGACAATCCGTTATACCCTTGACGCGTGTTTATCAGAACATAATGCCATTTTTTCGGTGTTGTATCATTTGACAATAGTAGAAGATTGATTTTATGTTCGCATTGTCTGTAAATTGAACAACGGTATGGGAAAAACTTTTTTTTAGCAGCATCATAAGCAATCACTGTTATAGAAATGTTTAAATTTTGCACTTCAAATTTTTTAATGTCATGCACTGTAGTAGGAAACTTAATACCGGTCAATTTTAGATTATTTTCAAATTGCTTCAGATAGTCAACATTCATATTATTACGTCTGTAATGAAAATAGCTAAGTACACTCCATACAAAACATTTACTATCATTTGTGTTTTTTACATTTATAACGGCTCTTTTTGCTTTTATAAAATCAGGTGTTTCAATGTATGTACTATTTCCGCCAGCTAAAGGATTGTAACGAGTAATATTCAAATCAAATGAAATGATTCTAACTACAGACCAACCACTACCGTATCTAATAAACTTATCAAGTGTTGATTCAATTTTCTCTACACCACTAATAAATTGGTCTTGCAAAATATCTAATTGTTCATCAAGATTAATTAACAATGACGTATAACTATAAAACGATGCGTTTGTCATAGTTTCAATGATTTCTTCTTGTTGCGGTTGCGATTGATTGCTGCTATCAACATTTACTTTTTTCAATTGAACAGTTGTAACAAAATACCATTTAATATTTTTGTCAAAATTATCACTTTCTTCAACAATTAATTCAATTACTTTCGGCTTTAAAATTTGCAATAATGTTTGAACAACATCAATGAATATTTTTCTAAAAACAAATCTGTAGCGAACTGCACTCGAATTTATGCTAGTACTTCGTTCAATAGTATAATCCATAGTTTTTCGATTTTGCTAGTAGATGTAGTAGTAATAATAATAATAGGTAATAGGTTTTGTCGTCTTACCGCTTTGAAGAGGTTTGCGGATCAATGTTTTCGGCTTCGTTGTCGTTGTTAGCAGTAACGTTCACGACTCTCGGTTGAGTTGAGTTTGTTACGTCTAGCAGAATCAATGATGCTTCAGCTTGGTGTCCACTATTATGACTGGTCTGCTGCAGTGTCGACTCCGCGCTCACTCCACCCGCAACAATTTGCGGGCCTCTTCCTCTGCCCTGAGCGATGACGAGTTGATCGGGAAAATAAATGCTGCGTCCACGACCTTTTCCACCACGTTTTGGCGTTTCACATGCTGAAGAAAAGTGGACGCGTTTTGCCGGCGGCGAATCGCTGCTGTCAACCGCACACCATTCCTAATCCGCCATTTCCTCCTCCACCTCCTCGTCTACCGCTATCGTCTCAACCTGACTGAAAAAACAAACATATAGAATGAAATAATTGTATAGAATAAAATGACTGTGTGTGTGTGTTTGTGTGTGTGTGTGTGTGTGTGTGTGTGTGTGCGTGTGTGTGTGTGTGTGTGTATGTATACATTTATTTGCAAACGCACATTATTGAATGATCATTTAAATAAATCTGTTTACAGATAGAATATTTTCCAGTTTGATAATCACTTCAAGCACAATTATTGCCTCCTCAGCCACCATTATACATATTTGTTTGCAGCTGCAGTTTGTTTGTTAGAGCAAGACAATATAATTGTTTTCAAAATAGAAATTAAAGTAGTCAAATCAAATTGTTTACTGCCGCCACTTTTTCAGTTTGATTGTTAGAGTATAACATTTTAATCATATTTGTTTTCCAATCATTATTGTCATTGTTGCTGCCAATCATTATTGTCAATGAAAACGTGACAATGTTTTTACCACCAATCATTATTGACAATGAAAACACTCATAAAACTTGACAATGTTGCTACTTTTTTACAGTTTGTAAATTAATTTCAAAAAACATTAATAAGATAAAATATTTCATTATACTTACGTGTTGATGGTTGGCGTTGCTGCTTCTTCGCTTGTTGCTGCTGCTGCAGCTGAAGCTGCTGCCGCTGCTTTATCGGATACTGTTTGTTGGTTGTCCATTTGCACTGTGCATGAAACGTATCGTCACACTATAATCAAATGCAAGCAATATCATGTCGCTCGATGCTTTTTGGCCCGTGCTTCGCAAGGGTCTATTTTAAAACTTGACGTAATGAAATCTAGAAGAATTGAAAATAGGCCTATAATAATCCTCGGTTGATTAAGAATCTATAAGCAGCATTTCAAGTAAATCATTCCAGTAATTCAGACGTGATGATGATGCGTCAAACATAATTTTCCTATCTTCTACACGTTTTTAAGCCAGTTCTTTCCTTTAGTTCTTTCTGTTGGCAGGACTGGACTGCCTATGAATTGTCTTGGTTTTGTTGCTCCGTATCTTTTGAAGTTTTTAAAGTATTTAACTAAGTATTAAGAATTTGCTTACTGTCGAGTGAATTGTGAGTGTCTGATCTACCTGAGAGGCGTATCCAACATAGTCCAACTTCTTGTGTGCTGCCGGCGTTTGAGAGGTAAATTGCACAACTGCCACGGTTTTGGAGTTGAATCCTCCATTTTTAAAACCAGTGTTTGCATGAAACTCTAACGTGAAAGAACAACAGCTGAATCTGTCAAGTGAGTAAGGAGTGGTGACGTCAGTTGATAGATAACGTGAACCCATGCTGGCTCTTATCGCTTGTTAAGGTAGGCCTATTCTTTCTCAGTCAGCTGACTTGACTCCGTTTTTGTTTACCTGTATCCATGACGATAACTGATCTCGTATCCAATCCCGGGTTGTAACGTTCGACCCTCTGGAGAGGGCTCGAGAATACTCAGAGCTGAATTCGGATTTTTCGATGAAAACATTCTCACATTACCCACTTTTACTGATCTCGAAATATGGACAAAACGTGCACAAGTTGCTTCTACATTGTATACTTATGACACATCAGTATATTCGGTGAAAAAAATTATGGATATGCTGCTAAGAAGATGCGACGAATCAGTTAATAATGAACACAATAATATGGAGTTAATTAGAAAAATGGATAGTAAAATAAAGACTTTGGAAGATGAAATTCAACGGTACACTAGACAATTGCATGAACAGGATTTAAAATTACAGAAATTGAAAGGTGAAATGGATGTGTGAGACAATAGTGCTAAAACTAGTGTCAAAGAAATCGAAGAAGTTGATTGGGAAACGAATCCATGGAAACGAACATCAAGCATAAGAAACAATGTTCAAACACTGTTAGAAGCAAATAAGGCTGGAAACAAGTTTAAACAAGTTAGAGTAAGGTGTTTTTCTGACAGTCAGGGAAGACAGGTCACAAATAGGATCAGGTCAAAGAGTAATTATGAAGTGTTTAATATGATGAAGCCAGGGGCGAAATTTGAAACAGTCACAGATGAGAGTGAAAGTATGTGCTCTGATATGGGTAATGGAGACCTCGCTGTGTTTATCGCCGGAACAAACGATGTGGCATGTAACGAATCTAATCGTCTGATTCAATCGTGTAAGTGGAGACTCACAAATATGCGCCACACCAATGTATTGATCTTCTCAGTTCCACATAGATATGATCTACCGAGAAGTTCATGTGTGAACAAGGAGATTAGAAGAACCAATGAACGCTTGGAAAAAATAACCAAACACTTCTCCAATGTGTGTTTCTCAGATTTAAGTTCTTTAGGGCCAAGATTTCATACATCACACGGTCTTCACTTGAACTATCTGGGGAAAAAATTCATTGCCGATACCATATTGAACACCGCATCGAGAATCACGGAAGCCATGGAGTCACCTAACCAGCCAATCCCTTTAGGACAACAGAGTGAGAACAATAGCATTTTTTTAGACTGAACGGCTCAACTACTGACCTATCGCCACCTTCCAGGACTTCAAGATGCAATGCGAAAGCAACAGTGAATAATAATTATATAAGAACTCAAATTGACGGTTGCCAGAGCACTGAAGTGAACATAATTTCATGGAACTGCCAGGGTTTAATGAATAAAATCAATTACCTAGAAGTAATCGCTCTTGAAAAAAAATGTGACATGTTAGCACTAATTGAGCACTGGATGAGTGATGACGAAATTGTCAATATTGGCTTCAAAAATTTTAAATTAGGATCATACTTTTGCAGATCCAATAGAATTCATGGTGGGGCTGCTATTTTCATTAAAAATAAGTTAGAGTTTAATGTGATCCATAAAATTAGAAATATGTCTGTGGAAATGGTGTGTGAGGTTGTGCAATCAAAGTACCTGAATTGAATGTAATCTACATGTCATTATATAGACCCTTTAACATAGATAGTGCAATCTTTAATAATTTTCTAGTCATTCTTAATGACATGTTAAGCTATCTGTTTACTTTTAAAAAATTCAATGTTATTCTATGTGCTGATTTCAATGTTAATTTTAATCAAGAATCTAGTCAAAGAGATGATCTTCTCAATTTACTAAATAGCTTTAATATGCAAATAACAACGAATGAGATAACAAGACCTAGTGAAACTGGTGGCTCTTGCATTGACAATATTGCTACTGACATTCATTTTAGTAGATGGGAAAGTAAAATAATAAACACAATTTTCTCAGATCATTTCACTATTGGGCTGTCAATAAAACTGGAAAATACAATAAATTATGACAAGAATAAGAATATTATTTTAAACACAAATAATAAGGGTGAAGGCTTAAAGACTAAAACAATGGGTAGGAAGTTTGGGAAGTTCCAAATTCAGCGCTTTATAAATGATCTAGATAAATTGGATTGGACTGAACTTTATCAGAGTCCTGTAGAAAACAAATTTTCATACTTTTACAATTTGCTCAAATATTATTTTGATCTTCACTTTCCGTTTGGTAGAATAGTAAGAGCGAAACAATGTAGTAATAAGTGGATTGATAATGAGATTGTCGACGAACATAAAAGGCTAATTGAAATGCATCAGCGATACAGGAAATAGCAAAGTAATATAAACTTGAAGAAAACTATAAAAGCACATAAAAAGCATCTAAAAAGAATTATCCTCTACAAAAAAATGAATTATATTGACTCAAAAATAAAAAAATCAACAAATGTAAACAGAACAATATGGCAAATAGTTAACAATGAAACAACAAACAAAAAGGACAAAAAAGTTATTAAAAATATTGTACTTAAAGAGAATGGTATAGACATAGACGATCCGTATAAAATTTCAAACATACTAAACAATGATTTTGTAGGGATGGTTGACACTCATGTCATCCCTTATCTAACCAAAAGTGACGTAACAGATGAGAAAAATGAAAAAGTTACAAAATTATCATTTAGATGTAAAACAATTGAAGAGAAGGACTTAAGTAAAATAATAGATTCGATAAAACCAAAATGGTCAGCCGGCTATGATGACATACCAATAAAAATAATGAAGGATGCTAAGTCATCACTCATCAAACCTCTTTTGCACGTAATCAATGCCTCAATTATAACTGGAGTGTACCCAAACGAATTAAAGATATCAAAAGTAATACCAGCATATAAGAAAGGAGATCCATCTGACCCTCTCAACTACAGACCTTTGGCCATCCAACCTGCCCTATCTAAAATATTTGAAAAGTGTGTACTAGTTCAGTTAATTGATTATTTTGAAACTAATGGTATACTTGACAAAGAACAACATGGCTATAGAAAAAACAGGTCAACCATTACTGCTTTGATAGAGTTCATAGAAAACATTTTAGAAAACTTAGATGAGGGATTAAATACTGTGGGAGCATTCCTGGATCTAACCAAAGCATTTGACAGTGTGAATCATAAATTATTATTAAATATACTTCAAAATTATGGATTAGAGGTAAAGAGCTTAGCTGGATCAAGTCATATCTAGAAGGACGGCAACAGTATGTAAATATAAAGTATATAAGCAATAAAAATCAGTACAATATTGGATCAAACTTAAAATGTAATAACTATTCTGTACCACAAGGATCGGTGTTAGGTCCATTTTTGTTTCTGTGCTACTTAGGGGGGTTGCCCAAATACATGTGCGATTTAGTTGAAAATAGTAAATTATGCTTATACGCTGACGATATAAGTCTGTGCATTGCTGATAAGAACTGGAACACAACAGAAATTAAATGTAACAATTCTATATCATTAACTAAAAAGTACCTAAATCACAGACATCTGCTACTTAATGATAACAAAACAAAGTTCCTCCATTTTACTTGTAGAAATTCAGAGGTAAAACAACTTAATTCCGTAGATAATAAGAAAGAAATTAAATTTTTAGGCCTATATCTTGAAAACACACTTAGTTGGTCCATTCACATTCAAAAAATATGTAAAAAATTAAGCTCAGGAATTTTCGCGCTGAGACGACTAGCAAAAATTTCCAACTTAGAAACGTTAAAACCAGTGTACTTTGCAATGATCCACTCCCACATTTCATATGGAATTGAAATATATGGAGGAACAAGCATCTCAAACTTAAATAAAATACTCCCATGTCAAAAAGAAGCAATAAGAATAATTCTAAATCTTGATAGAGAGCAATCATTTTTTTTTTTTTTTTTTTTTTTTTTTTTTTTTAAGATTACGTCCTAAAGACTCCAGTCATGGAGTATAAGACAAGTCATGTTATTACATAATAATTCTAACACTAAGTAGTTCAACCTAGTTTAGGTTTGAAAGGAATTCTTGTACACTATAAAAAGCTCTATCAACTAAATATTTTTTAATTTGTTTTTTGAAAATCTTCAAATCATCATTACTTTTCAAGATTTGAGGTAGCTTGTTATAAAATTTCCTACCAATATAATCTGGTTTTTGTTCAAATAACCTACTATTGTGACCCATTATATGATAATCTGCTCTGTTTCGCGTATTATACTCATGAACATCTGAATTCTGGATCACACCACTCGTTTTCACATGCATTACAACTTCATATACATACAAAGATGGCACAGTTAATAGACCAAGCTTTTTAAATAAAGGCCTACAAGAGTCTAACCTATTCACTTTCTCTATACATCTGAGTGCCTTCTTTTGAATCTTAAACACCCTGTCCATATTTTGTTGAGATGAATTACCCCATACTAAAATAGCATACCTAATATGAGATAGTATAAGTCCATGGTAAGCAGTTAACAGTAGTTTTTTATCATTCAGCCTAGCAAGCTGCCGCAGGACAAATACTCCAGATGATATCTTATTACATATCCTCTCAATGTAAGGATGCCATGTTAATTTCCTATCCAATAAAATTCCCAAGAATGCTACTTTCTCTTCTTGGTCTAATTCATTTTCCTCTACAAACACATTTATTTCTCTATCCTCTACTGAATTATATTTACTTTTGAATTGTAGGAATTGACATTTCTTACTATTTATTGTTAATTGCCTTTGCTTCAAGAATTGGACAATTGACTGTACTCCAGTAAAAGCATTTATTTCTAGACTATCTAATAAATAATTGTTAAAGATAAGCGACGTGTCATCAGCAAACAACAGAGCTCTGTGATCTTTTAACTCTTTTGGTAATTGGTTCACATACAACAGAAACAGTAAGGGACCCAGAATTGAGCCTTGAGGTACTCCAGCCTGGACCTCCAGTTTTTGAGATTTAATTTTTACTATTTCATTCCCATCCACCTTGGTAAGCTCAACACACTGGTTTCTACCTATGAGATATGATTCAAACCATTTTAGTTCTATACCATTCACACCTACAGTTTTAAGTATTTCCAATAATATTCTATGGTTCACACAATCAAAAGCTTTGGATAAATCAAGAAATATTGCGGCTGCCTTCTCACCTGAATCTATTATATCTATTAGTCTTTCAACAAGGGATACTATTGCAGTCTTAGTAGATTTCCCTTTCTGGAACCCATGCTGTTCATCACATATGAAATTAATTTCTTCCAGGTGCATCAATAGCCTATTTAAAACTACTCTTTCAAAAATTTTACTTATTACATTTAGAATACTAATGGGTCTATAATTTTCAACTCTTTCAGAATCACCGCTCTTGAAAATTGGCAAAATTTTTCCTTGTTTCAGATCATCAGGGAAAATACCCTGCTCTAGTGAAGTATTAAGGAGATGCAATAAAGGGTCCAGTAATTCATTTTCACATTCTTTTAAAATTTTGCTTGAGACCCCATCCAATCCTACTGTTTTTTTGTTATTCAATTTTTTTATTATTCTTGACAACTCATCTCTTGATAATGGATGAAATTTAAATACCTTTTCAATTGGCTCAGCATTTAATGTAGTTGTATTATAAGTATTAGTGTTCAGTGACTTTTGGAGATTATATGCAACCTGTTGATAATACTTATTGAAAAAGTTACAAATGTCTATACTATCATCCATATAAATTCCATGTTCATCGATTATCCTAGGGACATTAGTAACTGTATCTTTTTGAGCTGCTCTCCTATTTCTATTAATTACCTCCCAAACAGCAGAGTTAAAATTGGTACTAGTTGTTAATATTTCAGCTGTTTTCTTACACTTAGCTTTCCTCACTTCTTTTGCATAGTTTTTCTTTAGACATTTGTATTTGACTTCACTCGGAACATCCCTCACTAATTTAAATTCCTCATAAGCTTCCCTAACAATATTTCTTTGAGTAAGAATATCTTCAGTTATCCATTCATCTACTTTGTTTAATTTACTTTTTACTTTGACTTTTTTTATTGGACAGCATACACTAATGTGAAATCTTAGAGTATCAATGAATTGCTTATATTTGTAATTTAGGTTACAACTGTTATAAACACTACTCCAATTTTCTTGAAGCAGTTCCTGCTTCAAACAATTTATATTTCCTAGCTCATATTGCTGAATTTCTTTCACAAAAGTTTTTTTTCTGCTGGGATTCTGGCCCTGCAGCTTAACATCTAAAATTTGATAGTTATGATCTGACAGATCTGAGCTACCTAACCTGACATTACACCCTTCTATATTTGTGAGGATATTATCAATAATTGTCTGTGAAGTTCGAGTTACTCTTGTATATTCGTGGACCTTAATTTCTAAATTATTCATATTAATAATATCTCTAATGTCCTCTGTCATTTTATCCTGCCTGGCAAAATCGGTATTGAAATCTCCTACTACTATAACATTTGTGAAACGAGCGGTTGTAATTTCCAAAAGTATATGGAGCAGCTCACAAAATTTTTGCCAGTCTCCATTTGGTGACCTATAGATACCTAACACTGCTACCTCAAATCGATCATCAATTTTTAACCTTAGTCCCGTCACCTCTAAATCCATCTCAACAGAAAATCTCTTAACAAAATCCAGTTCATAAGTTTGGGTATGTTTAGCATTGCTAGTGAATATACATACACCACCACTTCTATGAGCTATTCTACAAAATTCTGATCTCAGTGAATAGCCTGGAATCCTAACTTGATTTATTTCCTTTATTTTTAAGCCATGCTCTGTGAAAATAACAATATCAGGATCCTCCTGTTTAAGAGATACTTCTAATCTGTCAATTTTGTTGCGAAGATACTGAATATTTTGATGATAAATACTAAAGACCTTACCATCTTGTGCTACTCTATCTCTAGCATTTGTAGCTATTTCCCTTTCCCTGTTTTGAGCCAATTTACTAAAAAATCGTTATTTGTTTTTTTGACTGTTTTTAAACCAGAGGATTGCAAACGGCTTTCAATCAGCTCTGCCAATCTATTACAAAAGATTACTTTGCCAGATCGATTTAGATGCAACCCATGATTAGTGAAGTTATGTCTTTTCAGCCTTTCATTTAGAAAACAAATCCCCAGTTGTTTAGAATTCTTATTTTTTAGGCTGTTGATTGTATTATGGATTGATTTGTTTGTCGAGTTGATTGCTTCATTTAATTCTGGCCTATCAAACCTATTAGGAATAGTACTTATTATTAAGTTTGTTTTTTTGCTGAGTGGCACAATTTCCTTGATTTTTTCTGTTACTTGAGGAAGATGATTCAAGTTAGGTTCATTTATATTATTTGAGCCACCCAGTACAATTAGATAGTCATTTTCATCAACATCTTTAGTTTGTTCCCTAGCTGACTCTACAACTGCATTAATTGATGCACTTGGCTTGAAAAAACATTGGACATCAAATTTATTTTTTAATCTTTTATCAAGGAGATCACTGCAATCACGTCCATGACTGGACGTCAGTAGCAGAACTCTCCCTTTCCTATCTTTATTTCCCTCAGCTATATTTTTGGTTGCTGTCTTCAAAACCTCACTGTACGTTTTATTTCGACCATTTTCAGAGCATTTCCCATCATTTAGGTTAGATTCTATTTTTTTGCATTTGGATGGAGGTTCTATCATACATTTAGTATTATCAAATTTAGATTTTAGTTTCTTTATTTCCTCCGACATTAGACTACATTGATTTTTTAGATTTAGTATTTCTTTTTTATGGTCTTCATCTTGTAATTTTATAATCAGTTCCAAAGATTTAATTTCTTCTACCATCCCTAACCTTTCTTCCTCAGACGTTTTTAAAGTTACTTCTAATTGGTTTTTTAAATTAGTGTGGCTACTTTGTAGTTGAGCAACTTTTTCGGCTAAAGTAGTTTGAAGAACTGGGGTTTTTGGTTTTGGCGTTTTTGAATTTTGGTTTTGGGAACGCGTAAGTACTCTCGCTATGTTTACATTTCTATTATTAACCTTCGGTGTTTTACTTGAGCTCATCTTCCTATCTAAGAAATTATATTACTTGCAATAATAATAATTGATTTATAAATTATAGGATTTTAATTTGGTTATAATTTTTAGTCAAGTAAACTATCTATGTTTATTTTTAAATCTCGAAAACCTAACCTCAAAATAACCTCTAAACGATGTTTGGCTTATAAAATAGAATTAAGAATTAAAATCTAAAACAAAATGATAAAACGTGATCAAGAAACAATTAATAATGAAATTAATACAAAATTTGTACTTATCCGTGACTATTTATAACACAAAATCTTCCAAAACCCAGGAGCGAAATTATGTATGACTTTCATTCACATCACCAAGGTCATCTCCCATGTACATCATGCAAGCCATTCTTCAGTAAGTTAAAGTTCATGATGGTGTACAGCCTGTACATTTATAGGACAATATTATATATAAAAACTAACGAATCTAGATTCCCACGGCAAGTAGATATACATAATTACAACACAAGAAATAAAAATAATTTTACAGTAAAGAAACACAATAAGGAAAAATATAAACAAAGTCCAACGTACATGGGAATAAAATTTATTGGTTGTCTCCCAGGTTGCATAAGACATGAACCTGATAGATCAAAATTTAAGGAATTGCTGAGAGCATATTTGATGGATTTAGCATGCTACAGTATAAACGAGTTTACTGTAAAAAAATGAATTTTATACAGTCACTAATTTCTCTTTAGCTTTAAGTTAGTTTTAGTTTTTGACTTTTTCATGTACATTTTCATGTATGTTTTGGAAAGAAATAAATGATTGATTGATTGATTGATTTATTATAGTATAGAAGATGATAGATGGATATATCATTTTCTATACTTCAATAAAGGAAATGAATGAGAATAAATTTTGAAAGGTTTGTGATATCGATGTGCGGTTTTCACCATACCTTTTCTCTGGAAATCCTGTATTGGAATCATGTATCATATGACCACTTTTCAATTAAAAAAAGAAGTTGGATTCAAAATGGCAGATAAAATTTGGGTGCAATGGAAAACCTGTTTTTATCAATCGAAAAGGATCCCCAATCATACCTGTATGTTCTAATTTCCCTTTTAAGAGAAATGTTCTGCTGCTTCCTTACAATAACTGAAAGCATGACAAATAATTGAAAACTTGACAAACTGAAAACTTGATGTAATCAAATATTGAAGAATTTAAAATAGGTTTATAACCATACTCGGTTGAGCAAGAATCTATATGCAAAATTTCAAGTTAATCAGTCCAGTAGTTCAGACGTGATGATGCGTCAAACATAATTTTCCTATACTTTACACCTGTATACGTATATAATACAGTTCTTTCTTTTATTATAGTATAGACGATAATAAATGGTTGGATGATCATTGTTATTTTACTAAAAGATAGAATAAGTTGAATAGTTTCCCTTTCAGAGGGAGTTTTGACAACCCACAAAAACTCATTTTCGATTTGAAGATATAATGAAAATTTGCATATGACCTTATTTTTTCGCTCAGCTTGCCAAAATACCCCTCATTCCAATATTAAAATCTTCGACTGACTGTACAGTGAGTCAGTGATTCTAATTTCGATCCTTAATTTTGACCATATGATTTGGTGATTTTTTTTATGAAATTGTATGTACCATTAATGGAATTTGAACATTAATTCTGAAAAATCTAGAAGGAAAATTGGAATTTGGGCGTCCAGGTGCACGAGATTGATATTTTTGGAATCTATGTGCAAAATTTGGAGATCTAAATCATTCCCGTTTTTCCGGTATGCAATCCACAAGTTGACATGTTTTGATGCGAACACACGAACAAACACAACCCTACTCTCTCTTATTATATAGATAATAGACTAGGCTACTGCATGTATGGCACATAAAAAAACTGAAATCCACTCAAAGACAGAAATTAAGATTCGATCATTAGATTATATTTGTTATATATTCCAATGCTGTTGAACAGCGCTTGGTCAATAAAATAACTGCTGTAGCTTATAAAATATTGTTTAATTATTGTTTATCATTATTCAAGAAGAATCGCATGGATTTGTAGAGAGAAGAATAAAAAGAATTTGATTTATGAAGGTAATATAATTGCAATTTCCAATAGTCTACATTTTATCAATAATTAAGAAATAATTCTGTTTTACAATACATTAGTAATTATTCAATAACATTCATAATTAATTAGCCAGATATAATCGATTGTGAGTATTCAGCTCTTGTTGTTCTATAATGATATTATTTATTTTAAACTGCTAGTATTGCTTGAATGAGATTAAGGCATTCTCACAAGCAAATTATCACTAAATTTTGTTTTTGCAATGATAGATAGTAAGTGAGAGTGATTGAACAAGATTGTGAGAGAGAAGTACAGTATTGACGTGTGGGCTTGTGTGAGATAGAAGGAAAGTATAGGATTGAGAGAAAAATAC
This sequence comes from Nilaparvata lugens, assembly GCF_014356525.2. NCBI lineage: Eukaryota > Metazoa > Arthropoda > Insecta > Hemiptera > Delphacidae > Nilaparvata > Nilaparvata lugens. The sequence goes on from NC_052518.1 coordinate 52,276,533, forward strand.
TTTAACAGAGCTTCAGGTACGCACGCGTGCGATATGTGTGAGAGAGAATGAATGAGAGTGAATGAATTAGCCTGATGTAGACAGAGAAAGATAGTTTATGATCCCCCTTCCAGTGCAGTGATCATTTAATGCAAGCGGAGGGAGCGGAGTTGTGGTGAGATGGACCATATCTAGTTCCAACACTGGTGATGCAAAACCAGCTGAATGAATTTGAAATTTATGATTGTAAAATTGGCAATGTCGCTGGCTGCCATAAGTCGCCACTGGCTGCCACTTGTTAGGTATCATGGAAAAATATACACGGCTGCTATAAGTTTGGGAAGTTGATAGCTGCCATTATTATAGGACAATGGTACAATGTTAGCAAACTTTTTGTTTATTGATATTATGACAATAAAAAGTAGATTTCGGACCTAAATTCGATGTTTTAAGACATTATACACCATAAGAACGACATATACTCCACTCCTATATAGGTACCAGTTTTTATTGATGTACAATTGAATTGCTAATCAAAGGATAATATGTTCATCATGTGGTAAAAACCAAATCCTGCAATTAAATGGATTAAAATGGAATAAATGATTTTAGTATATAATGATTTTATAACTCGTATCAGGTTATCAGAGATGTACATATTGTTTAAAACAGAGTTTTCAAGTCATTCCTATTATATTTAGAAAAATAGTTGAATTCCATCATTATGGAACACAATTTTGAGCCTATTCTAATATTATCGAAGAACTTATTTCCTAGTGCTAATTGATATTTTTCAAACGATACATATTATGTCGAGTTGTAAGTTGCAGACCAGAGTGGTGGATTTTGGAGTAGGTTTTGAAAATATATTTTATGCTGCTAAACCTATCTGGATGGGGGCATTAAGAGATCCATTGTTTAATATTGGTTGAGCATTGACATGGGTTGACAGTTATTGTTTCCCATTCAACCAGCGTTGAAGGAGGGGTGTTGTTCTCTCTTGACCATTCCATGCCCCCATCCAGATAGGTTTTACCCGAAGGCAATCCTGGTCGTCCCATTGTTTCAATGGAGTCTACAATCATGATAATGCTCACTCAAGTGAACCTCTGCTTGAGAAAGGTGCTATAAGCACTGGTAATATAATGTTGTTTGCTTTTGATTGCTCCTGCCAAAATGAATCACTCAAAACTGGAAGTATCAATGTGAGGACTGAGTTTGAAGCTACTGCCAACATTGCAGCAGATACACGTGCCTACTGCCTGATGATTCATGAAATGGTTCAAGAGTATCGACCATTGACTGGTCTTGTACAGTCGGCATAGAGAGAATATGAAATATCTATGACAGGCATTATGTAGCTCATTCTCACTTGGAGCATTAAGTGATACAGTCATGTTCAAGTCAGCTACTGTCGACTTCTATGATAAAAATGAAGATGAATATGAAGATGATGATCTTTCTCGTGATGAAGTTGATGGACCCTGCAAAGTTCATGAGCAAGAGGAGCCATCAGCTGAGAGATATCATAGGACAGATGATTACACAAGATGAGAGAAGATGTTTTATTTTTATATTCCTTTCAATAATTAAAATTTGTCAATAAATACTATATACTTGCACTTTATCATTACTATTCAGCAACTTCCTTATCACTTTGCTATAAGTATATTATGATGTCATACAGACCTGTTGAAACATGAAAACTTTCTTGATTGAGTCACAGTCAATCTATTGAAATAGCTATTTCAATTTTCAACAAAAGATATCCATTGTGGTGTAATGGTTTATAAACAATTACACCTACCTACATACCCTCTACCTACCTACATTCCCTTAACCTACTGCCTATCTATATACAATGGAGATTCAAACCCAAATCCTCTAGAATGGAAAGCAGAAGTGCTAACCACTAAATCATGATGAATATTAAGTTACTCATTGTTTATTATGTATACTCTAACCACTATATCCAAAGAGTATTGCAGCTTCTAGTGAGCTTTAAGTGAACACTGAGTGTATACTGACTGAACACAGAGTGAACACTGAGTGAACACTATTCTGATAGGAGAGATAAGCAAAAATATATCATTTGGATATTTGGACATTCAAATTTGAAATAACAATACAAGTTGTTCTTTTTCTTCACTGAGTGAGCGCTGAGTGAACACTATTCTGATAAGATAGACTAAATATATTGTTTGGGTATTAGGACATTTAAATTTGGAATAACAATACAAGTTGTTCTTTTTCTTCTTCAATAATAGAATTTATAATGATATTACAATGCAAAGTGATATTAATTTAGTGTAACAGTGAATCATCATAGTGAATAGATATGAGTTTTTATTTTCATGACAAGTTTCATGACATTACAATGAATAATGGTATTACAAGTTATAATGCAGTTTATGAAATCATAATACAAGTTTTTATTTAAAAGTTTTAAATTTAATGGCAATATAATGCAAAGTTGTATCAAAATTCTTCAATACTATAAGTTATTAGAAGACATGTTACAATTTTGTTTCATCACAAGGAATATAATTTTTAAAGATTACCAAAGTATTAGTGTTTTCTTTTTCAGGTACAATGATACTGTAACCTGTCATGTCAACAGGATCTGTTCCCACATTTTTGAAAACTGTGTCCATGTATGTGTTGGGTAGAAAACATCTCTCATAGTCCTGCTCTCTTTCAAACTCAGCAGTTATACCTTCCCTGCAAGTTGTACCCAGATGTTTGACGAGGCATAGGTTGAGAGGCTCCCCTTTGAGAAGGTTTTTAAGTTTATCAAAAACTACAGGTTTGAATATCCTTCCAGCTCTCATGATGAATCTGGCAACATCTGTAGTATCAGTGGATGGAGCAGTAGAAGCAGTATTAGAGGCAGCAGAGGAATTAATGTTTGACATCTGCAACATTATCACATACACCCTGAGTACATTCAGAGGTAGGTGATTGATACCCAGGTGTTGCTCCTGGATAACTTAGCTCAGTAGTAATGTGGGCGGGGAAAGGAGGCAAGTCAAAGTTCCTCTTCTTCCTTCTTTGTACCTTAGCTGGTGTGGACAGCACCTCCCTCCTGGTGCTTCTGATGGCATGAAGGTCGCTCTCCACTCTGATGACACCACTTCGAGGTAATTTTGTATTGACCCTACGGCCTCAGTTCCGCTCCAGTATAGTAGGAAGAAGAAGGATAGATGGGAGGGATGGCAGCCTACTGTTCGTTGTGCCCTGGGAGGATGGATGGAAAGGGACAGCAGCCAATGGCCCGCTGTGCCCTGGGAGGATAGGTGGAAAGGGATGGCAGCCGATGGGCTGCTATACCCTGGGAGGATGGGTGGAAAGGGACAGCAGCTAATGGGCCATTGTGCCCTGGTAGGATAGGCGGAAAGGGATGGCAGCCAATGGGCCACTGTGCCCTGGGAGGATAGGTGGCAAAGGATGGCAGCCGACAGGCCGCTGTGCCCTGGGAGGATAGGCGGAAAGGGACGACAGCTGATGGGCCGCTGTGTCCTGGGAGGATGGGCAGAAAGGGACGGCAGCTGACAGGCTGCTGTGCCCTGGGAGGATGGGTGGAAAGGGACGGCAGCCAACGGGCCACTGTGCCCTGGGAGGATAGGTGAAAAGGGATGGCAGCCGACAGGCCGCTGTGCCCTGGGAGGATAGGCGGAAAGGGACTACAGCTGATGGGCCGCTGTGTCCTGGGAGGATAAGAGGAAAGGGATGGCAGCCAACAGGCTGCTGTGCCCTGGGAGGATAGGTGGAAAGGGATGGCAGCCGATGGGCTGCTGTACCCTGGGAGGATGGGTGGAAAGGGACAGCAGCTAATGGGCCATTGTGCCCTGGTAGGATAGGCGGAAATGGATGGCAGCCAATGGGCCACTGTGCCCTGGGAGGATAGGTGGAAAGGGATGGCAGCCGACAGGCTGCTGTGCCCTGGGAGGATAGGCAAAAAGGGATGACAGCTGATGGGCCGCTGTGTCCTGGGAGGATGTGCAGAAAGGGACGGCAGCTGACGGGCTGCTGTGTCCTGGGAGGATAGGTGGAAAGGGATGGCAGCCGATGGGCTGCTATACCCTGGGAGGATGGGTGGAAAGGGACAGCAGCTAATGGGCCATTGAGCCCTGGTAGGATAGGCGGAAAGGGATGGCAGCCAATGGGCCACTGTGCCCTGGGAGGATAGGTGGCAAGGGATGGCAGCCGTCAGGCCGCTGTGCCCTGGGAGGATAGGCGGAAAGGGACGGCAGCCAATGGGCCACTGTGCCCTGGAGGATAGGTGGAAAGGGATGGCAGCCAATGGGCCTCTGTGCCCTGGGAGGTCGGGTGGAAAGGGACGGCAGCTGACGGGCTGCTGTGCCCTGGGAGGTCGGGTGGAAAGGGACGGCAGCCAACGGGCCACTGTGCCCTGGGAGGATAGGTGGAAAGGGATGGCAGCCGACAGGCCGCTGTGCCCTGGGAGGATAGGCAGAAAGGGACTACAGCTGATGGGCCGCTGTGTCCTGGGAGGATAAGAGGAAAGGGATGGCAGCCAACAGGCTGCTGTGCCCTGGGAGGATAGGTGGAAAGGGATGGCAGCCGATGGGCTGCTGTACCCTGGGAGGATGGGTGGAAAGGGACAGCAGATAATGGGCCATTGTGCCCTGGTAGGATAGGCGGAAATGGATGGCAGCCAATGGGCCACTGTGCCCTGGGAGGATAGGTGGAAAGGGATGGCAGCCAACAGGCGGCTGTGCCCTGGGAGGATAGGCGGAAAGGGATGACAGCTGATGGGCTGCTGTGTCCTGGGAGGATGTGCAGAAAGGGACGGCAGCTGACGGGCTGCTGTGTCCTGGGAGGATGGGTGGAAAGGGACGGCAGCCAACAGGCCACTGTGCCCTGGGAGGATAGGTGAAAAGGGACGGCAGCCAATGGGCCTCTGTGCCCTGGGAGGATGGATGGAAAGGGATGGCAGCCAACAGGCTGCTGTGTGCCCTGGGAGTATGAGAGGAAAGGGATGTATGGCAGCCAACGGGTCGCTGTACAAGGAGAGGAGGACAGGGATGTATGGCAGTCCAATGCTCTGGACTGGGGCTCGTCCGGTGTTTAAATACTCTCCCAATGTAGAGGGGATGGAGATCAGCCGTCGTCAGAGGCAGTAAGATTCCTCTCGATGCATGGAAGATGGTGTGCCATCGGTACCCTCCTTATCTCCGCGGTCAGCTAGCTTGCTGATGGCCAAGCATCTTTCAATAATATTATTAATTATTTTCTCATCACAATTTCACTTTGTGACAACATATGTATAAGCAGATTAATAATAATAATACTAAAAATTATAATAAAACACAATGACATGGAAGTCTAGAGTGATAGGTTCCCCATGACCATCTCAATCTAGAGTGGTAGGTACCCTTATCTAGAGTGACAGGTCTTGCTCAGTCATCTTTATGGAAGCCCTTCCCCCCACTTGAGTTAGCATGAAGGCCTCTATTTATACTATTCACTCTATATGCTTGAAACCAATAATATTTAATCAATCAATATCTCAAATCTAGGTTTAACTTAGAATTTACTTTGTTCAGAAAGGAACAAAGTCTGAAATCAAAAATCCAAATTTAGGTTAGTTTAGGTCACCAGAAGTTACTGTCAGTCACTTCAACATACCTATCCTAACCCAAATTTATTCAACTCTAGGAAAACAATCTATCCACATATGTTGATAGGAAACATGGAATAGTTCAACAACAAGTATTAGCTTAATATTAAAACAACATGATAAACACTTGTACTTACTTTGCTTTTCACTGTGATGAACACCAAATGTCAACCAATGGCTTTTATTCAACTTTTTCAAGAAAATGTGATGTAATGTGCACAACTACACTGTTGGCATTTGTATGATCTCTCTTGGCTAAGCAGCCCTCTTATACACCAGACACTCCCCACCACATTCCATCAACTCTAGATATATTTTCTAAGTCCTTAGAATAAGGATTAATAATTTTTTATTATTTTTTCAATTTCAATTTTTTTTATTTATTCATTTTATGACCTTGACCTATGACTATGACTCTTGACCTTGTCCCAGAACCGACAAAATCGATCTACTAACTTTTTAAGGTATTGTATAGTCGAACGTTGATAAGACCAATTTTGTTTAAGATTCGTGTTATCCAGGTATTTTTATTGAGTAGATTTTTTCGAGGTTTTCCGTTCGTGGAGATTATGGTTGTTTTACAGAAGTGTTTTAACCTTCTAGTCATGACCCTATTTTTTCTGACTAGTCGTGACCCTAGGTCTCAGGGACCCGCTTCTTTCATATTGAATATTTCAATATATTTCAAGTTATAATGTTATTCTATGATTCTAATATGTTCAAGGGCTATTGATGAACGCATTGAGCACTTATGTAAAGCAGAAATCGATCTTTATTATAATTATAAAAATAAGTTTGTGAAAACTTGCATTTTTAGGGTAGTGAAAAGTAACGTTTGGTTATTATTTCATATAAAGTGAACAAAAAATTATAGTGATGAATACTATGATGGATCTCACATGCAACACTACCAGAAAGATAGGAAAGAAATTGGAAGGTCATAGTTCACTCTTAGGGTAGTTTTTACCCTACCCTCAATTTCATGTTGCACAATCTTTGCAAGACTCATGAAATTATAGTGATGAATACTATTATAAATCCTAAAACATACATGAAATACTACAAGAAACATTTAAAATATATAAGGTCTCATAAAGTTCACTTGTAGGGGAGGTTTAGAGTTCCTGGGATCACCTGAAGTTCATTGGTTTCACTATCATCCCACTCAGGGTCAGTATTCTTATCTTGAACTATGAATTTATTTTTAGGATCACTAATGTCATTGAAATAGAGATCTTGAAGTCAATTTGTACATTCTTCGAAGTCTCTGTTCAAAATAAACTTATTGACTGCTTGAATCCAATCACTATTGCATAAAAATGTGCATTTGAAAAAAACGAAAAATGTTACGTTAGTCGTGACCCTTGGGTCCCTGGGACCCAGAAACGTCATTTCACGAAAACAAGTCACAGAGCACTAACACTCTACATCAAGTTGAAGTGTCTACTGACATGAATTTATATGGGTCACAATAGACAGTAAAGCAATCGGAAGCAAAATTATAACTAAAACAAAAAGACCCAGGGACCCGGGGTCACGACTAGAAGGTTAACCTACAAAGGTTTCAAGGGGAATTTTAAAGAATCAAATCATTGAGCATTTGTCTTGATGAGTAGTGTTCCAAAGAGGTTCTACTGTATATGTATGATATTAGAGAGCTGTAGACTACTACAAGCAGCAGAGGAATTTACGCATAGAACTTGAACAAAAGTGGAATCATAGTCATTACAAAACCCTGGAAGTTTACTCTTATAGAAACTGAATGTAACAAACATGATTTTTGGTATGATTACCTCAATCTACATAGATGGAACTCCCTGAATGAATAAAATACTTGAGAAATAACAAGACTTTATTATATATAATTTTCATTCATCTATGGAATCAGCCCGCGTAAAACAAGAGACAGAATATGTGTTTGGAAAATCCTGGTTTCATATTGTACCGGGTGATTCAAAAAGGACTTTACAACTTTGAAAATTCATATAAATCTTATTAAACAAGGTACACAGCTGGTTTTGGTGTTGTTTTAAAGGAAAACACTCCAAGTTTTGACACCCGCTAGTGCATGGTCGCGCCGCACAAACGCTAGCGGCAGTTAGGTACGTCAAAGATGGCTGCCTTCACTGCACCCGAGCGTGCTAGCTGTGTGTTTTTGTTTGAAAAACGGTACCTTGATATGTTGTACACATTTTTGATACCACAGATCGATGAGGATGACCGAGAACGAAATGTTTTCTTTATGCAAGATGGTGCACCACCACACTATCTACTGACTGACGTCCGGGATTTTCTAAATAACCGCTTTCCAAATCAATGGATTGCCGTAATGCGTCAATCGCATGGCCCCCTTGTTCCCCAGGCCTAACACCACTGGATTTTTTCTTGTGGGGTTTCATAAAAGATAGGGTGTTTGTATCTCCTTTGCCAGCCACTCTAACTGAACATAGAGCTTGGATTTGCGCTGCTGTTGAGCAAGTTACACCTGAAATGCTAGTGCGAGTCTGGGAAGAAATTGACTATCGATGGAATGTCTGCAGGATAACCAACGGAAGTCACATAGAACATCTTTAAGGTAAAAAACTTGTAGTATTTTCCTTTAAAACAACACCAAAACCAGCTCTGTACCTCGTTTAATAAGATTTATATGATTTTTCAAAGATGTAAAGCCCTTTTTGAATTACCCAGTACTAACCACAGTGGTCAGGTTTAAAAATATAATTAATTACAAAATTTTAGTTACACTTTTGAAATATTTTATTATAATAACAAGATTCAATTACCCATTTTAATGTAGAAAAAATGCTCCAACCAGCTGAATTTGGATGGCTTAATCATTGTGAATCTACAGTGTAATATTTGATATTAATACCAATTTCCAATCATAAAGTATTATACTAAGTTATAAACTCACTGTATACATTCAAGTAACCATAAGTTTGGTCTAATAATATTCAACGAAACTATTAATAAAATAAATTGAATTTATCTTTATCATGGTTATTCCTTTTCAAATTTCACTACATTGATCAATTCTATATTAAGGAATTGGAATGCTTCAACCATGGATTTATGAATTTCTCAAAATTATTATAAATTCGAATTATAGGCATTGAACTACTTCAATTTGAATCAACATTATTCTAACTGTAGCTATAATTTCAATTTCAGGTTCGATTATATCACAAATGTAGGATTTTTTATCGATTCTATGTGGAAAATCTAATTTTATTCTTGTTCAAATCCAGTCATTGAAATAGGTTGATTATAAAATAATACGATTCTAGCATATTCAATATTAGTGTTTATTTATTTGATACAAATATAGAAAGGCCCATAGACTGATTCCAGTACGCTTCTTTGACATATCTAATAGCAAAAGGCTAGTTTCACACACATACGGTTCTGTTCGGTTCGGTTTGCTTCTTGTTCGTTTTCGGAGGTACAATCATAAATACCAGCTATAAGTTTGTAGAGCTTAACATCATCAGCGAATAGTAGGATACCAGACTTTTCAATGTAATCAGGAAGATAATTTATCAGTAATAAGACCAATAATGAGCCAAGATTTCACCCTGAGAGACACCTGATGTGTTGGTGAAATCAAGAGACTTTGATTATTGAATAATACAAAAGATTTCCTCTCAAAGAGATAACTTTTGTAAAATATAATCAGACTCTCAGAAAGTCCGAAACCTCTCATCTTATTGAAAAGTACTGTGTCAAGTACTTTTTATAATCCAAATAAATTACATTGACTTGACCTTTTACATCTGGCTCAGAGGATACATATTGGGAAAATATATAATATATAGTCTAATAATTATGATATATTAATCAATAATAAATTTATAAACCAGATAGTTAATTGTGGAAATTTCAAATAAACTATATATCAACATAATCTTCTATTTACTCTATTTAGAAAAATATTGCAAAGTTCCAATTTTAGCTATTGAAGTGAAGTAACTCTATCATGAAATATTCAACTCTACATCCATATCAGACAATATCAAATTGTATATGCGATTGAACAATTTCAAAAATTGAAGATCTATTAGAAATTAACTGACGATATTAAAGGTATAAATTATTATTCTTCGCCAACTTGAATAATTTTCAAATCAGTTATATGCATTTTTCAATACTTCTATGATGAATCATCGCATCCAATTATTGTTTAAAAAAATGAAAAATCATCGATCCAGTCATATGAATGCTTCAATTATGGCTAAATATCCTACTTTTACTAACTTATTTTGGTGCAATATTAGGCATTGTAAAATCTATGAAACGATTATTATTTTTCAGGTTTCCAGTGACATGCTCGCATTTATAAATACTAATTATAATATTAATAATAATGATAATAATAATAATAATGTTGATGATTATGATTATGATGAGAACTTTGGCATCGAAATACTAGGGAAACATTCAAAGTATGATTTTATTTTCTAGTTACGAGGAAGATCCGTGAATGTTTAGTGTTTTTTAGTTCCAGTTTTATTTCTGAAATCATTTAACAATATATCCCTTTTATTGTATCATATATGCGAACTGATAGAACAACCGAAGCATTGATTCGTACATGAAATTATTTACTCAATATTCTGAATAACATTTTCAGTTTTAGTTTTATTATGCTTCCTTTTGGTTCTTTTTCATGCGTCTTACGACGGTATATAGATGGTATGTAAAGTATAATGGAGTTTTTTCTATAACCAGAACAATTCTATTGCAGTGTCTGTCTGTTGACTCCTTTCTGCCCTCTTCCCTCCGCCCGCTCCCTTAATTATCACTGAATGTTAGTGTTTCTCCTGTGCTCCTCAACTTATGCTTCCCTGGTAAAATGGTTGTGTATTGTTGTTGTGATCAGTGTGTATCTTTTTCTTCCTATTCATGTGTAGCGTTTCAATACAGATTCAAAAAAGCTCCTTTGTAAAGTAAATTTATGATTTATGAAAAATTAAAACTTTTGAAATTCAACTTTTATATTAAAACTCCCTTGTGAAATGCAAAAATAATCATTGAATGGAAAGGCTTTGGGCTGCCATATCCACAAATTGACTATTATACAAATTTAAACTATTCTCGATTGTTGTTAAACTATTATCGATCTCTATCTAGTAATAATTAATATCAAAAATATTACTAATTAATTATTATATATTTGTTTTTCTAATAAAATGTAATTTAATAGTTTGATAATGGCGTAACAACCAGAACTAACTCATTCCATTTCAATAAATAATGAGTGTGATAGCTCAAAGTATCTATGATCTACCAAAATATCGCCTCCATTATTACAAACAGTTACATAATAATGCCTACAAAAGAGAAAAATGAAAACTTTTTTAATTCACTGCTTAAAACCGGTTTAAAGTTTCATATTCAACAGTCACATTGAAAGAACCATTAAATGGTTGTGAAGGCTGAGGCCCTACAAGGACTGTAGTGCCAATAATGATGATGTTACTGGCATTGAAACTCATGGAAATTTGAAGCAAATTGGATCTCTCTCGAAAGTTGAGCATATGTAATAGAATATTCAACATCAATGTAAATATCAGCTGAGATTTTTAAAATATTGAGATTTTTAATGTAAATGGAGAATGCGTAATCTTGCTATTGAATAAATAGAAACTTACTGCCCTTTTATATAACTGAACTATGAAATTTATTATTCTTCAGTAATTTCTTTTATTAAAATATATTGAAAGTAGGTCCAATGCTACTAAAAAATAACTTACTTTCGGTTTTTTTTTTATTTCCCTAACCTGGAATGTATATGAATTATTTTGAATTATGATGCTCATGTAATCAATAATTCATTATTTATCAACAACTTTTATTGATAGGAAAATCTTTAAGAATTGTTATTTCATTAGTGTACCATATCATGCAACTTTCAATTTATTTAAAAACATTGTAATATTGCCGATTTGAATGCTTCATTTTTATAATAGTAGTGTATTGAAGATGATAATATTTTTCTAAATCTTCTGACTTTTGTAGTTGAGCATTTAAGCAGCCACAGTGGTGGTTTTTTTTACTGATGCATGCATTCCTAGGAATGAAATTTTTGCCATTTCTCAATAATTTCTATTCGCATGACTATCGCCTACGACTCTAAAACCTTGAACTCTTGTAATGTTACGCTTGGTTGATTTTAATTACTTTCATCAGCTTCCTTATCACATTTTTGTGGCACTGTTATTAAATAATCACCCTTTCAGTAAAAATGTATAATAATAGCATTCATAATCACTTACAATTAATAATTTCCCTCTTAACTTCAATATAAAACTTCACTACAAACAGTAGTTAACCATATCAATAGTACAAGTTTATATATATATATATATATATATATATATATATATATATATATATATATATATATATATATATATACCTTATAATATACTACTATAATATAAAACGTATAAATATTCTTTTTAAATTAATGAAAAATATGAAATCATAAAAAGGTATATTTACTTGGAAACTAACAAGTCGCTGTAAAAAATTGAAATCCATCAAACATATTTGTATTGTAATGACATATTCTAAAACAATTGCGTTAAATAACATTTGATGAATAATTCTTGTAAAAATGCCAAATTGAGTCCATAAACCTCAAATTTCAAATGAAGTACTTATGTGTGATGTTGTATGTTCGTAGAATATTCATGAGTGTGTTGACTAGATTAGTAAAGTTTAGTATTACTAGAAAAATTAACATTTTCGTATTGAGAGAAAACTTTTTTATTGTTGAATGTGGATTGAAACCACCGTTAATTAATTTCAAACTGATTATATATGGATGAGGTAACTCATATCAGATTAGAATTCAATAGAACTCTTCAATAGAATGATTGTTTGAATTTATATTACGGTATTACAATAGGCTGATAAGTATTAGGTATTTCATGCTCAAAGAAGATACGGCCTAAATTCACTAGATAATCGCGATTGCTATCATAGGAGAGTGCTCATATTCTTCCACACGTCTAAACAGTTTGAAGGCTCCACTTTATTCTTTATTTGAGTTTCGTTTGAGGAGTGGGAGAATGTTCTGGAATAACATTAAAAGCCTGCCATTAGCAAATTTTCGGTTGCAGAGAAAATGGAAATGTAGGACATTTTCAACGGAATCCAAGAAAAACCACTTAGATCTATGTTCGTAGTTATACTGTGAATAGGTCTAATGCGAGTCTAACCTTAATCGAACACTGGTAAAATGTTGTGATTGCCAACCACAAACTCAATCTGGAAAAGCCTTTTTGGAAAAACCCAATCTGGAAAGCCTCGTCCAATCACTGCCTCAGACGATAATTGTTTGGAATTTGGATGATTTGATTCGGTGTGGGTGTGTGTGTATGTGTGCATACTGACATACTCTGAAACATCATTGGCATCGAGTTTGTCGTGTGATAGGTAACTTGGTGCCAATAATTTTGCAATAAGGGAGCGCTCAGTCACACACTTCTCGTGCAACTGAAGTGGCTCCGACAAACTTTCAATTAATTTCACACCCTCCATATTCTGCCAACATCGCTCCCTGTCATTTTTACTCCCCTCATCTACTGAAGAGAGAAGACCTCCAGGGGAATCATTACAGCTCGGACAATAAGTTGAAGGCAGCTATTACGTCCTGCGTTCGAGAAACGCGTTGTTTAATTTGCGTTTGCAAAGCACTACAACACAAGCAAAACATACTGAATTACAGAAATCCTTTCTATCTATGCAGGCGCGTGGAGGAATAAGAGTACTTTCAAATGCCACCAGATATCTACTCTTCTAAAGTTAATTTAGCTCGTATTTTACGATCATGAGTGCATTACTTATCATCCTACCTTAGTACTTTGTTTTCGGCTGTTGACAATTGTTATAAACATGCTGCAATAGCACGAAAAAAATCATTAAATAATTGAATGTATATAAATCAATGTTCACTTCATATTATCAAATGGCTCTATGTATGCTACATGTATTTCATTCATGGGAAAAAATATGGTCGTTTGAGAAAATCATCATCACGCTATTGTCTCTGCTTCTATCATTCAATTTTCGTGTTTTTGCTAAAATTTATAGCTGGATCATTTAAAATATGTGGAATGTGCAAGAAATTAATTCGAGATTTTGCTGATTTTGATATACTCTGCAGAATTTCTTGAATAATCGGTGTACAAATATGATGCAAATAATAAGTCTTCCTAGTTCATTGGGGAATTTGCTGTTTTGAGATTTTATGTGTATGTTTACTACTTTTCTACTAGATGGTTTTGGAAAATACAAGGTGAATGAAGTGTAGCCCACTGTCGTCTTAGAATCGATTGGACATATTAAAAAACTATTTTGTTAGCTTGGTGTTTGAGTTTTGAGAATCAGTCATGAATGAAACTTTGTATTTCTGTATTTTCTAAAAGATGTTTCGTATGGATTGATATAGGGTTGTTTCTCTCATAAAAATGATTAGAAATATGAAAATGCTTCGCTATGAAGCTAAATTTTGCGAAAAATTGCATCTTCTCATTCAAAGTACAATTTACCATTTTTTGGTGGCTTGGTTTTTGCTTTAAAATGAATTTATATTGTATAATGAGTGCTGAGAAATTCATTGAAACAAGTACCACTTTGTAATAATTTTAGAATTGTCTTGATAGTTATTTAACTCATTATTTGAAAACGTGTTTTCAAGTTTTAAACGCGGTTAACTTAATTGTATCAGTGAAACCTTGTGATTAATTAACTTGTGGCACGTTTTTAAGAAGAAAATGTCCAATCTACCAACCGTAAAAAAATCACTCGAACCCCTGAAAATTAGGATACTATTGAAACAAATGAAAATGCTAATGTTGAAAATTATTCTCTAAAAATTGGTTGGATTTTTAACTATTGTGCGGCTTGTAATTTCATCTTGATCAAATTTCTCACTTGTGTAATCAGTGTTTCCGATCTATCTTATTGAGCAAACAATCACGTTAAACTAGAAAAATCTTCTTTATCATTATTCGTAATATATAAATATGTTTGATATGAAGGAACATGCTCTTTACAGGTAATAACTTGTAAAATAGTTCAAAAACGACTAACTTTTAATCAATTTAATTGGATTTATCAGCTCGATTTTCGTAATATACAAATATCTTTTCCATAAAATTCAAGTCTATGCAAGATCGTCATTAGTTGAAATCTTATGTTTTCGGAACATTTGTTTCAACACATTAATTTGTAGTACAAAAATAGCTTCATAATTCAAGTAATTTAGATAAAGACGGCAAGAAACAATATATTACATACAGTGTTGGTGAAAAGTCCGAGAACGGCTTAAGGCTGTGCAAAGGCTAAAAATAAACTTTCTACTCTTGATATTTTTCAAAGTTTTTCGATTTGTATATCATCAAGCTATCAAAATGAAAAAGTTTTCTCAGGAAACATTTTTTTCCGATCATTACTTTTTGAGATATGAGCGCCTGAAGTTTGAATCTTTGGGACAGAACATTTCAAATTCGGTAAGATATAAATCCATGAGATTTAGAGGATGGTCATGGTATTGTTGATCTAGTGAAATGAAAATTTTCTGAAAAATCATTTTTTGAAAAAGTTATTCAATTTACCAAAAATAACTCAACTAAAAGTTATTTTTGGTTATTTTTAGTAAATTGAATTACTATCTTAAAAATTGATATTTTTGGAAAATTTTTATTTTACTAGATCAACAACACCATAAAGAATCTATCCTCTTAATCTCATGGATTCATCTCTTACCGAATTTGAAATGTTCTGTCCCAGAACTTTAAACTTTAGGCGCTCATATCTCAAAAAGTAATGATCAGAAAAAAAATGTTTTCCTGAGAAAACTTTTTCATTTTGATAGTTTGATGATATAAAAATTGAAAAACTTTGAAAAGTATCACGAGTAGAAAGTTTATTTTTAGCCTTTGCACAGCCTTAATATCTCATGCACAAAGGTAATTTGATGGTGGGTGTGATTGGGGATCCTACTCAAACTTCAAATACTACTTTATTATGGCTTTAACATCTGGTCCGCCATCTTGGATCCGCCATTTTGAATGCAACTTTATTTTTTCAAATAGGAAGGTGGTCATGCGAGACATGATTTCGATACGGAATTCAAGAAAAAAATAATGGCGAAAACCGCATATCGATATCTCAAACAGTTTCGACGATATTTACATTATTAATCAATACCACTTATTTCCATTTCTAATTTGCATGGTATTGATTTATAATGTGAATATCTTCCTAACGGTTTGAGATATCAATGTGTGGTCTTCGCCATACATTTTGTCTTAAATTTCCGTATCGGAATCATGTATTGCATGACAACCTTCCTATTTAAAAAAATAAAGTTACATCCAAAATGGCGGTTCCAAGATGTCGGAATAGACATAATAAAAGACATAATAAAGTAGGATGTTAAGTTTCAGTAGGATCCCCATTCACACCCGCCGACAAATTACCTTTGTTTTTCAGAAATTAAGCCGTTCTCGGACTTTTCACCAACTCTATATATATATATATATTCTAAAACCATTTGGTTTTTCTGTCGGCCTCTGTGTCAATATGAAAATTTGAAGAGAACTCCATAACGTGAATGTTAAATAAGATATGTAAATGTGCTTTGGCTGTTGCTCAAGACTCAAGCTAAGAGATCCTTGAATTCACGTTTGTTGCGATTCCGTGTTTTCAAACAAATCTCGTTTCGTACTGTCATTGTTCAAATGCTTCTATCAGATCTTGAAGAATCTGACAAGAATGTGAAATAAAATGTTCACTCTTTCCCCTACAAGAATACTGTTTCGCATGTTCACATTCCAGAGTTGGTAGTTTATTATGTTTTCGAAACCATTTTGTAATTTTTCTGGAAATCAACTTCATACTGGAAACCATATTTCCCAAGATTTTATTCTGCCAGTTATCATGGAAAAATCACATGAGATCTATGATGAGCTGTCACTGATCATGGGTCGAATCTCGTTCTGCAACTTTTAATCATCTATAACTTCAACATATTCTTTATTTCAAGGATGCAATATCCTTGATTTTATTTTTGAATATTCTTATCAAAGTCAAATTTGATATTATTCTAAAGCGCTCAATGCTATTTTCTTCCTGCCCTCTTGATTTCTGCATCAATTATTGAAGTCGAAGATGCCTCCAATTAGCTTCTTGATGAATTACTGCAATTCAATATTCCAGAATTGGAATATTGATTATTCTTCAATGATCTATCCAATGCGCTGAAATTGGGATTTTGTGTTAAGATCATAGAATCGTGGAAAACTACCTATAATGAAAGGGTCATCCTATAACACAGAATAGAGAATAATAAATCACCATACAAAATACGTTCATTTTGTTGTTAATTAAACTATAGCTGTTTTAGTCTGTTTTGGTGGTTTCTTTAATATATAACCCAATATTTACAATTCTGTAGATAGTATTGATTACCAGATTAGTATAATGCGAATAAATTTGACTTTATTATTTAATTTATAAACAGGCGCTGATGGACATGTTTTATCAAGATGATGACCCTATGGGAAGCAGCTCTGTACCATCAAGTGAGCCAGTTGTACCTAGACCTACAAGAGCGTCAACAACTTATGAAGAGGTACCATTCTTGACTATCAAGTCGTTTTTATTCAATACTATTCTTTTACTGATAATATCAAAAAATGTAGTCTTACTGATACAACATCAGATTATTATTAATTTTGTGTACAGCAGGCTAAATAATTACAAAACAGCTGATTTTATTACACGATAAATACATGTAATGTGATATTGCCGGTCTGGGAACTTATGTGCCCACTGCAGAGACTTTCTAGAGAGCTCAAATATGTACATGGTTTCTCGATTTTCGAAACTGTAAAGTTGAAAATTACACTCTGTACATTAAAAGCTGCTATAACAATGAATGGAAAACTTAGAATAGTGAAGTAATACATAATATCAAAGAGAATCAATGCTCTACAAACATTCGATAAGCATTATTTTTTACGATGCATTGTTGGAGGGTTATAAGACCTAAAATAGCTGCTTTGCACCTTTAAAACGGTACCTTTGAACCTCTCCCACCCCTTTAGCACAGTTGGTAGGTGTAGGGACTTTTGATATGTTAAACTTAAATTTTGATTCGAGCTGAAAAAATTAATTTTTGAGGGTCTCTCAACTATCTTGGTAGTTTTTGGTCTAGAACTTTGTAGAACGAAATTTCTCTTCCATTCAATTCATTGAAAATATTAATTTTCTCTCCTAGAGTGCTGTAATAATTATCAATCTCTCATGATATGAGACGATTCAACTAGAATCATGCAGAAGACTTGATCAGACTATACTATACTAGTAAAAATTCTTGTAAAATACTATATACTTTTAAAATGAACTAGACCTGTTGATAGTATAGTAATCAAATTTAGTATGAACGTGAATTAAATAACCATATCGAAGATGTTTTCATTATAAGTTTCAAGGTATTTTGTTTATTTAATATTAGGCATTTAGAAAGATTAGCTCCTCAAGTGAATGACAGAATTCAACCAATCGATCTACAGAGTGTTTCCTAAATCCCCACCAATATTCTAGGGCATTGTTCCTGCGTACGAAACATTATATCTAAATATCACTTTCAAACTGTCCAAACATCCTTAGTTGCTCACACAGCCACTATTTTTTCTCTTCACTTTCTATTTATTTTTCTAAATAATGGCTGGACATAATGAAACTTTGCACAATCATTTATGACAACTTGTTAGAGCTGGGGTGCAGTTGATAGCTGTACATAAGAGAGAGCGCATACTATACAGTGATTCGGGTAGTATCTTCTCTCAGCTACTTATATTCATATGTTTGGATCGGAGTGCTAGTTGGACGGACTTCCAAATTATCCCATTGTATCGCTCCACTTGTCCGTTTCTTTGAGGGTTGTAGGGAGTGGTGAAGCTGGTAGCTGTACCTTTTGACATCAGATACGGGCTTAGTTCTTTTGACATGAAATTTTCAGGATATTCTCGTTTCTTAAAATTACTTTTCTTGTTGACGTGTCACCACAAGGATAAGGAAATGGAAATCTTGAGTTTTCATCCATTATTGTGAAAATATATTGTTCCTGCTAGATGAGGGAAGAGGTCCCTTGAAATCTAAATTCAATCTTTCAAATGGTCGCATAGCTTTAACCATATTTCCTTGGAAGGAATGGCATCTTGGCTTTAACACTGAGCAAATTTTGCATCTCATGCAAAATTGCATATATCTTCTACCGAATACGAAAGGTTATTGGATTTTATCCATTGGAAAACTATTGAAATGCCAGGATAACACAGATCTTCATGGAACTTCATCAAATTTCACTGGTTTGTGATGCATCCTATCATTATAAATGCCCGAGAGAGAGCATCAGCAGAAAAGTTTTGTCTACCTGGTTGATAAATTATAAGTATATTGTGCTAATTCCAGGCATTATCTTAGATTTTTTTCTATTTGCTCCCATTAAATAATGAGGTGGTATCTCTGTGAAACCACTATGAAAGTCATACCTATTTACAATATTTATGTGTATAAATTTCAACTTACGCATGAAAAGATATTCCACTTTTTTTCTAAAAATTTCAGTGCAATTATATGCTGCGCAGGAGATTACCATTTTCATAAATAATAATTACATAAATAAATAACAATCTGCTATGGAAAACAAGCTATGATTAACAACAATGTAAGTTAAACACCACAAACACTTACACAACAAACTCAAAAGAGTTTTCTATAATTTCTATACGATGCGTGACGTTACTGTTGTGACGTCAAGATGGGTGGATTTGGCAGTAGATGTTAGCTTCATCGACTTTCAGTATGAATCATTGATATAGAGATAAGATTAATAAGAGCGAAGTCCGCTATGATGCCACTGCGCTAGTGTCGCTACCAGAAATTTTGGGCAAGAAGTCGGGTATTTGTATTAGCTGTGTAGAAAAAGAACCTTTTTCAAATGATCTATTTTCTTCCTGTACTGATTTCTCCCAGTTGTAATCACATAAACTGGAAATAATATATTTGTTTTGAAAATTGCAATGATTATTTGAAAATACGGCTATTTGCTATTGGAAAAATAAGAACTGAAAGATGCAACTCTGTATCTAAATGACATTTGTTTAATAAATTAGTATTGTTCAGAAACCAATAAGCATTGTATAATTTTATTAGTTATAAGAAAAATAATGTGCTGTTAAGTTTCACTTAGCCTTTTTTTGTTGAAATTTAATAAAATAGATTAAAAATAAAAATGTTATAACAACTAGTTTCAGTGTTACACACCAGGTTTTAAAAATAAATTTCATATACGAGTAATTCATTCCATTTTCATCTCTTAATAAGAAAATATTGGTAAAGCTAGAACCCCCTGGGTTTTAAGAACTCGCTCATGAACTGTTGTATTGATCTCTGAGATCCTTTACAAGTAGACCTATGATATTACAGTAGTAGGCTCAATGGGGATCCTATTCCAGTTGAAATGAAATTCTGTGTCGCTTCAAAACTTTAGTCTGTCATATGGATCCAACTTCATTTTGAATCCAACTTAATTTTTTCAAATGGGAAGGTGTTCATGTAATACATGATTTCGATACAGATTGTCAAAGGAAAATTAATGGTGAAACTTTTTAGTTCATATATATACAGTACTTATTTATTTTCTTATATTTAATACATTTTTGTTGTAAAATGAATGAGAAACAGTTTCAAGGAATGTTGTGGTTAGGTTGATTCATTATCATTATTGGCCAAGTAATAAAATATAAGTTTCGGTAATATTATAATAAATATTTTATTTCCATAGATCCAATATAGGTATCCATATTCCATTCCATTAATTTGTCTTATATTGTAATATTTTGTGAACTATGAAAATATTGTATGCTAAATTGGTATTATAAAAAAATATTATTTGCTAAAATTGTCTATAAATTCTTCATCATTGCTATTGTTTTATTTTTCCCGTTCTTATAATATGTAGTTATTTATTATCTTATGTTCAATATAGGAGTATAGAGTATAGTTAGGTACCTATACTTAAGTTGCAAAACAAATGAGAAACAGTTTCACGAAATATTGTGATAACGGTATTATTATTATTTGCCATCTAATAAAATATATGGTAATATTAAGGATCTATTATAAATGTTTTATTTTCCATATCCTAAATACATAGTAATAGGAAAATAGTGTAAAAAATGAGATTCATTTGCTAATAGAATGGATCAAAATCTGTAGTGAGGTAGGTTCACTAAATTAGATGTTTGGTCGAGTTAAAAATAATGTTCAATGAAAAAATCATTGTATCATATGGTAATGGAAATGACGAAAAGTTGAAAAAAAATCATATTGAAATCCATCAAGTATGTCGAAAGATATAATGCAATGAAAGTCGATTTTTTCCCATATAAGTCTCTCTGGGCGTCTGACTTCTTGCCCGATATTCAATGGTGACGAGAAATGAAGGAGGCATCATGCTTACAAGCGCTTGAAGGTATAGCTTAGTCATCTAACTATATATATCAATGGTATGAATATACAATGGGCCGTTTCTATTCTATAACTGGTCTAAGGTCTCAGCCACACATACACCACACAGGTTACAACCAAGATTTATCTAGTTACTCTTGCTACAACCCATTTTGATTTTGAATTTTTCATAATAATAATTATAACATTATTTTCATCAGAGTATAACCATCAGGAATTAAACATTACAAGAAATAAACTTAAAAAAAACATTTTTCTCCACTATTTTCAATTTTGAACCCTTAATTGCTCAAATCATACATCGTATTGTTATGTGTTTCCATTTAATCTTGTTGAATATGACAAGATCTTGTTGAATTATTATCTAACAAACAAATCCACTTATACTAGGCTCAATTCAGTGTTTATAAATAATAACATTCTGGAAGTAAACTACTAGCTTCAAATGCTTTTTGAACCATAGCCAACTTATTATAACCTTGAATCAAGTATTCTAACCTCATTAACATTTACAACGGGTAAGTCATTTAATAATTTCAACCAGAATAATCTAAAGTTATGCTAGCTATTTTTCCTATTCGTTATTAATTCTCATAAAATATGCCTTTAATTTCCTTTTAGCTTCACCTTTCCTTTCCAGTTTTCTTAATTCTACAGGGAGAGAGTTCAATAAATCGGGTATTCTATTATTAGGTAAGTTTTTCCCATAAACATTATTATATCTCTGCATTCTGTAATTTCTTTGTCGCAGCACATAAACAATTTCATTTAATACTCTGTATTCCTCTTTAAAATAGTTCCTTGACAAGTCATGGTACTTGGCTAATAAACCAAATGATAAAATTCCCAACAGATTTCTTTCAATTCCATTAAACAACGTTTGAACAATTCTTCTCATAGTCCTCTCCAATGGCAATTTTACATATTGTGGGGCTAGGGAGTACACTGTTATTCCATAATTAATAATACTCTGTATCATTGAGAAGTATATAATTCTTTTGGTATTTACTGGAAAGTAATGACTAATTCTAGAACACTTGTAAAGCGCCACCTTCATTGTTCTTGGCATTATATCAATATGTGTTTCATAATAATAATGATAATAATAGTACTAATACAGTAATTATAATACAATAATAGTAATGAAAGGAATGGGCAAAAAGCACTAATACAATAATAGTAAAGAAAGAAATGGGCTAAAAGCACTATCCATAGCGCTTCTTCCACTTCCATGATGGTTTCACAGTGATGCCAGTTGCCACACATATTTTGCTCAGCAGAGGGTGATAAGAGTGAGATAATTGTGGAGTAATATCCATAATAGCTAGTCAGAATAATATTCAACATGTATAAGAGAAATTAACAAACTGAATCTCAGAAACAGTACATAAAAAATCAAAACGTGGTGCACATCATGGTTTACCAACATAACATCATATAGCCATGACGCACTGCTAATCTTAGTCTGAATACTCCAGTCTGGCCAATGCCAGGTGAATGGGAAAAATTACCTCTGAAGAGAGACAGTTTTACCAACTTATTAGAGAGTGGTTTTGTCTATAGACCACAACAAAGCTGTGAAAAACAATCTTGAATGTGTGGTTTCATGGTTTCAATATGGAACCACTATGAAATAAAGGATTAAACTATGTTTTTTGTTTAGAGTTATCAGATATGTTCATTTTCTTCTTTTTAGTTCGCAGAGCTACCATATATATGGTCACAATCAACAAGCTTTGGGAAAATTAGTGGGACTTTTGACCAGTCCAGGCAATGAATGCTCAAAAAAGGGTATAGAGGGAAATGTTTGGAAGACAATTTTTGACCTCGCAGTTCTGTTTAGGGTAGTAAGGAAGTAAACATATCAAAAGTCCCCACCCCTACCCCCTGTGCTAAGGGGGTGGGGGTGGTTCAAAGGTGCCATTTTTTGGTTTCTCGCATATAACTCGAGACCTATGTATCTTACGGACATAACTGTTATATAAAAAATTAAAGCTTACATAATTTCCTACAATATTCATCTCACAACGTTTTCTATATCTTCTCTAGTTTTAGAGATATCCGCTCTTAAAGGTGTGACATTTTTGAAAATAAAACACGTTCGCCTCCAATTTTTCTCAATTTTTGCTCTTATAACTTTTTAAAATTTGATGGGAAAATTATGTATTATTTCACTATTCCAAGTTTTCCTTCCACTGAACAAAAAGTGTAGAGAATTCATCAAGCTTCATTTTTGAATAGGTAGTTATGTCGGTTACCGCATTGTTCTCAATATATTAACGTGGGAGCAAAACACTGAAAAATGCAACTTTTAAACCACCCTCGTCCCCTTAGCACATGAGTTAGAAATGTGTACTTTTAGTATCTTCTCCTCCTTACTAGTCTTAACAAAGCTGCAAAGTCAAAAATTGTGTTTAAAACATTCCCTCCAAATCCCTTTGTCAATTGGTCTCTATTGTTCCAAAACTGGAGATTTCACAGTCAACACTAAAGCTGCTGCAACAGGTGCAGGGTAAAAGTGTGAAATTATACATCATATAGAAGAGAATTTGATGCTCTATAAGCTTATGATCAGCATGAATTTTTCCCATCAATTTTTAAAAAGTTGTAAGAGCAAAAATTGAGAAAAATTGGAGGCAAACGTGTTTTTTTTTAAATGTCACACTTTCAAGATATCTCGAAAACTAGATTTAGAAAAAGTTGTAAGATGAATATTGTAGGAAATTATGAAAGGTTTAATTTTTTATATAACAGCTATGTCCGTAAGATACACTGTTCTCGAGTTATATGCGAGAAACCAAAAAATGGTACCTTTGAACCACCCCCACCCCCTTACCACATGGGGTAGGGGTGGGGACTTTTGATATGTTTACCTCCTTACCACCCTAAATAGAACTACTGGGTCAAAAATTGTCTTCCAAACTTTTCCCTCTACGACCTTTCTTTGACTGGACTACATTTGTTTTATTGAGTTGGAAAACCCAATAAATCCTTGTTAGATGAACTACCAGTTATCAGTTGAGATTGGAAACGTCTAACAGTGATATATACCTAATTCTACATCCACTAGATCGTTTTGTTGCTGATAGTTGTGTTCCTACAGTCTCATTAAGGATAATTCTAAATTATTTTTTCTCAAGTATGAATTAT
This sequence comes from Nilaparvata lugens, assembly GCF_014356525.2. Taxonomy (NCBI): domain Eukaryota; kingdom Metazoa; phylum Arthropoda; class Insecta; order Hemiptera; family Delphacidae; genus Nilaparvata; species Nilaparvata lugens. Next base: position 52,300,855 of record NC_052518.1, read on the forward strand.
TTCAGGTTAGATAAATAAGCAATAGTGAAGAAAGATGTATTCGTAGTAATTCATAAAATTCATCATATTTTGCCTGAACAAATCTATTTTCTATTTCACTGTTATCATAATATGTAAATCTGAAAATCAGATTATGGAAATGAGCATGCTCAGTATTGAAGTACTGGAACTAGTATTTTTTATAAAGTGATTTTAAAGAAATGGAGTAGCATGGAACTGAAGTTTTGACAATGAGCAAGATATTCGTAAGGTCGAGAGACTGGAGTATCATCGAGTAGAGTTGTACGATTTGAGTCGAGGAAGTGTGAGTTTAGCTTAAAAGATAATTAGGTGGCTACTGTGAATCTGCCTTACTGATCCAAATCCACTCTCACACGCGCATGTTTATTATTGTCTTTCGGCTCCCAGTACAGAATATGGTAACGAATAAAATCTGTAATTGAATGATGCTGATTCTCTTCCAAAGCTTATAATGAAAAATTGGAAATAAGTTCGGTTTTTGCAAAAAAAGACGTTGACAATTTTTTTAAGGGCTTGTTCTATTAAAATGAAATCAGGATTGCATGTGTTCTAACTCCACATATTTTCATACTGTTCCCGATTTTAATTGGTTTCTGAGTCTGTCAATGTCTTTGTTTGTTCATGACAGTGAAATTTATCCATCATTTGTAATGAAAGGATGATTTTCATACATGAAAAAATCTCTTCTAATTGATTCTTATATTACTCTAGAATCTCTTCTAAAAATTTCTTATATTTGATTTTTCAGGTGGTGAAAGATTTGATCCAAGATGAAAAACAACATTTGAGAGACCTTCACATGATCATCAAAGTTTTCAGGGAGGAAATTGCTAAACTGTTACCATCAGGAGATAACAAGGTTTGTATTAAGATAGGTTTGAGCAAAGTTTTCCCTAAAAACTATTAACGCTATTGGTATACATATACATTATAAAGATTGGGAGTATTTTGATTCACTGAAGTCTCAATGTTAACTAGAGATTGAAAGTTTAGGAATGAGAAGTGAAGATGAAAATGTAAAATGAAAACTATTGAAGCTATAATGTTGAAAATATGATGATGATATGTTTCTGCGTTTTCATTGGTTTTTGAATATCATAATCATGCTAGCATTTTTTTATTCAAACTTTTTGAATTTGCAATTAGGTATTTTTGTACCATTCAAAGGTCAAGGCAGTTTACCTTAGCTTTAGCTTTTCGAGTGTGCTCGACTTTCCAATAGGAAATGACATAGGCCCTTATGTCATTTGGGCCTACCTACTTTCGGTAGGTTACATTCTGATTACATTCATTTGCCAACACAAGTTACCAATAGTTTCAAACTTCATTTGGAAAACAAATCTGTTGAACTAACTATTGACAGTAATAAATTCTACCTGGTTTTCTCTTATGTTTTTGAAATTTTTCCAATTTTCATTAGACAATTTCGCATCTAATTCAAATAACAATTGATAAATACTAAAATTTTACTTGTTTTCAGGAGCTCGATACTATGTTCAGCAACATAACAGATATCTATGAATTGACCGTGACACTGCTGGGTCTATTGGAGGATATGCTGGAGATGTGTGAAGAGAAGCAGACCCCAGCCATAGGCAGTTGTTTCGAAGAACTTGCTGAGGTAAATAAATCGAAAATTAATTGTAATACCTTCCAATTTTCTATATTTTCATCTCTTACGAATATTTCTTAAATCTACTTTGTTCAATGCTGCATCCTCCCTGCACACGGACCAAATCTTCCAAGTCTGGTATATTTCAATTTTCAATTTCAATTCAATTTTGTATATTAATTAATTTCGTGTATATTAATTTACTAGTCGGCAGGCTCGATCCACTCGCCTTATCCGGCTGGATCATCCAGAGTAAGGATCAGCAAGCTCGCTTCACTTGCCTTCATCTTTCATTTGAGCTTGCCTCCTTTCGTCAAAAATTCAAAAGAAACTTTCAGGCTCGATTCAATCACTAGTTATTTTTTAAATTATGTAGCTCAGGGTTGCAAAAAAATTTTTTTATCAGAATTGATGAATATTAAGTTATTTCTCAATTGGAAACTTGGCTAAGATATTATGTAAATCATTGTGTTTCAGTCTAATAGTCTTTTAAAATTTGAAACAGGAATGATGTGGAGAACTTAACATACATCTATATTCAACCCTCTTAAGTATTAATTTACTTTAGAATAATGCATTGAAAAGAAAACCTCCATTAATTGAACTAAACCTGTGTACACTTGAATGTTTACATTTTCAAGATCATTTGTTCCTGAAATTTACTTTAAAAAAATAATAAATAAATTAAATTCAAAGTTCTGATTATAATCTAAGTTTTCAAGTGTTTTTAATTTATCTATGTCGTGTGTCTCTTGTTTTCATTTATATTACAAAACTTCCAAGTGTTTTATGTATTTATATATTTATATTTTATATTATGCATCTTGCTATCCAAGTGGCAACCGCTGGTAAAGCATACTTGTGGCAGCCACCCTTAGGAGTGGAGTATCTGTCGTTTTTATGGTGAATAGTTTCTTAAAACATCAAATTTAGGTCCGAAATCTACTTTTTATTGTCATAATATCAATAAACAAAAAGTTTGCCAATATTGTACCATTGTCCTATAATAATGGCAGCCGTCAACTTCCCAAACTTATGGCAGCCATGTATATTTTATATATTTTTCCATAATACCCAACAAGTGGAAACCAGTGGTGACTAATGGCAGCCAGCAACGTTGCCAATTTTACTATCATAAATTTCGAATTCATTCAGCCCCACAACTCCGCTCCCTCCACTCGGCTATGCGTTAAACGATCACTACACCGGGAGGGGATCATCAACTATCTTTTTCTCTCTAAGCCAGGCTCAAACATTCACTTTCATTCATTCTCTATCATAGTATAGAACACCTTAGCTTGCACAATAGTAATAATTATAGGGAAAAAATAATATCGCGCACGCGCGTACCAGATGCTCTGTCAAAGTCTATTTCTCTCAATACTATACATTCCCTCTTTCTCACACAAGCCCACACGTCAATACAGTACTTCTCTCACATACTCTTGTTCAACTACTCTCACTTACCAAGTGCATAAAATAGTAGTGATAATTCTCTTGACAGCATGCCTTAATCTCATTCAAGCAATACTAGCAGTTTAAGATGAATAATTTAATTATGGTAAAACAAGAGCTGAATACTCACAATCGATTATATCTGGCTAATTAGGAATGTTATTGAATAATGGCTATCGAAGTGTAAAAAGGAATTATTACTTCTTTATTGATGAACTGTAGCCAATTGGAAATCGCAGTTATATTACCTACATAAATAAAATTCTTGAGGAGAATTTTTCACTTTTTGCAGAGTAATAACTTTTTTTATAAGAGTCAGTTTGGATTTCAGGAGGGTTTGGGTACTGAAATGGCATTATATAACTTCATTTCACAGATTTATTCGGGATTGAATGCAAGAAATGTAAAGGTTTCTGGACTATTCCTTGACATAAAGAAGGCATTTGATACGGTTGACCATTCTATTCTACTTAAAAAACTAAATACTGCTGGTATCCGTGGTCGGGCTTCAGAATGGATGAAATCATACCTTGAAAATAGGCAGCAGTATGTTTCCATTGGAGGTGTGAACAGTAACATTCTTAGTATTAGCAATGGTGTGCCCCAAGGATATGTTCTTGGACCCCTACTATTTCTTGTGTACATTAATGACCTATTCTCTTACAAGTTCAATGGCATTGCAACGTCTTTTGCTGATGACACTGCATTCTCTTACTCATCTAAAAATGTTGAAGAACTGCAAGTGATGATGCAGCAAGATCTTGATACACTCCGCCTTTGGTTTAATTACAATAAGTTAACACTTAATGCTGCAAAAACAAATTACTTGACTTTTTCTTTGTCATCAACACTCATGTTGAATGTCCCTATTTTCTATCATGAAATTGACTGCAATAGGATGCAGTGTAACTGCACTGTTGTAGAAAGAAATCAGTCTATAAGATATCTTGGGTTGGTTGTAGATGATAAATTGTCATGGAATATCCATGTTCTGGGTCTAAGGAAGCATCTATTCTACTTGTTAAGAGTTTTCTATAATCTAAGGCAATTCCTTCCCCCAAATATTTTGCGTCAACTATACTTTGCTTCCCTTAACTCCAAATTGGATTATGGGATAGCATGCTGGGCTTCAACTTACATTTCTCACTTCAAATCAATAATTACATTACAAAAAGCAGCAGTTCGAGTTATATTTGGAGTTCACAGACAAACCCATTCTTTCCCTTTCTTCAGACGGATAAATGCATTGCCTCTCAGACATATGTACGTCTTCAAGGTCCTAGCTCTATTCTACAGGATGAGTGGAAGCTATGGTCAGCCCATGGTTGATGGTAATCATTCCCAGCAAACGCGGCAGATAACTCTGGGATTGGTGGGATTTGTATTTTCGAGAAGATATATTTTATGTTCATTTGGTCATAATACAAAATTCCCTTCAAATTTTAAAATTTACAGTTTATTATTTATAAACAAATAGGTAATATGCTAGTTATGTATTATATACTTTTTATTTATTAATTTTTAAATGCTTGTAATAATATTGTATAATGCATAAATATATACTATGTACTATATATTCATATTGTATTGCATTTTGAGCAAGTGAAATAAAATTTATTCTATTCTATTCTCTATTCTTTTTATTCTTCTCTCTACGAATCTATGAGATTCTTCTCGAATAATGATAAACAATATTATATAAGCTACAGTAGTTATTTTCTTCACCAGTGTTGAAATACCATGATAAATATAATCTAAATGATCTAATCTAAATTTTTGTCTTTGAGTGGATTTCATTTTTCTGTACCATACATGCAGTAGCCTAGTCTATTATAATCAATAAACCTTGAATAATTATGCTGCTTCGATTAGACTCATTTAATTATAATCATAAATATAAATAATACTAGCAGGTAACCTATGCTCCGCAAGGCTATTTTTAAAGCACTGAATAGATTGAATTCAGCTTTATAGCTCTTGACTTTAATCAAGCAGAAAACAAAAATTCCTATTAAAATGAATATTATAATGGATGGCAAATGACCATTATCGTTGTGATTAGTGCCTCACACTTTCAAATCAATCATCCAATAGAACAAAATAAAGGAGCTTTATATTTTGTTAATGATTGCCAAGATTTCAGAGCCTTGATCAAAATCTTCAAAGCATTGATCAGTGCTGTTAATTTTTTAAGTATCGACGAATTGCTTTCAACCCCACCTAATCTTGCTCAAAATTTGTAAAGATTTATTTAGTCTTAACAAATAGATTTAAAGCGCTCTCATTTGTTTTATTGGAAGGATTTCAGCTTATAACTATCAAAAATCAAATCGAGATGCTTTTGCAGATGAAGAAGAGGCTTTGTAATTTAATCGAGGGCCAGGTGAGTCATCCCCATAACACAAGATTTAGAGGTTTTGTTTACCCACATCATAGACTTAGTCTGCTGGAGAGTGGCCCGTTTCATATGGGAATGAAATATTCAATTCACTTCCATCTCACAAAATAGAAATTGAGGGCTTGAAGGAGTTCAAAAAAATATTCAGGGAATTCCTTATTCCACATTCCTTACAGATTAGTAAACTTCCTTGTTGGTTAATGTATGTTATGTGAAGTCTGTTGTATTCTATTGACTGTTGTGTTGAAATATGAAGGATGGTAGTTATTAGATTAAACTTTAACGTCGTATAATGCGGGAGCGTTGCTTCCTCATCCGCTCTTGAAGGTGTGACATTTTTGGAAAAAATACGTTTGCTATATATATTTTTTTATTTTCGCTCTTATAACTTTCTAAAAATCGATGGTAAAAATCCATGTTGATTATGAACTTATAGAGCATTAAATAATCTTAAATTTTATATATAATTTTACATTTTTACAAATTTCCCTACACCTTTTGCAGCAGCTTTAATGTTGAGTGTGGGATCTACATTTTTGCAACAATAGACCAATTGACAAAGGAATTCGGAGGGAATGTTTTAAACAAAATTTTTGACTTTGCAGCTTTATTGAGACTAGTTAGGAGGAGAACATATCAAAAGTCCTCATTTCTAACTCATGTGCTAAGGGGATGAGGGTGGTAAAAAAGTTGAATTTTCAGTGTTTTGCTTCCACGCTCATATCTTTAGGACAATGCATCCAATCGACATAACAAACTATTAAAAATGATGCTTGATAAATTCTCTACACTTTTCGTTCAGTGGAATTTTGTGATATTCCCAACAGTTCCCGAGATATTCGCTCTTGAAGGTGTGTAATTTATTGTTAAAATAACGGGTTTCATCCAATGTTTTGCTCTTTCAGGTCTAATAACTCTCCAACAATGCATCATCAAAAACTTATGCTTATCGTGGGTTTGTAGAGCATTGAATTCTCTTTGAAATGATGTATCATTTCACTATTCCAAGTTTTCCTTTCATTGTAATAGCAGCTTCAATGTAGGGGGTGAAATTTTCATTGCCACCCCTCTAGAACAGTGGGTAGGTGTGGGGACTTTTGATATGTTTACCTTCTTACTTCCCTTAACAGAACTGTTGGGTCAAAAATTGTCTTCAAAGATTTCCCTCTTTACCCTTTTTTGTGCATTCATTGACTGGACTATATAAATCATAAAAAGAACTTAATTAGGTGAAATATTGGCAGAACTCATTTAAATAAGGAGGTTTTTAATAATCTTGAGAGAGAACGTAATGATATTATAATCAAAAAAATAATATTATACATACTTTCATAATAATATAGGTAACTACAACGTTAATAGAAAGAACTACTAACTTTGGGGTAATTACGGTATCGGATGGAATAGGAAATGAATGATTGTTTTGACGCAAAAACATACGAAATACTCATAAAGACATACTCTGTCTACGAAATACGGACATAACAAAACTAAAATAACTTCATCTATATTGAGAGAGAGAGAGTGAGAGAGAGAGAGAGAGAGAGAGAGTAGGGTTGATAAATTGATGAAAGTCTAAGATTATTTCTCTTCCGGTAGGAGACTGATTCTCAACTTGGGTTTGCATGGTTGGAAAGTTTCAAAATGGAACAAAATGGGGAAAAAATAAGGAATGTTAACCGGATAATCAGTGAATCAGTCAGATAATAAGGAAATAAAGTGTCAAGTTTGGTGTCGAGTTGAAAAATACAGCCATTGTAGCAGGGAAGTGAAACTTTAATTATTTACTCTGTCTATTAAACTTATCTACTCTGTCACTTAAATCACCTCTTTCTTCCAATTGAAGACTTTCAAACCCCCGTAATATTATGTCAACATATTATCAACATGAAGACTTTATCTCCCAGTAAATAAGAGCAGGAATAAACTTTGATCGATTCTATAGTATAGATTCTAAATTTATTGAACCATTAAAATTTCTATTGAAAACAATTCATTGAACATTTAGAAAAATTATCTAGGTTAATTATTCATTGGTCGATTCCTATTAATGTAGGTTTTTTCAATTTTAGAATAGGCTATCGTACTATAGCCTAATAATTCATAACCTAATTTCTGATAGTTTGTTGAGAATTTGTTTTCAGTTTAGCAAGTTTATTATCATGCATTTGAAACCTTGCGAATTTAGTTTAATTCAAGGCTGAGTTCTCGATTTTAGGTCAATAAAATTGAACTTTTCGAAATCCGAAAAACATAAGAATGAGTAGGCCTAGGTACTTTATACATTTATGTTCAGGACTCATAAACTAATTCTCGATTGTTTTGCTGAATTGACTACCATTCGATCAAGTATTTCTTGGTTAATTAACTTAGTAGTTAATTTGATTCCATACGATAATTCATAAGTTATATGATTTATAAATCTTAATCAATTCTCAATTGTCAATTCGATTTTGATTAGTAGCCTAGTCGATGTTCCCTTACTGCAAGTAAACTTGATCTAATGTTAATTTTCTTGATTGTGGAATTCAATTGATGATTCCAAAATTTTTTTTGTAGAATTGTTAGTACCTATTCATTGTCACATCTTTATTGTCTTTCTTGACTGAATCTAGACATTCCATTTTTAGTATGGTTTAAGCAACTTCCAAAAGCAGCAACTTTCAGATTATTTAGTTTATCATCTTCTAGTATCATGTTGTAAGGATAATTTCCCTTTCATCCGGTTCATATTCCTTTATCTTTTTTTTCCATTTTGTTCCATTTTTAAACTTTCCAACCATGCAAACCCTAGTTGAGAATCAGTCTCTACCGGAAAAGAAGTCATCCCAGACTTATCAAATTATATCACATGGCGAAAAACAATCAAAGCTGCAATCACCCGGATAAAGAATTTTGTTGCTACTTTTGATGGTGAGGAAGCAGAGGCTTTGGAAACCAGACTGGTTAAGCTGCAACAGAAAGAACGTGAATTCGAGGAGGTTCAGACCTATATAGAAATTAATTCTGAAGGCCAGGATGAAGCTAATGAAAACTATCGGGAGGTGGTAGAAGAAGCCATTTATTCAACAGAATCTAAAATGAAGTCTTTGTTGAACAAGATGAACAAGAACCATCTCACAGATGATAACAGATCGACCATGTCAGTACAGAACCCTGTTGTAGACCTACAGTTACCTAAAATAAGTCTAAATACATTCAGTGGAGAGGTAAGAGACTGGAACACTTTTAATTCAATTTTTTACTCAATGGTTCACACAAATGATCCGCTCAGTGACATGCAAAAATTGCATTACCTCGTAACTTATTTGAAACCACCAGTTAGTGACTTCATTTCAACATTACAATTGATTGGAAAAAACTACTTGGTCGCTTACAACACCTTGACTGCAAGATTTTCAAATAGCCGATTCAGCGGAAAACCTATTCAATCAATCATGGCTGACCTACCAATGCAACGAATAAATGAATCCAGGCCCTTCTCACATGCAGGGATTGATTTTGCAGGACCTTTTGTAACAAAAGATAGTCATTTGCGCAAGCCTAGAACCTAAAAAGCCTATCTACGCTTATTTATCTGCATGTCAATCTGTGCAGTACACTTGGAATATGTATCTGATATGTCCACAGCGTGTTTCTTAGCATCATTTGATCGATTTGTTTCACGTCGGGGTCTTCCCACTGACTTTTACTCAGATAATGGGGCAAACTTTGTGGGAACTGCTAGAGAGCTTCAGACAAATATATGAAATGTTGTCCAAGTCCCAAGATGAAATCTCATCAGCTCTTGCCAATAAGAGTGTTCAGTGGCATTTTAATCCACCTTCAGGCCCGAATTTTGGTGACCTCTGGGAGGCTGGAGTGAAATCTGCCAAGACTTTGTTGAAAAAGACCATCGAAGAAAGTATCTTCACCTTTGAGCAGTATTTGGCACTTTTTGCTAGAATCGAAGCTATCTTAAATAGTCGTCCAGTACTTGAAGCTTCATGAAGCTTGAGTGTGGATGGAGAGATCAACCCTTTGACAATAGATCACTTTTTGATTGGAAGGTCACTGTCAGCACCTCCAGAACTCTCAATTGATTCTTCATCCCTGCATTGTAAGTGGAAGCGTTTGAAAAATCTGTCACAACAGTTTTGGTAGATGTGGTCAAGAGACTTCGTGCACACACAAGTCCAGAGAAACAAGTGGAAGAGAAACGATGAGGAGTTGGTTGTTGGTCAACTAGTTCATATCCATGGTCAAAATACATCCCCATTGGACTGGCCATTGGGTCGTGTGGAGAAATTGCTCCCTGGAAAGGATGGGATTGTCCTTTTTTACTAACTAATGTATTTGATTTTGTATCAGATTCTGTATTTGATTTTGTTCTATTCTCTTTTGGAAAATTATGTTCTAATTTTGGTGGGTGGTGTTAATAATTGTATGAGAGGTATAAGGAGGTGGTGCACTCTGGTGGAAGATTGTATGTACCACGAGTATGAGTGTAAGCACCAAGACCAGTATGCTTTGCAACTCAATGTCAAAGACAAGAGTATTGATGGTTTGTGTACAATAAAAGTTTGTCGATTTCGAATATTGTTGTCACAAGTTATTTAATTATCAAATACAGTCCATTTAGTTATAATACCAGTTGCGAACATATTTGTTCGTTTGTTCGCATCAGAACTGGTCAACTTGTGGATTGTATACTGGAAAAACGGGAATGATTTAGATCTCAAAATTTTGCACATCGTTTCTAAAAATATCAATTTCGTGCACCTCGAAGCCCAAATTTCAATTTTCTTTCTAGATTTTTCAGAATTAATGTTCAAATTTCATGCACGGGACATAAGATTTTATATGGCGAATTTATCAAATCATATATTGGAAATTCAAAAAAGAAAATCCGTCTTATTATTGCTTTCTACCTGATTCCACTTAACCCCAATAATATTGTTCTGATAATTGATAGATAAGTTAAATAATCAATTATAATAGTTGTTTTGATGATTAATAATAATTAATTAATAACAATAACATGGTAGATGTGAAACAGCTGCATCAAAGAAATTATCTCAAAAACATCTGTTTAGATAAAACATAGTTTTGAATCTTTGTTTTCCTGATGCAATGTATATGCCGCCTACACATGACATGGATTATTCATTTTTCATCTAGAACAGTTTTTTGAGACAAAGTGCTGAATAAACGTCTACAGTTTCATCAATGCTGTATCGGAAATATGAAAACATATGCAGTTAATATGTCTGAATGAAGGTGTTTACATAATAAACACATAAATATTTACATAAATATTCTGGTGAAGATATTTACATAAAGAAATTATTCTCTTCCATTTTTATTTCATTACAATTTCAAAATTATTCGAGCCCTGATAGAATGATTGATTCACTGTACAGTCAGTCGAAAATTTTAATATTGAAATGAGGGGTATTTTGGCAAGTGGATCAAAAAATAAGGTCCTATGCACCTTTTCGATATATCTTCAAATGAAAAATGAGTTTTGTGGGTTGTCAAAACTCCCCCTGAAAGGGAAACTATTCAACTTATTCTATCTTTTAGTAAAATAACAATAACTTCTGTATTGAATAACATGTTTCTTGCCAACAAGAATCAAACTCTTTGTGAATTTAGTTATATGACCTATACTGTAGATTTTTATAATTCTATTGATTAAATCCATGGAAATAAAAGTATTTATTCCAGTCAGTTTATGGTTAGTTGATGAAATTGATTGTCAATAGAAAAAATAATAAAATGATTATAATATTATCAGTACAGAATTAGTTGAATAAATTGTCATTGTACTGAGTTCTTGGTCAACAATATTTCAATATTGGTATTTTTTGATTCATTATTTTTTCAGAAGTTATTACAGTATATTTGAATTAGAAAATATTAATCAGCTCCTATCAATTTATCATTCGTAACATTGAATTGTTCAAAACTTGAATTTAATCAAATAAAAAAGGCCCATACTTCTGTATTCATGTTCGCGAACGTGTTCGCATGTTTTCCACTTGTGATGGATAGCCAAAATCATAGAGTGAACTGCGTGGTGAATTGTAATCGAGGACTCTAATTGGCTGAAAAGTTCAGCGTTTGGAGTGTGGTATGGCGAGCAGTTAAAACAGAGGCGAGCGACACGGTGAACGGTTTGGAGTATGGTACACCGAATGTTTAACAGCTGATTTTTAACATTATGAAACATAGTATATGCTCATGTTCGCTGAATTCGTGATGTTTGGCGGAATGCACGGTCTGCTGCGCGGTTCCAGGTTCGGTTTGGCATGTGTGGACGCACATTTATACAGATCAGAGGCCAAAGCAACATAATAATCTATACTATGATAAAGGAAAAGAATTGGCTTATTCACGTACAGAATAGGAAAATTATGTTTAACACAATAATCACATCTCAAGTACTGGACTGATTAACTTGGAATTTTGCATATAGATTCTTTATTAATTAACCGAGGATGGTTATAGACCTATTTTCGATTCTTCAAGATTTGATTACATCAAGTTTTCAGTTTGTCAAGTTTTGAAATAGACCCTTGCGGAGCACAGGTAACCTGCTAGTTAACAATAACAATCGTTTACCAAAGTTGTTGGCGTCCGCTATAATATCTGTGTTGACATTCTCAAAACTCAAACCAAAACAATGTTTGTTTAGTGACGTTCACAAATACATGTATTGGCAACGTTTTCAAAACACAATAGGAACAATAGAAACCAATAGAGAGCCTCTGCACGTAATAATCACCCAATCACATAAAAGCATGCCTATGACAAGCAAGACTATGTAAGCCGGGAGATTAAAAACCGGTCTGAAGGAATCAAATCGCTTGAACGGTTTTTCACATTTGGAGGGGAAAGAAGCCATTAAAAATTCTGCAATAAAACAGGAACATTTATCTTAACATTAGTAGTGTCCTTCCCATAAATTTTCAAGTCAATAACAACTAAAAAAAATATTGACATTTTTCGGATTTTATGTCTTCATATGATCAAAGTACAATAAATTCCATGTAACCTACCTAGATGTTGAACACAATTCGGAATACACATTTCATTTTTTTTCAAAAATTTGATTATTCAATGATATCTTTGAATCTCTGAACGCAGGATTGTGTTTCTAAAGAGTTCCTTCATACATACATCATATCAGATAAGTTTTAAATAGTATAGTTCTTCCGTAATTAACACTTATATTTTATACAAGCCTATATTTTTTGACAATGATATACGCTTTCAAGATGTATGATTTGAATACTCCCAATTCAATTCACTACATGAATCAATAATATTCTAGTAGATCCGTGAATATCTTATTGTTGAGTAATTTGCCTTACTTGAAGGCTTTTATTTAATTTATTTGAGTATAGTAACAGGGTCTTACTTACGACTTACTGAATTCAACCAATTATTTTATTATAAATGTTACTTTCTTGTGAAGTCAATCAATGCAATGAACTGAGTGGAGATACTTGAAATAAATATTGATAAAATAGTACGGGCAGGTGTTTTTTTTTTGTTTTTTTTAAGATGAATTATCACACCCAGCATTTTCACTGCGGTATGGAAATTAATTTTCCAAGAATCTTACAATCAAAACATTGAAAAGTATTCTAAGTAGAGTTTATTTGATTGTTTCTTCTTCATCATGAGTTAGAAATATTGTTGTTAATTTATTCTGTGCATTACACAATAATACAATAATTGTAGCTGAACTAAATATTTCAACTAACTATAATACAACAATCCAATAATCTTCTGATAATGAGCATGTGATTTCCTTAATCATAGGTACTTATTTATTGAATTAACAATAATGACCTTCTGCCTCCTCTTTGTTTCTTTGCTATGAACATTTTCCATCACTCATAATGTTCACCAGGAACCACAATAACTCCTTTTTTCTTCTGGCTTTTTTATTGTTATCCTTCGTTTTTTTCCAAGCTGCTTCTCAACTTGTTTTTGATCAACTTTCATCCCAAATCTCGTATCTTGAGAACAATGCGTTCAACCGACATAACTAACTATTCAAAAAAGAAGCTTGATGAATTCTCTACACTTTTTGTTCAGTGGAATTTTCTGATATTCCCAACAGTTCCCGAGATATTCGCTCTTGAAGGTGTAAAATTGTTGAAATAACTGGTTTTTATGCAATGTTTTGCTCTTTCAGGGCTTATAACTCTCCAACAATGCATCATAAAAACTTATGCTTATCTTAGGATTGTACAGCATAGAATTCTCTTTGAAATGATGCATTAATTTACTATTCCAAGTATTCCTTTCATTTTTATAGCAGCTTCAATGTAGGGGGTGAAATTTTCATTGCTGCAACAATTGATCGTTTGACAATGGCATTTGAAGGTGGTGTCTGTGACATAATTTTTGACTTTGCAGCTTAATTTGGACTAGTTAGTAGGTGAATGTATCAAAAGTTCGCATCTTTATCACCTCTGTTGAAGTTGTGAAACCGCTGAGTTTACACTTGTTGCAGCATTGAAAATTTCACCCCCTACATTGAAGCTGCTATAACAATGAAAGGAATACTTGAAATAGTGACTTAATACATCATTCCAAAGAGAATTCAATGCTCCACAATCCTAAGATGAGCATCAGTTTTTATGATGCATTGTTGGAGAGTTATAAGCCCTGAAAGAGCAAAACATTGGATAAAAACCAGTTACTTTAACAATTTCACACCTTCAAGAGCGGATATCTCGGGAACTGATGGGAATATCACAAAATTTTATTGAACAAAAAGTATCGAGAATTTATGAAACTTATTTTTTGATAAGTTAGTTTTGTCGGTTGAACGCATTGTTCTCAAGATATGAGCATGGAAGCAAAATGCTGAAAAATGCAACTTTTAAACTACCCTCATCCCCTTAGCACATGAGTTAGGAATGGGGACTTTTGATATGTTCTCCTCCTAACTAGTCTAAACAAAGCTGCAAAGTCAAAAATTGTGTTTAAGACATTCCCTTCAAATTCCTTTGTCAATTGGTCTATTGTTGCAAAAATGGACATTTCACACTCAACACTAAAGCTGCTGAAAAAGGTGTAGGGAAATTCGTAAAAGTGTAAAATTATACATCAAATTAAAGAGAATCTAATGCTCTATAAGCTCATAATCAGCATGGATTTTTGAAAAGTTATAAGATCAAAAATAGGAAAAAATTGGCGGCAAACGTGTTCTTTTTCAAAAATGTCACACCTTCAAGAGCAGATATCTCGAAAACTAGAGAAGATATAGAAAACGTTGTGAGTTGAATATTGTAGGAAATTATATAAGCTTTAATTTGTTATATGACACTCAAGTCCTTAAGATAAATAGTTTTTGAGTTTTATGCGAAAAACCAAAAATCGGTACCTTTAAACCACCCCCACCCCTTAGCACAGGGGGTAGGGGTGGGGACTTTTGATATGTTCATCTCCTCACTACCTTCAACAGAACTGCGGGGTCAAAAATAGTCTTCCCAACTTTTCCCTCTATACCCTTTTTTGAGCATTCATTGCCTGGACTAAAATGGTAGATAATAGCAAGTAAAATGTAAGGTTCCTAGTAGCACAACCTGAAAGCTGAATCTCCAAAAAATTACTAATAATCTTTTGAAATATGTCATGATATTGTAATATATTGTTCCATTGACGAAAAATCATCAAGTTCTCAATTATAAGTGATACTCAAAAACCACTGCTAGTGGTATTGCAAGTCGAACATCTTTTATCAACAGCTATTGGACAATTGAACATGCTATGGGTAGGCTTCTCAGGACTGAAGAGAATCAATCATAGAAGAAAAGATGTATTTAATCAGCCCTTTAACACGGTTAAATATTTTATAAAGTTTTATATCCAATCGAGGCACAAACACATTTTGAAATTAGATTATTAGAAGGTCAAACCAATAAATTGGATGAGGAAATACAGTAAAATTGAAATCTATCTTTCTGCATATTTATCTAGATCAGTGGTTTCCAAAAAGTGGTCCTTGAAAGCTCTAGATGTTGTCCGCGAGAAGCATGAGGGGAGAAAAATCTATGCTTTAAGCGTTATTAGTGTTATTCAAATAAACTTTATTGGTCTATATTATATTCAAGTATGATCAATTTCCCTTCGAAAATGAAACCAAAACCAAACTCATCAAAAGTTGAAAAGATGTATCCAATCGATAAAAGAAGTGATGAGTTCCAAATTTCCAATATAATAAGATGACTGATTACTCGTATAAAGTTTGTTTCGAATTTAATGGCGAATTTGAACAACATGACAATTCGATGGCCATATTGTGGGTAATATAGTTACTGTAGTTATGTTGATACGCTCTTATGTTCAAAAATAGGGAGAGAGTTCCAGACAGATCAACTTTAATATATTTTCTAACACATCATTAATCAATAAAATTCTTATGAATTTCCCTTCTCGAGTAAATAAAATCTTTCAATAATTCTTTGTTGCCTAGAGGACTGGTACATAGAAATTTCAGTCTGCTTTCACTATTCCGGTGAAGTTGAATTCTCTTTCTGTCTGGCATTCATTTGTATCACCTTTCAACTTATAGCTCAGCAAGCACAAGAGAGCAACTTATTTTATAATTCTCGTATTTTGACAGTATAACTGTTGTGCTCTCATTAATGAAGAATTTGAAAATGATTGGAGCATACACAAGACACTAATCCCGTTGTTCTCAAAATTATTGATTGTGCTTAGGCCTAATGATTTTAAGAAATTACTGCTAGGGAAATCGAATTTCTTTAATAGTTGGTATTTTATCAATTGATTGACAATCAGGACATTGAAGTATGATTAAGCTAGTAGAGACTATAGCAAAATTTGTGAAAATTAATCAGCTATCAATAACTTCCAAAACGTTTGATGCTTGGAGCAAGATTGTCAGAAATTATATCAGATTAGCTCATTTACTTTAGATTACCAGTTTACCAGAGATTGATAATGGCGTAACAACCGAACCGGTATCTCGGTTTTTAATAAATTTGTGGTTTAACAATATCTTTTCTTTTCATTTAATATAAATTACAAAATATATTTGCTTGAATTCTAGGTGATGATAGTTGAAAATGATACTAATTTCAGTATTCGATTGATTGACCAAAGCATGTACAGTCGAACCTCTATAACGAACCTCCAATTAACGAAATCCTCTACATAACGAATTTTTACCTGGTCTCATGACATTTTAGAGTTTTGGCTGCTAATTTACTTCTATTTAACGAATTTCGGACCTCTCAACAACAAAGTTTTCTCTACACTTCAACATACGAAATGCAGTGTGTAAAGGAAGCAGACGGCCATTTTCAAGGAATTGTTTTGTTTCAGCAGAAAGGTCAATAGACTAAAAATAATGGCAATTCAGGTAGGAAGAAGATATGGTGGTAGATAGTCAATAGAGGTTGAAAAACATGTCAGAAATTGAATGTAAGTTACTGGAAATTGAATTCCAAGAATAGCCATAAGAAGCTAAGAAAATTACTATAAAACAATGCAATTATTGAAATTGAGGTTTTTTTAAAATTACAATTTGAAAGACAAGTTGGCTTGTATGAGGCATAAGAGGAAATAAGTCGAATAATATTTGAAATATGCAGTTAATAATGTGGTTTGACAATAAAAATTAATAGACTGAGAATTCAATTAAAGTAAGTCATTATTTGAATTGAAGTAACTGAAGTTACAGTACAAGTTGTATAGATATATAATGTAGTCATTAAGCATGACAAAGTATGATAAGAATATATCAAATAGTATTTCAAGTTAGAAATAAGTAATTGAGTTTTATAATACAAATCAATATAGTTTTGTAAGTTCACTAAATAACAATGAGTATTTACTAGAATAAGTAATTTGCCACAAGTCATCAACTTATTTCACATTGAATAGCAAAAAACAGTAGAGGTTTCAAGTTCAGAATGGAAATGTTGAGAGGGAGAAAATATTATAGTCGAGAGAGAGAGAACAGAATTGGAAGAAACTGAATGACTGATAGCTTGAATGAGAAGCAAATGGACATAATATTTCCAATAAAATAGAATATTGATTCACAAATCTGGCCCAGAGGACCAAAATGTAGGGGAATTGAGGATATTAAGGAAATAAGAAGAGTAGTAGAATAAGACTGTATTAAATGGTGGACCAGAGGAAGGGGTGAGGATACCACAAAATGTGATGCAAGGATAAATAATAATAAAATTGATAAATTAATCTAAAAACCTTGTTATTGTTCCTTTTCACCATATATAATAGAAGCATTGACTCATTGGTGTGGCCACATGTAGCATCAAAGATTAGTGTCTTGTAGCACTTTTAGGTATTTCACTATTTGAGATAAAAGGTCAGAAATGAGGTGGAACAATAATTATTGCGGTAAGGAGTTGAGGTATGAGTTACAGTTTGTCATGGCCGGTATAATAATATATCATTAAAAATAATTAAATGAGGTTTCCCACAATACTGGTAATAAGAGAAGAATATTTTGGAGTGGTTTTAACGAGAGCAGTTTATAACAACAGAGGAATAGAAGCGTCTTCTAGCAATCAATTCATATGAATGGAAAACCAGGGTGATTACAAAGAAAGGGTTACTGTGCAACCACAAGTAACCAATAGAGACCAGTTGAGGGCTGGTGGCAAATTACATTATATGAATTAGCTAGAACTCTCAAGCTACAATAAATAATAATACTAAATATGAAATAAATAAATATATATATATATATATATATATTAGGGATGGGTATTGAAAGACAAAACATCGATGTTTTTTCCATCCTAACATCGATAAGTGAAAAACATCGAACAGTAAACATCGATGTTTTTAAACATTGTTTATCGCCCTACATTTTTATGGATGATACTATTAGTCCAGTCAATATAGACATAAAAAAGGGGGTGTGCTTGCAATTTATATTGTAGTTCTGATTTTTTGATATATTATTTGGGTACATAAGAGAAGTCCAGAACCAATTTCTTCATGCAAGATTTCCTTGTGCTAGATACAAGATAGCCCAAAAACCTCGTATTTTTGGCTCATTTTCCAGTTTTCAGCTATTTCTACCAAATCTCTCCCAGATTATATAATTCTGAAAAAATGAGATCACTCGGAACTCTCTATCTCCAATGAGTACTTTGTTATAATTTTTCAAAAATGAGTAAAATTTGAAGAAAAAATCAATTTTGATGAATTTTAGTTTTTAATCAACAGGCGTATTTTTGTGCTATACAATCTGAGATCAGGTAGAGCGCTCTATGTCATATAGATTTCCAGGTACACATGACAACAATGCTCCTTGTATTGTGGAAAACACCTAATTTTCAGCTTCAACCATCATCACCATCTACTTTGTCCTCACATTGATATTTCGCACAATGACATAAGTTCATGGGTAAGAATCACCCGTTAGATGCACTTAATTTCAGTATTTCCTAGTAGAGGCACGCTTAAGGACACCTCAAGGATCAAAATTTCAAACACTTATAATTTACTTTTGACACAATGCTCAGATTTCATCGTACTACACTTCATTCTTCTCGGCTCGCCAAGGCGGTTCAAAATCATGCATCAACAGTCAAATTCGGTCAAAAAATAGAAAATTTATTGTTGAGTGTAGGTACTTATTCATATTCAATACATAAGAAATGGCCAATTTCTATATTCAAAGCTATGTATCTCGGTAACCCCTTATTATAAAAATTATTAGATGATCTTGAAATGTACAATAGAATTTTCTATTTCATCTGCTGTAAACAATTCATGAAAAAATATGTTCGTAAAGTGAGATTTGATTGTTGAAAAAAATCCGGAAATTGTAGATATTTTTCTCATATTAACTGTTTTGGCAGTTCGAAAAGTGATTCAAGATGGATTTTAGGCAACTGAGCTCGTAGAGGATGAATTTATCTACAATTTGTAATCAATCGTAAGTTTCTATGATGTATCAGACTCGTTTTAGAAACTCTTGATCAACAGTAAAATTACGAAAAAAATGAAAAAACTGAAATCGCCATTTTTAAAATCTTAACTTCCAAATTGTTTTGGAATCGAAAGTATTATTTATTGGAGTGGGTAGAGGGGGACAATTTTCACATTCTCACTAGATTTGGAAATTTTATCAGAAGTATTTCACAAGACATGCAACTTTGAATATAGAAATTGGTCATTTTCTGTGTATTGGAATATGGGCTTAAGTACACTCAACAATAAATTTTCCATTTTTCGACCGAATTTGACTTATTATGCATGATTTTGAACCGCCGTGACGAACCGAGAAGAATGAAGTGTAGTACGATGAAATCTGAGCATTGTGTCAAAAGTTATGTGTTTGAAATGTTGATCCTTGAGGTGTCCTTAAGCGCGCCTCTCCACTAGGAAATACTGAAATGAAGTGTATCTTACGGGTGATTCTCATAGAACATAATCTCAAGAACTCATGTCGTTGTGCGAAATATCAATGTGAGGACAATGTAGTTGGTGATGATGCTTGAAGCTGAAAATTGGGTGTTTTTCACGATACAAGGAGCATTGTTGTCAGGTGTACCTGGAATATAAAATAGATCGCTATACCTGATCTCAGATTGTAGAGCACAAAAAGAGCTTCTAAAGTGACTACAATTTTATCTGGAGCTATTGTTCCAATATTTCAACAGTTACTAACTGGAATCACAGCAATTTTGGAATTGTGGTATTCAAGTAACAGTCTTTCGAATAATTGAAGTCAGGTTGGGACTAGAAAGATACATCAACTCTAGTTCACAAGATTTGTCATCTTCATGGTTTAGTCTGAAACCTCTAGGGATATCCTTGAGGATTCGGTCTTGAAATTTCACCCTAAGCTAATTTTAGCAATCATTGATACTCATATCGTATTCATTCAATACCTGACAGATTTTTTAGGAAATGAAAATGGATTAAGTTTTTTTATATGGATAACTGCACTCCTTACAATACGAGTACCTCTTTTCCAGAGGATTAATTAGTGTTGAACACATGTTGAGGAAATAATTATTGTAGTAAGAAAAAACTCTTTCTTCCTAAGAAACGAAGAATCCGACCTCTTATTCAATTCTAAATAACTAACTATCTAACCTTGACACGGGCCACAGAAGTAATGTAAATCTTCAAGAGTATCCAACAGTCTCACATAAAAATACAGAGAGCCTGATTGAAAAATGAAAATAGCAATTTGCAGGAAATCAAAACTTATGCGAAATCTTTCACAAGAGTGATCTATATTCACAAAAAACACTAAACATAAAACTACACTAAATATGAAAGAGATAATGATTGTAATTCTGTTACTATTGCTTATTGCTCTCAAGATAATCCTCTTCAAACAAAAAAAAAAAAAAAACTTGTATCAAATTAAAAAATTAGAATTGTTTTTACTTTTTAGTTGGAAAAACATCGGATGACCGATGTCTAGGTAAAACCATCGATAAGTGAAAAACATCGAACAGTAAACATCGATGTTAAAAACATCGATGTTTGATGTTGAAACATCGATGTATCAATACCCATCCCTAATATATATATATATTATATATATATATATATATATATATATATATATATATATCAAGTTCAAATGGAAACAATATATCAAACAAACAATCAATCAATAAAACAAACAATTGAAATATATATTATATATTACTTTAAATTAAAAATTGACTGAAATTTACTTTAAATAAATAAATATAAATACAGGGTGTTTCAGAAGTAGTGTCGAACATTTTAGGGTATTGTTCCTGGATGATAGGAGACTACAATTGTCATATTTGAAGTGTCCAAAATTCAGCGTTTATCCTCATAGCTGCTATTTTGTTTTTGTCACTTGTGAATTTTTATCTCAAGAACGAAATGTTTTATTGAACTGAAGTTTGGCATGAATATTTGGAAATATTTATATATTTGGGGAAATACTGAAGTCCTTTCAAGGTAAGATTTTTAGACTGTAACTGGACCTCTGTACCTAATTTGAACATTTTCTGTCAGTTTGGTAAAATTTGAACCTGTATATCAGATTTGAATAAATATTTTCCATAAATAATTGAAAAAATGGACCAAAAAATCCATAGGTTCAATGATATATTAGATTCAATAAGTGATAGAAACTTGGGTCATAGCCAAAATTAAATAAAAACACACATATGTTGTCATATTCTACACAGTTCTATTCGGTACACGACCATGGTTTCGTGACCACACAGGTCACATTTTCAAGTTGACAATGACTCAGTCGAATTTTTAGGTCTTAACCTTCAAATTGTTTCGATTTGCAGGCAGCTGAATTCGACGTGTATGGAAAGTACGCAAAAGACATGGTCCAGTCGAGGTGCAGGGATGCTCTGATGCGATTGGTGAACAAGCCAGAGGTGTCAAATTCGTTGCAGTCAGCCGGGCATGGCTTCAGGGAAGCGGTCAAGTACTATCTGCCCAAACTACTGTTGGCACCCATCTGGCACTGCTTCTTGTACTTCGAGTACATCAAGATCCTGCTCGACAAAACTCCTTCGGTTGAGGATCGCGAAAGTCTCGAGCAGGTGGAGGGTCTTCTCAGGCCGCTACAGATGGAGTTAACCAGCACAGGTTAGTAAGCGTGGATTAGGTTAGGTTAGAATAGAAAACACATTTTTATTTGGTGATGTGGCTAGTAAGGTTTGGTAGAGCTTTAATCAAATAAAATTGAACATGACTTTCTACTAGTAACGGATCAACAACATTTGATATTTATGAATGAATCAATGACAACGAAAACATATGGTTTATCATATCATTCTACCCGGCTAGATTTTCGTGTTATCTTAGGGGCAAGATGACGGAGCGACACAGTGGACTCTTGTCCATCAGGGCGACGAATGTGAGCATACTCTGGGTTTGCCTCAATCAATTCAACTTCTTCTACTGATGAATCTTGCTTTGAATTTCGGTTCATTTTCTTCAGCCAAACTGGTCCTGGGCTCATTAGCCAAGATGGTAGTGACTGTCCATTTGTTGAGGATCTCATGTGTAGGAACATTCGTTCATGAAGGGTGCAATTTGTTGTAGTACACAAAAGAGATCGAATAGAGTGAAGTGCATCAGGCAACACTTCCTCCCATCGATTTGAATCAAGTCCTCGTGATCTTAGAGCTAGTGTTATTGCTTTCCATATAATTTCATTATATCGCTCTACTTGACCATTCCCTCTCGGATTGTAAGGCGTTGATCTACTAGTTGCTATCCCTTTTGAGCCAAGAAAGCTCTTCAACTCAGTTGACATGAAGGATGTTCCTCTGTCTGTGTGAATATAGCTTGGAAGGCCAAACATTGATATTAATGAGACCAGGCAATTTATGACTGTTCTCGCAGTCATGTCTGGACAAGGAAATACAAAAGGGAATCTTGAGTACTCATCAACCATCACCAGTAGGTATTTATTTCTTGTTTTTGATTGTACGGGTCCTTTGAAGTCCATATTAATTCGTTCAAAAGGTTTTGTTGCCTTTATGAGATTTCCTTTTGTCTTCATATACTGTGGTTTTATTTCAGAGCAAATTGCACAATTGGAGCAAATTTTCCTTACATCATCTACAGTATAGGGGAGATTTTTCATTCTGAGCCAGTGGTAGAAACGAGTTACACCAGGGTGACAAAGTTCATCATGGTATTTTGCCAAAGCTGAGTTCAATGTTGAACAACCAGCTGTAATACATATACGAGAGAGTGCATCAGCTGGTGCATTTTCTTTTCCAGGTCTGTAGACTATGTTGAATTTGTATTCAGATAATTCTAGGCGCCACCTTTGTATCTTTTCATTTTTTATTTTTCTATTGTGTTGAGTGCCAAACATGAATGTGACTGATTTTTGGTCAGTGATCAAAGTGAATTGTTTTCGTAGTAAATAGTGTCTCCATTTTCTTATAGACTCTACAATGGCATAGGCTTCTTTCTCAACAGCTGAATGCCTGGTTTCACTTTGGGACAAAGTTCGTGAGAAAAAGGCTACTGGTCGAGAATTTTGTGTTAATGTTGCACCAATTGCAAAATCTGATGCATCTGTCTCAATTATGAATGGTACATTTTCATCAACAAAGAGCAGTACTGCGGAAGCAATTTCACTTTTCAACAATTCCAAAGTTTCCATCTGATCTTGAGATAGAGCGAATTTCTGTATGTGGACAAGGGGGTGAATCTTTTGAGAAAAGTTTTTAATCCATCGGGAGTAATGAGCCAGTAATCCCATGAGTCGTTTCATTTCTTTAGCATTCCTTGGGGGTGGAAAGTTCATGAGTGGTGCAAGGCGTTCTGGGTCAGGTTTAATTTCTCCATGTTTTATCTCATACCCAAGGAACTTCAATGATTTTTTTGAAAATTTACATTTTTCTTCATTTATAGTCAAGCCATACAATTCAATTACTTGTTGAAATTTCTTAAGATTTCTGTCATGTTCTTCTTGATCTGAACCGCAAATGACAACATCATCCAAATAGGCAAAGCAGTCGTTCAAATTCTCTCTTTCTATAAGTCCGTTTATTGTACGTTGGAAGGCAGCTACTCCATTGGTTACTCCGAATGGTATTCGTTTGAACTGATAAAGTTTTCGGCCTACTTCAAAGGCAGTGTAATGTCGTTCATTCTCAAGAATCGGTATTTGATGGTAAGCTGACTTGAAATCTACAGTACTAAAAATGTTGTACTTGGCAATTGTGTTTACAAGATCTTCGATCAATAGGAGAGGGTATGCGTCTAAATTTGTGAATTTATTAATAGTCTGTGAATAGTCTATGACCATTCGTTTCTTCTGTCCATTGGTTACAATGAAAGGCTGGGCACGCCAACTGGACTGGCTTTCCTCAATTATTCCTTCTGTAAGGGGGCGATTGACCTCATTCTTCATGAATTCATAGTCATCTTGTGGGTGTCTTCTGGATCGGGTAGTTATTGGGTGGCAATCGGGAGTCAAGTCATTGAAAAGGGAACATGGTTTTATCATGGCCTCCACCAAGAGGCAATCTTTCAAGGGTGGTGTGGTTGTAGAATTATTATCTATTACAAGAGGCTGTTTATTACCATTGAATGCTAAACTTATTGTATATTTATTTACTTATTGAAATAAGTAAACTCTTCATTTGTAGAGCTTTAATCAAATAAAATTGAACATGACTTTCTACTAGTAACGGATCAACAACATTTGATATTTATGAATGAATCAATGACAACGAAAACATATGGTTTATCATATCATTCTACCCGGCTAGATTTTCGTGTTATCTTAGGGGCAAGATGACGGAGCGACACAGTGGACTCTTGTCCATCAGGGCGACGAATGTGAGCATACTCTGGGTTTGCCTCAATCAATTCAACTTCTTCTACTGATGAATCTTGCTTTGAATTTCGGTTCATTTTCTTCAGCCAAACTGGTCCTGGGCTCATTAGCCAAGATGGTAGTGACTGTCCATTTGTTGAGGATCTCATGTGTAGGAACATTCGTTCATGAGGGGTGCAATTTGTTGTAGTACACAAAAGAGATCGAATAGAGTGAAGTGCATCAGGCAACACTTCCTCCCATCGATTTGAATCAAGTCCTCGTGATCTTGAAGCTAGTGTTATTGCTTTCCATATAATTCCATTATATCGCTCTACTTGACCATTCCCTCTCGGATTGTAAGGCGTTGATCTACTAGTTGCTATCCCTTTTGAGCCAAGAAAGCTCTTCAACTCAGTTGACATGAAGGATGTTCCTCTGTCTGTGTGAATATAGCTTGGAAGGCCAAACATTGATATTAATGAGACCAGGCAATTTATGACTGTTCTCGCAGTCATGTCTGGACAAGGAAATACAAAAGGGAATCTTGAGTACTCATCAACCATCACCAGTAGGTATTTATTTCTTGTTTTTGATTGTACGGGTCCTTTGAAGTCCATATTAATTCGTTCAAAAGTTTTGTTGCCTTTATGAGATTTCCTTTTGTCTTCATATACTGTGGTTTTATTTCAGAGCAAATTGCACAATTGGAGCAAATTTTCCTTACATCATCTACAGTATAGGGGAGATTTTTCATTCTGAGCCAGTGGTAGAAACGAGTTACACCAGGGTGACAAAGTTCATCATGGTATTTTGCCAAAGCTGAGTTCAATGTTGAACAACCAGCTGTAATACATATACGAGAGAGTGCATCAGCTGGTGCATTTTCTTTTCCAGGTCTGTAGACTATGTTGAATTTGTATTCAGATAATTCTAGGCGCCACCTTTGTATCTTTTCATTTTTTATTTTTCTATTGTGTTGAGTGCCAAACATGAATGTGACTGATTTTTGGTCAGTGATCAAAGTGAATTGTTTTCGTAGTAAATAGTGTCTATATTTTCTTATAGACTCCACAATGGCATAGGCTTCTTTCTCAACAGCTGAATGCCTGGTTTCACTTTGGGACAAAGTTCGTGAGAAAAAGGCTACTGGTCGAGAATTTTGTGTTAATGTTGCACCAATTGCAAAATCTGATGCATCTGTCTCAATTATGAATGGTACATTTTCATCAACAAAGAGCAGTACCGTGGAAGCAATTTCATTTTTCAACAATTCCAAAGTTTCCATCTGATCTTGAGATAGAGGGAATTTCTGTATGTGGACAAGGGGGTGGATCTTTTGAGAAAAGTTTTTAATCCATCGGGAGTAATGAGCCAGTAATCCCATGAGTCGTTTCATTTCTTTAGCATTTCTTGGGGGTGGAAAGTTCATGAGTGGTGCAAGGCGTTCTGGGTCAGGTTTAATTTCTCCATGTTTTATCTCATACCCAAGGAACTTCAATGATTTTTTTGAAAATTTACATTTTTCTTCATTTATAGTCAAGCCATACAATTCAATTACTTGTTGAAATTTCTTAAGATTTCTGTCATGTTCTTCTTGATCTGAACCGCAAATGACAACATCATCCAAATAGGCAAAGCAGTCGTTCAAATTCTCTCTTTCTATAAGTCCGTTTATTGTACGTTGGAAGGCAGCTACTCCATTGGTTACTCCGAATGGTATTCGTTTGAACTGATAAAGTTTTCGGCCTACTTCAAAGGCAGTGTAATGTCGTTCATTCTCAAGAATCGGTATTTGATGGTAAGCTGACTTGAAATCTACAGTACTAAAAATGTTGTACTTGGCAATTGTGTTTACAAGATCTTCGATCAATAGGAGAGGGTATGCGTCTAAATTTGTGAATTTATTAATAGTCTGTGAATAGTCTATGACCATTCGTTTCTTCTGTCCATTGGTTACAATGAAAGGCTGGGCACGCCAACTGGACTGGCTTTCCTCAATTATTCCTCCTGTAAGGAGGCGATTGACCTCATTCTTCATGAATTCATAGTCATCTTGTGGGTGTCTTCTGGATCGGGTAGTTAGTTATTGGGTGGCAATCGGGAGTCAAGTCATTGAAAAGGGAACATGGTTTTATCATGGCCTCCACCAAGAGGCAATCTTTCAAGGGTGGTGTGGTTGTAGAATTATTATCTATTACAAGAGGCTGTTTATTACCATTGAATGCTAAACTTATTGTATACTTATTTACTTATTGAAATAAGTAAACTCTTCATTTGTAGAGCTTTAATCAAATAAAATTGAACATGACTTTCTACTAGTAACGGATCAACAACATTTGATATTTATGAATGAATCAATGACAACGAAAACATATGGTTTATCATATCATTCTACCCGGCTAGATTTTCGTGTTATCTTAGGGGCAAGATGACGGAGCGACACAGTGGACTCTTGTCCATCAGGGCGACGAATGTGAGCATACTCTGGGTTTGCCTCAATCAATTCAACTTCTTCTACTGATGAATCTTGCTTTGAATTTCGGTTCATTTTCTTCAGCCAAACTGGTCCTGGGCTCATTAGCCAAGATGGTAGTGACTGTCCATTTGTTGAGGATCTCATGTGTAGGAACATTCGTTCATGAGGGGTGCAATTTGTTGTAGTACACAAAAGAGATCGAATAGAGTGAAGTGCATCAGGCAACAGTTCCTCCCATCGATTTGAATCAAGTCCTCGTGATCTTGAAGCTAGTGTTATTGCTTTCCATATAATTCCATTATATCGCTCTACTTGACCATTCCCTCTCGGATTGTAAGGCGTTGATCTACTAGTTGCTATCCCTTTTGAGCCAAGAAAGCTCTTCAACTCAGTTGACATGAAGGATGTTCCTCTGTCTGTGTGAATATAGCTTGGAAGGCCAAACATTGATATTAATGAGACCAGGCAATTTATGACTGTTCTCGCAGTCATGTCTGGACAAGGAAATACAAAAGGGAATCTTGAGTACTCATCAACCATCACCAGTAGGTATTTATTTCTTGTTTTTGATTGTACGGGTCCTTTGAAGTCCATATTAATTCGTTCAAAAGGTTTTGTTGCCTTTATGAGATTTCCTTTTGTCTTCATATACTGTGGTTTTATTTCAGAGCAAATTGCACAATTGGAGCAAATTTTCCTTACATCATCTACAGTATAGGGGAGATTTTTCATTCTGAGCCAGTGGTAGAAACGAGTTACACCAGGGTGACAAAGTTCATCATGGTATTTTGCCAAAGCTGAGTTCAATGTTGAACAACCAGCTGTAATACATATACGAGAGAGTGCATCAGCTGGTGCATTTTCTTTTCCAGGTCTGTAGACTATGTTGAATTTGTATTCAGATAATTCTAGGCGCCACCTTTGTATCTTTTCATTTTTTATTTTTCTATTGTGTTGAGTGCCAAACATGAATGTGACTGATTTTTGGTCAGTGATCAAAGTGAATTGTTTTCGTAGTAAATAGTGTCTATATTTTCTTATAGACTCCACAATGGCATAGGCTTCTTTCTCAACAGCTGAATGCCTGGTTTCACTTTGGGACAAAGTTCGTGAGAAAAAGGCTACTGGTCGAGAATTTTGTGTTAATGTTGCACTAATTGCAAAATCTGATGCATCTGTCTCAATTATGAATGGTACTTTTTCATCAACAAAGAGCAGTACCGCGGAAGCAATTTCATTTTTCAACAATTCCAAAGTTTCCATCTGATCTTGAGATAGAGGGAATTTCTGTATGTGGACAAGGGGGTGAATCTTTTGAGAAAAGTTTTTAATCCATCGGGAGTAATGAGCCAGTAATCCCATGAGTCGTTTCATTTCTATAGCATTTCTTGGGGGTGGAAAGTTCATGAGTGGTGCAAGGCGTTCTGGGTCAGGTTTAATTTCTCCATGTTTTATCTCATACCCAAGGAATTTCAATGATTTTTTTGAAAATTTACATTTTTCTTCATTTATAGTCAAGCCATACAATTCAATTACTTGTTGAAATTTCTTAAGATTTCTGTCATGTTCTTCTTGATCTGAACCGCAAATGACAACATCATCCAAATAGGCAAAGCAGTCGTTCAAATTCTCTCTTTCTATAAGTCCGTTTATTGTACGTTGGAAGGCAGCTACTCCATTGGTTACTCCGAATGGTATTCGTTTGAACTGATAAAGTTTTCGGCCTACTTCAAAGGCAGTGTAATGTCGTTCATTCTCAAGAATCGGTATTTGATGGTAAGCTGACTTGAAATCTACAGTACTAAAAATGTTGTACTTGGCAATTGTGTTTACAAGATCTTCGATCAATGGGAGAGGGTATGCGTCTAAATTTGTGAATTTATTAATAGTCTGTGAATAGTCTATGACCATTCGTTTCTTCTGTCCATTGGTTACAATGGGCACGCCAACTGGACTGGCTTTCCTCAATTATTCCTTCTGTAAGGAGGCGATTGACTTCATTCTTCATGAATTCATAGTCATCTTGTGGGTGTCTTCTGGATCGGGTAGTTATTGGGTGGCAATCGGGAGTCAAGTCATTGAAAAGGGAACATGGTTTTATCATGGCCTCCACCAAGAGGCAATCTTTCAAGGGTGGTGTGGTTGTAGAATTATTATCTATTACAAGAGGCTGTTTATTACCATTGAATGCTAAACTTATTGTAGAGTGATTCATCAAAAAATCGTGACCAAGTATCACATTGCAACAGCATTCTTTTAATACCAAGAGTTTAATATTGTTGTATTCATTTCCTTTGTACACAATATTGCTATAAACACATGCTTTTGTAGCGGTGTTATGTTGAACAGATGCAAATCTTATAAAACAAGAATCTGATGCAGTTTTAAATTTATTTGTTTTTGCAAATTTTTCATCAATAAAACTGGCAACACTTCCGGTATCAATAAGAGCTGGTGTATTTATTCCATTCACCGAAACAATAATTGTAGCTTATTTAGATTCACCCCCTTGTCCACATACAGAAATTCCCTCTATCTCAAGATCTGATGGAAACTTTGGAATTGTTGAAAAATGAAATTGCTTCCGCGGTACTGCTCTTTGTTGATGAAAATGTACCATTCATAATTGAGACAGATGCATCAGATTTTGCAATTGGTGCAACATTAACACAAAATTCTCGACCAGTAGCCTTTTTCTCACGAACTTTGTCCCAAAGTGAAACCAGGCATTCAGCTGTTGAGAAAGAAGCCTATGCCATTGTGGAGTCTATAAGAAAATGGAGACACTATTTACTACGAAAACAATTCACTTTGATCACTGACCAAAAATCAGTCACATTCATGTTTGGCACTCAACACAATAGAAAAATAAAAAATGAAAAGATACAAAGGTGGCGCCTAGAATTATCTGAATACAAATTCAACATAGTCTACAGACCTGGAAAAGAAAATGCACCAGCTGATGCACTCTCTCGTATATGTATTACAGCTGGTTGTTCAACATTGAACTCAGCTTTGGCAAAATACCATGATGAACTTTGTCACCCTGGTGTAACTCGTTTCTACCACTGGCTCAGAATGAAAAATCTCCCCTATACTGTAGATGATGTAAGGAAAATTTGCTCCAATTGTGCAATTTGCTCTGAAATAAAACCACAGTATATGAAGACAAAAGGAAATCTCATAAAGGCAACAAAACCTTTTGAACGAATTAATATGGACTTCAAAGGACCCGTACAATCAAAAACAAGAAATAAATACCTACTGGTGATGGTTGATGAGTACTCAAGATTCCCTTTTGTATTTCCTTGTCCAGACATGACTGCGAGAACAGTCATAAATTGCCTGGTCTCATTAATATCAATGTTTGGCCTTCCAAGCTATATTCACACAGACAGAGGAACATCCTTCATGTCAACTGAGTTGAAGAGCTTTCTTGGCTCAAAAGGGATAGCAACTAGTAGATCAACGCCTTACAATCCGAGAGGGAATGGTCAAGTAGAGCGATATAATGGAATTATATGGAAAGCAATAACACTAGCTTCAAGATCACGAGGACTTGATTCAAATCGATGGGATTAGAGTGCACTTCACTCTATTCGATCTCTTTTGTGTATTACAACAAATTGCACCCCTCATGAACGAATGTTCCTACACATGAGATCCTCAACAAATGGACAGTCACTACCATCTTGGCTAATGAGCCCAGGACCAGTTTGGCTGAAGAAAATGAACCGAAATTCAAAGCAAGATTCATCAGTAGAAGAAGTTGAATTGATTGAGGCAAACCCAGAGTATGCTCACATTCGTCGCCCTGATGGACAAGAGTCCACTGTGTCGCTCCGTCATCTTGCCCCTAAGATAACACGAAAATCTAGCCGGGTAGAATGATATGATAAACCATATGTTTTCGTTGTCATTGATTCATTCATAAATATCAAATGTTGTTGATCCGTTACTAGTAGAAAGTCATGTTCAATTTTATTTGATTAAAACTCTACAAATGAAGAGTTTACTTATTTCAATAAGTAAATAAGTATACAATAAGTTTAGCATTCAATGGTAATAAACAGCCTCTTGTAATAGATAATAATTCTACAACCACACCACCCTTGAAAGATTGCCTCTTGGTGGAGGCCATGATAAAACCATGTTCCCTTTTCAATGACTTGACTCCCGATTGCCACCCAATAACTACCCGATCCAGAAGACACCCACAAGATGACTATGAATTCATGAAGAATGAGGTCAATCGCCTCCTTACAGAAGGAATAATTGAGGAAAGCCAGTCCAGTTGGCGTGCCCAGCCTTTCATTGTAACCAATGGACAGAAGAAACGAATGGTCATAGACTATTCACAGACTATTAATAAATTCACAAATTTAGACGCATACCCTTAGATATCAAACTAGAATCCAGTGACTAGCAACTATTCATAGGTTCTATCTATACAAATAAGATTACTCAGCTGACTCGAATCCTTGCATACGCTTGAAAATTACTTAAACTAGCAATTGCTAGCTTTTATTCAAATTACCTATTATGTATGTTTGTTCAGTGGCACACCTGTCAAAGAGGGAATCGCTGCAAAGGATCAGGATGCACGGCCAGGCGAGGCGGCAGGCGGCGGTTGAAAAAACCAACGAGTTGCAGAAAACTATTGAGGGATCTGAGGTGAAGGAGATCAGTCAATGCTGCAACGAGCTCATTCGAGGTATTATTTTTTTGATACAATCTCACCATGCTGAGACTCATTCGCCTTTTCAATATCATTAGAAGCACGTGCAAATTCAGCTAAACAGAAGAAATATACTGTACTTCAAAAAATCAGAGAAATTTAAACAGTTTTACAATTTACTAGAGCAGTGGTTCTCAAACTTTTTACTTAGAGACCCCCCCCCTGCATAATTCAGCTGTAAGCCAGGCCCCCCTACACGTATAAGTGTAGACCACTATTACATATTTTATGTATATGTACTTACATATTTTACACTCAATATTTATTTAGTTGAGTTTTGCACATTCTATATATAACCCACTGGGACAATATTTTCAATCACAATAAAACAACAAATTCTATACAACAATTATAATTTATTCAGATACTATAGCTACTATAGTACATAGTTGTTATTTTTGTTTCTCATAGCAATTAACAATTAATAAAAAGAGCTTTAGTGTAAAGAATGAGCTTGTTTTTTGCACAGTGTTTGTTGAAACGTGGTCTCAACTCTGATAACGCTACTCTAAGTTCCTAGGTGAGCAAAAATTACACATTTGTAATTTAAAAAGTAGAAAGATTGCTCATCGTAATTATTTTAGAAGTAAATTTAAATAATTCTCCAACCAAGCTTTACGCCCCTCCCCCCGAGCATTCATCACGCCCCTCTTGGGGGTCGCGCCCCACACTTAATATACCCTATATTGAGTATAATAGTATACTCGCGCTTTGCGCTCGGCAGGGGGCTTCGCCCCCTGCACACCCAGTAGGGTGGGTTAGCAGCCTCTGCGCTTCACGCTCCGGCTATGAGGCGGGCTCCTCCCGCCCAATTGTTTTTTATGACTGTATAGTGTTGGGTAGCAGCCTCTGTGCTCCAGCTGGGAGGCGGGCTTCGCCCGCCCAATCGTCTTTTATGACTGTAGAATGTAGAATGTTAGGTAGCAGCCTCCGTGCTTCGCTACCACCCTCTACATAGAAAGCCTGTTCACTGGTTTGTGACGTCAGTGTCATGGCGGACATGGTAGTCTTTGGATGTTGAATGTGGATGGATTGTTTACCATCGGCTCTTAGAACAACCCGAGTACATATAAGTGTTTACGAATTTTTTTAACTGTTTGATAATACTTATTTTTCTTTTTAAAATATGCCGTTTCGGTGCTGCGTACCAAACTGTAGAGGTAATTATGATAATGGGCCAAAAGTTAACGTTTTCAAGTTTCCTTCTGATGAAGTTTTGAAGCAGAAGTGGATTTCGTCTATACACCGTGATGCTTTCATACCCTCACAAACTTCAAGAGTAAGTAATTATTATCTTTCTATGTATGTATCTATATCTTTTCAATAAAGTAGCTAGTAGCTACAGAAGATTCACTACTAGTATTAGTAATAAGTTGTGGTTACCGATCATTATAGGTTATGTAGGTAGGTTCACTAAACAGAGTAGGCTAAGATGAGTCAATCAAAACTTGAAACACAGTTTGATATTCTCACATTCTGTAGGCTACTGTATAAAATTATTTATATTTTATAGTAATCTACTTTGAAATAACAATGAGTTATGTAAGATAAATAACTAAACAGCATAGACCTCTGGGCTACTTCCTGCATCCAAGACATTATTCAACTGAGAACCAACTTAATTGATATAGTTTTTGCTGTTTTCATAATAGATATAGTTTGATACAGTTTATATAATTGATAAGGAGTGGAGAAAACTCAATTCACCTGAAGCCACTGTAATGCTATTAGTAGCATTAGCTTACTCATTTTGAATGAGAAATCAGTGCTGCAGGTGGGGAAAACCACTAGAAGATCAGAGTTTTTGCTGTTATTTTTTCAATAAGATTGAGTTATGCATACAAGCAGAGACTAGCTAATAACTAAAGCTTTAGTAGGTACCGGCACCTTATCTGTGATACAAGGTACTGACATTTTATTATGAGCTGCATTACTCTGTCTTATAATGAAATTGAAAAAAACAACTTTTTGAACCCTTTCTCTAGAAGTGTTTTTTCCTTGTCATGAAGGATTTTGAACTCATCTGAACTGATTTAATTTGTTTCAGGTTTGTCATCTCCATTTCAAACAAGATGAGGTCCTCTGGCAAACTGAGTTATATGATGAGAAGTCTGGACAGAAACTCATAGCACCACTGAAATTTCCCAGACTTAAATGTGGTGCAGTACCTTCTGTGCTTACCGGTTGCCCATCATATTTGAACAAATATGAAAAATCTCGTGAGGCACCAGCAGAGAAGAAGATTCGACTGGAGTCTTCCCAACTTGAAGCAGCTATAGAAGCAAGTTTGGCTTCTGAGAGGGAGTACCAGGAGAAATTTTGTTTTACAAATCTGAGTGAGTTATTATCACTTTTAAAAAACGTAGAAATTCCTCAAAAATGGTCATTCATACATTTGAACTCTAATTCTATTTGTATTTTCAAAGTTTCTGAAAATCCAGCCCCATTCATACATTTTTCGATTGTGATTAATAGCAGCCTGCAAGTATCAATGTATGAAAGGAGCAATGAGATTAAATTGCTGGACTCAGGAGTTTTTCCTAGAGATATAAGTGACTTGAATAAATTGTTATCCATATTGGACGAATGTGATAAGTTTGAACTGTCAGAACTTTCTATGGCACATTATTTGGATTCTGCCAAGGAAAATTTGAAGTTAGTTCATGAAAAAGTAGATGAAAGTGAAAGAGATGTAGTGGGATTCATAATCCATCAATGTGAATTGATAAATGTGTCTAAATATGCAAACAAATTCAGCTCTTCATTGATGGTTTTATGTTGTCTACTGTTCACAATATCTGGACATGCCTACAAGTTTTTGAGAAATAGTGGTTATATGAGACTACCACATTCAAGTACATTAAGAAGGTTGTGCAGCAAATTTGAACTTGATCCGAAAAATGAAAAACTCCAAGGACAAAGGTTTCTGTCGTATGCCCAACAAAAGTTTAATCACTTGAGTGATAATGACAAAAATGTAGTTTTAATGATGGATGAAATTCACCTTCGTCCATACTTGGACTACAAAGGAGGCAACATATTAGGTACTTCTTTCAATGCTGAATCAGCTGCCAGTTCAGCAGTTGTTTTCATGTTGCAAAGTATAAGATCAGCATTCAGAGATGTGATTCATGTACTCCCTGTTAAAAAAATAACAGCAGCTCAACTGCACAGTGTGTTGCTTCAGATCATTGAAGGCCTTGAGAATATAGGTTACAGAGTGGTTTGTATTGCATCTGACAACAATGCTATAAATAGAAATTGTGTGAGTATGTTATCAAATGACAAGCAACTAAAAATTTTGATTGTATGGTATGAGATGTTGTGGTATTTTTCCATAATTGAAAGAATAAGACTTTGATATTGTCAATACCACTTTTATTTATTCGAAAATTAATTTATAATTCAGAACCAGGTTTCATGGTAAAACCTACCACATCTTCAGCTGAACTAATAAGTTGTTGTTATTGGAGGAACAGGAAATTCAATTTTAGGTCATGTGTTGGGATTGTATAGGGGAAGGAGAATGAAATTTGTTAGTGGGAATGGATGGATTAATGATGAAATTAAACTATGTTAATATTTGAAGAATGAAAAATTACATTTTAAATGGAAATCTAGACATCTTAATATATATATATATATAAGCTATATACATCAAATTTGGTTGGTAGCTTACTGGTGATTGTATAATCATTTATGGTTTTGAAATTCTGTCTCAATTCTAAAGGTTATAATATTATAAAATTATAAAAACAAAGGATATTATCATGAAAACAATTCATAATAATTGTGATTAGTCTAATCTAAAACACAATAAATTTATCTGTCTTATCTAATTTTTTTTTTTCCTCAATGTTACCTTTAGGTTGGTACTGGTCATGGCACCAACTTGAATATAAACTTAATTTTGAGAAATTTATCAAACTAGAATTAAATTTCACTTAACCTTATAAGGTGTTTAATGTAGTAAGGGGAGAGGGGAGAGCACTTGATAAGAAATTTGATAAAGGGGTGGGGGATCTTAGTAATTGAATTATTTTGTTCAACTTTGGGGTTGATTATTATTGCTAGTGGGAGATCATGGCCTGAAATTGAGATCCCTCTAGGGTTCAAAAGTTGAGTAATACTATATATTGGAGCTGAGTATGAACATGATATTACCCACTGCCCACTTGTTATGTTAGGTTATATTGGCCAGATCTTGTAATGGGAACTGAATTGGAATGTTATCAAATAGACAATAATTTTTTATACTTAAAACTATGAGTAGTTGTGAGCAAGTAGTATGATAATATTTTAGTTGAGATCCATTTGACTCAAGTCAAATTCTTATAAAAAATCTGAGATTATAATAATGGATATGTACACATTAATTTAAAAAAAGGAACTAATATAATTGGGTCTACCTGAACTAATTGTTATACCCTAAAATTAGATGAACAATATAATTGAGCTTATGTGGATTGTTTCATAGACTATGAAATAGAATATAACAACTATAATAAGTTCTCAAGTTGAAGGTGATGACTGTTATTGATTTGTGGAAGTTATCTACTTGTTATATATCATTAATAATTTGCTTATCCTACAATTTGCTTGGATTTTGAAAAAAAGAAGAGAAAGGTGATCCCTCTTGGGTTCAAAAGTTGAGTAATACTAGATATTGGAGCTAAGTATGAAAATGATATTACCCACTGTCCACTTGTTATGTTAGGTTATATTGGCCAGATCTTGTAATGGGAACTGAATTGGAATGTTATCAAATACACAATAATTGTTTATACTTAAAACTATGAGTAGTTGTGTTACTATGTGTAGTTGTGATAATAAAATATTATCATACTACTTGCTCACAACTACTATTTAACTTAAATCGATGAGTAGTTGTGTTACTATGTGTAGTTGTGATAATAAAATATTATCATACTACTTGCTCACAACTACTCATAGTTTTAATTATAAACAATTATTGTCTATTTGATAACATTCCAATTCAGTTCCCATTACAAGACCTGGCCAATATAACCTAACATAACAAGTGGACAGTGGGTAATATCGTTTTCATACTTAGCTCCAATATCTAGTATTACTCAACTTTTGAACCCAAGAGGGATCACCTTTCTCTTCTTTTTTTTCAAAATCTAAGCAAATTGTAGGATAAGCAAATTATTAATGATATATAACAAGTGGATAACTTCCACAAATCAATAACTTGAATATAGCTTCATCCACTACTTTGCGAAAAATGTATGACATTGGTAGTACCTCTGTGGCAAAGTATGCCTATCCTCTCACTCTCAAAGCATTGTGTCCCACCAATCTAGAGAGACAAAGTGTGGAGTTGGTACTGCAAGTTTTTAACCTAGCAGTCAGTAGCAGCAGGTTTAGAAGTTGCCAGCACCAAATTTGATTTGAGGCATGCACACTCCACTGCAGAATTTATAAAAATTATGGTGAATTGGTTCAATATTATGAATGTCAAGTCAATGTACAAGGGGCTACGCAAGCTGAATCCATTCATGGATCCAATGGTTAGCAATGATTTCAAAATTGACTTTTTGTATAAGTTTTTAGATTGGCTTGATGCTTGGAAAGCAAGGAATCTTTCCTCTGGATTTTTTACCAGAGAAACATTCCTAGTTTTAAGGCATACTAGCTATGCAGTGATAGAGTTTGCGAGGTACTGTCAAGATGAGTTAGGGATGCAATATTTATTGACTGGAAAGCTGCAAACTGATGCCCTTGAAGAACGTTCCAGCAAATACAGGCAATTAGCTGGATCACAGTACCACATATCAGTTACTCAATTATTTGAAACTGAGAAAAAATAAGAATTCAGAGTGTGTTACCACTTAAATTATATTCAACTGCCCAGGGTCGAATTGATGTAGGTCAGACTGCAGTTTCTATTGCAGATCATGATGAAACACATTCAAATTTTAGTGGTGAGGTAGAAGTCAACCAGAATGACTTGGAATCCATTACAGATTTTTTACCCTCTCTCACTTACATTGCGGGGTATTGTGCTCATGTAATTTTGAGAAAAATCAATTGCATTGAATGCAAAGAGGAATTACTGGTTGATAGGGAGTTGCCTACTAATGAGCACTTCATGTTAATTGATAGACAAGACTGTGGAGGCTTGAAATATCCATCCCAATGTGTTATAGATGTAATTTCATACACTTATATTGTTGTAAGTAAATATCTATCGACTTTTGAATCTGATTTTTAATGTGTGACAATCAAAAAGCTGTGGCATGCACAAAATCTGTCCAAGCAATTAATGACAAAGAATGTACTTTGTTTGACAGTGTCTGCATGAATGGTCGTTCAAGCTGTGCTATTACAAAAAGTATGGTAGGTGTTGCTGTGAATATTTTTTTGAAAAACTTTTGTAAAAAGGAAAATGGTCTGAGAATTTCAAAGCAATCACGCAGGATGTTGCAAACGCTGATTAATTGAAACTGATCATTACTTTTAAACATTGGAAGAATTGGGATCACATGTATATAATAATAAAATATGTGTTGTTTGAAAATTATTCAAATTACGAGTTGTAGATAAAGGTTTAAAATAGGATAGGTTCTATGACTATGAAATATTTTGAAAACATTTAATTTTCGGTAAAAAATATTGATTATTTAGATTATTATCAATAAGATTATTGATTAATTAAGATTGGAAAATTACAGATTCGTTTTTATTGGAATTTGGATCACATGTGTAATAAAATATGTGCTGTTTGAAAATCATTTAAATTACGAGTTGTAGATGCAGGTTCAAAATAGGATAGGTTCCATGACTATAAAAACTGTTGTAGATATAAAAGTTGTAGATAGGTTTGGAATAGGATACAGTAATGGTTGAATATACCATATTTATGTACACTGTACAGTATGTATAATTTCTTATTATTTAAATGATTCCTTATTTATATGCATTCAATCAACAAACATTGAAGAACTTGTATAATTTCTTATTATTTGAATGATTTCTTATTTATATACATTCATTCAATCAACAAACATTAAAGAACTTGTATAATTTCATATTATTTAAATGATTTCTTATTCATATGCATTCATTCAATCAACAAACATTAAAGAACTTGTATAATTTCTTATTATTTGCATGATTTCTTATTTATATGCATTCATTCAATCAACAAACATTAAAAAACTTTTATGTATTATAATATTGTTTTATCATTCATCACCTGATATTTTTGCTTCCAAAATCAAATTTCTTTCTCCTATCAGAGAAGAAAAACTTGAGTCATAATGGGAAGTATTTATGCCCGTTATTATTAATGCTACTTGAGACTTACTTTACTCAAGAGTGACTCGAAAAACATATACGGTATATTGAAGACCCATTTCTGTCAAGTAAGCATTAAGTAGCGTCTATGAATACAGTATTTAGAACACTGATGAGATTATATATGAAGTATATTTACCTATTTTTTGCAAAGTACAGGAGACTACAAATCAAACTTACAAGTGTAAGTTACTTCTATTAATAATAATAAAATATTTTCTTGTCAGTAGGCCACAAAGGCAAGAGACAAGGTTAACGAATGTAAAATAAATAATAAATACATTGATATAAATAAACAGTTCCTGACTCTTGTTTCAATTATGTACTGTAATTATTATAGAAAACTATGAGTTGCAGCTGTAGAAGGTATCCTGATGATGTCAATGAATTATGAAAATGAGTGTAAGTATATTCTATTATTGTCTTCTCAAATTATTTAGTGATTATTTCGTTATAGCTATGAGTTTCAAGAGCGGAAGACATAGTTCTTAGTTGTGATCTCTGTTAGATTAGTTGTAACTTACCTATTCAACAGTATGTGAGAATTAATAAAAGACACAAAGGATATGTATTTCAAAAAAAAAAAAAATGTACCTTACAATGTAAAAATCGTATGTACTCATTTTCAATATAAAACGAATGTATTACATAAATAACATCCAGATCAGGACAGTAAATTGATAAGTAAGTATATTCAATCAGCAGAGATAACAGAGGAACGATTCAGAGATCGTTAAGCCTGGTCCACACGAAACGATATGATCACAACAATTTGATTGTACCAATAATCGTTGCAATAAATTCGACATCGTCCATACGCTCCAATATAGTCAGTACCAATCAGATTGGTGCAATATATCGTTGCGTGTGGACCAGGCTTTAGGTGCAAGTGCTAAAGACTGGTTGGGAATCTGAGAATGGAAGACTACTCTCGGTGACGTCACAAACCAGTAAACAGGCTTTCTATGTAGAGGGTGGTGGCTTCGCGCTCCAGCTGGGAGGCGGGCTTCGCCCGCCCAATCGCCTTTTATGACTATATAGGGTTGGATAGCAGCCTCCGCGCTTCGTGCTCCAGCTGGGATGCGAGCTTCGCCCACACAATTGCCTTTTACGACTGTACGAGGGAGGGTAGTTTAATCAGGTTAGGAGTGTTGGGAGTAGGTTAGGTAGGGTAGGTTTGGTATGGTAGGTTAGGTAGCGAAGATTAGGTAGAGTAGTTGTCCACAATGAACCAGAATGGTTTGCTAAAAACCGTAGAATAGGAGAAATCGCTTTGAGTCTTAACATTGTTGATTCTTGGACAGAGGACCTTTTTACCTTTTTTACAAAAAAATATTATTATTCTTGGTAGTAGAAACAAAACCCAAACTTCTATGGACTCAGTGAGTCAAGTAGATTATTATAATATTTCAAAAAAAATCTTGAAATGGACGATTAAAGTTTATTGAAATAGGGAAACAGTAAGCAGACAAACAAAGGCTAGTGACCCTCCTAAAGTTGTGAAGAATGGGCTATGGTGACTAAACTCTACCAGTGTGAACGGTTGTATGCAGAAGCATTCATGTGCCATTACTATTACTCTTCTATGAAAATAGGACAGATTCTATTTTCTGGCAAGAATTTTTTATTCTTTTTCTTCTAATTTTTATTTTTCTTCTTAATTCTTAATTTCTTCTACTTCTTTTTCTTCAATAATTAGATCACAGCTGCTGGTCAGTAAACAACTTGGAATTATGCCAGGAAAGACGTGACAGTTACAAAGATCTCACACACACAAACACACACACACACTCAAACACACACATACACACACACACACACACAAACACAAACACACACAGTTTTCAATGAAAACTCAATTTCCCGGGTCACCATTTGAATTTGGTTGGAATTAAGCTATGGCTTTACACTTGAATTGGCGAGCTGAACAAAGAAGCTTCATATAAATTTTCTGTGGGAAACAAATTTAAATGTGTCCCAAATATTTGGGGGAGCACAGGAGTGCCACAGGGAAGAATTCTGGAGATTTTCCCGTAGCCTCCAGTGTAGTATGCAACAGATTGAAATGAAATGAAAAATATTTTATTCATCCAAAAACTAGTACAATAACAGGAAAATCTGTCTCTTATCATCTAAACATAGAAATGTACAGTAATAATGATGTAACAAAATGATAAGCTTCTTCTATAAGAACGAATAAAACAAAAAACGCCCCGAGGCCTAGCCTGTGTGGGGTGGTATGCATAAATCTTAAAACTAGAGCTAAGAACTACGTAGATGGGTAATTTGATGCGACCGACTGGTCTCTAAATATTACATATATACTGCTAGAATGACATAAATTAGAAGAAGCAAAGTGGACTTCACATAAATAAGCTATTATAATAGGATATACAATTATTAAAATACACTGACTACCAAATTTATCATATGAAATTATTCCTAACTCTATAAGGGGTATGATGATGAATGATGAAATCATTTTACATAAAGCAATTCCACGGGAAAGACATAAAGATACAAATACAAAGTATACGCACAATAATTCAGTGTAAGAGACCATATGCAGATATAATGACATTGAATTGCAAAGTATATCAGGTTGAGTTATATCAGGGATATGAAAAAAGTATTAGTATCCTCTAATTGCATAAGGTACTCCTTCACTTCTTTAAGAAAAGTGTGTTTATTATTCAATTATTTTAGTGTAATAGGGAGTATATTATAAAACTTTGGAGCCAAGAAGGAATAATTTTTTTCAAATAAAGTTAAATTTTTTATTCACATCCAATCGATTTCTCAAGATATAATTTAATCCAGGTCTTTCACACTTTAGTTCAGTGCTGGTGTTCAGATTTGGTGTTCAGTTTTCACAGCGAACTCATAGTTTTTGCTGAGAATTTTTTGCATTTGAAAAAACTTCAAATTTTTGATGAAAACTCAATTTCCCAGGTCGCCATTTAAATTTGATTGAAATTTAGCTATGGCTATACACTTATCTTAACGAGCTGAACAAAAAAGCTTGTAATAAATTTTTCATGTGAAACAAATTTAAATGTGTCCCAAATATTTGGGGTGGCCAGGGGTGCTGGGGGGAAAATTTTGAATGTTCTGGAGGTTTTCCCGTAGCCTCCAGTGTTGTATGTGCAACAGATTTGCTGTTCAGTTTCCACAGCAAACTCATAGTTTTGGCTGAGAATTATTGGTACTTGGGAAAACTTTAAATTTTCTATGAAAACTCAATTTCCCGGGTCGCCAGGGAGGGTAAAATTTTTGTGATTTGGAGGTTTTCCCATAGCCTCTAGTGTGTTCTCTTACTGATTTTGAGGTGAGTTTTCTGAGCTGTAATTGGCTGAGAATTTTTCGTAATTTTATGTCTTTTGCAGCTTTAATATAATAAGATATACTATACTGTATGGAAATCTTCTTCAGATCAACTATATTCCATCTTTCTTATTCATCCTATTAAAATCCTCTAGTGGAGTGGCTCTCAAAGTGTGGGGCGTGACCCCCAAGGGGGGCGTGATGAATTCTCGGGGGGGGGGGGGCGCAAAGCTTGGTTGGAAAATTATTCAAATTTACTTCTAAAATAATTACAATGAGAAATGTTTCTACTTTTTAAATTAAAAATGTGTAATTTTTACTCATCACAATATATATATATATATATATATATATATATATATATATATATATATATATATATCATCCGTATTGTCGAACATTAAACTATTTCAAGTTTATTGCCAGTAAAACTACGGTCATTTGCATCAACAGTGGTTTGATGATTCTCACGGTAGCATGGCTATATTCTCTCACATCCTTCTGGATTTGTGTAAAAGGAGCACTCAATTTTGAGTGAAAAGGCATTGAAGATATTGACTCCATTTGCGACAACTTATTCGTGTGAAACTGGGTTTTCTGCTCTAGCTGCCATGTAAAGTAAATATAGATCAAGACTGGATGTGATCCAGGAACTTAGAGTAGCGTTATCAGAGTTGACACCTCATTTCAACAAACGCTGTGCCAAAAAAACAAGCTCATCCTTCACATTAAAGCTCTTTTTATTAATTGTTAATTGCTATGAGAAACAAAAATAACAACCATGTACTATAGTAGCTATAGTATCTGAATTAATTATATTGTTTGTATAGAATTTGTTGTTTTATTATGATTAAAACTATTGTCTCATTGGGTTAAGTATAGAATTTGCAAAACTCAACTAAATAAATATTGAGTGTAAAATATGTAGGTATGTATACGTAAAACATGTAATAGTAGGCCACACTTATACGTGTAGGGGGGCCCGGCTTACATCTGAATTGTGCAGGGCGGGGCTTGAAGTAAAAAGTTTGAGAACCACTGGTTTAAAGTATAAATACATCACTATTTGAATTTTCACTACTCTATTGTGGACTCACTGATATTAAACTTCAACAAACATTCACACATCCACTTTGAATAATTAATAATTAATACTATACTATACTGATGTAACCCTACATGGATACTTATAATTTGAGCATGATTGTCAAGGTGACTGTTTTGGCAACGAACTGTTTATAAAAAAATATCATGTGAGAGTTTTATGATGAACGTTCTAAATTGATGTAGTATTTTATTTTTTATCTTGTTCATAATAGTAAACTTTTAATGAATTAAGTGTTAATTTCAAAAGCACATTTACAACGATACTATACTACATTATACTAGCTTCCAAAACAATTTCATGTCTCCCTTAGCTCGAACAATTTAGCAGATAATTAAAACAAAGCATTTTTGTCATACTTAATAAATTCCAGCTGTTTCCCACGCATAAAATCAAGCCCATAAACAACTGTTTTTTTGTATTTTTTTAATTATGACAAGTCACTTCTGACGCTTCCACATGCTGGCCCATAAAGCATAAGCTTATTATTATTAGCTGTTTGCAGAACAAGCAAACATGTGATTTCTTTACAGCATACTATATTCAGTGTCAATTGCATTCAGTATTCAGTGTCAGTGTCAATGTAAAGAGATCATATGTTTTTTTAACAGTCGAGTATGTTTCCTAGTTCCGAAATAGGAACATTCAAACAGCTGCCTTCAGCGCTCCAGGGCGGAGTTTTGTCAACTACAACCACGAAATTCTTTATTCCAAAATAGTTCGCGAAATGACCTGCAGGTAGTGGTATAGTCTTCACTTGCAATATTGGTAACAACAATGGGCCCGTTCTGGGAACATGAAATGTGGTAAATTGTCTGATTCACAATTTACCTGGTAAAAAGTTATGCGTCCCCTCGGAAGAATTTCGATAGATTCTGTACTAGAAACCAGTTCTAGTACCGAATTCCTGCCCTAAAGTTGAAGTCTGGTAAATTGTGACAGTTTAAATTTGAAGAGCTCTCATTGGTTGATCGAATTGTAGTCTG
This sequence comes from Nilaparvata lugens, assembly GCF_014356525.2. Classification (NCBI taxonomy): domain Eukaryota; kingdom Metazoa; phylum Arthropoda; class Insecta; order Hemiptera; family Delphacidae; genus Nilaparvata; species Nilaparvata lugens. The sequence goes on from NC_052518.1 coordinate 52,345,614, forward strand.
CTTGCTCCTCTGCGCATGCGCTGATAGCTTGTTTGTCAAGTCTGTTCACCATAGAATACATAACCAACAAAATGATGTTTGATAACCATTTGTTAAATGAATTTCTTTCGATAGGAAATTTGAAAGTAATGGAGTGAAAGAAATGCACACTTTTCTAGATGGTAAGTTTGTAAAGCAGCCTTTGTTCATTTACGCAGCTAGTAAACAGCATACTTTGGTGTAAATAAACTTCATAAGTGCGCACCAAAAGCTTGAACCAAAGATTTTGAAATGGCGTTCTATGGGAACATTTTGCACCAGTCACGTGATTGAACAATCTACCACTGGAACTAGAACAATTTACCACTTTTTTGTGTTCCCAGACCGAGCCCGATTTAAACTTCTCATTGTTGAAAACTTAGTGAGAATATTACCTTCATGACCTTATGATTAGAAAACATTTGAATACGATACGTTTCTTTTTCCAATCAAATTGTTCCAGATTCGAATAACAGTCTGTGCCTCATTCTGCCTTCTAGAAAATAGCTCTCGGAGGCACTGTCCACTGAGAGTGTGAAAGTTGAGCTCAGATGTTATTAGATCTAATAAGTTTCAAGTTATAAGAACTCATCTGAAATTTCATAACATAGGCCTTTATTATTTGAGCTCAATGGGTCTGTCTGTTATGAACTAGGCGCTATGGGCTAGGTCATGTTTATAGAATGTAGTAACTCGAGCAGTAGCAGGCAATGGTTTCTGTTTATCAGCAATATTATTCTTTCTCAGATAAGTATGACAAAATAGTTATTTGTGCAACTAGTGCGCAAAGTGACACTTTGCTGCAGGGAAAGAAACGTTTACGCACGAGCCGTAGGCTATTGGGGAATGGTAGTTTCTTGAGTGCAGCAAAGGAACTTTGCACACCTATTTCACATTAAATTTTTCCTACAGTTACCATTGAATGCAAAAAATAGGTAATTAGAGGTTATCATAATTCATCAACTTCTTGTGAGTGTTATATTGTGGTACTTGAACTGCTGATAATGAAGTATTGCAATCATTACTCACAGAAATGTTCAGAAGTTGATGGAATGGCAATAGATGTGATATTTCAGATTTATCCAGGAGTCAATTATTCTCATCTCATCTACAAAAAATCATAAAATAGTAGTACAATGAAGATTATAATAACAAAATAATATGATTGATGTTTCAAAATAATTCCTTTCTACATAGGTATGGAATAATATATTTTTACTCATTTCCCTTTAGATCCACTATTTATAGGGTTTTCTAACTTACCTTTTTCGGAGAGTAAAAATGGACTTCAAATATTCTTCTTTCTTGTAATCAATGTTCTTTGTTTTTCTTCAATTATTAGTCAATTTCATGAGCTACTGCTGCTGCCTACTATTTCACTTGGACTTGCTCAAGATGCAATCACTATTCTCTTTTTGGATTTTCTTCATCCAAATTTTCTTAACATCAAAACTATACAGTCATAAAACCAATCTGTTCGAATAATGTGGAATTACTATGTGTGAACTGTTGAGCAATAATTAATTTCAGTCTTCTATTCACATAGGATCATTTCCACTACACTCACACATTGAAAATACAAATGATAAAATTGCTTATCACAATACCGGAACCAGAAGTGGATACTTGTTCCTGAAATTGTCTAGACTCATTAACGAAATTATTTGCTATAGCTTGCTTTAAAATTTTCTGTACAGTTGATATTTTTTCTGTAATGGAATTGTCAACATAACCCTCGGCTACAGTCGAGCTCTTCCAACCACCATGACGTTTCAGTTGGAGTAGGTCACCCCCTGCTTCAACTAAAAGAGTTGCAGAAGTTCGCCAAAAACAATGACCTGTGTATTTGTGGGGACTAGATAATTTTAAAAAACCAGCAACTTCAGCTGGAACTTTGGCAATTGAATTCACGCCTACATTCTGTTTAGTGCAAACACCTTTATAACACTTTAGGACAATTCTATCTGAAGGCACAGCTGATGGTCTTTTAAATATTTCCGAAATATGTCAAAATATCCATAATCATTCGTGATGGTGAATACATGACTTTTGTACGTTTTTGTGTCAGGAACCTTTACAATGAATATGGACCCTTTGTCTTCAATATCGGCAACATGCATCTTAGTGAGCTCTTCACGTCTGCATGCGCCTGCTAGCCCTAATATTAAAACTAATTTTTTTCATTAAATAAATTTCATCTGGAGCAGTATTGATCAATTTTCCAACTTCACTTTTGGATAATGTTTTAGATTTTTTGGGTTGATAGCCAACATTCTTTTTTTTAAGAAATGCATTAACATTTTTATAAGAACTAATATCTATATCATGCTTCTATATCATGGATCGTTGCTTTTAGAATGGAATAAATGCTCCAAAGTGTAGGAGGTTTCATTATTTTTTAATTTTCAGCAAGATATGCCAAAAGAACGCTTTCTGATGGGGTTTCCACTTTTTTATTGTTACACCACGAAGAGAACATCTCATACCTTCTTTCATATTTTTGCCTCAATTTTTCTGGAAGTGAGTTTAGACTAACATTTTTAGCGATTTCTATCAATACTTCTGGAGTACAGTTGCTTGTGTCACTTTCACAATCACATTAAACACTATCCACATCCATTTTTTACACAAATTATTACGAAAATCAATCAAGAAAGAACAAATTTGCATTCAAAATACACATCAACAGCTGATTTAAATAACTAGTTGATTTGAATAACCTGTCAGTTTGAAGAACTGACAGGCGCGCAACCTAGTGAAAAAATCATAACTACGTTCATTCTATCCTTCCATCTATCTAAAAACAGTCTCCAGAAATTATTATTAGATTTATAGTCAAATTACGAAAAAATGCTCAAAGTAGCCCAAACATATATATATATAAATAACATATACACCAGACAATATTAATTGTAGTATTTGTATGCTTTTTTATTATTTTTATTCACATGGATATCAACAAACAGTAATTATTATTTAACCTCAAAATTCAAATTTCATAATGTGTATTTGTTATTGCTTGCAGCTGCAATAATAAATTTATTATCAATAGAAAAGGAACATTATTTATTACCGTATCAAATGATGAAAAGTAATTATTTAATTATGATTTAGATGAACATTATTCTTATTTTGGATTTCTAGATTGGGATTTTATCATAAATTCAGCCATTGAAATGATTCTTATCCAACCATGGTCATTGTAACCAACTTGATTTTGGTTTTTGCTCACCAATCATCCATATAATCCACTAACTATTTTGTGTTGCCATGTTGCAAATCTGGAGTACGCAAAGTAATTACTTTGCACACTAGTGTGGAAAAGTGATTACTTTGTGTTCTGTAATCAGTGCAGGAATGGTCACTTTTCAAGGTACCTAACTGTAGGAAAAATATTGTATGTAACTTGTATGATAACGTATTTACCACATTCATTTATGAAAATTCTGCCCTCAACTACTTTCCATGCAGAAACAATCATACTCATGCAGTAAATTATCATTACTGAACTTGTGACGTAAAGTACTATAATAGTGATACACTAGAAAAGTATTGTAAACAATAATTTTCATTTACAGAGGACGTGCTTGGGAAAATATCATCTAATGGAAAATCAGTTACTGAGAGGAAAGTGTTTCTTTTCGATGGAGTAATCATTCTTTGCAAGCCAAACAACAAGAGAACATCAGTTTCAGTGACAGGGCCTCTTGGAGGCTCTTCAAATTGCAACTATCGTCTGAAGGAGAAATTTTTTATCAGAAAAGTTGAAATAATCGACAGGATGGATACTGAAGGTATTTGTGTATTCTAACCTTTTTATTTTAGAACATAAATTATTTGATACAATACTAGAACTAAGATTTTAAGACTCCAAATCATTCAAAATGAAGTTACCAAAGTTTTATAGGGGAATTCAATTCACAAATGAATGTATCAAAGACAAAAAATATTGTACACATTTGGGATCTAAAAAATCTATTCACTCTTTGAAAGTGAATATACAGAGTGGGTGAAAAGTCTGAGAACAGCTTAATATCTCATACACAAAGATAATTTGATGGTAGGTATGATTGGGGATCCTACTCGAATTGAAAATACTACTTCACTATGACTTGAAAAATCTTATTCACAATTTTGAATGCAACTTTTTTTTAAAATAGGAGGGTGGTCATGCTATGCATGATTTTGCTAAAGAATTTCAAGAAAAAATGGATGGCGAAAACCGCACATTGATATCTCAAACCGTTTAGAAGATATTCACATTATTAATCAATACAAAGCAAATCAGAAATGAAATACATAAGTGGTATTGATTAATAATGTGAATATCTTCCAAACGGTTTGAGATATCAATGTGCGGTTTTCGCCATTCATTTTGTCTTGAAATTCCATATCAAAATCATGTATAGCATGACCACCCTCCTATTTAAAAAAAGTTGTTAAATCATGTATTGCATGACAACCTTTATATTTAAAAATAGTTATTTGTATATCTAGAGTGAAAAGTACGACTTTTTCTCCCTGTGGGAAAAAGTTTGAAGCCCGAGGCGAAGCCGAGGGCAGCAATTTTCCTGAGGGAGGAAAAGTATTTTTTGCTCGTGATGTACACAACATTTTTCCTCCATCTACATTTTTTTATAGAAACTGCTAACAAAATCATTCTAATAACTTACGTATTGGTGACAATGATTCCTAACAACATAACCTAAATCTAAAACCTAAAAACCGTTCATCTGATTGACACTGCCGATTGTGCTATCTATTGGCAAAAGTTGTAACAATTATATCAGCTGTGCAGCTACCAAAAATGGCTGACTCAAGATCACGCGGTTCAGATTTGAATTGCAGATCAAAAATATTTGTTGGCTGGTATTTTGAATAGAATAAAATATTTTGAAAATTGTATACATTTTTATCATCTACTAATATTAAGAATATAATAATTATCATACAAACATATATTTCATGAGTTGATCAAATTTCTGGTTGTGGTATTGAATTCAGTTGACTCAATGACAGACACCTCTATTATGCTTTCTCATCTAAGCTTAGACCTTCTAACCTATTACAATGTAAGTTTCAAAATAGAGATGCTCCCCATGTTATTTAAATGGAGTCACTTTTCCTCCCTAGGGAGTTGTTTCTGTTTTTTACTACCGAGAGCGAAAAAGTGACACTTTAGTATTAGGTTTCAGAGAGTAAAGTAAGTACTTTAGACAGTAGGTGGAGGAAAAATAAATTTGCATTCAAAATTGCAGATCTGAACTGGGCCTAGCTGTATGTTATTTTGTCCTGTTCACATTCACTGTCCATAATTATTATTAGTGTATACATGTTTTTGAGTCCCTCTGTATTCGATTTATGCGATATGTAGTAGATCGCTCAGGTTGAAGGTTCTTTTTAGTATTGTTGGTTCCCATACCAGATATCATCGGTACAAATTGAAATGGAGCTGTTCCTATTATTGTGTTTAAAAAATGATAAAATAATAACATTGTAATGAAAAATATTCATAATACAAACAAGTAGTTTCAATGATGTACACTGATGAATGATTTCAAGTTGATTTTTTGTTTCCCAGTATTTTTTTGTGTTTTCTCATGAAATAGATTTTTTCAAGAAATTTGTTGAGAAATTGTCTGGAATCAGAAAAATCTAGATATAAATTTCATTGATATATATTTTCAGATATCAAAAATGCTTTTGAAATAGCTCCAAGGCTACAGCAGAACATAACTCTCATCACCAAGTCTGCTGATGATAAGAATAATTGGATGGCTGATTTGATCATGCTCAATACCAAAAGGTTAGTCTTAGTGATGGATACATTCCCAATCATTATCATTACAATCACATCCATATGCACTGTGTATATGCTTGGGACAGTTGAATTTGGAGTCTGGGGACAAGCCATGTCAAATTATAATTATAATAATTGTTATAACAAATCAAAAAACCAATAATTGCAATAAAAGTCCCCTAGTGAGTGCTGCGACAAAGTTGCAAGATATAACTCTTCCAACTATATCCTTGTGTGAGAAAAGGACTCAAATTCCAGGCTTCTCTATGTAATCTAATATTGGTGGGGTGGTAGCCAATCAGATACAGGATTGAGAAAAACACCCTTTATTCTCCAACCCTCTTTCCTGGGACACACTGGAGTTGCCTTACTAGCTAAATTCTTGATAATTAATTCATATAATATTGTTAGTTTTATCAATAATTCCTGATAACTAGATTCGAACAAAATCTCTTCAACTATCAGTGACAGAACAGTCACTCTCCATCTATTGAACTGACTTACGCCAGGACAGGTAAAAACACACTACTTCAACTACCAGTGCCAGAACGGTCACTCTCCTTCTACTGAACTGACTTATGCCAGGACAGGTCAAAACACACTACCAGTGCCAGAACGGTCACTCTCCTCGTTGAATAGTTTTCCACTATTTCGTATAGTGCAGGCGATGGAAAACTTGTCAGCATCATCATTCTATATTCAGGCTTCGTTCCAGTAACCTGCAAAACATTTTCAAAAGTCTTTCTCCAGTGATTCCAATCCCTTTCAGCCGTAGGAGAGTCTGGGTCTATCGCTAATTCTCTTGTTTTGAGAAGGTTGTTCGTTTGTACATTTAGTTGCTGTTCCGTATCGTTTCCTTCTTTGTGCCTCGTCGGCACAGTAGTATTTCTCTTCGGCATTGTCAATTGTATCCAATTTTCACCTTCGTCGCCAATGTTATATTCTCAAATAATGAATATTGTATGCTCAATTAACATGGGAGACAACCACTCGGACGACGGAGCGCTCGGTCGACGTTGTAAACAAACCATTTACCACTCTGTCGACGTTGTAAACAAACCATTTATAGCTAATCCATGACGTAGGCAGCTCTCAGCGCTCCAGGTGGAATAATTTGCTTTCAAAATATGTAGCTCTATGAATCACTTGTTCGAAGCTTCATTCTTCAAAAAAGGCATTAGTGACCAATAAACGTTTAGCGCGCAAATAACCATGAATTTTAAAGTGAGAATAAGATTATGATTTTTAGAAGTTTGTTTCAGATGCGTAATAATTTTATTTTTCGGAAAAGATGTGAAATGATAATATGAATCTATGGAAATAGTTTATACTTGTCCTCTGAATTATATTTTCTCTGAACGTTGGACAACACATCCATAGGAGTTTATTCATGAAATAAATGTCCACCCTTCTATAGAAAATCAAGTGACACGAGTTTTGTGAGAAAATAGAAAAATAGTTTGGATTGATGGATTTTGGAACTGTAATTTGGACATAACGAGTTTAGGAACGGTTTACTATTGGGAAATCAGATCAGGTACCAAGATCATGAGCTGGAAAATATAAATTCAGCATAACTTAATACATTTTTATTTTATTTTCAGGAATAAGTCAATGATATATATTAAATTAAAATCAGAATAATAGATATTTATTTTCTCCTAGTAAAAAAATAAGTAAAAATGTAGTATGAAAAAACAATCAGATAGATTTTGTATATTATCTTGAGTAATATTACAATACCAAGGCGTAAAATAACAATCATAAACATTTGTAAGAAACAAATTTAGGAAGAGTCTCATAATAGAAACGACAGAACAAAAATTATATGCAATAATATAAAAATTCAAAGAAGGGAATACGGTAGTTTGTTTTCAGATGTTCATCATTTTTTATCAAATCAATAAGTCAATGCAGTATGTAAAATTACAATCATCAAAATTTGCCAGAAACATGTAGTGAGAGTCTCATAATAAAAACGACAAAACAAAAATTGTATACAATAATGATATAAAGAATTGAAAAAAAGAAATAGTTTGCCTTCAGAAGTTCAGCATGTCATCATTTTACTTCTAATGAATTCATGCGAAGTAGTGTAAAATTACAATCATCAAAATTTGAAAGAAACATTCAGAAGAAGTTTCATTATAAAAATGAATAAAAACAACAAAACAAAAATACAGTAATAATAATATTTAGAAAATCCAAAAATTGAATAGTTTATTTTCAGGTGTATGGTGTGTATCATGTCACAGTCCCAAACTATTTCCATAGTATCTTTTCAATATATTTCCCAAATATATTTATCAACTAGCATAAACAACATTACTATAATCCAATTACAATGTCAGACAGAGAATTCATTTTTTCATTATTTAACCTGCAAACTTAAGTCAAGTGATCATAATGCACAATGGAACTGAAGCCACAAGTGAAATAGAAAATGTAGTTGGACTTATACAGTACGAGCTTTGATTCAGTAAATGTACATGGGACATAATGGACTCAAATGGATATTTTCTTCATTGTATTTTTGAATAGAGAATTTTTCTCAAAAAATATTAATTTTTGAAAAAGTTATTCGTTTAAAAAAACTCAATTTTAGTATTTTTATTTATATTTAATATTATTGATTACCTACCTACTTATTCCATTATCTCACAAAGGTAATAATCAGAAAAAAGTTTTAGTCCTACCGTACTGTTTTTGCACAATCTTAAAAAAATGATACACCACTTCATCATAATAATTATAATGTGACGGGGTAATAAATAATATTTAATGATATAAATCAATTTTTGATATAAATCAATAACCTATTTGAATCAATAAAAATTATTATTGATATATAGACTAGTAATATCAATAAAAAACTTTTATGGAGAAACAACCAAAATAAATTCCTGTTGCAATATCAAAAAGATTCACCAAAAACCAATCAGAGCAAAAGATTCACGTTTTCAATTATTTTACTACCTGGGCAATAGTAATTTTAGTGAAACCCTTCATACTCCAATATCACTATATACATCATCTACTTCTGATCAAAGAAATAATGAGAGTGTAGAATATTATTCAATGACCGAGCGAAGTGAGGTCCAAGATTCAAGTTGACGGTTTTGCATTTCTCTTGATGTGTGTTCCACATTCACAGCGAAACACTGTATTTACAGCCTGGTTGCACAAAATCCGGTTAAATTTTAACCGTGATTAATTTCACGAGAACCAATGAGAGAAGACCTTTTTGATGAGACGGCTTCTCTGATTGGTTCTCGTGGAATTGATCACAATTAAAACTTAACCGGCTTTCTAGTTTTTCGAAAATTTAATTTAAACGTGGACTATGCCCCATTTTGGAAAGCAAATTTTCCAACTCCAGCTGTTTAAAGTATAGAACTTAACTAAATCCCGAGCTCGGAAACCGGTCCTTAATGCCCTTAGGCATTAAAAACCAATTTGCATAAATAGACGAAATACAGCTGACTCAATTTGTGTTTTCTTCAGGATAATAATATTATGAGAATAGGAGGAATTTTCTCCATACTCCAATATTACTTGCTTTCTTTGTAACGTGGGTCCCATCTGACCGAATCCCAAAAGGTCGAAGAGTATACTTTCCCATATAGTCGAATCCCATATAGCTGATGAGATTCGATCAATTGCGACAAACTACAACATTTTTCTATCAAATGAGATTCGACTATTTGAGAATCGGTCAGATGGGAAAATGAAATCTTCGACCTTTTGCGACAGTTGAGATTTTCGGCCAAATGAGATTACTATTAGAACTTTTCGATCATTTGGGATTCGACCATTTGGGAAAGTTCAAGTTTAGTGGCATGTCAAATGACCGATTCCCATTTGGCCGAAATTATTATTTTGTTGCAAAAGATCGAAAATTGAAGAATCCCAAATGGTAGAATTGAAACTTGTACTTTCCCATATGGTCGAATCCCAAATGATCGAAAAGTTTTAATAGTAATCTCATTTGGCCGAAAATCTCAGCTGTCGCAAAAGGTCGAAAATTTGATTTTCCCATCTGACCGATTCTCAAAAAGTCGAATCCCATTTGATAGAAAAATGTTGCAGTTCGTCGCAAATGGTCGAATCGTATTAGGTAGAAGAGTTTTGTTTTCCCATATGGTCGAATCTCATCTAGCCGATGAGATTCGATCATTTGCGACAAACTAAAATATTTTTCTACCAAATGGGATTCGACTGTTTGAGAATCGGTCAGATGGGAAAATCAAATTTTCGACCTTTTGCGACAGTTGATATTTTCGGCCAAATGAGATTACTATTAAAACTTTTCGATCATTTGGGATTCGACCATTTGGGAAAGTACAAGTTTCAATTCTACCATTTGGGATTCTCCAATTTTCGATCTTTTGCGACGAAAAATATGATTTTCCCAACTGACCGATTCCTAAATGGTCGATTCCTATTTGGTAGAAAGGTTTTATAGTTTGTCGCAAATGATTAGATCGAAATCGGGATCTACTGATTGCTCTCACAATGTGTTGAACTGCGCCCAACTGAATGTAAAGCCTGTAGCACTGACTAGGAAACTCTGACGGCTAGATTCGTAGTTCAGCCGCAGCAGGCCTTTGCTCCCGGCATCCTTCAGTCTCCCTTCTCGGCTTTAGGGGTTGAATTTTCTGGCGCTCTCTAAAAGTTGTTGAGTAGTTATATTTGAATACTGAATAATTTATAAATTAAAAATTTTATTATAGATATTTTAAAAGTACTGTAGTCATTTTAATGAGAATCTTGTTATGAAAATACTTAAATTCTGAATAAGACTATGAAAAATTTTAAATTTAAATCAAATAAATTAAATTTTAAATTCAATTGAAAGTTTTGAATTGAAAAATTAAGTTTATAGGTCCTTATCATTAATAAAAAAAAAATAAATTGAAATATCTTTTAGTAGAAATGTGTCTATTCTCGATCTTGTGGGATGAAGTAATATATTTATTACTAGCTGGCCCGGCGAACTTCGTACCGCCAAATAGTTGATGCATCTTATGACAAACTTTAGCTGGATGCACACCTCAAAATCTATAACCCATACAAACAATCCTCAAATCCAGACCATCCTATTATTTTTTATTGACCAAATAATCAGTTCAATATACTCTTCCATGTGCGTGTACGATAAAATCATAACTGACAGATTAATTGATCACGCATATCATTAGCATATAATCGACGTTTCAATCACGCATATCACGCATTCAATCACGCATTTAAACATTTGAATATTAAATCATTTAAATATTTAAACATTAAGAGAAATGCCAAACCGTCGACTTGAATCTTAGACCTCACTTCGCTTGGTCAATAAAAGAATAATCCACTACTTCATGTAGGGAATTAGAACTGTGTGTTTGAACTGGTGGCATGCCAATTGACAGAATCCCAAACGACCGAAACGCTATATTTTCCCAAACGGCCGAAAACTACTTTTTCCCAATTGGCAGAATTAATTAAATATTGTAACTGGAACTTTCTCATTCAGCCGAATCCCAAATGACAGAAAACTTTCAAGAATTCTCCCAATCGACAGAAAACGTTGTTTGTTGCATTGAGCCGAAAGTGGTGAGAGTCCCAAACGACAGAAAGTGTTGAGAGTCCCGAATGACCGAAAGTGATAGGTTTCCCAAACGACAGAAAGTTTCTCTAGTTTGTCGCAAATGACAGAAAAACGTAGTTTTCGGCCGTTTGGGAAAATATAGCGTTTCGGTCGTTTTGGATTCTGTCAATTGGGACCCTACGGTTTGAACTGAATGAGGCATTGCAGTATATGTCTGTGCTACTATGAAACTCAAAACAGCTTTTATGTTTTCTCAATAAAGACATCTTTCAGCTTTTATTTTTAATCGATAAATCAATATTCAATCTATCTTCTTCTCTTCTTCTTCTTCTTCTTATTATTATTATTATTATTATTTCTCTTCATCTTCTTCTTCTTCAGCTCCTCCTCCTCCTCCTCCTACTCTTTTTTCCTAATCCTCTTCCTAAGTTCCAACATACTGAAATCACACCACAGCCCAAACTACCGAGCTTAAAAACTTTAATTTTTGCACTACTTGTTTATGGTAGCCTCAAGACATCCACTAAGAAAGGATTTTTTTTAATTTTTCCCCCTGAGGAAGCTGGGGCCCCCCAAAAATGTTGCAATTTTTAACAGCTCATTGCACAGCAAAGTCATGAGAAACTTTTTTGTTCAGCTACGAAAATAACTTAGATCTATGACACACACACACACACACACACACACACACACACACACACACACACACACACACACACACACACACACACACACACACATGATAGTTTCCTGAGATGGTCTCTTTTTTATAATAATCTGATGATTATTATACGTGTACAGAAAATTGAAAGAAACCTAGTATATCATCATTGTATCATCGAATTCTCTTCAGCTTGATCGATTTTTAAGCTACATTGAACTCAAGAAATAAGCGACTTGACACAAGCATTGTACAATGGTGAGTATGCAATACATTGATTTCCATGATCAATGTTCAGAGCTATTCTGAAGAATAATTAACATCTGGAGTGATCCGTGGTCTAGTGGATAGAGTGCCTGCGTAGCAGCATAGAGATCCCGGGTTCAAACCCTCTAACAACCAAAAGTTTTTTAACCAGATCACTCCCGTGTTATCGGATGGGCACGTTAAACTGTCGGTCCCGGCTGAAGTAGCCCATGGGAGTCGTAAGGCCCATTGACGGCTTAAATTATATATTCAGGCGGTGGGACCTTCCCGCAAGGGACTCCCCACCAACAAAAGCCATACGAATTTACTTTTTTTATTAACATCTAAAACATAAGAGTAATCATCTATACAGTCGAACCTCTCTATAACGAATCTCCACTTTACGAAATCCTCTACACAACGAATTTTTACCTGGTCCCATGACATTTATATATATTTTGGAATATATTTTGTCATTTTTTGATCAAATGCATAATATATTATTTGCTTCCATTTCCTACATAGACTCCTAGCCATCACAACCTGAACTTTTGAGTGTGGTTAAAGAATTTGGTCTTCTCTTTTGTCATACACTACACGTGAATACTCATCTCATCAAAGCTCAAGATAGTCAATTTCTCGATTGTCTCCATAGATTTCAATTTTGCTGTCATGAATGTGAGAACTTCTTTTATAAGTCCTGGGAGACATTTAATATTCCTTGTCCACAATGATAGAGTTGACAATCCTGGTAATGGTAAGTTCATTTTTAATCTTAGATAATTGTATGCTCTCCTAGATAAAGAACAAAGTGTTAATGCTGGAACAATATCACTTTCACAAGTCAGTATCAGAAGTCAGTATCTGTTGGAAAAAACGGGATTGTGTTCCTTGTATGTTATTAGACAAAGCATATAACTTCATTCATTTTCTAACGCAGCACCGATGATAAATATTGATGTAAGGTATGTAGAAGTATGATAAATCAGGCTCCAGAATACTGAGTGTAATTCATGGAAACGTTAAATTAAATCATTAAGACATATATTTTATTCTTCTTCTTCCTCTTCTTCTTCATGTAAATGTGTGCCAAGTTTTTTCGTGATCGGATATGGCATGTAAAATCTAGGGGCGCAGCTCACACATTCATGCCGGCTCAGCTCAACACATTCTGAGCGCGATCGGTAGAACCGGTTTTTCTATTTCCTTCTCCAGTTTCTCACTCGGCTATCGGTCTGATGGGATCTGATGGGATTCGATCATTTGCGACAAAATTCAAAACTTTTCTACCAAATGGGATTCGACTTTTTGCGACAAACTACAAAACTTTTCGACCTAATAGGATTCGACCATTTACGATGAACAGCAACATTTTTCTATCAAATGGGATTCGACTGTTTGAGAATCGGTCAGATGGGAAAATCAAATTTTCGACCTTTTGCGACAGTTGAGATTTTCGGCCAAATGAGATTACTATTAAAACTTTTCGATCATTTGCGATTCGACCATTTGGGAAAGTAAAAGTTTCAATTCTATCATTTGGGATTCTTCAATTTTCGATCTTTTGCGACAAAATAATAATTTCGACCAAATGGGAATCGGTCATTTGACATGCCACTAAACTTGAACTTTCCCAAATGGTCGAATCCCAAATGATCGAAAAGTTTTAATAGTAATCCCATTTGGCCGAAAATCTCAACTGTCGCAAATGGTCGAAGATTTCATTTTCCCATCTGACCGATTCTCAAACAGTCGAATCCCATTTGATAGAAAAATTTTGTAGTTCGTCGCAAATGATCGAATCTCATCGGCTACATGGGATTCGACCATATGGGAAAGTATACTTCCGACCTTTTGGGATTCGACTATTTGCGACAAAATACTAAACTCTTCTACCTAATAGGATTCGACCATTTGCGACGAACTACAACATTTTTCTATCAAATGGGATTCGTCTGTTTGAGAATCGGTCAGATGGGAAAATCAAATCTTCGACCTTTTGCGACAGCTGAGATTTTCGGCCAAATGGGATTACTATTAAAACTTTTCGATCATTTGGGATTCGACCATTTGGGAAAGTACAAGTTTCAATTCTACCATTTGGGAAGAAGAATCAAATTTTCGATCTTTTGCGACAAAATAATAATTTCGGCCAAATGGGAATCGGTCATTTGGCATGCCACCCTTTGTAAGGGCTATTCGTATTTATATAAGAAAAATATTGAATGTAATTTATAATCCAGCTGACAGTTGATTTGTTTTTTAATAGAATAACTAGTGACCCCTGGGTTATAGAACTCGCTTATGAACTGTTGTATTGATCTCTGAAATCCGCAATTTGTAATTATACCCTGAGTTAATGAGAATTATTATGGAAACAGTTTAATATCTCTTTTACAAGTAGTATAATATGACATTAGGTTCCATGGGGATCCTATTCCAATTGAAAAAAACTACTTTCTGTCGCTTCAAAACTATACTCCGCCATCTTGGATCCAACTTCATTTTTAATACAACTTCTTTTTCCAAATAGGAACGTGGTCATATGATACATGATTTCGATACAGAACTTGAAAAGAAAATTAATGACGAAACCTGCACATATATCTCAAAATGTTTCAATGATCTCAAAAATAGAGTACCCACATTGAATAATTGAGTGTTAGTAAACACTAATAGTAGCTTCTACTCACAATTTTAACACTGAACAAAAAAAAAATTTTCAAAGTCATAGCAACTGCTATCACAATAAGTATTATCTTATATGTTACAGTCAATAGACAGGCGGACAGACGTTAACGTTAATATAGAACTTATAAATGAAATAATTATGTTGAGTATTATTCAGCTGAAATCATGTGTCGGCGCATAAAGGACAGTCAGTGTGATAACTGCCAAATAGCAGCTGCTGATAGTGTATCAGAAACCCCAAAATTACATCCAGGGGGCACTCTAGGGGGGCTGTGTGATTTTTGGCAATTTTGAAAAATCTGCAGTTACACTAGACGGTATAATGATGTTTTAATATGTCAAAAAATGATCAAAAGTGATCTAAAAAAAGAAAAAAAATTACAAATGAGATATTCTACTTTGAGGGCTACCCAGGACCCCCTCAATTTTTCCACCTTTTCAATGGTTAATTTTATAGCAAAGTCAAGAGGAACAATCTTATTCAGCACATTAAAATGAGGTCATTCATTATATAATAACTCGATGGGATGATGTATGAGGGATGTAAGGGCAGTTATTCAATTTTTTTCCAATTCTGGCCATGGAAATTTTTGACCCTCACAATTTGGCAACCAAAAATCAGATTTTGTTGTTGAGATCACATTCATTGCCGGTCATAAATCACACCAACAGTTTTTTCATGCTTGAATCTGGATTCAGCAGCCAGAAAAACATTAGCCCCGTGAAAACTAACCAACACAATTCAATAGGGGGGATGCAAGGGCGATTTTTCGATTTTGGCCAATTTTGGTTCATTATTAAGGTTTTTTGCAGCCAAGATTCGATTGGCTCTGTATTATTCACATCAGTTTTTGATGTTGAAATCACCTAACCCGCCGTCTGTGCTGCTGATAGTGCATCATCAAACCCAAAATTAAATCCAGGGGGCACTCGGGGGGGGGGGGGGGCTGTGTTATTTATGACAACTTTGAAAAATCTGCAGTATAATAATGTTATAATATGTCAAACAATAATCAAAAGTGATGAAAGAAGAATCAGATATGACAGAATTCACCTTGGGGGGAACCAAGGACACCCTAAATTTTTTCAACTTTTCAATGCTTGATTCCATAGCAAAGTCAAGAGGAACAATTTTACTCAGCACTTCGAAATAAGGCTACATTCATTGAGGTTACATCCATTGCTGGTCATAAATCAAACCTAGAGCTTTTTCATGCTCCAAATCGGATTCAGCAGCCAGAAAAACATTAGTTCCGTGAAAACTTACCAACAAAATTCAATAGGGGGGATGCAAGGGCGATTTTTCATTTTTGTCAATATAGGCTCGTTTTGGAGCCTATAGGCTCGTATTTCTCAAATCAGTTTTTGATGTTGGAATCACATGACCTAGTGTCTATGCTGCTGATCATAGTGTATCACAATTTTGAAAAATCTGCAGTCACACTGAACAGTATAATGATGTTAGAATATGTCAAAAAATGATTGAAAGTGATGAAAAAAGAATAAAATATGACAGAATTCACCTTGGGGAGAATCAAGGACCCCTTAATTTTTTCAACTTTTCAATGCTTGATTTCATAGCAAGGTCAAGAGGGAAAATCTTACTCAGCACATCGAAATGAGGCTATTTATCATAAATGAGAACTGGTTGGATTGATATATGAGGGATGTAAAGGCAGTTTCTTGATTTTTTTCCAATTTTGGCCCAGAAAACTTTTGACCCCCACAATGTTGCAGCCAAAATTTCATAGATTCTGTCATTTTCACATCATATTCCATTGTTTAGATTGCATAAATAGCTGTCTTTGCTGCATTATAAAACTTGAAATTAATCTAATCCGAGGGGCACTCAGGGGGGACAATATAGGTGCTGTGTGATTTTCGGTAATTTGAAAAGAATCTACAACCAAACTGGGAAATAGAATGATGTTGAAACATGTCAAAAAATAATTGAAAGGGATAGAAAAAATGAGAAATATCAAATACAAGAGATTCGATTTCTGGTGTTACTCAGGGCCCCCTGAATTTTTCAACATTCCTATCTTCAATTTCACAGCAAAGACATAAGGAACTATTATGTTGAGCACATTGAAATAGGGCTATTCATTATATAAAAACTGTATGGGAAGACATATGAGAGATGCAATGGCAGTTTTAAAGTTCACCATTTTATACTGCAATCACTCAACTTAAAACTACTGAACTACTATCCTATCTAGCAAACCTGATTAAACCTAGCCTACTCTATCTGGCCTACCCAACCAATCCCACCAAACCTAATCTACCCTATCCATCCTCTGTGTCCTTCTATACCTAACCTACCTACTCATCCCTCTCTCAGTTAATCTAATTAACCTACTCCACCTAAGCCACCCTACATAAATTATGCTATCCAACCTACTCTACCTAACATACCTCATGCTATCTAACCTACCCCACCTTACCCACCCTACCTCACTAATTCAATCTAACTACTTCACTCTAACCAGCCTATTCCACCCAACTATACTTGAACCATTCTAACAAACAAACCCCACATAACCCACCCAACTTTACCACATAATCTCTATTTCTATTATTAGATGCCCTGTTCTGCTAACCTCTATCTCTACTACTCTATCCTACTAAACTCCACTCTACCTATTCCACCCTACTTAACCTACTCTACCTAACCCACCTTACCTGAACTACCCTACCTAACCTTCTCTACCTATTCACCTATCCAACCCTACCTAACCAACTCTATCTAACCCACCCTACCTAAACTACCCTACCTAACCTACTTGGGTGGGCGAAGCCCGCCTCCCACCTGGAGCGCG
This sequence comes from Nilaparvata lugens, assembly GCF_014356525.2. NCBI lineage: Eukaryota > Metazoa > Arthropoda > Insecta > Hemiptera > Delphacidae > Nilaparvata > Nilaparvata lugens. Next base: position 52,363,445 of record NC_052518.1, read on the forward strand.
AAGCGCGGAGGCTGCTACCCAACACTATACAGTCATAAAAGACGATTGGGCGGGCGAAGCCCGCCTCCCAGCCGGAGAGCGAATTGCGGGCTGAGTTTTCATTGAAAATTTGAAGTTTTCCCAAATACCAAAAATTCTCAGCCAAAACTATGAGTTTGCTGTAAAAACTGAACACCAAATCTGTTGCATACTACACTGGAGGCTACGGGAAAACCTCCAGAACTTTCAATTTTTTTCTCCGGCACCCCTGGCCACTCCCAAATATTTTGGGACTCATTTAAATTTGTTTCCCAAAAAAAAAATTATTTCAAGCTTTTTTGATCAGATCGCCAAGTTAAGTTAATAGCCATAGCTAAATTCAACCAAATTCAAATGGCGACCCGGGAAATTGAGTTTTCATCGAAAACTGTGTGTGTGTGTGTGCGCGTGTGTGTGAGATCTTTTTAATGTGTCGGGCCTTTCCTGGCATCATTCCAAGTTGTTTACTGACCAGCAGCTGTGATCTAATTATTGAAGAAGAAGAAAAAAAAGAATAATAATAATAATAATAATAAGGAGAAGTAGAAGAGGAAGGAGGAAGAGAGGAAGAAGAAGACAATTGTGCGGCCGGAGCCCGCCTCCCAGCTGGAGCGCGAAACGCGGAGCCTGCTACCCAACACTATACAGTCATAAATGACAATTGGGCAGGCGAAGCCTGCCTCCCAGCCGGAGCGCGAAGCGCGGAGGCTGCTAACCCACCCTATTGGGGGTGCAGGGGGCGAAGTCCCCTGCCGAGCGCGAAGCGCGAGTTTCTAAAGAGTTGCTAGCTGTTCTAAAAGAACCCTTCCAAATTTATGAGTGTAAATCTTTTGATCAGACCCTTGTCTGATTCAGCCGCCTTCATTAAACTATTCTACTATGAGATTTGTTGAAGAGAATTCCTCTCACATAGAGCATTCATTTTATAGTGAGATTCACGTAAAAAGATAGAATTACAGTGTTGCCATGTCTTGCATTTCTAGAGTAGATAGCATGATTAAATAAAGTCATCCCAGTATATCTGATATAATATCAATTTTTGAGTCTTCTTAATAAATATGTTATAATTGAATAAATTATCATATTTTATTTATTAAGAAAGAAATGAAAGTGAGATTGAATATTTTGTGAGTTCATTACATTTCTTCATAATATAAAAGCAAATTGACAACATTGGAAAGTTGGAAAAGGATAGAGATATTGCTTTGACAGGCAACGATAGCAGCAACAATGTTAATCAGGTGCTGACTTTTTAACATTAATTCACTATGTTTCATACCAGATATTAAGTTGTACAATAAATTTATAAACAGAGTCCACATGGAAAAATCGGAAGTTTGAACATTATTGAAGCGCTCCGTGATGGTTTTAAATGGCTTTGAAGCGGTTATATCCAGAAAGTGAAAGTTCGTCCACACACGCTGAGAAGAGATGCCATCACAAAACACTTCACATTGTGATAGTGTCTTTTCTCAGTGTGCGCAAATTATACCATATTCATGAGATCCTAACCTAACCAGAGTGCAGTAGCATGCTAGGAGCTCATCAGATAAGTTGGTCGTAAATAAACAATGATAAAATGAAAAATTGCCAGAAAACGGAACTGTTACAAGCAATCACATTATACGCACAGTAACACGTAAACTAGGTCAAAAACAACAACAAACACTACAAATGCCAAAAAAATGTTTCTTATCCATTCGATTTTACAGTAACAAAATTCAGGTAGACCTACTTTATAATGCCTGAATACAGGCGAAGTCATAGAGGTATTTCTTTAAGCTAAGGTAACTTTTTTCCATTCAATACAGATAAGTGGTTATACACAGTCAAAGTCCTGGAATGTGGAAAAAATTAATTGTTGATGAAAACATCTGAAGACCACTTTTAATACGTCAGAAATAAACACTCCTCTACTCTAGGCACTTATTTATACAGCAAGTTAATGAACATTCCGTTCTTATAGACCAGTCAAGAAAAGGCTATGAAGGGGAATGTTTGGAAGACAATTTTTGACCCTGCAGTTCTGTTTAGGGTAGTAAGGAGGTAAACATATCAAAAGTCCCCACCCTACCCCATGTGCTAAGGGGGTGTGGGTGGTTCAAAGGTACCATTTTTTGGTTTCTCGCATATAAATCGAAAACTAAGAATCTTACGTACATAATTGTTATTTACAAAATTTGAGCTTACATAATTTCTTACAATATTCATCTCACGACTTTTTCTATACGGTATCTTCTCTAGTTTTCGAGATATCCGCTCTTGAAGGTGTAACATTTTTGAAAAAACATGTTTGCCTCCAATATATTTCAATTTTTGCTCTTATAACTTTTTAAAAATCGATGGGAAAAATCCATTGTGATTATGAGCTTATAACGCATTGAATTGTCTTCAATTTGATGTATAATTTCACACTTATGCGCATTTCCCTATAACTGTTGCAGCAGCATTAGTGTTGATTGTGTAATCTCCATTTTTGAACAATAGACCAATTGACTAAGGAATTTGGAGGGAATGTTTTAGACACTATTTTTGACTTTGCAGCTTTGTTAAGACTAGTTACGAGAAGAACATATCAAAAGGCCCCATTCCTAACTCATGTGCTAAGGGGATGAGGGAGGTTTAATATTAGCATTTTTAGCGTTTTGCTCCCACGCTCATATTTTGAGAACAATGTGTTCAACTGACATAACTAACTATTCAAAAATGAAGCTTAATAAATTCTCTACACTTTTTGTTCGCTGGAATTTTGTAATATTCCAAACAGTTACCAAGATATTCGCTCTTGAAGGTGTGTAATTGTTAAAATGACAGGTTATTATCCAATGTTTTGCTCTTTCAGGGCTTATAAATCTCGAACAATGCATCATAAAAACTGATGCTTATCGAATGTACGTAGAGCATTGAATTCTCTTTGAAATGATGCATTATTTCACTATTCCAAGTTTTCCTTTCATTGTTATAGCAGCTTCAATGTAGGGGGTGAAATTTTCATTGCTGCAACAATTGATCGTTTGAAAATCACATTTGAAGGGGGGTGTCTGTGAAACAATTTACCACTTAGCAGCTTAATTTGGACCAGTTAGTAGGTGAACATACTGAAAGTGTGCATCTTTATCCCCTCTCTTGAAGGTGTGGAACCGCTGAGTTGACTGACACTTGTTGCAGCAATGAAAATTTCACTTTTATATGTTTACCTCCTTAAATACCCTAAACAGAACTGCGGGGTAAGAAATTGTCTTCCAAACATTCCCCTCTATACCCTTTTTTGAGCATTGATTGCCTGGACTATTATATTAGTTTTAGTATGCTGCTGCTTAATAGGTCATACATTAATAGTTAATTGTAACAGTTGATAATAATAGTAAAAAAAGCATAATAATGTCTCCTTAAATATTACTCACAATTAATATGATGGGCAAATGCTTACCTCAAAACCAGAAATATTGAATAAGAAGATAGTCACATCATACAAGGTGGACCTGAAAAACATTTTAATTTGTTTTTTAATTCAGGTTTCCGAAAATTCAACACTCTTGTGAAAAATCATAACTTATTACTCTTGAAAGTTTTAAATTTTTGGAGAGCTGAATTTAGAAGATTTCCTTCTCTCTTTGAAATTCAATGGATGGGACAGGAATAATTTTATCGGTCCGCCAGTTATATTGGACGGGAATTGCAGTAAACTGAAAAATTAGGCGAACCAAAACTTATGATTTCTTGATCATCCTCAATGGATCACAAGGTGAAACACTGAGCAAATGAATGCAACCTATAATTGGTATAGAGAAACAAGTTTTAGACTATCTGGAAATATTTCTCAGATCTTATATTATGTTATTTTATCATAGATTGAAATATTTCAAACAGTTGAGGCTGTAAAGGATAGAATCCAGAATTAGAATTAAAACAACAAATCTGTGTGGTGGGGGGGGGAATGATCCTCTTGTTTCAGAAAAAAATTAGTTTGTTACTCATAAACATAAGGAGTTAATAGAGTTAAAACACGAGGAGAAAAATTAATGTTCTTGCAGCTTACTGAAAAATGGTAGGAATCATTTTATTTAGCTCACTCATGGATTTCCAGAATTAACTAAAATCTCAGTAATCACATTTTTATAAATGAATCGCTAACCGCAGAAAGGAAAGCATTGTAATGGCGACGTTTTGAATATTACGTCGTTTAGGCCTACTGCAGGTTTAGGTTTAGGTTTTATCAAGTGTTTTGTCTCTCCTGTAAAATTATGAAAACTGGACATGTTGCCTTTCTGCGGTTAGCGATTCAAATAGGTTCACAAATATTATTTAATGGATTGAATTTTATATTATTAAAAAAATTATATTCAAATTATGATTGATTCATTATAAAATGATAATGTACTAATTATTGTATGAATCAATGAACTTTTTTTAAACATTAATTTCTTTTGATAGAGTCCTGTTGAAAATATAAAACTTTCTGAGCTCACGGGGGGTCCATGCCTCTATGCCCCCCCTGGAGCCGCCACTGCCTCTAGGCACACATTAATACAGCAAGTTAATTAAAATTAACTTCTTAAATTAATTTCTTGTGAAATTTTCAGTTCAATATTAGCCTATCATCAAAATTTTTATAGTTTTTGCTTTTTAAATGTGATTTTGTGTTTGAATATAGTTTTCTTGATTTTAAAATTTATAAAATAGGAACTCAGGAAGTAAAAGTGCAAATTTTTAGTGAGAAAAATGAAGAACCCAAGACATAACCTATAAACTTGAGTGTGATGGGAAATGACATTGGGTAATACGGCAAGGCAGAACATCCGAAAGGATCTCTCTGCCGATAAAAGCCGTAAGAGTAAATAATTAAAATTTCGTTCTTATTAGTTCTAGTATGCTGCTTGATAGGCCATTAAGGCTAGGGCCACACGAGCGCACAAAGTGCATCCGTTGCAACTTACTTTTTGACGTCAGTTGTAGAAATACATAGAAGTGAATTGGTGACAACATTGGTGGTACGTGCGTACCAAGTAACGGAAGTCGTAACGGACGGTGATTTTTTGAAATGCGTAGAATTGCTACAATGCACGTCGAGACATGCAAAAGTTATTACTTCGTCTGGTTCAATTGCGTAAAGCCAACTGACGTTGACGCACCACACTCAACGCTCGTGTGGTGTCATTGGCGACGGCCGCAAAAAGTAAGTTGCAACGGACGCACTATGTGCGCTCGTGTGGCCCTAGCCTAATAGTTAATAGTAATTGTTACTATTGATAACAGTTGTATCAATATAAATATAAATATAACTAACTCACTGTTAATAGTAACAGTTGATAATAATTGTAAGAAAAGCATAATATAGTCTCCTCAAATATTACTTACGTTCGATATGATTGGCAAATGCTTTCCTCAAAACCAGAATATTGAATAAGATAGTCACATCATACAAGGTGAACCTGAAAAAAAAATTAATTTGCAGCTTCTATACAATTCTAAAATTTCTTGAGCTGTGTCTCCAGGAATCAATTTTCTTTCAGGAATATAAACCCTAAAAGTTATTCAATAAATGTTTCAACATGTCTTATATTTTATTGTAATGCACCATTATTGAAAGAATCTTGATAATTCACCACTGTTTCAATAGGCCTTACATTACAATAATGACACAAACACACAAAATCTTCAAACTCAATTATTTAATTCTATGTAGCCTATACCAGATACATGTTGTGTGTATTCTTAAAATAAGATTGACCATGATATAATAATATACAGTTAAAAAAAATAATTAAATTTAGGTAACACGAAGTAACTCATTAACCAAAGCAATTTTTCAAATCATTCTAAGTGATCACAAACTGTATAATTATGTAACTGATATATTATTTATTACTTCTTAAAGTCCAACTTTGTATATGGATGTTAAAATTTTCATGTCTTTAATGTATATGACTATTGTCAATGCTAACTGTTGTTTAGCCTGTGACAAATAATAAAATTGATTGAATTGTATCACAGCAAACATTTTGAATAAAAAGTTTGTAGGCTATCTCCACCACAATCAGAAAATTGATTTTAGTAGTTTGAAAATGAAGAACAGTAATAAATCCCTGCATTGATGATGCAAAGGAATATTTTTATCAGCAAAATTTCCAAAAGCCATTGGCTATAATATGAACAGTAGGATCCCTGAAGGTGGGCTAGGCCAACAATAGTTGACAAACAAAAATCTAAAAAAGTGAGGTCCACGTTGTAATAGCAGTGTTTGATTAGCAATGGCGTTGCTATTATATCCTTGTTTATCATTCGAAAAAGCAGATAGCACTACGGCCACTATCCCATTCTAGCTCCGCAATGTTGCCAGATGGGTTTTCAACAATGTGAAAGTATAATAAGTAGTAGGCTAACTATCGACTATAGAAGTCAGTTGCAAGGCTGAGAATCGGCAAGGCTGTTCCGCTATCTTTCTTTAATACCATTATAACATGGACCTCACTATAGGCCTATAGGGTAGTCGGAGAGGTCTGTGTAAGCCAATACTACTCAGCCTGTACTGCATAGCATATCAGAAATAGGCCTATAGCAATAATCTGACTATCAAACAAACTTATTAATGGAAACCTATTTTCAACTTTAAATTTTAATAAATCATATTATTATAATAACAAAATTTAGGTTTACTCAAAATGTGTTGCCAAGATATTGTAAAATTAAGCCGTAGGCTAATGCAAACGACCTACCGTACTTATTCGTTTGTAAAAGAGTACTGTAGTCATCAGTGTAAAATCAGTGTACAATATGTCAATATCATCCTTTGACAAATTAATTGAGAAATATCATAATTCATGTCTATTTTTTTGTACAATTATATTATAAATTGAGTTATTTTACAGAACAGTAACTTACAAATTTCTATCCTAACTCTGACTTACCTTATTGCACTATGTTGTTATGTTAAACACATAAATAGCCAAAATGTTTTTTAGTATATTACTAAACTATGAAAGCTAATTTTCAACTTGAAATTTTAATAAAATATCACATCGAAGCTTTGGGTCTAACGGTTCCAGCAAGCAGCAAGTCAAGATCAACAAGGAAGAAACCCATTGCTTTGTTTTAGAAGAAAATAATTTAGTTGGATATAGAAACAAGTAGAAAAATGTAGAGAGACAAAGCTGGTAAGAATGTTTTAGGTAGCGCTAGTATCAATCTTCAAAACGTCACAGATCTAGTGTATATGCTATATATAAATTGATGACGTTCTACGTCGACCGAATGCCTAGTGATGACGTATAATACCTTTGTTTACAACGTCGACCGAGTGGTTTGTCGTACTAGTGGGTACCCACCATTAACATCTATTTATTAATATAGTTGAATACAAACTGAATAACTTATGAACAAGGTAATCATTAAGTTGGTTGCCCATAGCAACCAAAAAATGTAACCATGTGACACCATTAGTCAACAATGGTTTCTAATTCAAATTAATTAGCTCACCTCTGGCCTTGTAAATGCATCACATGTGATTCTTATAACTCAGTCCAAAGTTGAGAGTTTCGCATCATGAATAAAGTTGCTCCACTTGTGCCTCACATAAAAATTTGCCTCTGTAGAACTTTTGAAACAGATATCTAATACGAAAATTTTGTAATTTTAATTTTTCAGCATGCTCGAAAGAACTTTGGATAGTATTCTGCTGGATGAGGATAAGAAGCATCCCCTCATTCTGCCATCCCCTGCTCTGTATAGGTTTGCGGAGGCAGATTCTAGCAAAAATATTGTGCTTGAAGATAGAGAGAACGCTGGGGTACCACTCATCAAGGTACGCTAAACAAAATTATAATTTTAATAAAAAGAACTTGATAAAAATATTGATAAATTTGGTGAATTTTTGAAAACTACAATCGTTGACTGTAGAGCAAAAGATTATGTACCGGTATCAGTATCACGTTGTTTCAAATGTATGGCTGTAGGGCATGTTTCTTAGTTTTGCAGGGCTAAATCCACAATTTGTGGTCACTGTGCTTTAGAAGGACATGAATTTAAGTCCTGTCCCAACAAAGCACAAGCCCCTACCTGTGCAAATTGCAAAAATTGAAAAAGAACATAATCATAGAGTCAATTATACAACCTGCCCAACGTATATTAGAGCAATTCAAACGTTAATTGATAAAACCGAATATGGGCAATAAAATTCCACATTTAGAACTTAGGTCAATGGTCTCTGTTACAAATTACTATAACGATTCCTCAACTCAACAGAAATGTAGCATTGATAACTATCAATCATCATTTCATTTAGCCAGCAATAAATTGAACCATTTTTTCCATGGCCAATGTGAATGAAATTCTTGGTTTAGTGGAAGTTGAAAATCTCACGCTGGAAATTGATGATTATACAAATTATGTTCCTACAATAACTGGAAAAAATGTCGAGTTCCTTAATATGCTCTCCACTAATATTCGTAGTATAAATTAATGCAAATTTCAATCAATTCATCTGTTGTTTAAATAGCTTTAAAACTGACGTTCATCTAATTGTATTAACTGAAACTTGGCTGACTGAAAATATGCCCTTTTTTACGACATCCCAGGATACACAGCAGTTAACAGTTATACTAAAATGAATAAATGTGATGGTTTGTGTGTTTATATAAAAAATAATATAAATTTCAATGTAATCTCATGTGATATCTCTGAAGCCAACTCCTTGTGCATTGATTTAAGGTTATCAAATGATAATATACTAAGAGTTATTGGAATTTACAGATCTCCCAGTAACAATAATACAGAAAATTTTGTTAATAGCCTAAACCAGTTACTTGAAAATACGCCAAATCAAATCAGTGTTTGTGTAGAGGGGAAATAAATATTAATATTCATCTTACTAATAACCATGTACAGGATGATATGCATGCTTTACAAAGCAGAGGTTTTAAATCTTTCATTAACAGGAGTACGAGAGTTACAAATACGCAGTAAAATTGAAATTTATAGGACAGTTCTGCGACCAGTGGTGATGAATGCTTGTGAAACATGGGTGTTGACAAGTTGTGATAAGATGCTGTTGAATCGATGGGAGAGAAAAATCCTAAGAAGAATTTATGGGCCAGTGTTAGAGGCTGATAGGTGGCGACTCAGAAAAAATTATGAGCTCTATAATCTGTATTGGCAACCGAGCATTGTTACTGAAATTAGAAGACCACGTATTCGTTGGTTGGGCCATGTGGAACGTATGCCGGAAACCCGTACAACACGTATGTCTCTGTATCAGCAGCCAGGGGGACAAAGAAAGCGAGGCCGACCACGAAAGAGATGGCTGGACGACGCGGAGGCAGACCTTCAATGCTTGGGCGTGAGTAGGTGGAGACAGCGAGCACAGGACAGAAATGCATGGAAAAGGCTTGTGGAGGAGGCCAAGGCTCTTCAAGGGCCGTAGAGTCAATCAATGAGTAGTAGTAGTAGTAGTAGTAGTAGTAGTAGTAGTAGTAGTAGTAGGTGAGATGAATATTAATATTCATCTTACTAATAACCATGTACAGGATGATATGCATGCTTTACAAAGCAGAGGTTTTAAATCTTTCATTAACAGGAGTACGAGAGTTACAAATACGTCTGAGACGTGCCTGGATCATATTTTTTTTCAAAAAATGCCAATAATAGTTTTAGTTATTCGTTGGGGAATATTCTCAAAACGACAATTAATATAATACCAAGACCTCTCTTAACTACAGTACTCTAATTAATCACTTAGAGAACGGAAATTGGAATGTTGTTTTTGGAAGTCATGAGAGCATTGACACACTTGTTGAGAAATTGGTAAACAGTTTGATAAATGCCATAAATCATAGTAAAAGGGTGATTAAAATTCCTCGTAAAAATCGTCCCCTTAAACCTTGAAGGTATAGTTAAATCAATAATCGTTCGTGATAAAATGCATGATAAAGTTAAAAAAGACGCTTTATAATGTAGATTTGATGAACAAATACAAAACTTATAGAAACACATTAAATAGTATAATAAGTAGAACAAAAGAAGTACGGTATATCACAAAACCAAAATTGAAGCGTGTAATAATAATAGTACAAAACTTTGGAGATATATAAATGAAGCCATCGGTGAAGATAAAAAGGATAGTTGCAAAAGATGAGTTGCAAAGAGATAGTTGCAAAGTTGACGCCGTTAATTTAAATGATTTCTTCACAAATGTGGGATCAAGGCAAGCCCAAAAGGTTAGGAATAATCTCACAAGCTTCAATAACAATGATATCACACCTGTTTTAAACTCTTTTTTCATAAAGCCCACAAATGTTAATGAGGTTGAAATTACAATTAAGGAACTAAAAATTAATTCAAGCCCAGGAATTGATAATATTAGTAATTCAATCCTTAAAAAAATAGCCCACATAATTTCTAAACCACTAACTATTATTTTTAATACATGTTTTGAGCAAGGCTACTTTCCTAAACATTTCAAAAAATCTGGTGTGGTACACTCACACAACTTTCCTTGCTCATTGAACTGTAAGCCTCATTCTTAAACGAGAATAATTATGGGAATAACATAATGATGATTGGCGGCAACATATTTGAAACTACGATCAGACTACTGTTTATGTGTGTATATAATTGTTTTCAGAGTACTTTTTCCTTTGTGTAAATTGTGAAATTATATGATTTTTAAAAATCGTCAAAACAGCTGTTCTACAGATGAAATATCTCGACTACACATGTTCTTTTTATAAACTGCTCTACCTACCTACCTCAAGCACGAGGGAGGTTACAAAGTCCATTTCTCAAAGATGGGGTGGACCCCCCATTAGTTTCCGAGGAAGGAGATTCATGCCAGTTGATAGAGCTGATGAATAACTACAGGGTATGAATTTGATAAAAATAGGGTATATTGGGTGATGAAAATACAGGGTATGAATTTGATAAAAATTGTTAGAGCCGTTTTCGAGAAAACCTTGAAAAATATGGTTTTTTAGTAATTATCTGCCAATTTTCTCAAGAATATTACGGAGCTCCTGTAATTTTCCCAGAAATTAGACTCATGTCAGTTGATAGGGCTTATAAATAGCTATCCATGGTATAAATTTGAAGAAAATCGTTAGAGCCGTTCTCGAGAAAACCGTGAAAAACATGATTTTTTAGTAATTATCCGCCATTTTTCTCAAGAATATTACGGAGCCTCTGCAATTTTTCCAGAAATGAGACTCAAGTTAGAAGTTAGGGCTTATAAATAGCTATCCATGGTTTAAATTTGAAGAAAATCGTTGGAGCCGTTTTCGAGAATCCGTCATTTTTTCCGCCATCTTGAATTGAATTTCTTATTGTCGGATTCTCATGGTATAAGGACCTTAAGTTTAAAATTTCAAATCAATCGGTTGATTAGGAATGGAGTAATCGTGTTCACAGACATACACACATACATACATACACACACACACACACAGACCAACACCTAAAAATCATGTTTTTGGACTCAGGGGACCTTGAAACGTATAGAAAACTTGAAATTATGGTTCCTTAATTTTTTTTGGAAAGCAATACTTTCCTTACGTATGATAATAGGGCAAGGAAAGTAAAAAGCTAAAATAAAACCGCTTTTCAAACAAGGTGATCCCTCAGACCCAAGTAACTATAGACCAATTAGTCTTATCAGTAATTTAGCAAAAAATTTTGAAAAAATCTTCAAGAAAAGACTGGTGATGTTCTTGAACAAACAAAATATAATAAATAAGAATCAATATAGCTTTCAAATATGTAAAAATACCGAAGATGCTCTAATTAAACTTACTAATACAGTCTCACAGAACCTTAATTCTAATCTACAAACCATTGCTGTTCTATTAGATATAAAAAAAGCTTTTGATACCATTCCTCATGATTCCCTTTTTGATAAACTTCAAATATATGGTTTCAGTGTAGTCTTCCTTGACCTTATTAAGAGCTACTTGTCTGACAGAACCCAATCCCTAACTGTATAAATAATGAAACTAATACCACCGAACTCACCCCTTATGGCCTCTCTCAGGGCACTGTTTTATCGCCATTACTTTTCATAATTTATGTAAACTTAAAACTTGAAAATTCAACTATAATATCCTTTGCTGATGATACAGCAGCTATTTTCTCAGGAAGAACGTGGGCTGAGGTCCATGAAATTGCAGAGCAAAACTGCTTGAGCATAAAAATGTGGCTAGATAATAATAATTTGAGCTTAAACATACAAAAAACCAACTACATTACCTTTTCTTTCAATAAATTAGGACAGCCAGACAGAGAATTAAACTTGAAACTCCATTCAAATTGCAACCTTGACCCCAACTCCTGCACTTGTCCTATCATTAGTAAAGTTAAAAATTGTAAATATCTAGGTATCTATATAGATGAGAACCTGAAATGGGATATCCATATTAAATTAATTTGCAGAAGGATGAAATACCTCTCTTACAAATTTTATGCAACTAGAAAAATTCTTAATCCAACTCATCTTAAAATGCTTTATTTTGCTATAGTACAGTCTATAATCAAATCAAATCAAATCAACTTTTATTCAATGATATCGCTTACATGACAAATTCCTTTATACAAATTATGAATTGAATTGAATTGAATTTATTCCATCACTGCATGTACAATAAAATTGTATGGCAATCGTCAATTACATCATCATCATCATTATTGGCACTACAGCCCATGTAGAGCCTTAGCCTTCACAACCACATCCTTCCACCCCTCTCGACATTCTGCTGTTCTTCTCCATCTTCTTACACCCAGTCTGCGCAAATCCTCTTCCACATCGTCAACCCACCGCTTTCTTGGTCTTCCTTGTAATCTTCTTCCTCCGGGTTTGCCTTCCAGCACCATTCTTGGCACCCTCCCTTCCGGCATTCTGCACACATGACCAGCCCATCTCAGCCTCATACTTTTCACAACAGATCGTCAATTACATAATAAAATTTTATACATTGTTTAAAGCTATTAGTTCATTTAAATTATAGAAGCATTTTTCTTTCAACCATTCTTTCAGTCTACTTTTCAAATTCACTGAATTGTCCATATGTTTAAGGTGTTGAGGCAGGGAGTTGAGTATCTTCTTACTGATGTGACTAGGATTTTTTTTCATAAAACGCCGTCCTGTGTTGTTGTATCCTGTATGAGTTTCTCGATCGGGTGTTGTAGTTGTGGAGGTCGGCACCTCTTGACCACGATGATGCGTGTTTGAGGCCGAAAACCGCGGATTCGAGAATATACAGAGAAGGCAAAGTGAGTATCCCTGTTGCTCGGAATAATGCTCTGCATGATGTTCTAGGTGGTTTCTTCAGCATTATTCTAAGTACTCTTTTTTGCGCTCTTAACACTCTGATCATTTCTGGTGACGTGCCCCAAAACAGCAACCCATAGGTAAGGAGAGGCTGGAAGTAACCGTAGTACGCCGAAAATACTATTTGCTGGTGCATTGTTTTTGACAGTCTAGAGATTGCAAATGTGGCCTTACTGAGTTTCTTCATTAAGTTGTGAATGTGGTCATTCCATTTTAATCCAGAATCCATTTTTATTCCCAAGAAGTTGCAGACATTTGCCGGTTCGATCTGTTGGAGATCAATTCCAAAATCAAAGATGACTGGTGTGTTGAGATGAGTTATGGAGAAGCTGAGGTAGCATGTCTTCTTGATATTCACCTTAAGAGCATTTGCTTCACACCAATTGTGGATGCCATCTACTACCTGTTCTCCTCGATGTTGTAACTCCTGATTAGTATCTCCTATAATGAGGAAATTGGCATCGTCGGCGAACATAACACTGCTGGCTCCTTCTATATTGCTTGGGAGATCGTTGATGTATAATGAGAACAATATCGGGGCAATAATTGTTCCCTGCGGCACTCCTCTCTTCAACTTTCCAAATTTAGATCTGTATCTATAATTTTCTACTTGCTGATTTTCTGCTTCAATTTCAACGACCTGTGATCTTTCTGTTATGAATGACCTCAACCAATCAAATGCTGATCCTCTGACCCCATAGTAGTGAATCTTTTCCATTAAGATATTGTGATCCAGGCTATCATAGGCTTTTTGAAGGTCAATGAACAATCCTAACGCCTTTTTATTATCATCTAGAGCCTCATATATTCTAAACAGGAACTCATTTACGGCATCAGTGGTGGATTTTCCTTGCTGAAATCCAAGGTATGGAGAAAGAACTTTATTCGATTTAAGGTGCTCTGTTACTGTTCTTTCTGCTAGTTTTTCTAATAACTTTGAGAAGCAACTTGTAATTTGTATTGGTCGGAAGTTGCAAACCTCCTCAATTGCTCCCTTTTTATGGATAGGAATCACTCTGCCAAGTTTCAGTTGGTGAGGAAAGGTTCCTGTGCTGAATGACAAATTTATTAATGTTGTTATAGGTGCACATATTGGGCCAAAGCATTCCTTTAATATCCTACAAGGTACATCATCTAATCCGCTTGTCATTTTGCTCTTTATCTGCTGTACCGCACAAGATACGTCGTGGTCCAAAAATACAGGGAATCTTTCCAATACATTATTGACATGTTCCACATTTGCTAGCTGCTCTTTAAAGGATAGCTGAGTGCTGGGTTGACTATCTGCGACATTTAAGAAGTACTCATTACATTTATTTGTAATATCATGCACTGAATTCATTCTAACTCCATCTACTGCTACTGGGTACTTCTTTTTTGTAGTATTGGCAACCGTTTCCCTTTTTATTAAATTCCATATTGATTTGGATTTATTTTCTGAAGAGGCTAGCATCTTTTCTGCATGAGCTTTTTTTGAGTGATTTATCAAATGACGAATCAGTTGAGACAGGTTAGCAAGTCTATCTTTGATTGCCTTATTGTTTGGAAACATTTTTTTAAACAGAAGGAGGTCTTTTTTGTCATCACAAGCATGTTTCAGTAGAGGAGAAGCCCATTCAATATTTTTCTTCCTTGTCTTTCTTTTCCTGTAAACAATAGGGAAAGATTCATTGAAAGCTTTGCAGTACACCTCGAGAAATTTATCAAACTTTCCATCCAGGGAACCCTCAAAATCGATAGCCTCTGACCAATCCAAATTCTGCAACTTTCTCTGGAATTTCTGTTTAGCATAGTCCGAGAATACTCTTGTTGAAAATAGCTTGCCTTCATTACAATCTGTTTCCGTCATGGTATATTTGATTACCTGGGCGTAATGATCAGATAGTCCCAGCTCTATTACATCCACATCCTTAGTCTCTATCAGTTTTGAAACAAAACAAACGTCAATCAAGGTTGACGACGTCTCAGTGACCCTAGTACATTCCCTGACAATGCCTCTCATACCAAAAGCCTCAAACAATGATTCAAGTATCTTTCTTCTGGTTGATTGCTCCATGAAATCCACGTTCAGGTCTCCCATCACCATGTATCCTTCAAATTTGTTTGCCAACCTTGACAAGATCACCTCCAAGTCGTCAATAAAATGGTTAAAATCACTATTAGGTGATCTATATATGCATACTATTGCATATTTCTTGTGCTGCACTAGGGCCACTTCTAAGCTGCCTGTGTCAATTTGTTCGAACTCCAGTATATTCGCCTCTATCCCCTCTCTAGCATAAATCGCCACTCCACCTCCCTCTCTGTTGCTTCTATTGCAAAAGGAAATGAGGTTGAAATTGTGAACTTTAATTGTACTTTCATTTTGGAGCCAAATTTCTGTCAGGCACAAAAAATCAATCCTGTTATCAAATTCATTCTCTTGAATTTTCTCCAGCTGAATGGCTAACTCATCAGATTTGTTTCTTAGGCTTCTAATATTGAAGTGAACTAAATTGAAGTAATGTTTATTCCTAGGTTTATTTTTGTAATTGTTTATAACAATTAAGTTCTCATAGTTTTGGGCATTCCTACTTCTAAAAAAACGTCATGTCTTCTCTCCATTTCATATCCTATGGCCGCAATACCTCTTTCTTCAGTTGTTTGTGTCGTGATTGGGAAATTTTCATAATCAGATTCAGTATTTCTATGATGTGTTGATTTTTCTGAACTATCATCCCCTACGCATTTTCGAAAACGATTTGATACTTCCAATTGCTGTTGTTCTTTCATCTCATTCATTACAGTTAAGAAAGTGTTGGGTTCTACTTGTTCTACTATTTCGACATTTCTCTCTCTTAGTTGTTGTATAGTTTCAATTAGTTTTTTTCCAAATCCTCTCCGCCCCGCTCTACTCAATTTCAATCCGTGTCTTGTATGCCAGAATCTAGGTACTGTCCACATCTCTATAAAAATAACTCTCTGGTCATATTCTCTGCAAAATGTTCGAATGGCTTTATTGACTGTTTTTATTATTTTGTTTTCTCTGCTGTTTTCTGGAATGTCATACCTATACGCAATAGTTGTTAAGATAAGGTTTGTGTGCGCGCACATTGCTGACAGCTCCATAATAGAACCCAGATATTAGAACCCGGCAATTGATTCATTATTTGAGCTTGCATTGAAGTTGTCTATTCCCGCACTAACAATAAGACAGTCAGTAGAAGTTAATTTGGATATATCATGCATATTATTTTCAATGACTGATCGAGTTGAAGCACCAGCATAAATACTACCTGTGACTTTCATATTGTAAAGACCCTCATGCAGTGTTTTAATTATTCCCTCACCTTGACTGTCAGAAATAAAGACAACCCTGTCAAATGACTCCGTCAAATTCTCTTCAATATTTCTATTTGTGGCCTCATTTGTTTCAGTCTGCTGAGCTGACAAACTCTGATTATCTGAAGCAGAGAATTTCTTGAGTAGGATGTTATATTCAGTTTCTAAATCCATATAGTTTTGTTTTATATCACATATATCTTGCTCCATTTCATCAATTCGCTTGTAATTCTCGTTGCAATTCAGATTTAAATGTCCAATAGTACTTTCTCTTAACAAGATTGTTCTCTCATATTTATCAATGTCACTCACACTTAGGGCTGACTGGGTAGCAGCATCAGATAAGCTAACATTCTCCCGACTCTCTTCACACACTTGCACATCAGTGTTGGTGGCAATATTCCGTACAATCTTCTCCCTATCACAACTATCCTCCCTCTTCTCTAATAGCAATGTCAGCCGTTGGATCTCCTCCACAAGTGCTGACTGATTGTTAGTTAATTCATCAATTCTCCTCATTAATGTATCTTTTGATTGTAGTACTGAGTCATCTGTCTGAGTTCCAGTGTTGAAGCAAAGTGGCTTTAAAGGCCTATGAGATAGCAAATGTGAGTCAAGGGAAATTCTATTATTTAATCTTGAAGTTCTGATATTATTATCTCTATTCTTATCGGCCTGAGTGTTCAACAAAATGTCCGGTGTTTGGTGTGATAGATGCTTCTTATGATTTGCTGTTATAGTCTTGATAACATCGATCTCATTAGATGTTGTGACAGAGGCTAAACATCCCGCAGTACAACATCGCCAGCTTATGTCACCGCTCGCTAATGTATGGCTCTTTCTAAAGCAGAATTTATTATAGAATATTCGTATGTTATTTTTAGTGGTTTTATATGTTTGAAACTCGTGAGTCATGATGAGATTAAAGTTGTTAATTCAGAAAGAGGAGGAAGTATTCCCGCTGCAAAATAAACCACTTGAAGTGATAAGCCGGTACAGTAGTTAAAAGGAGTTATGATGATAATCGAGAAAACAAGAGGCAATGAAGACCGAACAATACAGAATAGAAAATGAGTCTTTGATAAGCGCGATGTTATTATCACTTTGTCGAAAAATACAGGATAATGAGCGAAAAACGAAGGTAGAAGATAAGCGACAGGGGAGCGTGATAATACGGAGTAACAGGTATTGTTACGCCAGAGATAACAGGGCAGGAGGATACAGTTTATAGCGCAAAGGATTACTCCGTTAATGTCCATTCACAGTGTTAGTCGTATCAATTTGCAACGGAAGAGTATCAATAAAACGGAAACAGCGACGCACAAGAGTAATCCTTCTTATATCAATTCCCTATGATTCTTGGTGTCGATTCAACAGGGGGTAAATTTTTAATCAGCAAGTTCGTAACAAGGGGTTCAAAGTTCATTCAGAATTGTATAAATGGAAACAATCAGGCTCCACAATCACCGATCAGTAGGTTAGAAACACAAGTCTATCACTAAAAGATTCACCTTTCGTCCAAAAACTCACTATTTTCATACAATACTGGAAGGCCACTACTAACTCTTACTGGTAAATACTCTGATCATGAGAAAAAAACAGCCACTAACATTTTAAATTTAAGAAAACTACGGACGCATTCCACGAGCAACCATTCACGGTAGCCAGTGCTACCAACCTCCAATAATACAGATCATTGAATACAATACTGTTTGCTTAAGAAAAATCTTGTCTGCAAACAGGAACCCACACACACACAAATACTCATTCACTCATTCAAGCATCAATGATAGTTATAATCATTACAATATATATATATATATATATAATATATATATATATATATATATATATATATATATATATAAAATATATAAAGAATAAAAAATCGAAAGAATCAAGAAGAAAAAACAATTTGAAGAGAGGGAAAGAGAGAGAGAAAATAAAAAAGCTCACCCCGGACCACCAAAATCCAAGCCATAAGCCATATAAGAAAAAAAAACATTACTTTGCTATTAGGAGATTCTTTATCATGAAATGATTGCTTCGATTGTCAAGAAGAAACTGAAACGTGATAAGAAGCTCGATAAAATTCTGTACTATCCAAACAATTATTGAACAACTGCAACATAATATTTCAGAAAGAGTTCATTGAACATTAGGTACGCTCTAGTCTAGATAATCAGGAGAGAGAATTAATATCAGTGACACCTGTAAAGATTGCCTTCACCCTTACCAAAAGAAAAATTCAGAATCAATTAAAAAAAAGGTACATTATTAATCAAGGCTCTAAGAAAAAAAAGAAGATAAATAGCTATACAATAACAATAAATGAAAAAAATGAATAAGTAACTTGAAATTTAACGCTCTCCAATGAAACAAGTGGTTGCACTTTCACCTCATTCTCTGTCAGATACTCAACTATCTCACTATCACCCAACATCAACCAGTATTGATACCACGCAATTTTATGCTTCAATGCTATCACTATAAACCGTTTAGTTCTTATCTGATAACTAGACTCTGGAAGGACAGTACATCGCAATTCGTTCGAAACTTCAGTTCAGTTCAGTTCAGTTCAGTTCAGTTTCAGTTTTTCGCCACAGTCAATTGACCGGGGAATTGTCAAGTTTTATTATTAATCTCAATATCAAAATTTGATATAAATAAAAAAAAAAATATCTATTTTTAATATAAATAATCTAATTGTCAAATCTCAATAGTTTATTTTCGCAAGTGCTGGAAAGTATGTTCCTCTGTGTATCCAGAAACTGCATAATATGGCCTTACAATCAAGTATTTTTTTAATTCTGAGACAAATAGTTTTTTGCTCTCAATAGTTTTGAGATGTAGCGGGAGAAGGTTGAAGAATCGTGATCCTGTGCAAATTGGAGATCTTCGAAATTTATCTAGTCGGTGCCGAGTGATATTCATATTGGTCTTATTTCTTGTGTTACAGCTATGTTGATTGCCTCTTAAAGGTTGATTTGAGTTTTTTGCTAGTATTATAGTTTCCAAGATGTATATAGATATTACTGTAAAAATTTTGTTTTCCAGAAACAGAGGCCTACAGTGCTCAATTACATTCGTTTGAAAAATTGTTCTTATTGCCTTTTTTTGTATTCTAAGTATTTGGTCAAGACAGTTTTGGGGTGCAGCTCCCCAGGCAACAATCCCATATCGCAGGTGCGAAGTAAACAGCGAATAGTAAGCAGTTAGAGCCGTTTTTTCATCCGTAGTATTTCTTATTCGTCGTATCACATAAAGTGCTGATGATAATTTCTTAGATAAGTAGTCGCAATGCTGTTTCCAGCTCAAGTTCTTATCGACCATCACACCAAGAAACTTGGTAGAGCCCACCGCCAGCATGCTGTCCTCTCTCAACTCCTCATCCTCTCTATTGCAGTTGTTTGGTGTGAAGTTGATGAGCGTTGTCTTTTTCTTGTTGATATTGAGTTTCAGACTATTGCAGATTGATGTGGCTTCTTCAAATGCTAGGCTAACTCCACTATTGTTTGCTTTCTGATTGGTAGGTACAATAATGGTAGTATCGTCAGCAAAAAGGATGCACGTTTTGTTTTCTGTGAGTAGCTCTGGGAAATCATTAATATAAATAAGGAAAAAATGAGGTCCTAAGATTGACCCCTGAGGTACTCCCCTGAGGTTCCACACAGAAAACTAAACAAGTAGAGGACACATTATAAAAATTTTTTTGTAACTAACTATTGTATGTAATATTGCAATTTATCTAATATTTTGTGTAATATTGATGTTGTAGTTTTAGTTTTTTGGGGAAATAAACATTTTATTTATTTATTTATTTCTAACAATATTTGGAGCTCCGTTCTCCTCCTTTCGTATTCGAATGCGCCCTACTCTGTCGACCCACGCGTCCCTAATAGAACCGTTTTTTTGAGTTGACGTGCTATACCAAGAAGTTTTCGTCGAGTAGCAGTGAGGCTCCGGTTGATGTAAATGGCACCCTGACCCTCGAGTCCGTGCACCTGCTGCCTCTTCAGGACTCCACACTTCTTTCTCCGCTCCATCAGTTCGTCCGCGTCCAGACGCCTGACAAACCTGACGACTATCGCTGGTGGCGGTGGTGGTTTCGACGTCGCTGCTCCGGGATTCCCAGCAGGCCTCCTTTTTATCACCTCCAATCTATGACAGGCGTCCACCATAGCCGGAGTTATGTTGAAGCCAACTGCCCGTCCAACTTCAGCTAACGACTCCAGCACGTTCTCCTCCGTCTTCTCAGGAATACCCTGCATCTCCAGTGAATTCCTTCTCGAATACTGCTCATGCTCATCCATGTGCTCCTCAGTCACAAGTAACCTCTGTCAAATTTCATCCAGCTCCCTATTAAGGGATTTAATAAGCACCTCCTGATTATCAATTATTTTATTTTACTTATTAATAATCTTACTAAGTTCATCCTGCCTTTCCTGACTCGTCGTTACAATAGCTCTAATTTTCTCAATGCTATCGGACAACTCCTTTTGGCCACTAGTTATTAAATTTTTCAAAGACTCAATTGAAGCACAATTATCTCCCAGCTGAACTACACCCTGATCCCTACTAACCTTAACTGGTGTAGAGTCAGTTTGCTGAACGCTTAGTGACGATGCTTTTTTAAACACTTGGGGCAGCACCACGTTGACCCCTTTATGAATGGTAAGTCTTCTGGTTTGATGTTGAGACAGGTAATATGATAATATGAAGTACATTCAGTGCAGCTCAGTTTTTCTGTATTACGACTCACCGGTTGTTTACATTTGCCACACGAACTCATCTTAAATAAATACAATTACTCCGAAACAACTCACTACAAACACTCCAATACAGGTTAAACGGCCTAAGCTGACTTTAGTAGTCCATAGGGCGAAACTAGGATCTAATCATTACTGAGATAACAGAGCCGAAAACAATACAACCGTCTCGTCCGAGCTCTGATTGAACACTAATGCAAAACGGAGTAGCAGTATGGGGGGGAGGGTGTTATAATTCCCATTTGGAACAACTGTTCATAAATTAATAATTAAATCTATTCTAAATAAATTCAGATTCTTCCCGACTGACCTTATATTTGATGAATTCAAGGTTTTGACAGTTAGACAGTTATATGTTCAAAATGTAATTAAATATTTTAATAAAAAATAGAGCCAATTTCCCATGCACCAAAACCGCATTAAATAGACATTACAGCTTGAGACCTACTTCAAATTAGTATTTGATATATAATACTAATATTGTCTAAAATATTGATATTTATCCAAGTACTATATAATCAATAAAATTCCGTATCATCATCTCAACAATGCTAAAATTACAAAGAAAATGAAGCAGGAAAACATTAATTGGATGAAAAGCAATTATTTTTTTAATCTTTGAATTATTGTAACCGTTATCTTTATTGTTATTTCACATCCTAGCTTTCCTTCCCTTAGCCCTGCCTATCTAACTACCTACCTTCTTTCACTTTCCTATCACACACCCTTCCCTTTCAGTTTCACCTTACCTGTTACCTGTCTATTACATTGGAAACCATAGTTGGCAAGGTATTCTCCCCCTCTTTCTTCCATCACACATAATTTTAGCAATATTGTCTTTAATGTGTTAATATCATTGTTAACTGTTATTGTTTTGTTGTATATTGCATTTTCTCATTGTATTTTTGTGTGTTAAAATAAAATAAATTGAAATAAATTTAATAAATTGAAATTTAATTTGAAATTGACTCTTGCGATGAAATCAAATGGGGAACCGACCGCGACTTTCCCGGTTACAGTTTGGTACTAATTATTGAGGCCAGATATCACCAATTCAGTTGGTTTCACAACTAACTCCTATAGTGAGGTCCACATTATAATGGCAGTGTACGATTGACAATGCTGTTACTGTCCTTTTCTATCATACAACAAAACAGATAGCACTATCTCTCTCTCGCTTTGCAATGTTGTCTATTTGCCAGAATATTTTATATTTACTTTTGACAGTGACTGTACAAAACTGAACAAATAATTCTCAGCCGCCATTTTTTTCATTTTATCAAAATACTTGAGTACACAAGTCGTATAATTGATTTAAAATGCATTTTTGAAACAATGAAATAATTTTTAAACATTACCGTTTGAAAAACACAAATTAAAATACCTGAAAAGACATTTTAAAAGTTGATAACTAACCATCCTAGACTTCATTGCTTCAGTTAGCCCACCCGTATAGGTTAGACCTACTCCTACCGGTATAAATAATATTAGAAAGTTATTTCAGAATTAACCCATTGAAATTACTTATTTTTAGATAGGATTTCTATTTTTCTATTATTTTTGAAATAAATTGGAATAGAATACCTACCAAATAACTTAATTTCTATCGTTTTGAAATTCAGATTGTTGTTTCACAGCTTTTCAAATTAGCCGCCGTTCCAGGTTTGTATAAAAATAAAAATCTGATCTATTATGAAAGCAATTTTTTGAATCAAATTATGAAAAAATATATTTTCTTGATTAGTTTGACATTAAATTGATTATTTTATCAAGGAAATGATAATTATTATTAGATTAAATTTAATGGGATGAATTGTGTAACAGCTGTGTACTGTCAGTGGCAAAATGGAGAGACTTGGCAACGTTTTTCTCCTATCTTTCTTCACTGCCATTATAACGTGGACCTCATTATAGCAGGTATCATCTTACTGATGATTTTAACCAAAGATGAAGAAATTGAATTTCACCAGCGAGGAAACTAATGCTGAATTATCAAACGAGAATTGTGTTTTCTGGTAAATAGTGGACGACTGTATTTCGTTTACTAAATTTGAATCTAACCTCGTTTCCAACAGAGAGACTGACAAACACATGAAATTAGAACATTCACCTCAACAATTCTAACCTGCCATCACCATACCAAATCTGAGTATTTGGGCAATAGGAAAGGGAAGCAAGAGAAAATAATATTGGGAATTTGGAAAGGAAAACACTCAAACCTGACAAAATAACGATCGTAGATAGGTGGCCTTGTTCCTTGCTTGCCCGTCTCAAAGTTTTAAGGTTTATTTCAATTTAAATATTTAGAAGAATGTGAAGTTAATTTTAAATCGCTGAAGACGTCTTTACGTATACCAAAATTCATTCAATTCTCTTGATAATTCACAAATTACGAAAAAACTTTTCAATACAAAAACCAGACAATAAAAAACCAACTCGAACAATTTCCAACCGACCAGCACGAGCACTCGGCTTCAACAAACAGCTGACCTGAATCAATTCCAAAAACCGCCGCCAGATGGCAGCATTACACAACCCGCGAACTCTTTAAATTCTATTAATTGGCCACAACAAGAATATAGAGTGGATTATAGTTGAAGTGAGCTGCCATAGCAATGAGCTAACATGTAAATACAGTGTGTAAACAAGAAAACATAACCAAAAAAATCGATCAGTATTAAGTTTTTCTTAATCGAATCAGGACTAACAGTGTTCCATACAAATATATGAAATTAAATGAAATTACATTACATACTGCATAAATATATTACTGTTTAGGAAGACAGAGAAATCGCCGAATAAGAATACAACAATATAGGCCTATATTGTTCATAATCATATTCCTCCACCCACTGTCTAAAGAGATAACAAGACAAATATGCCGTTATTTTTTATGTTTGAAATGATACCGATTGAATGATGATATAGTTACACAAATAACACTTTCCACAAAGATGAAGAACAATAAGATGTAGGAAGTGGAAATAAGGAGAAGTGAATGAATATATTGTAGCTTCAACAGCCTTATTTACAGCATGCCTGTTGATTGACAAAAAACAAGAACCATGCTACTTGCATCGTAAGGTTTGAAGATAGATATAATCAAATAGCCGATGTCTTTCCTGTGATGTATTGAGAATTATTATTTATCGATGTTATATTATAAAGAGAATTATTATTTTATATTATGAAAATATTATTGTGTATAAGTAAGTTGGTAGCATTGCAGCACCAATGTTGAAGCCAGCTGTTTACTACTTTGAAATGATTCACTCTGTTCTGTTCGTGTCTACAAGATGTAGTCAGGAGAATAAATGAATTACGAGAATTCAATGGAACTTATTTATTTATTGTATTCACCAGACCAGTACACCACATTTCCTCACTATCTTAAGTGTAGGGAATCGTCATATTTTTTTATTCATCCTGTATTTTAATTTAATCCTAATGTTTTTATTTCAGGGTGCGACTTTGACCAAGCTGATCGAACGTCTTACTTACCACATCTATGCTGATCCCATGTTTGTTAGAACATTTCTAACAACTTTTCGCAGTTTCTGTTCACCCAAGGTTTGTTTATTGCGTTAACTTGAGAATCGTGCAGAATATTATAAAATCAACATAGCACTGACTTGGTTTGAAATCAATTATTGCACATAATATCACATTTTAACACACAGTATTTTGGCGAAATTTCAAGTTTAGTTTCAATATTTACGAATCTATTTTATGCCCTAGGGTGGTTTCTTGGTATTTTGTTGTCAGTCTTCAAAATTCAAAATAGATATACTTGGAAATCGGAATTTCTTAAGTTATTAATTTTTTTATATTAAATGCCTATTAGTTGAAAAATAGAGAATACATTACATTTGTTTGGACTATTTTTAAAAATTAGGAAAAAATCCTGTTCGTTTTCCCCATCTATTGTTATAAACTTTAGTTTATTATTACTATCGTATTTCATAAAACTTGAAAGTGAAAAAACACTCACATTCTTTGATTTGGCGACGTCCGTTTAGTTTATTAATAGTTATTTGTGCAACTGGTGCGCAGAATGCCACTTTGCTGCACCGAAAGAAACGTTCTTGAGTGCAGCAAAGAAACTTTGCGCACGTATTAGGCCCGGTGCACACTTGCGTCTTTTTTAGTCACGGTTTTACGATCAGAGCGACAACAAGCTCACTGGCGTTCTAAAAGTTGTTAGAAGTATAAGGATTCCGGACGGAGCAGTGCACATTTCAGCGTCGCACGCCCGCTCTCGCTTTGCCGACGCTCTGCTGACGCTTGCCAGCCGCCACTTTCTTTACGTCACGGCGGGCAAGCCGCGTTTCATTCTCTACTTCAAAAACCTAAAACGCGTAAAAATGGTGATAGAGAAATTTTGATTTCAGATTCGGATTCAGCGCCTCCAAATTAGTCAAATGGCCTCGCGGCTATCGAAAATAATCAAAATTGAAGAAGTTAATCAATAAAATACTTTGTTATTGCATTGAGGTGAAAATAGTCCAGCAATAATTGTACTGTTATTACAGAACTTGATCAATAACATCTTGCTCTGAATTAAATTCTAAGAACTATTATTCAATGATAATAGTAGAGATCTGAGTAGTTTCCCATGATTTTTTATGTTCTCATTGTTGGTTGACTTCATTCATACTTTGTATTTCTGTTTCCTCTGATTATTATTATGAAATATAGGATCTTCGATCTAATTGGAACAATAGATCTTTTGAAATAATATATACGGTAAATACCAACCTACGAATGTCGGCCAGCAGTCGGCTAGATTGATGTTTGCGTTGAAATCCAACAATTCTTGGTAATGCATGCTTCATTCAAAATAAGTTTATTCTCAGTCAGTTTGTCACAGTTGTGAGTCATAGTTGTGCTTGTGCTTTAGCATGTGCTAAATTTGTGTGAGTACTATACAGTATTCTTGTACTACAAGAATATAATACTTTTTTGGTTGTTAAATCAATTTATTAGCAAAGTCCACTGCTCTATAATCGTTCACCTAAATATCTAAGTTTAGGAGGAAGAACTAAAGGAGGAAGGCTCTTTTCATCCAGATCATAACCTTTGGGCAACATAAACATTCTTTCAAGATTTTTGGAGAGAAATAGTACAGGCTCAGCCTAGGTTTTCCTCCAATGTCATAACTATATTATGATAAGATGAACTTTCTACTCAACAACACATAATACTTAAGTATTCTTCTTTCTCTTTCTTTAGTATTCTTCTTTCTCTCTCTCTTTCTCTAGTATTAGTAGTGTAGTATAAAAATACTAGAGGTGGAAGAACCCCTATTCTAATCGATCCGAGAAAAAGGACTTGGTTCTCAAATACGGACTCACCTAGTTCAGGTAATATTGTAGTGATAATGAAATATTTGAAATTCACTTCTTCAAATTTGAGTGGAATACAATTAAACCAGTAAAAACTGGTTAGAATATCAATACTGGTTAGAGTGATAATGTTTAGAAATTTACAAAATTCCCAAGTTAACTACCTATTTAACAACTATTCTATTATTTAACACAAAGCATGTACAGTACAATTTTCACATCCACAAACATAGTGCCTCAGTCTGTGCTTGGCAATTAGTGAAGACAGAGCTCTTAGAATTGTATCTGAAATTTCTAAAATCGTATTCTAGAATGGATTTTAATGTAGATACTGAGGTTTAATAAGTGCAGTCCAAAAGCATCCTGTGGTTTGGGACGCCTCTTCAGAAACGTACCACGACCGTTTCAGGACAGTGAGTATAGTATATAATGAGACAAATAACCTGCACTTATTCAATATGGATTATAATTTGCTATGTTGTCAGCTCAATGTTTTCAGTTTTTAGGTTTTTGTTGTCAGCAGTCAGCACTATTGTAGAGCTATCCAACACAATAGTCTAGCTCTTTGAAGTAGCGATCTTCGACATCAAAGTAACGAAAATAAATGGATATGCAACACAGAATTCAAAGTAATTTCTATGATTGTTCTGTCGGTTCTTGGAATTATTGGTGGTCTTTCATCTCATGCCATATTCTGGAGGCAAATAGAATACTTATTCTATAAATGCTGTGTATATAAAGTTAATGTACTGTGTAAATTAATAAAATTTATTAATTCTATATTTAATATAGAATTGAAATAGTATCATTTTTCAAACAAACAATATAACGTTCTTTGGATGATTATAGAACAATTGAAAATTTAAAGCACTATACATTTTGGGACATTCTCTATCCCGTCTATAGTTACAAATTTTAAATAAATAAACATCAGTATTGACTGATTCAAGATTAAAACCATGTTCATTAATTTGTTGATTATAAAAACATAACATAAGGTTTTTAATGGTATAATGTTCATATTTATCATTTTTAAGTCAACACTGATGTTCATGTATTTTGAATTTTCACCTGGAGATGGGAGTAAGTCCTGGAATTTATAGTGCTTTCAATTGATTTTAATGGTTCTATAATGTTAGAGGTTCATTGTACGGTATTTTAAAAAGAAGTAAAAGGTCTTTTTGAAAAAGCTGTACTATTTGCTCTTAATTTGTATTATCTCTATATTAGTTATTAACCAATCAATTTATTTATTACTGCCGATGAATAATATTGATCCATTTAATAATTATTGTGATTTTTATAATTGCTCCGGTTTTACAAAAAACTTTGAAAATTCGAAATCAAAACTTTTATATCACGATTAATGACCAAGTTGCTCAAGCCGCGAAAATTTCTGAGTACTAATTGACGTCGCTCGACAGTGAGACGCTCTCGATATGCACAAGTCTGCACTGAACTGAAATTGGCTGCCGGCAGAGAGTCGCTCCACTCGTAAAAACGCAACTGGATAGCGTTGCAAATGTGCATCGAGCCTTACACATTAAATTTTTCCTACAGTTACCATAGAATGTGAAAAGTCAGTAATAAGCGGTGAACATGTCCTATACTAAATCAAATGTATGTTTTTGCAAATCTGTAATATTTTTAATGCTGATGATAAATATTGCAACCATTTCACAACATAATTATTCTAAATGACAATAGAATGAATATTATGAAGTTATATGAGGTTCAATGATACTTCATCTACAAGAAGTCATCAGCAAGAGTGGAAATTGCCATATCACTTGTCTGGTTATGTATAGAGCCATCAATGATCCTCACAAATGTTATACTTCAGCCGTGATTAACAGTTTAATATTCTCCTATCCAAAAACACAAAAGTTATGCTGAAAATCTTTGCTTATACTTATACGGTGCCCATTAATTTGTTTTATTGATTAATTTGTCTATGCGATCAAAGCTGTAAGACTCTATATGTTGTAATTTTTCTATTGATGTAGATAAATAAATAAGTTAATAGGCCAAGGACTGATGAAGGATTAGGCTAGTGATCAGCCCTTAGGACAGACTCAAGTCTAACCTGACCATTCTATGAAATTTTCATGTGTAATATTTAGTCCAGTTCCAAATATCCTCAAGTTTGAGTCTGAATGATATATTATACTCTATATTAGTGTAAAAATATAGTTTCACTATGTTTTTTTTTTTTTGTAAAAACATGAGTAAACGTCAATTTGGCCTTTCTGCTTTTCTGAGCGCCCAGTAGCCTTCCGCATGAAACGTATAATATAAGTAAGGTTATACTATATTCTTTAAAACGTGATTGAATTATACCATATAGACATTACATTTACCTGAAATGCTGAACTTCAATCATTCAAGTCACTGTTGAGTAAACAGGATATTGTAAATCCAGTGTTTTTGATTATGATATTCAATGACTTCTATTCTGTATTCTGTTTCTAATTCAATTGTATTCATTGAAGATATTCCACGAAAATGTGAGTAGAGATAGAGATGTTTTGGGGAGTTGAAGAACTGAAGAACTTTTTCCTACAACTGCGCGTAAAAAAAGAATTTACATACTCAATTCTCCTCGTAAAACAGCTTATTTCTGAGGAGAATCTACTTTTTCGCTCGCTAACCATCTGAGCACGCGCAGTAGATTTTCTTTACACTCGCTAATCATTCGCGCATGCGCAGAAGAGTTTCTTTACGCTCGCTAATCAGGTGATGGTAAGCAGCTCGCCAAAAGTAGGTCAGATCTTAACCTAAAAAGTCTGTAATAAATTGTACCGGTTCTGCACTATGCAGCCATGATGGATATCAGTGAAGACGAATCATTATTAACTCCGCCGATATAAGTAATTTAACAGGTTTGGGCCGTTGTAGAAAAAAATTTGTATGTGATTTGCGCGTAATGCTTCTTTATCGCTCGCGCAAAACAGTTATCATGCGACGCAAAGCGGAGCGTCATAATTTTGCAAGAGCGATAAAGTCGCGCATTACGCTCTTAATACATAAATAGCTATTTTGATGTGTAAATACCTTTATGCTTCAACTTCAAACCTAATGGATACGTTATTGTTTTGAAATAACAATCACCACCTCAGTATCAGTACAGTAACAAAGTAACCTAACCACAAAAGTAAATAAAAATATAAGAAATACTTGATTCCTTGATCATATGGTCGATAAATGTTTACAATGTCTTAACAATCACCACCTCAGTATCAGTACAGTAACAGAGTAAATAAAAATATAAGAAGTACTTGATTCCTTGATCATATGGTCGATAAATATTTCCAATGTCTTCCAGTTGAAAATATAGGGATCTCACACATAAAAATCGTTTATGATAACTTGAATAGATATTAAATACTATAAAAACTTCTTGTTTATTTACTGTTTGTTATATTAATATTGAATGTACAGTTGTTACAGTTATTTATAACTATTCCAGCAGCAGACGACATTTGTGACTCGGCTTGAACTGTCGCTGTTGTCTGTTTGTTCACATTCTGCCCAAGAATCATGTTTCCTGTTGTAATTTTTGTTTTCAATGAATCTTCTATACAGCCTTCAGCTACTGTAGAACTGGACTCTTATACCCTCCGTGTCATTTTAATTGTAGGATATCAAAAAAGCTCTACATAATTTTTATGCCCTTGTCATCATCATTGTTTTCTGTAAATATACGGCTTTTATTGTTTTTGATTTCGGAATCTTCACAATTAGAATCGACCCTTTATCTTCAATGTCTTCTATTTGCATGTTTGTAAGCTCATCACGCCTACACGCACCGGCGACTCCAATTAACATAACTACTTTTTCCATTAAAAAAACATCATTCGGTGCAGTTTTCATGAATGTTTCAATTTCATCTTTTTCGCCACACTGCACAGAAAGCAGCAGTTTTCCAGTCCCTACATAGATCTGAAAGACCTTGTTTGCAGACGACTCTCGTCTGACATAAGAAACAGGTTTCTTTTCCGGTCCAGGCTGGAAAGTGTACTCTTTCCAGCCGCTTGGAAGTCCGTAGTTAATAAGTCATCCGCTAGATCGGGCGAGTGTCCACTTTCTTCATCTGAAGTTGCCATGATTTCAGTTCAAATTTCAAATCAAACTAATTCAGCATTCGCTTCGCAACCATTTTTATTCAATTATTTATTGTTGATTAGCGCATTCCGAATTTTCAAAAATGCTTGAAGATGATGACGCCCGTGATATTCCAAGTGAAATTTTAAAAGAATCTGAAATCCTGACTGCAAATCTTCTACCACTAAAATCAAGAGATAGGTACAATAACAAGTATTCTTTATTTTGTATTCTTTATTTATTTTGTCAGCAATACCTGTAGTGTGACGAAAAATATTGTTTGCACCACGGGCAAAAATGTTTTTCCGGCTCACAAATCAAGGCCTACGGCCTCGGACTTGAAAACCGATTTCGAGTCGGAAAAATCGCATTTTCTGCTCTAGGTGCGAAATATACTATTGTAAGAGTTTTTGATTTTTTTGGTTTGTAACCTACAGAAGGTTTTTTCAAGAAAGCTGTAACTTTTAAAAGAAACTAATGTCCAAGTCATTTTTTACACTAATTGTTGATTTTAACATTGAATAAATGCCCCAAAGAGTAGGACTAAATTTTTTTGACAACTCTGAAAAGTAAACTAATAAAACGTTTTCTGTAATGTTCTTCACCTTATTCTTTTTGCACCATCCACAAAATACATTGGATTGTCGTTCGTATTTCAACTTTGACTTCTCTGGTAGAAGATTCAATGACACTGAATTTGCTAAATCCACTAAATTTTCTGGAGTACTGCTCTCTTGATCACTATCACTATTCATTTTTTCAATATGTTAAATTTATTGTATAATTTAAAATTGATTAAACGCTTTATTTTGCTTTGTAAACTTTGAAATTGTTGCACGATACTACTGATATTACTTACCGATTCAATATCTCGCGGTAATAATCAGCTGTTTAACAAAAATTTCCAGCCAGCCATATTCAGGTTTACCAATATTTCTTTTACTTTGCCGCACTCTACCGTTATAAAGCGTGTTAACTATTTTGTGTTGTTGCAAATTTGGAGTGCGACAAAGTCTTTGCCGCATTCAAATCTTCAATCCCGCACTGGGTGTGGGAATGAGGTATTTCGCGTACTATAATTGATGCGGGAATGAGGTATTTTGAGTACTGTAATTGATGCGGGAATGAGCACTTTTTCGGGTAACTTTAGGAAAAAAATATTATTGCCGCAAGGAAAGTAGTGTATGTGTGCCATTCCAGATTTTTTGTTCAATTATTATTCACAATCTGTTATATAAATTTTCACAGGAATTGTTGAGCTTACTTGTGGAGAGATTCAGCATTCCAGATCCTTCCCTAGTGTACGAGGATGTTTCTGTGGACTGCCCGAAATCAAGCAAGAATTCCCAACGTGAAGACTGGAAGAAGTACAGGAAAGAATATTGTCAGCCAGTCCAGTTCAGGTGAGATTTTAATGATTTGAAACAAAAAAAATCACTTGTTTTATAATTGAAAATATCACTATTGCTTTTAAAAGAGGAGTTTGATGTAAAAATGTATTTAGCACATCTGCTCCTAAGGAATACTGCACTATCTTGTGTCCTCTAGTTAATTTAGTTGATAAGAGTATCTATATTTAATATAATCAATACTTTTCTGTATTCCTTAACTGGTTTGGCAAAAGAATAGTAACACAACTGCTCTGGTGGTGTAAAATCTGACCCAAAAGTTGTTTGAGGATTGTAATAAATCTCTTTGCATTAAAACAATTAATTTTATCGTCTAGCACTTATTTATATATATATTTTTTTATATTCAACGATACATTGCTATCTAGTCTAGGGACTAATGAGCAACTTTTTTCTGTCCTATAATACTAATGAATACTTCATACAAGAGAATCCTCCATAGGGTCTCCTATTCAAATTCTAATATTATTAGTACACTGCTTATGACTGTACTGCACAGGTGGGTTTCACTCATTTCCACTGCTCTGCTTTTCACTGGACACAAGACACTTGAATCAGCACTAGACCAGTTCAAATGGCTTCTTCCTTTTCAGCCTCCTCACCAATCCTTCATTTTCCAGCAGCTGGATTGCTTCGATGTTGTCGTGTTGGTGGAGTCGAGCCTCGTGTTTCTCTGCATGCCTCTGGATTTCGCTGCATACCAGGTCGACTTGCAGGTCTCTGTGAAGGTCGCTGTTTCTGACGTACCAAGGAGCATCAGCAATGTTTCTCAGCACCTTGTTTTGGAAGCATTGTATGACTTTGATATTACTGTCTTTGGTGCACCCCCAAAGTTGTATACCATACGTCCATACTATCTTAAGAATCTGCTTATACAGGAGTACTTTGTTTGGAATTGACAGGATGGAGCTCCTTCCAATCAGCCACCAGAGTCTCTTGTATTTTATTTCCAGCTCTTCTCTCTTCTTCTTAACATGGACCTTCCAGCGAAGCTTTGCATCTAAAGTCATACCTAGGTACCTGGCATCATTGGCAAATGGTACTATTTGATTGTTAATGGTTATTGGTATGGGTTGAGCCCTCTTGTTGGTGAAATTGATATGAACTGATTTCGCTTCATTGAGTTTAATCTTCCATTTTGTTGTCCAGTCTTCAATTTTTCCGATAGATCTTTGAAGTTTTGCTGTGGCACTTTCAATCTTGTATGCTATAGCTAATATTGCTGTGTCGTCGGTAAATGTTGCTATTGTATTATTCTCGAGACATGGTAGACTTGTAAACAGAAGATAGAGAATCGGCCCCAAAACACTCCCTTGTGATACTTCTGCTTTTATTTCTCCTAGTCCAGAATAAGCATTTTCATGATTCACTCTGAAGTATCGTCCAGTTAAATATAGAAGATAGAAGATACTTTTTTCTTGCTTGTCCAACTTATGTAAAATAAGCTTCAGCACCTGATTAATATCTTCCTCCATATTATCGAACTGACAGCTATTCGAATTAGAGCCTTTGTTTCCTACAACAGTCTGTGCAAATGTTCTTCTACTCAGAGTAGGCACACGAATTTCCTGCTTAGTATTTTTATCTCCAAGCTTTGTAGTTGGATTTTGACTGATTGAGCTCTTGGGAGTGTTTGTCTTCCTTTTTTGAGCCGCATTTCTGATTTTCTGCAGTTCAATAGCTACAGTACACCCTCTGTAACTTGCAGGGTGAGCTTCTCCGCAATGGACACATTTTGGTAGGACATCATTGGATTTTTGGCAGTTCCTACTTAGATGCTTTGATCCACATTTCACGCATCTTGGTTCCATGTTACAGTAACGTTGGGTGTGACCGTAAGCCTGGCAACGCTTGCATTGGGCTATCAGCTTTGTCTTCCTTATATTTTCAATTTCCACCTTACATCCAAGAACCGTTTTCAATTCAAATTTTTTTTGATATCTTCCTCGCAGCTGAAGGATACCAAGAACATGTCCGATGGTTCCTTACTCTTCCATTTGAGTTTATTTACCACTTCCAGGACTTTATAGCCTTGATTCTTCAAATCATCAAGTATGGTATCTGGACTACATGAATGATGTAGTTTCTTTACCATCACTCTGATGGGTCGAGACTGTTTATTTTCGTATGAATGCCACTTATAGCCAGTATCAACCAATTTTTTCGTCACGTTTCTATAAGTATCTACATCTAGAACGTTGATTTTGAATGTTTCATCACTGACTAGCTTTATTCTGAACTTGTCATCTGGAGAGACACTGTTCAAAGTTTTCAAAAATGTATTGAAATTTTTTATATCGTTCACAATGATAGGAAGCGGGGGCACTACCTTATTCTTCTTTTCCTTGGTGTGCTGGCTGTCAGTTGCTGCACTGCTTGTTGATGGCTGGGGGGGGGGGGCGAAAGCGAGGTATCCATCTTCCTTTTTTTGTATTTCTTGATTTCACTCGAATCCATTCAGTCTCCTTTGCCAACTCTTCTTCACTCGTAGAGAAATGTAGCTTCTTGTTTTCTTCCTTTTCGGCAGTTAGTTTATCAGTTTTCAAATTTCCTCCTACAGTAAATGACTGAGGCTGGTTCTTACTCTCTCTATTTTTCTCAAGAAGAGAGATTCTTTTAATCAGTTGCTCTAGCTTCGTTTCAAGCTCTTCATTCTTGATTTGCATCATTACACATTTATTTTCAGCTTCCTTCCAACTATTATACAATATTTGTTCGGTCGCTGTTCTTAAATTATTTGGGTCGATGACCTTTTCCGGCGTTGACTCCTTTGTAGGGATACCTGCGTATACACTACCGGTTTCCATTTTTTCTTCATTCGCTTTGACTTCTTCTTCTTCTTCTTCTGTTGCCTCTTCTTCAAACTTGGGAATCAAAAATTTCGACGGTATGACGAACGACATTTATGTTGAATTTAAAATGTTTATTCATTATTCAGCAAAACGATTGTTTCGCGAACATTGACCGACCGGCCTAACCGGGACGCTCGAACGCGCATTCGCGTACTGCAGTTTCGCACTTTTCGACAATTTCGCGTAGGCCTAATTCCACTAAGGCACAGATACGGAACTATCGAAATATAACTATTTTTACTACCACTATACTACACTATTCTATTAACACTACAATGCTCTCGACATGCTACCGCTACGACGTCTAAACGATGACTAGCACTTATATGAATAACTTGTTTGTTGGGTTCGAAAAGAATTTTATCAATAAGAGTGTTAAAAAAATGTAAGAGTTTCGAACATTGTAGATGAAATCTCACAAAATACAGGTTTTTGACTCCTTGGCTTATAAATTCTCCCAAAAATTTGTACATCACTAATTGAAAATTGTATCTTTGTTTTTTTTTATAAACACCTTGATGCAACATATTTAGTGAAACTATGGTATTTTATCTGTCATTTGTTTTATTTTCAAATAACAGGGTTTCGATGTTGATATGCATTCAATATAGAAGGGATCTATCAGGAATGAAGCTAGGATAGTTTCTTCATAATTATATGGTAAACAGGTTGAATGATTTGATCAATTCAGACAATTCCATCATCATCATCATTCACAATTAATCGGGCATCAGATTCTGTATAATCGTCGGAGAGTGCAATTTGAAAGCAATCAGGGTCTCCTAGAAAGGGAATTAATTGTAACAATAATTCCCCAAACAATTATTCCTCATCAAACCAGTTAATGAAATCATTCTCATTGATGATTCACTTTTCTTTTTATATTCTGTTTTATTGAAATTTTTACATTTTGATCAATATTTCAAATAATTTGGGGAAGTGTTTTGGCTTCGTGGTCGCTCTGATAAGCTATCGTTAAGATGAGTTGAGCTGGGAACGCGACTAGGTGCCACCCCGACTACTTGACACCCCGTTAAAACAGGTCTTAAGGGGACAAGTTGACTTGAGCCATCCCCGTCTACTTGTCTCCTTCCTATGGAGGTGACAACTATTGGGGGCGACACTCTGACGCGAGGGTGCGAGGTGTCGAAGTTGTCGTTTACGGTCATGACTAGTTGGCACCTTCGGTCCAGTTGGTGACAAGTAGTCGGGGTGAGAACTTGACGACAATGGTATATTTTTACGAGGGTACAGGTTGTCGTCTATGGTCACGACAACCTATCACCTCGATTCCACACCATAAGAAATCACCATTCCGGCTGGCTCTTCATTTGAAAGTTTGAAAATGAAGCCAAAGGCATTAGGATTCCTAATTTTGTATTCTCAAAATCATGTCTTTGTGAGTGAGCCTTTTCAACCATGGTGCAATCAAGATTAAGTGTATTTTTATAACTCTTCTCAATAATCATACTCATAAAATTTGTTTGAACAGTGTATGTGAGTGTATAAGACACATACACAACTTGAAGGTTTATTTATTTATTTATTTCATGTTTCAAACAAAATACATTTCAAATAAAAATAATAAACATTTTTTTCCATGCATGGGCAAAATGCTTGTGTGCAGGAAAGAGTAGCAATCTGAATAATTCATAATAAGTTACACATGATGAAGAACATGACAATATATGTGGAAGATGGAGAAGATTGAAATGAGTGATGGAAAAAGAAGTATGATATGAAGAAGAAGAAGAGAGAGAAAAATGAGTGAGGGGCAGAAAACTCACTGTCAAGCCAAGAACAAGAGAAACGGATCAGAACAATGGTCAACCCACTTAGCATGCATTAAGGCTAGTCTTATCAAAAAGTATAATTTGATTTAAGAGAATCTAAAATTCTTATCCTACCAACCTCCAATAGCCATCTATTAATGTTGCGTTTGTATACTCCTATGGACCGTACTTCAATGCCTTTAATTTGTTGGGGGAGTTTTGAGTACCGGTAAAGTATATTTGCTTTATAGAAGGAATTTGTTGTGTTTATTGATGGATACTCTAGGAATAACAATGCCGACGTTCACGGAGCTCCTGGTTGTGTAGTCATGTTGGACTTGAGCGAATATGTCTGGTTTATTCTTGTAGATGTGCATAAGTAGGGATCGAACATACAGCTGATTAATATTAAATACTTTAAACTCGTTAAATAGGGTTTCAGTAGGGTACCTACTATAACGCCGTTTTAATAATAGATTTTTGAGTCACTTCTAAGGGATTCAAGACAGTCTTTGTGGCGCCTCCCTAAGCTAAGATACCATACTGTAAGATAGATTGGGCATACGCATAATATACTTGCTTAAGCATTTCAATATTCATGATTTTACTTAGAAAATTGAAAATGTATAATAATTTCCTCAATTTATTCCTAGTGAAAATGATATAGGACCTCCATTTCAAACGTTTATCGAATAATACTCCTAGATACTTATATTCTGAGACAGCTTCAACTGTGTCACATACCACACATTCATCCAACGCTCCACATGAGTGCATTGAAAACCTTCCAAATTCACAGGTTCGGCATCTTCTCTGCAACAAATTGGCATGCACTTCGTTTTACTCACATTGACAGTTAGACGATTCTGATCGAACCATCCTTCCACTTTATTCAGTTCACACTCTGCATGTTTGTATACCTCATTCCAAGAGCGACCATCAAAAAGTAAAGCTGTGTCATCAGCATATAAGAAGTAATCACCGTTCTGTAGATTCAGTTTTCTCAAGTTATTAATAAAAATTAAAAATAAAATTGGTCCTAGGGTGCTTTCCTGCAGAACGCCATAATTAAACTCTCTACTCATACTATTTTCATTGAGAATAGTGACAATCTGGCGACGGTCCGACAGATAGCTCCTGAACCAGTTTAATGACATGTCCCTTACATCAATATAATACAGTTTATTCATGAGGATATCCCGGTCAACTGTGTCAAACGCTTTTGCAAGGTCTATAAATAGCAAAAGAATTCTCCTGTTTTTCCCTATTAGGGTGTGTATATCTTTAGCCAAGTTGAATATATTATTATTTAAGTTTTTGTCGCTCCTAAAGCCAAACTGATTAATGTTTGACCAGCGAAAGAATGCCCCCGGCGGAGTAGAGCAATCTTAGGCTGTTCTAGCTTTTTCGATCAGTCTTAAAAACATCAGTAGTCATAAAATGATAAATATCTCCAAAAATTTCAGAAATATTGAATTAGTGATGTAAAATAGGTCAGGAATCGTTTTTGTTCAGTGCATTTTTTTATAAATTGACTCATTTTAAAGATAAATTTAATTTGTGACTAAATGAGTATTTTCATTGAAAACCTTTATTTTTTTGTTTACAACTCATCTGTTCAATAACTATTGAACGGAATTAATTTTTTTTTGGCATGCATATTTATTGATTCTTCTCTGAACCGTTGTTATGTATATATTTTCTAAAAAATGTTTGTTTTCCTAATAATGGGTAATTTCTTGGATCAAGTTCGTGAATTTGGATCGCAAAACATGAAAAAGTTGGTAATCGACAAACTTTTTTATGAGTGGAATAAACTACACATATGCATCGTATGAAATAATCATAACATCCCAAATTTATTTTCTGTGAAAGAATTACTGAAATTGATTTAAGGGTTCTCGAGTTATAAAAGATAAATAAATATGTTGCTCAATTATTATACTGGAATTCTTTCTCCGTGCAGCTCACATAATAGCCTATCTATCAGTTGGGTAGGCTATGCATAAAATAAATAATATTTAATGGCTTCCGCTGTTAGCTTTTAAGTACTAAAGTATTAGTCATCATTGTAAAGAAATCCTGTTTATAAATAGAAGCATGTTTACTTAGTAATTATGCATTTTCTTTGAATAGAGGTCACTGCACGGCTTCCAGCTCAGTTCAGTTCGTGAAACGAGCGAGTGCACATTGAATTAGCGCAGTTCAAATTAAATTTCTTATATTACCTATATAACAGATTATTAGTTTCAGTTACTGTCTAGTTTTTTTATAACAATGTCGGGCATTAGAAAGAGTGGTCAAACAGTGCATAGTGAAGCGCGTAATATCATTAGACATGATATTGAGAAATGTGATGAGGAAAAGAATTCTATACCAATTCCACATTCACAAGCAACAAAACAAGCAGCATATTATTGTGGTGTATCAGAGAGATTGATTAAAAAAATATATAGTGAAACTAAGTGTTTAGCAGAACCAGAATCGTCTAAACTATCGACGCCAGGAAAAACAAGACCACACTCCAAGAATTCCATTTCCAGTATAGACAGTTTTGATCTGAACGTGATTAGGAACACTATAAATGAATTTTACCTTATCAAGAAAACTGTACCCTCTATTAGAAATTTATTACCAGTCTTGAAAGATAAAATCAATTTCAAATGGGCAGAGAGACATTACGTGTAATTATAAAAAAAACTTGGATTTAGATGGGTGAAATGCCAATCAAAACGGAAAATATTAGTTGAACGTCCCCATATTGTTTTTTGGAGGTCCGAATACCTTGGAAAAATCAGAAATTTCCGTGATAAGAATAGAAACATTTTTTATATGGATGAAACATGGGTTGATAGCAATATGATCTTTCAAAAATGCTGGCAAGATCATGAAATTACAGGATGCTTGAAAGATTCGGCATCATCCAAAAGGTACATATTGCTACATGTTGGTTCTGAAAATGGGTTTCTTCCTGGGTCATTGCTACTTTTTCGGGCGGGGTCAGCAACAGGGGATTATCATGGTCAAATGAATGGGGATAATTTCATGAAGTGGGTCAGAGAGAAGCTCATTGATAATCTTCCTCCTCATTCAGTATTAGTAATGGATAATGCCCCTTATCACTGCATTCAAAAAGAAAAACCCCCATCCAAGTATGCCAACAAAAATGAAATGATAAACTGGTTGACGGGGAAAAATATTTATTTTGAGCAATCAATGAGGAAAGGCCAGCTCTATTCTTTGATTGAAAAAAATAAGCCAAATCAAAAAGTTTACCATGTTGACAGTCTATTAGAAGAACATGGCCATACAGTATTGAGACTTCCCCCTATATGTGCGAATTGAATCCCATTGAACTAGCTTGGGCAAAAGTAAAACGCGAGGTGAGGGCAATGAATGTTACAGGGTAGTTTACAGTGAACTATTTGAAAGACGTAATTTTGAATGCTGTAACTAAAGTTAGCGCGGCTGACTGGGAAGGCTACATGGAACATGTTGAAAAATTAGAAGCGAATTACTGGGAGAAGGATGGGCTAATGGAAAGTGTTGTTGACGAATTTATCATTTATTTGGGAGGATTAGAGGAAGAATGTTCTGATGATTCTGAGGCTGAAATTTCGAATGAAAGTGAAACATCAGAGGATAGTGACTTGGGCTGTGCAGAGTTGGTCGATGTTTAGGCCTAACTTAAAGATACACAATGTGGGTGAGTGATTGAAGTTATATTAAAAATTATTTCAATGTTGATTCAAATACATAAATATTGTATAACATCCAACTCATTTCTAGTGTGATTTTATTCGTTAGAAAATTATATCTTGGCAACTCTCTATCCAATACTCAACTGCGTGTACTTTATGACATGAGAGCTAAATTGATTTCAATCTATTTTGAAAACGCTTCAGTCGATTTTGACAATTCTTTCACAGAAAATAAATTTGGGATGTTATAATTATTTCATACGATGCATGTGTGTAGTTTATTCTAACCATAAAAAAGTTTGTCGATTACTAACTTTTTCGTGTTTTACAATCAAAATTCATTAACTTGATCCAAGAAATGTCCCATTATTAAGAAAACCAACAATTTTTTCTAAAGAATAGTTATATCATCGGCTTAAAGAAGAATCAAGGATTATGCATGCCAAAAAAAATTATTCCGTTCAGTAGTTATTGAGCAGAAGAGTTGTAAACAAAAAATTATGGGGTTTCAATGAAAATAACTAATTTGACAAAAATGAAATTTATCTTTAAAATGAGTGAATTTATCAAAAAAAAAAAATACTGAACAAAAACGATTTCTGACCTGTTTTACATCACTAATTCAATATTTATGAAGTTTTTGGAGATATATTTTATTTTATGACTGATGTTTTTAGGACGGTTCGAAAAAGCTAGTACAGCCTAAGATTGCTCCACTCCGCCGGGGGCATTCTTTCGCTGGTCAAACAGTATACAGAATGTTATGTGAGACTAAATAATCAACTAATTGCTGTCTAATAATTTTCTCTAGTATTTTGGCAAGAACACAAGTTAAGGTAATAGGTCTATAACTTACCTGAAGGTTTTTTGGACCGTTTTTGTATATTGGAATAACTTTGCCAAGTTTAAGGATTTCCGGAAAGACACTCTCTGTGATACTTAAGTGTTGACTATGTAAGTTATAGGATATTTCAAAAATTCAATATTTTTCTTTATAATATCTGTGGAAATGCATCGATTCCTGGAGATGAACCTCCTCTCATGCTATTTACAACCCTGACCACATCTTCCTCAGAAACATGTTGCAAGTCAAGTCTGGAGTCCAATTGGTGCTCTCGATCATCTACAACAACTTCGCTGACCGGGGGAAATGCACTGGTAAGGCTGGCACCAACATTAACATAGTAGGCATTAAAATCATTGGCAACAGCAATTATATTGTGTCTGTCAATTGCAGCTCCATTCTGTATAAAATTACCAATAGGGAATTTTTCTCTATTATTTTTAGTTCCTGTCATTTCCGCTATACTACTACATAGCCTCCTGCTATCGTTTTCAACCTCCATGTCTTTATTACGATAATAACTTATCTTTGCTTCTCTAATAGCATTAGACAAGGTATTCCTATAAGTCCTAAAAATGTTTTTCAAATGATAATCCTGGGGATGCCTCTTCAACTGTTTACTCAACTTATCTCTGTGTCTGATTGATTTAACAAGACCACTAGTAATCCACGGTTTGAGTTTTCTAGTTTTAGCAGAATCAAATTTTTCTATTTTGGATATGCTTATGAATTTTTTTAAGGTTTCTATAAATGTAACTGAAGCTGAATCGACATTATTAATTTCTTTAATTGAGGTCCAGTCATGCTCTGAAATAAGGGAACTCACTTTGGCCTTGTCTATCATAGTAAAATTCTGAGATATCCCATTAGAAACTTCAACACGCGACAGAGGATCTATGCCCGCTACAATGAAATAATGATCAGTGAGTTCAGACATAATGACACCAGAGCGAACAATATTTGTGTCACCATAGTCAGTAAAGATATGGTCAATACAACTCCTCGAAGTACTGGTAACCCTAGTTGGGACGCTAATGCAACTCACAAACCCAGTACCGCATAGAACATCCTGATAGTGTTGTGACAATGGATCTGTAGTCTCTGGCAGAATGAAGCAATTTATATCCCCAACAATCCAGTTTGTTCTGTCAGTTTTTTTAGAAAGGCAATAAGACTCCAAATCTTGAACGAAGTGATCCAGGTCGCCGGCTGAAGAGGGACGGCGGTACACTGCCAAAACGCAGTGCCGCTCTCCACTTAATTTTATGTCAATTTTTAAACATGTTGCTCCATGCAAATGAATTTCCTCACATCCTATCGCTAGATCCTTACGAACAAATACTATCACCCCATCGTTTTGATTTATACTTTCCTTATTTAAAAATACATCGTATCCCTCCAAACAAGCAACAACATTCGCTTCATCAACCCAGGTCTCAGTTAAAACAATTATATTAAATTTAATTTTATAATTATTCAGTATAACAGTAAGTTCATCGAAGTTCTTATTGTAACTACGAATATTTGTATGGAAAATAGAGATTGTCCCATCCCTCATGCTTTCAGCCTGACAATCGGGAAAGGGTCAAAGCCAACAGTATCATCATATTTTTAAACATTGATACATTTGAAATTAAGCAAATCGTCAGTCATCACTACACAATAATTCTTGTAAAATCAGTTAAAAATACTATAGGTTCCAAAGTAATAATAAATACAACAACGCTAACTGCATTATTTAGTGATACAGAACTCAGTCCAAAAAATTCAAGATTGGAAAAAAGATGCTGAACGACTTATCAGGAATGATAACATGACTGCGACCAACATTATCGTTGACATTATTTCTATAATTATATTTACACGAGAAGGAAAGGATGAAGATGAGATGTGGTGATTGAAATGACATGATGGAAAATTATTGAAAGATGAACAGATGAAGAAGAAATCATATTTCATAGTAAGTGAATATGAGAACAATGAAGTCATAATGCAGAGTCTATATAATGCAAAAACTGTGAATGTGTCATGAGGCCTTAAAGATGAAACCATATCGGAGTAGAGTCCTTCACAATAATAAGAACAGTAAAAATATTCTGTATTGAACAAAAAAATACATGTAGAATCCTTCACACTGATAAAAACAAAAACAGTAGAAATAGTTTGTTAGGGGAAAAAAATTACGGGTAGAATCCTTCATGATTATAATAAATAAAACAAAATAAATAGTCTGTCAGAAAAAACAATGCAGCGTGAAATAATAGTCCTTCATGAAAATTAAAAAAAAATATATATATATATATATATATATATATATATTATATATATATATATATATATATATATATCTGTATATATTTATAATATGCCATCAGGATAAAAGTAACGCTAACAGCCGTACTGCCGATAAAACGATAAGCTTAGAGTCCATGTAGATAACTGGTAATACGAATAGCTTTTGAATGTGGTTAACGTAGAAAGATAAGCCGGTAGACTATGGAATGACCATATGAATGCCGGTAGACTATAAATGGAGAAACGTTCTGTTCTTGAATAAAACTTTATAAAAGTTCTTGAAGTGAAATTAACCCTTTGTTACAACTACATAGATGGATGTAGGAAGATATAGATACAGCTATTATTGATTCTTATCGAACAACTATGTAATTCTCTGAAATTTGTCAAACCGTTCAAATTTGTTTTACTAAATACTGAATTGAGTTCATCACATGTGCTTTAAAGTTCACATCCCTTTTCACCCAGATACGACCATTTTTGAACCACACAAATTTGAATTTGCCGTCCTTTTGCATGGATTTGGATGTCTTGAAAATTGATCGATTGAGGGGAGACATTGTTTCGTTAATATAAGCCACTGAGTCCCTGCCTGTCCAGCCTATCTCAAACAGAGTCAGTCTACCTTTAGTTTGTTTGCAATTAAGAAGCATGATTTTGTATGAGTATCCGTAGAATTTCACTATGATAGGGGGGTATCTACCATCCTGTTCACTTGAATTCGTGCCAGTGATAGTTATTTAACATAAAGTTTTCAAGTTCGAAACCTACAGCTACAAAGATTTTGTTCAAAATTTCGGCCAAGCTTTCTCCTTTAACAAACGGAACGCCAAGAATATCAATACAATTTTTCCTCAAATACTGTT
This sequence comes from Nilaparvata lugens, assembly GCF_014356525.2. Taxonomy (NCBI): domain Eukaryota; kingdom Metazoa; phylum Arthropoda; class Insecta; order Hemiptera; family Delphacidae; genus Nilaparvata; species Nilaparvata lugens. The sequence continues at coordinate 52,408,050 of NC_052518.1, forward strand.
GAGTGTTATTGTTTTCACTTGTGAGTCTATCAAAGTTATTTTTCATTCTCATGTTGTCTTTTACAATTGATTCAATATCACTAAAACATTTTCCTATGTCTGCTGAGGGTTCCTCAATCTTTGCCCTATTCTCCTCATTAATTTTGAACAGATGATCAATGCTTTTGATAATGTCCTTCTGCTCGTTTTTAATCGCAGTGATGTCTGTTTGCATTGTATCCATTTTACTGATAAGAATATTGAACTTTTCATCAATAGAAGTGACTTGGTCAACCGGTTCACCTGCGTTGTCAATCGAACTCTCACTGTTATCGCCGCCACTCAGCTCCCCACCACCCACAACCTCCTCATCCCCACCATCTGGCCCAGCCTTCGACCGTAACCGATAATCTTTCATGGCAGCAAATTTCGTTGAAAAAATCTTTTCGAACTGGATATTTCAACGAATATTACAGTAATAAAATTATTTCAGACCTATTGAAGATGAAAAATGGACAGCTTGCTACTTCATTGATCACAATTACACACCTCACTTAACAAAAACTGACTAATACTTCGTAAAACAATCAAACAAAATAACCCAGCCTCAACAACGCCCTTTCACTTCGACATCTAGACTGCAACTGAATTAATTTAGTTCTCATTGGCCTTCTTATGGTCTCATTGCCATCTGAGCGCAAGTGTATATAAATTATTATTTATCCTGATATTAATTACCAGACTTCATGTAATACCTCAGTTGATAACCAGCATGATAGCTTCATTTACCGTATCATTGATGAATGAAAATTTGACTGTCCTAGCATTAGGCTCAATTTACTCGTAGACGCACTGTCTGACGGGAAAATATATATTTGAACAAAATGTGTTTAGAATTGAGTTCTACATCTGGTTAAGTCATCAAAAGGGCTTATTTATCATTTTTTTCTGTTTTCAACAAACTCGAAAAAACTTGTCCTAAAAAATGGCAAAAACGGCGAATATCTCCCGAATCGTGCGTTTGACAGGAAAATGTTACTGAACAAAAGTGCTTGGAATTCAATTCTACATCATAACCAGTAATAAACATTGCTTGATCCCCCTCCACACGCCGCGGGGGTGTAAGTTGTGCCAACTGGTGCTCTGTAGGTGACAAGTAGTCAGGGTGACACCTTGACGCCAGCGTGCAAGGTGTCAGGTTGACGTGAGCCGTCCCCGTCTACTTGTCTATTACGTATATTTTTACGAGGGTACAGGTTGTCGCCTATAGCCAAAATTACCAGGTGTCAGGTAGTCGGGGTGACACCTAGACGGCGACCCTTAAGCTCTATGCGCCTGCTACTCCCGTTGTAAGGGTTACCACTTTAAGAGCCTAACTTTTCTATACACCATTTACTAGTTCAAAAAACCACTTCCCGGTGGTTCGGAACCGTCATCATCATCCGGCTCATCACCCACGCACAAGCCTTGAAATCATGTGGGTATCATCCTCAGCAAAATATCAATAATGATGCATTGTGTGAAGCAGAAAAGTGCGTTGGTATCGTTTGTTTCCATTAATAAAATAATTACTCGTCGGAGTTTTAGGGTGTCGAATATGTTAAGAGAACCTTTCCTCATTTTTAGTCTGATCCTTCTATATTGATCTTCATCATCAGTGTATTGCCCTAGGGCAGGTCCATACATGATTCCTCCTTCTCCATTCCTCACTTTCCTGTGCGAATCTTATCAGCATGAAGAATTTTCCCTCCTCCCTGACATCATCCACCATCTTCACTCTCCTCCGCCCAATATTAAGTAATCAAAATGTCACTCAGCCGAAATGACAATACTTTTGAGGTTAGAAACTATGATCCGATAGTTCCCTATTATAGTAAGGATTTCTTTCATAAGAAAGCTGACTTCATTATAAAATAATTTACTTGTATTCGAAGTTGAACAAATTACTGTTTATAACGAATTCACATCACCAAATTGTGTCATGTTTTTAGGGTGTTGAATGTGTTGAGACACTGGGTCGATCATCATTTCTACGATTTCGAGAGAGATCCGGAGCTACTGTCGCAGTTGAATGGATTTTTGGATACGGTGACCGGAAAGTCTATGCGCAAATGGGTGGACTCAGTGTCGAAAATAGTTCAGCGCAAGACTGATTTGACTGAACAGCAGCGAGAAATAACATTCGCCTTTGATCGGTCACCGCCTCCATTCGAATGGCACATCCATTGCTCCGAGGAGGAGTGGAACATCCTGACCCTCCATCCCATCGAGATCGCGCGCCAACTCACGCTACTTGAGTTTGATTTGTATCGCGCCGTCAAGCCGTCCGAACTGGTTGGAAGTGTGTGGACCAAGAAAAACAAACAGGAAACTTCACCGAACCTGCTGAAAATGATCAAACACACTACCAATGTGAGTACTCTATAAGATCCATTCACTTTGCACGTTCAAGCAGGGAGTTATAAATTATTTGACATTAATGTTTTTTTCAAACTTATGTTTGACTGAACTTGAATCTATCCTACTAATAAGTAGCTTAGATTACAACAACATTAAATTTGAAATATTGTTCATGAACTAAAAATAACATCTTATAAAATACTGTATCAGAAGTTTGAAAATTACATCTGTTGAATTGATGTCAATTCCATAAAAAATCCTTTCAACTTTATGAGAAGTGGACCATACTCCTCTGAAGTATATCAGGAAGAACAACTCAAATGAGCTATTTTACACAGGGCATCAAATGTACGTTGTTCCTTGTGATTCCCACTTAAAAATTAATATAATATGAAAACTGTTACCATTCAGTAGTTTCAATTTTATTCACAAACAATGTTTCCATTCTTCTGTAGTTATTTAAAGACAACAATGTTCTCATTTTTTCTGTTGTTTTGTAAAGATAACATCCAAGCTTCAAATTGTGAAAAGTCCAGTTTGGTTGAAAATTGAGTATATGACAGTTTGTTTTTATAATCATCCATATTTCCCTACTCAACCCTGTAATAGAACGAATGCTAGATGCACCAAGTGAGATCAATTGCAATCAGGAACTAGTACATTAAGGTTTGATCATAGAGATTATCAACTGCTTTAATCCCGCATTACTCGCGCGGGATAAATTTGAGCAAATAGCGAAATTGTTTGGTGCACTGCTGACTGCTTCTACCGTTGACACAACTAACTTGAATTTTTCAGTCGCTACCTGGATCAGTGTCTCTTTGACAATATGCACTTGGAACTCCACTGCCTGTAAAGGTTTTTTCAGATGAGTCATTATTCAGGCTGTGGTCTCATATACTGTACTCCAATAGATATTGAAATCGAATTAATATGAGTATTATTCGATTTTTTCACTTGATCTACATGATACTTTACATTTATAAACAATTTGAAAATATAAAAAATCCCACAATAATTTCTCATTATTTTTATTCATGCAAGTTCACGTTACATTACATTGTGACAATTCACAATGTAATTATGATACCGTTATTCTGAACTTGAATAATTTTTTTATTAAAAAACATAGTATCTTCTATCATTTCTAACATTTAGTGTTATAAATTCAACTAGACTGATTTGCAATAGATATATATATATATAGCACATAACAGAAGACACTTTAAAGTTTGTAATTTGTAATATGAATTAAAACAGGAGACATAAGACATAAATAGATTGAAAACACTTACATTAGAAATGGGGGAAATTTTCGGGAACTAGGTTCCCTTCCTCAACCGAGCAGACTCTTTTACGTTTACCATTTCTAATGTAAGTTTTTAAGTGTTTTCAATCTATTTATGTCTTATGTCTCCTGTTTCAATTCATATATATATATATATATATATATATATATATATATATATATATATATATATATATTCTCCAGGAATGCTAGAACATACCTAAATCATAGGGCATATTGACCACGCGGCGATTAATAATGAAACTAAATGCGTGAGAGGTATTCAGGGTTAAAATAGTCAAATCAGATGAAAGTTTCAAAGATGAGCCAACATAATTTGTTGAATGGTAGCCAAATTCTGCACCGAGCAACTTTCCATGTTTGAGAAATCAGAGAGCGTGGCTCCACGTGATCCTCGCTGTTCATCAGGCTTTGGAAAATTATTACTTTGACATTTTACAAAGCTTTTTGATTTGCATACTATTTAGTTACCAAAATGAAATAAATTTTCAACGAAAAACGTTCATTAGCATTCTTATTTTTGAGATATGAGCTCTCAAAGTTGGAATCTTTGAAATAATGAGTCATTTCAAAATTGGTTTCAGGAAAATTCATGGAATTTTGAGGATAATTCACCCAAGGTATTGTTTATCGAATTATGTACTTGATTTCTCAAAATGTCAATTTTATCTAAATTTATTACAGTTTCAAATAATAGGCTAACTGATAATCGCTAAAAATTGTGTTTCTTAATAAATGTCAAATTTCATCATTTTCCTTATTTTTACAAGCAAGCGGCATCTTTATTACAATATTGATCTTGAACATGAACTTGTTTCAGTTGACAAGATGGCTGGAGAAGAACATTGTTGAAGCTGAAAACTTTGATGAAAGAGTTGCTATTGTCTCCAGGGTGATTGAAATCATGATTGTTTTGCAAGATTTGAACAACTTCAATGGCGTACTCGCTGTGGTCTCGGCTATGGGATCTGCTTCTGTGTATAGGCTTCGATTCACATTCCAGGTACGCCTCAGTGAAAGTTAACTTCACATTTTTACAAGATAGATCTTCATTCTAATCACTAAAAAGTTGTTATAAGCTATGTCATTTCTGTCTTATTCTGTTTACACCATTTTCATTATAGCCGTCCTCCCACGGTGGACAAATTTCAAAACTTGAACCATTCGCACCAAACTTTACCAAATTTGTAATCGCCCACGATGCGACCGGTTTTAGTTCAATTGGTACCAGTATGAAATGCAATCGTATAGACAGACCTACATCCCATCATTCTACCAAGTTTCTTGCATTGCTTCATTTTGTCTACTAAACAAGCTAACCTTTCATTTTCTTCCATTTAATGTTATCATCCATTGACCTCCTATGAGAGGGGTTTGAAGATTTGACCATAATTTATTATTTGAGTGATTTATAAACTTGCGAATCGTGATCGGTGATGATTTCTCTGTTAAGAAACCCATTCCTCTATCCAATCATGTGATCATTTTGTGTGTTCAAAATATATGTCAAGAGTGGATGTAGCCAATGGTGCCTAACTTCAGATGAGTATACCTGTAAAAAAAGCATGTCTACATGGTGATGGTGTTTTTGTAGATAGCTCGAGCAACAGTTATAAGTTTGAGCGAATAGTAAAACTTCTTACATTTCATTCCTTTCTTGCCATGGATACAATATAAAATATAATATAATATATTGCTTATATTATAGTGAAATTAAGAAATGAAAATTTGTAATATAAGATTTAAAAAATAGCCAAGGCGCCACGTTAATTATTAGAGAATGGCCCCTAATAACCTAAAACTTGAAACTTAGGGAAATTTTAATAACCAAAATCCACAGCATGACTCTTTAGTAGAGACATTAAATCAATTAATATGAAAAACAATGTAATTTAAAACACAATCCAGCAACCAATAAATGTAGTTTACACATCTTTCCCAACTATATTATTCTAATAAAACGATTAAAACAACAGATAAGGGATGACGGGATCTAATGATGTGATTTGTAAATAAAAACACGAGGGGATTTAGAATCAGATTATTATAATGAAAAAATAGCAAGATTTAAAAGAGACACTTTACAAATAAAGAAAAATTTCAAATTATGAATACGTATGCAAGTGTCCTTCAGATACGTATTAATTACTTTGTTTGTCAGAAAAACAACTGTCCATTGGAAACACACAAGTCGATAATATATTGGTATGTCTTAACGTTCATGACTTTGAAATACCAATAGTTGAGAAAGCAACAATAAAAATCAGACCTCTATCAAAATAAAAAACAAAAAATAACCAGTGGCAAACAAGAAAAAACCATTGGCAATCAAAAAACAAATTAGAATAACACTGACCTTATATTTCATACCCCGCGGACCATGGCCCTTATCACGCACTTCTAACTATTATTTAAATGATTCACAAATTCAATTATTTTTCGGTAGTAGTGGTGGTGGTAATGGTCTTGAAGTGATAGTGGTTGCCAGAAGCGGGACTCCATTTCAGCCCCTAGTTCTGCGGGCTGTGTGCTGCTCACTCCTAAGACATGATGATCTTGCCCTCCTGTTCTTGGGTCCAAACCCCTGTACTATTGTTTTTCCTTGGATCGCTGCCCTAGTTGGTGCTGCCCCTTGTCTGTAGGAATTTCACCCAAGCCTGGCTGCACCCAACTTGCTGCACCCCTCTGTAACTAATATGCCGTTATCAATGTTGACCATCATCATTATCGTTCCAACCTCTACCTCACTTTGCCATTTACAAAATGGTCAATACATAACACAATACTCCACATAACATGGACAATTTTTGTCGTTTCAGGGAAGAAAGTTGGAAATCTAACTCTCATCTTGAAATGTAGCATGGCCTAGCTTGTAGAGGTGTAGGCGTGAGATGGTTGAATGATTGTATTGGCAGTTGAGAACGGTGGACTCAACCACAGAAAATTTCTGTATTATGCAAGTTTTTAAGTGTTTTAAAATCTATCTGTGATATATATATATATATATATGCATAAGTATTAGTCAGTACCTCTATCAAGTATAGTACACTGAATGTTAGTAAATTTTGTAAGGATATGGTATTTGAAATGTCAGCCATAAAAATTGTCCAAAACAACTGTATTATAATGAGTCTATACAGGACACCTGACTCTGATCTTCAAGACTTCTTAACTAGATTGGAAGAAGTTTTAAACTTTATCACTGAAAGACCCTACTCTTCTAATGAAATCACTGGAGATTTCAATATAAACATTCTTGATGAGCATAGACCGGAGGTATTCCAATTCATAGATGTAATGAGATTCTTCAATTTATATAATGTACACTCCCTTCCTACAAGGGGAAGAGCTAGCCTGAACAATGTGTTTACATATATTAAACCTGTGTATATTGAATATGAATTGTATGAACAGGACCTTATATCGGACCATGCAGATATTTTAGTTATTTTTTCAATTGGAGTTACGAATAAATGTACAAAGAATGACAAGGAAACAGAATTCCGCAAAAAGCGTCTTATCTCGGCTGTTAGACCAAAATAATTATAATAGGTGCCTATCCAATTACGACTGGTCAAATATGTCTGTGATACAAATACTGTGATATCTACGTTTATAAATGTTTTAACGTTTCGCCTGAATGTTCATTGTCCTTTAATTGACTATAAACTTAGGCCCAAATCTAGTCAAAAAAACTGGTTCACGCCTGAACTGAAGCTAATGAGGGAACTTCTATCGTAATGAGGGAGATAAGCAATACTGGAAATGCAAAGGCTGACTTTAAAAATTATAAGAAGCTGTACAATACAGCGATAGATCAAGCAAAAATTGCAGCAAATGATAACATTATCAGTAAATCAGGTAATAGATCTGCAAAACAGCCTATAGAATTTTTAAAATGAGACAGGACAAAACATGGCGCATCCAAAGGTTAATCATTCACCAGAAACACTGAATGATTACTTTATTAATGTCCTAAATAATGCTAAATTAAGTGCATCAAAAAGTGAAGATTGTTGTGGTATGTCCAATGTTTTACTAAAAAATATTATTGATATTTTATTCTATATTATATATAGAATAATATTATTCTATATTATTTATATTTATTCTATACTGGCTCCCTTAACAGTGATAGTAAATTTAGTTTTGCTTACTGGAAAATTTCCCGACTGCTTAAAGCAAAGCTCTCATTACTCAATCCGATTTTCAAAAATCTGGTGTGGCGCACTCACACAAAATCCCTCGCCGTTATAAAAATTGATCATCTGACGTTAGTGTTCCCGCGCATCTCAAGTCTACTATTCAAAGATTTGAGCCAGCTGGTGACATGACAATAACGCTGGAGACACTCGAGGTCTGCTATCTCTTCATAGTGAATCATTTAATAGAATCAACAGTTGCCAACAGTTTCTATTGGATAATCACATTTTCTCGAATTTCGAGCTTATTTTTAATTTCAGGTGAAAATGTTACTGAACATTAATTGTAGAGATTCTCATGCTCAATCTTTCCCACTCAATTTTTTTTGTTTAAATTGTATCTGAGGCCTGATAATTGAGAATCTAAAATGAAACTTTGCATAGATGGGGCGGAGCTCCTGAAATTTTTACAGATATAGGACTTGTGGCAGTTGATAGAGCTTAACAATGACTATTCTAGGTATGAATTTGATCAAAATCGTTGGAGCCATTTTCGAGAAAATCGCGAAAAACCCTGTTTTTGACAACATTTTCGCCATTTAAGCCGCCATATTTAATTGCATTTGATCGAAATTGTTCGTGTCGGATCCTTATAGTGGAAGGACCTTAAGTTCCAAATTTCAAGTCATTCCGTTAATTGGGAGATGCGATATCGTGTACACAGACGCACATACACTCATACACACACACACATACAGACCAATACCTAAAAACCACTTTTTTGGACTCAGGGGACCTTGAAACGTATAGAAATTTAGAAATTGAGGTACCTTAATTTTTTACGGAAAGCAATACTTTCCTTACCTATGGTAATAGGGCAAGAAAAGTAAAAAAGGCGATTGATACAATAATTAGTAAGATAATAGAGACCTGTATTTTCCATTAATTGTATGACTATTTCACAGTCAACAAACTGTCAAATGTAAACCAATTTGGGTTCAGGCCTAACTGTTCAACCACAATGGCGGTTGAAAAAATAGTAAATTACATCCTTGATGGTTTTGAGAAGAGAATGGTTGTAGGAGGAAAAATGTTGGACCTGAGTAAGGCGTTTGATGTTGTTTCACATGACATTCTTTGCCGGAAGCTTGAACACTATGGTATCAGAAACAGTGAACTAGAATAATAGAAAGTTACCTTAGAGATAGATACCAAATTGTTAAGCTCAATAATAATAGTAAATCTAAACCAAAGAAAGTATTAGCTGGAGTACCGCAAGGTTCGGCCCTTGAGCCCTTTTTATTCTTAGTATTTATCAATGATTTTAATGTAAATGTACCCAGCTTTTCTGTGATTTACGCTGGTGACACTACCATTTTGGATTCTAATGTAAATGTAGATAGTGTGTTAGAAAGCATTGTTTTGTCAATGGACCGTAGTAAAGAGTGGTACGGAGCAAATTGTCTGACACTTAATGAAGGCAAAACAGAGAATATAAAACAGAGACGAAACGATCGTCACTATACAAAAAGTAAGTGCATTTTCACTTCAAAAGTTTTTTAAAATTCAAGTTTAGAGAATATAATTTTCACTCTTCGTAATAATTTAAATATTGAACACAAGGTTTACCTAAAGCCAGTTAAATTATTAGGAACTAGCAGGGCACCCGTGCTCCGCTACGGGAATTAAAAGATAAGATTATTTTTGTGAAACATTTATAATATAAATTCTATCAAAATTGTTATAATCGTTTTTATAATCGTTTAGGCCACAACTTGGCATGAAAATTATATAATTCAAATCATTCGAATAATTAATTGATGTGTTGGAAGTGTTCTGTAGAATATTAGTCTGATTGCAGCGAATTTTTTAGAATATTGGGCGGGGCTCAAAAGTCAACCTCGACTTTATTCTTTGGCAATCAATATTTCCCGTTGACAGTTATCAAATTAGCAGTGATCATGTTATTTTTTATTTTGCTTAATGCAATTGAAGAATAAATTCCAAATTAAGTTGATTCGGAATTTGATGACTGGTATCCATGGATCTCTTGCTTATTCCGGAATTTTTGGCATAGCCTGTCGCTCACTTTTCGTTTCACTTTTCCAAAAGTTTAAAAGCAGCCAATCCACTGATTCTTTCTTCCATGGAAGTCCATTCATAATAGTTAGTATAACATTTATTGTGGCTGATTAATTCTCATGTCCTAAACTTTACTATCATAAATATTAAAGTGGGATCAATTTAATGTGAATTTTCATAAATCTGAATAGAGTTTATTCAATCACTTATTAACTACCATTATATGATTTCTCTCTTTGATCTTAGCTTGAACCAAAAGCTTAGGGAAGAAAATTTAGATGTAAACTAACATGTAGCTCAATTTAATTTCTATCTAAATTGACAACTTTATTTTTTACTTGTGATCTATTATCAATAGATTTGTCATGTGTCATGTAATGACATCATGGAAGGAATATCATGTTTTTTTTACTTTCCTTGCCCTACTATCATAGGTAAGGAAAGTATTGCTTTCCAAAAAAATTAAGGTACCCTAATTTCAAGTTTTCTATACGTTTCAAGGTCCCCTGAGTCCAAAAAAGTGGTTTTTGGGTATTGGTCTGTGTGTGTGTATGTGTGTGTGTGTATGTCTGTGAACACGATAACTCCATTCAAAATTAACCGATTGACTTGAAATTTTAAACTTAAGGTCCTTATATCATGAGGATCCGACAATAAGAAATTCGATAACATTCAATTCAAGATGGCGGAATAAATTATTAAAAATGATAATTACTAAAAAACCATGTTTTCACGTTTTTCTCGAAAACGGCTCTAACGATTTTCTTCAAATTTATACGATGGATAGCTATTTATAAGCCCTATCAACTGACATGAGTCTCATTTCTGGGAAAATTTCAGGAGCTCCGTAATATACTTGAGAAAAATGGCTGATAATGACTAAAAAACCATGTTTTTCACGATTTTCTCAAAAACGGCTTTAACGATTTTCATCAATTTTATAACATGGATAGCTATTTATAAGCCCTATCAACTGACATGAGTCTCATTAATAGAAAAATTTCAGGAGCTCCGTAATATACTTGAGAAAAATGGCTGATAATGACTAAAAAACCATGTTTTTCACGATTTTCTCAAAAACGGCTTTAACGATTTTCATCAATTTTATAACATGGATAGCTATTTATAAGCCCTATCAACTGACATGAGTCTCATTACTAGAAAAATTTCAGGAGCTCCGTAATATTCTTGAGAAAAATGGCGGATAATGACTAAAAAACCATGTTTTTCACGGTTTTCTCGAAAACGGCTTTAACGATTTTCTTCAAATTTATACCATGGATAACTATTTATAAGTTCTATCAACTGACATGAGTCTCATTTCTGGGAATATTTCAGGAGCTCCGTAATATTCATGAGAAAAATGGCGAATAATGACTAAAAACCATGTTTTTCACGATTTTCTCAAGAATTACTTGACCGACTTATTTCAAATTCATACTCCGTATAGTTATTTATCAGCTCTATCAACTGGCATGAGTCTTTTCCCTAGGAAACTAATGAGATCCACCCCATCCTTGAGAAATGGACTTTGTGAACTCCTTCTCGTGCATGAAGTAGGTAGGTAGAGCAGTTTATAAAAATAACACATAGTCGAGATATTTCATCTGTAGAACAGCTGTTTTGACGACTTTTGAAAAAATCATCGAATTTCACAATTTACACAAAGGAAAAAGTACTCTGAAAACAATTATATATACACATATACAGAAGTCTGATCGTAGTTTCAAATATTATGTTGCCACCAATCGTCATTATGTTATTCCCCTAAATTATTCTCGTTTAAGAATGAGGCTTACAGTTCAATGGGCAAGGAAAGTTGTGTGAGTGTACCACACCAGATTTTTTTATTTAGTTTTTAGCTGATTTTGAAACATGAAAATATCAGGCCCATTAGCACGAAAGCCTGTTCAATTTCGATCAGAATTAATCAGAGCAGGGTTTTTTTGAATAAAAGGCTTCTCTGATTGGTTCTCGTGGTATTCAGTCCGGTTTATGAATTAACAGACAGTGCAACTGGCTCTCTCAAGGCCATAGCTGCGTACAAACATGGATCAACAGAGGAACCAATACAACAAAAGCTGAAGAAATTATTCGCACTTCTATCACCTCACAATGAACAATATCGGGGCACCGAGCTTCGCTCGTTATCCATTTATTGATAAACAGAACACAATTCTTTAAAATGATTGTGAAAGGACAAACAGGCACAGCCGAAAACTGTTTCTTCCCCGAATTTTGATTAATACACTATAAATGGTCCAAAAAGTGGGTTATGTTTCTTACAATTGATGAATTTACGTCCAATTTTCAGTCAAAATATTTTAAAACCGAAAAGTTCTAATTTAGATTGTTTACAAACCAAATTGAATAACTAAATAACACTCACTAATTACTTTAAACTGTAAATAATTATTTACTTTGAATATTATGATATACTCTAATCTAGAGTGATAAACCATGTCATGTCAACAAATCAGATTATTTTGATAGAGTCTATTAAAATTTCTAGATAATATATTTCTCGCGAGATACGGTAAGCTGTTTGAATGATTACACAGCTGATCTCCCACAAAGGCACACGCATCTTTTGTTATCGACAGACGACGAAATCTCTTCTTCCAAGGATGAATTATCCTTTTAATGTCCTTCAGCGAGTTTTTCCCAGGGATGAGACCAAGTGCAATGGAATCTTTATATTATAAATCTACTATGTTCTGAATTTCGTGAGAATCGTTAGAGCCGTTTTCGAGATCCAGTGCAATACAAACATCCAAACATCTAAACATATAAACAGAAGTTGCTCGTTCAATAGTATAGGATTACATTCAACTACCATATGTTTAGAAAGATCGATTTTAAATTTCTTTTGCTATCATCCGATCACTTTCTGAACCTATTCTTCCAGATGTTCCATGAATACTGCAATGTTTTAAAATAAGGTCACCAAATTTGTAACTCAACTACAGTTATTATAATCTATATCATTTGCTCACACCCTCTCACGTTTTAAACAGACTATGGAAAAACATTTTTTTTGATCAGCTGCTACTTGAGGGACCAATAATCCTTTCTCAAGGAACTTCAGCGAATCTTCCCAGAGTTGAGAACTGTGCCAAAATAATTTTTTTTTGTCGTAAACCCACTATATTCCTGATTTAATCAAAATCGTTAGATCCGTCCGACATACATACATATCCACAAACACACATATTCAAACAGAAATTGCTTTCTCAGTATAATTAACTTCAATGATTATGATTTCATTCAATGAGAGGTTATTTCACATAATAATAACAGCTGGCATCAAAAATAAAAATGTCAAACATGATTGAAATTGAAACAGTAGCGATCATCAACATTATTATCTTCATCTGATCTAAATTAACCAAATTATAGTAAGATTCACATCAATGTGTCAGCATTGATTGAATTGGGAGCATTGGTGCTATTAATGAGGAATACTGACAGTCAACGAACTGTTATGCATATTCTCCAGTATTTTTTTCGAAAGCTACCTTCTATTTTCTCAATGTTTGAGAATCTTAATGTTCAACAATCAATGCTTGAGGATAATTGATTCATGGGAAAAGCGCCTTACTTCTAAGGAAGATATTTTTACATTAGGAAAAGCAACAACAGCTATTTGGCCGTTTTAATAAATAACCCCTTTCTTTCGCCAAGTTAAATTTTGGCCGAATTTCCTCATTCTTTGCAGACAGAGTCCACAACGGACACTTCTGAATTTTTAAAAATACCCTCCATATATCATACTGAATTATTGAAATTTCATCGAAATTGTTTAAGCAGTTTTCGCGATCTGTCGGATATACTATCAAAATTAGTCTTGATAGAATAGGATCAATTGATAGAAGCAGCTCCCGACATGAATGTATGTTTTATGAAAAATAAAAATTATTATCTATACTCCCAGGTACCTATACTTCAATAGCTCTGATTGAAGCAGCAGTGTTCAATCAATTTATTCTCGATAAATGCATTTTAATTAGTTCTTCAACTTGGTGCCAACCCAATGAAGTCATCTCAACTTGATGCCAACCTGACAAAATTATTAATTTAGTTGCCAGTTAACAACTGTTTCGAAGAGGTACTCTCTCTAGATTACAGTTCTATAGTAACATATGATATGGACATTTCTATTATAATTGAGAGATTGGAAGAAGAAGAATATACATTCGGAAAAACGAACTTTAAACCCTTAAAAACCATTTCGAGTTGAAATATCGCCAAAAGATTTCTTAGTGAGCACCTAGAACGTATAAGGAAGCTATATTCCAAGTTTTGTTGCAATCCATCCAGTAGTTTCCCAGAAATCGTGATCAGTGAGTGAGTGAGTGAGTCAGTGAGATAAGAATTTTATAAGTATAGATAATGCTGGACAGCAAGCTGACCTGGAGTAGTCATGTAGAATATTCATGTAAAAAGTTGGCCAGAATCATATTCCTTTTAAGGAAATTGAAATATAACTTTAGTAAGGAATTCTTGCTTATTACCTATTATGGTATTTTTCACTCTCAACTTAATTATGGACTTCGACTGTGGGGTAACTCTAGTGAGGTGAAAAAGTATTCTTATGGCAGAAAAAGGCTATTCGTTGTATAGTTGGCCTGAAGAGTGATGAAACTTGTAAAAATAGCTTTATTGAACTGAATATTATGATGCTTCCATCTATGTACATTTATTGCAATCTAATTTACGTTAAAAAAAATATAAATAATTTTGAACAACACTATCATCAGCATGCACATCTAACTAGACACAGAGATAACATAGTCACGTCATATATTAGACTAAGTAAACCATTAAAAACCCATAGGTATCAGCAATATCTATTGTTTTACAAATTGGCGCGCACAATCAGGATCCTGTCTACAAAAAAAAATCCAACAATATCCTATTGGCTGAAGCAAAGTGCTTTTCACTCAACTGAAGAGTATCTTAATCTTACTGACATCAATAACTTGACTGGTAATTGATTTGTAATCTTAAGATCATTGACACAATTATTCATATTTTAAAAACCTCAGAAGTATAGTAGAGTTCACCAAAGATGGTACCCAAGTAGCTCATTGTTTTTTTTAAGCCATGGCTACAATATATCTGTTCAAGATTAGTGAAGCCTGTCATTGGAGCAAGAGATAATTTATTTCTAAAATTTAAGTAAACTTCATCGATAAAAATGACTTTTATCTATGTCATCGACATCAATGACTTTTATGTGATTCAGGCAATATCTGCCCGCCTTGAAAAGGTACTCGATGAAGCCAGGGAGCTGAATCTTGACCACTTCCGCAAGTACCAAGAAAAGTTGAGGTCTATCAACCCACCGTGCGTTCCATTCTTCGGTAAGTAAAGATCATTGACAGAATTATTCAAAATTTAAGAACCTCAGAAGTATAGTAGAGTTCACCAACGATGGTATCCATGTAGCACATTGTTTTTTTTATGCTGATTTTTTACTCTTGCATGAGACAATTATTGTTAATTTTAAAACCTGGAATAGACATTTGCTTGACATTGAAAAACTTGAAAGCTCAAAAAGGTGCTGTTGTTACTAGATAACCTCATACCCATACAAAGAGTAGATAGCACTTCATTTTGAATAGAAAATAATAGAAATATTTATTAGCCGATAAATACTTGAAATAGTACAGTGGGTCTTGTTACATATATGGATCATAATACTGAATACGGTACATTCATAAGTATACATTTCAATATAATTTTAACGAATTACAACAAACATTTAAACATTAATCATTATAACAAAACAATTTTAACAATTATATAAATTATCAGTGAGCTTGAAAGAAACTAGTTACAATATCGCAAGGGAGATCAAAGAAATCTCCAACACTGTACAGTGTGTTTTCTAAAAGCATCCTTCCCACATTCGTTTTGAAGACGAATATTACTAAGATTCCTGGAACACAACGGTAATTTATTGAAAGCTTTCATTGATAGGACCTCAGATTGACACTGTAACCTTTCCAGTCTTACATAGGGAACATTCAAATAATAACCCTGTGTAGTGGAGTGCCTATGCATTTCTGATCTACACTTTGAAGCATGTAGCTCATTTTTACTTTTATCAGAATTATAATATACAAACTGAATATCGTCATAATGATCCAGCCATTATTCTCAGTACTTTTTTCTAGAGCAATAGAATTTTTCCCACATCAGCTACCCCACCCCAGAGAATAAGCCTGTTCATAATTACACTCTGGAAAACCCTAAATAATGAAATTTTCAAATACTGAAAAGGAACAAGATTTTTCAGTCATCTTAACAGAAACACCACCCTGCTGAGCCTTTCACATACCCAATCAATGTGACTTGTCCAAGTTAGCTTGGTATTATACCAAGGAGTTTAACATTCTCAGTTTTATTTGTCACATTTCTTTGTGAGAGTTCAATATGAGATTCACACCGTTAAAATTCGTTGAATAATTCCAATCAAACAATCACACTAATGTGAATTAGTATATTACATGAATATGTATGTAATCTAATCTCTCTCAATAAGAAAGCATTAACTGAATCTGAACTAGAACAGAAATTATGCTTGATTGGATTATTGAATTTTATTATCTCGCGATTATCATTGATTAGTTTACTTTAACAAGAGCTTTTAAAATCTCTGTTGCTAATATTGTGATCTGTGACTGTGGTTTTAAAAATTTCAACTTGATTTTTTCAGGTATGTACCTAACTAACATATTGCATATTGAAGAAGGAAATCCTGACTACCTTCCGTCTGCCCCTGATCTCATCAATTTCAATAAGCGTCGTAAGGTAGCTGAAATAACAGGTGAAATACAACAGTACCAGAATCAGCCATACTGTCTCAGCGTCCAGCCAAAAATCAGAGTGAGTCACAATAATTCATTCTTCTAATCTTGTTTAAACACGTTTTATGATTCATATTATATTTATACAATCACCATTATCAAGTGATAAACTTGTTTGATAAGCACATTCTTTTGCGGTGGTTCATTCTCTGGTCGGCAGTACAAAGGTGTTAAGTTAATTTTTGGTCAAAATGAGTTATGTCAATAGAAAAATGTAGAAAAAAATGTACTTTCAGATGGTACAAACGGCATAAGTCTTCTATGAATATTACCTGAGTTATTGATGATGGTATTTTAGTCACATCTCACATCATGATATAAAGGAATTTCACAGGATGGTACAAACGTCTTAAGTTGACTTATAACATTAGTATCATCTGTGATGAATTTCCCATTGCGGTACAAAAGTCTCAAGTCAACATATGGCATTCATACTGCACCACTCGCGTTCCACCTTTTGGTACTTAAATCTTACTTGTGACATTGGTACCACTGACACGTTTTTAGAATTATCATACTGGCAATGGCATAACACAGATTGAGCATTGAACATTGGACACTTGGAAAACATGACTGTATAGAATTGATTTGTTTTTGATTAATTATTTCTATATAATAAGAGAGAGTAGGGTTGTGTTTGTTCGTTAGTTCGCATCAAAACATGTCAACTTGTGGATTGCATACCGGAAAAACGGGAATGATTTAGATCTCCAAATTTTCTAAGAATATCAATCTCGAGCACCTGGAAGCCCAAATTTTAATTTTCCTTCTAGATTTTTCAAAATTATGTTTGAATTTCATTAATGGTACACTCGATTTCATTGAAAAATCACCAAATCATATGGTCGAAATTAAAAAAGGAACATCTGTTTCTATATTGCTTTCTACCTGAAAAACATAGTTTTGAAACTTCGTTTTCCTGATGCACTGTTTAGTCCTACACGTGGCATGGATTATTAATTTTTCAGCTAGAAATTTTTAAGACAAAGTGCTAAATAAACGTTTACAGTTTCATCAATGCTGTATCGGCAATATGAAAACGCATGCAATTAATATGTCTTTGAATGAAGGTATTGTTATTTACATAAAGAAATTATATTCTTCCATTTTTATTTAATTAAAATTTCAAAATTATTCGTGCCCTGATAGAACGACTGACTCACTGTACAGTCAGTCGAAAATTTTAATATTGGAATGAGGGGTATTTTGGCAAGCTGAGCAAAAAAATAAGGTCATATGCACCTTTTCGTTATATCTTCAAATGAAAAATGAGTTTTGTGTGTATTCAAAACTCCCTCTGAAAGGGAAACTATTCAACTTATTCTATCTTTTAGTGAAATAACAATGATCATCCATCCATGTATCATCCTCTATACTATAATAAAGGAAAGAACTGGATTATAAATGTAGCCTATACATGTGTAAAGTATAGGGAAATTATGTTTGACGCATTATCACGTCAGAACTACTGGACTGATTAACTTGAAATTTTGCATATAGATTCTTGCTTAACCGAGGGTGGTTATAGATCAATTTTAAATTCTTCAAGATTTGATTACATCAAGTTTTCAATTATTTGTCATCCTTCCAGTTTGATTTATCGAAAATTTGAGTTTGATTCAATTTTTATTATCATGCATGAGGAGTTGCATTCTGGCTAAGTATTCATAGAATGGAACAAAATGACAATTTTGATAGTCATCAGCAAACCCTAATGTATTCAGCAAATAAAAACTCACACGTATCTGTCATGTTTATGAAGGCTGTTTCTGATTTCCCACACATCCATACAATCAACCATAAATTCCTAGTTCCAGGACGTACTCACATGGAATGTGATGTTTATCTTTCAATCATTGAAAAACGAAAGAAAAAGACCCAGGTACCAATTTACCACCCACATGACTGTTACCAGTTGGTACGGTCATGTGGCAAGAAGAATCCATTTGTGGTACACAAAATGAAGCAGGATCATTTTTTCAGCTTTTCCTAGTTGTTGAAAGAGGGTTTAGTTCTCAAGAAAAGAAACGATGAGAACGAACAATTTTTCTGGCGCAACATACAATGGTTCCAGTATGTGAAGTCTGAAGTGGGTATTGTGCGTTACAAAGAGAGTTTAGGGGAAAATGTACCATTCAAAAGAATAAATTTCAAGAGAAGGGGGAAAAACATTATGTCATTTACATGTAAAAAATCCTACAACGGGATTTTACCAATTAGTTTGGAGAAGAAAAATGATTCCACCTCTATTCCACGAATTTTACAGGAGTCTGACAACCCATGCTTCACAGGCTTGTGATATAGATCCAGACCTGCGAGATGTAAATATTGATGAAGAAAATAATAATTGATTTATTTTTTATTAAAATAAGTAATATTTCAAATCAAATAAATATATTTTTCATCTGAAAGAGTATTTGGATCAATTTACCTGATCTAATCTATATGCAAGGAATCTGGTATTTTAGACATAAGTCAACAATCATTCATTAAATATGGATGCTCTCAACGGCTTAAGTCATAAAATTTGAATAAATATCAAATTCTATCTGATATTGGTTAAATGCATCAGTACCATTCAGAACTGTGGATAAAAATGAATATAATGTGTTAACTTTGAAATTTAATGTGTTTCAAGTCTTGTGTTAGAATTTTTTGATATCTTCTTTCCTCTCTACTGGAAAATCAGATTTTTTGACTTAACACCTTTGTACTGCTGACCAGAGCATTAAGATAAGATGCTGGAACCTTGGATTGATGCTGGAACATCACAGAGGGATTGCATCCCACTAATGCGCATGCAAGCGAAATAAAATCAACGCGGCTACATTGATTAGATTCTGTGTTTTGTTGTTTCGTTTAAATACGTAATCTTGTATTAATTGTGAATAATTTACCGAATAATTTCAATTTTATTTTTGTATTTTCGTCGTAGCATTTCCTGGAGACTTTATCTCCCTTCGAAGGCCAAAAAGACACGGAAATCAGTAACTACTTGTATCAGAAATCGTTGGATGTTGAACCAAGAGCAGCTCGTCAAGCTCCTAGATTTGTAAGTTTTTATTTTTGTAGTCATATCTTGTATTTCATTTTGAAGACTGTTACGTTAAGCTTCAACCTGTGTTACAAATAATGTAGGTAATACTATTTACTGTTCAAATGAAGTAAAAGATGTAAACTTATCCTGACTTTTATATAAACAGCTTATGAAAATTATATACGAGCTTGGCAAATGGCAAGTCAATCAGCAATTCTGTTTATCGTACTGTAATCGAATTTCAGTCACTGTTAATTAGCTAAGGTTAAGTAATGCCATCGAAATAAGTAGGTACGCATTCTAGAAAGAACATTATTAAATTTAGAACAATTTAATCACAAAAGAACCACATGTACGCGGAATGCTTGTTTTTCTGTAATAATCACCTATATTATTTGTTGCAAATAAATCAATTATAACTTTGTAAAACAATTTTTTTGTACAATACCAAGGGCAAAACATGCTCAAGCTCCACAGAGTTAGGTGGATCAGGATTATAATATCAAGTTAGAGCTACTTATACATAAGCATTGCTGAAATTGAAAAAATCCAAGCCAAAGTTGCAAAAAAACAATTATAGAAACCGAGAAAACAAAGAGGAAAATCTCCAATCCAATATTGCATGTCAATTATTCATCATTTCGTGGAGTTGATAATAAAGTGTTGACTGACGGTATCTCGACTTGATTTCTCCATTTCAGAAAAGGGTCTTATGAGTAGGTTTAGCTCATTTTCTTTATCTCAAGAATTCATACTGCATTTAATGCAGTAGCCAAGTAGCTAAATAACGTCTACCTACAAAGTTTTCAAACTCCTATTAGCAAATTTATTGATGACTGTCGAACTGGATTTGGAATGACGTATGAAAAACATTTCGGATATAAATGTTAATGAAAGTTGGTAAATCGACTTATTACTGTAAAACGTAGAATGTAGAATGTCGCGAGAAATACAGAAAGTTAATGTTAATGTTGATGAAATATTAATTATTGTTGATGAATATCTAAAGTCAATAATTTATATACCTATAATAGTTAATGGTAATTGGAAAATCGTTTGATTACTGTTAAACAGATGAAGAATGTAGAATGTTACGAGAAATACAGGAAATTTAGATATCAATCATTAATAAGAACTGTTTTTTAGCCTCGCAAATGGCCCGATTTGAATCTAAAATCGCCGGGGATCAAGGTACGCAACCTGGCGTCACGCAGCCATCCACCACAACCTCTCACCTCCGTGCCACTCACGGCTACCCTACATCACCACCCCGCACCCTCCTCTTCTTCCTCATCCTCCTCACCAAGGCTAGCTGTCGCCTCCTCCTCTTCGGTAGCTGCTGCCTCCTCTTCAACAGCCGCAGCTGCAGTCGCCTCCTCAGCTACTGCAGAAGATAGTGACGACACTCCCAAGACTCCCATCGCCTCTGATTTTAGTGTTTTCGCGCCGGTCCATATTGGTCCATGTAAGTAACTAGTGAATAGTTTCTTTATAAGCACACTTCAAGTATGCAATAAAAATTATCGATTCATTTGAAAACCACTTTACTAATCAGTAGAGTCTTGCTAACTTGATCTTCAAAAACTCAGTAATCCGGAATCCTTGGCATGTTCCTACTATTGTATGTGTTGTTCATAATTGGCAATCCGGCCCATTCTTCACTTAAAATTCACAGTGTTCGTTATATCGTTTGTAGATAATGCTGTAATCCCTGGGCATGCGCAAATTTTAGTCAAATTACAAAATCTCTGTGTAATTTCTTTTGATAATATGCCTTGAGATCTTCTATACAAGAACTGTATTGCAAATGACTCTAGTGACAAATGAGCCGTGATAAATGATAGAAGCGCACGATTCTCTAGTATTGCTGAGCAATCTTATTGGATTAATGAATGTGGGTTCTTCTCCTAAAACTTTTACTTCATTCAACATTTTGGAACTTCGGAACATTTTGTTTCTGGTATTATTCATTCGATTTATCTCTTACAATGTTTTTCGTATTATTCATTTGATACATTTCTTACAATGCTTTTGGTATTATTCATTTGATACATTTCTCACAAGTATGTAGCCTTCAAAATTAGTTCATTTTCGTTTAAGAATAATTTTTAATCAGTGAAAGTGGAATAAGAAGTACCATCACTTAATTTCGAACGTTATTCTTGATTGGAAAATTAGCAGGTTTGGGCGGAAGCCTGTTGTGATTTTTATGAAGTGTTGTAAATCCACTAAATGAATGAGTAAAAATTGCCATGACACTCAAAGTTGTCCAGTGCTCTTTAGCCGTGAAATGCACTATAGTTATATATCAGTTATTTTACCGGGAACGATAATCAGGTAAACATTTCTTTGCCATTAGTTGTAATAATTATTAGCGTTGAATTATATTATTGAACTCGATGTTGAAATATTTGTTTTGGTCACATACTCAAAAAACGGACAGCTAATCTATTACTGGATAGATTTTCGTCTAGTTAAGACAGTCCTGTAGATTTACCGGACACTTGCAATGCCTTTGGTTAACATAATTTCGTTTTTGCTTGGATCAACAATGCAATTTGTCCTCAGTATTGAAACTATAGTAGTGTTTGTGTCTCACTTATTGTTGTTAGTTGCTCATTTGCATGTATTTGTTGTTAGAAGTGAGACAGTAACCGTTTAAATAGTATTGAATAGTATGATGAAATATTGTTTGGATCAACAATTTGTATGCAGTGTTTTTTATTTAACAATTTGTTGTTATTTGCAGCCGGTCATAGCAGTGGTAGCTCAGGCAATCAGTCGCCTGGTGGACTGAGTCAGGCTTCAACTGCCTCCTGCATTCTCCCTACCGCTTCATCCTCGCCGCATTACCCCCTAGCTCCGCCACTGCCACCACGCACCCGCAAGCGAGAGAGCTCTGTAGGTGACGCTTCTGGCCAGGTACACTAACTATTCAAATTTACATTTAGTCACAAATTAACACCTTATAAGGAAATTCTCTTTTGGAGTTACTTTTGAGTTTTTGGTTTCGAAAATCTTCCTATTTTAATTATACAGCGGTAATACTGCAAAGCATTCAGCGATGATTTACTCGTAATTAAATGAAAAAAAAACTATTTCTCTAACCAACCAAGCTCCAAGTAAATCACGTCATATGAGCTCTCATAACTTTACAATTGATCATGTGAAACCTCCATGATTTTTCATGCCTCACATCTGGAAGTATCTTGAATGCAAGTCTAAAAATGTGAAGAGAGAAAAAAATTAACATACATCTGATCCAAGTGTGTGTGGAGAAGATCTGTTATTTATTACGAAAATATGTGTTTTGTAGTTTGAGAAGAATGAGTCATTCTTGAATTGATAATGATGATGAATTTAATCATTATTAAAAATTACATCAAAGGAATGATAACCCAATGAAGAACCTGTCATTGGAAAAGTATAAGTTATAAACAATGTATTATCATACTTGAAGCGTTAACTCATTTATAACCTCATTTAGCAAATAAAAAATAAGCAAATGTACATAAAAAATAATGAAGAAATAAATGCATGTGCAATACAATTTTAGCATAGCCTTGAACCACAGGCGATTTTTATTTTTGATTCATAATTTTGACTTAACTACTAATCTATTATTAAAGCTGCAAATGACTAATCTATTATTAAAGCTGCAAATGACGAAAAATTTACAGCCAATACTGCTTTTTGTCTGGAATAAATGATAATGTTTAGAAACTGAATACAATACCGTTATCATCTGTGGTCAAAGCAATAATGCAACAATAGTATTCATTGTTGGTTGGCAACGCTGGTTGCAGTTGGAAAATAACAAGTTTAAGTGCTTTTGATGAATTTGTTGATTTTTACGGGATATTGCTTTCTAAGTTGAGGTGATTGTGACTGAGGGAAGCTATAAGTATTCCACTTAAGGATGGACCAAGGCAGACTTCTTTCGCGACGGTTTTTCGTGAGTAGCAGATAGATTTTGTCCATTCTAACCCTACTGAGTTTCAAGGCAGTGTATTCAGCCATTTTTCGGAACCTTGAGTTGTACGGCATTTTAGAAGAATTGAACTTAGAACTCAGATGATACCAACGATCGAACTACAAATTGACCTGTGTAAGACTGATGCGAATCGGGGGATGAATTCTTCGGCAGTGTATATTGTTTGTTCATCTGCCTCCATCTAGCAGTGAATCTCAAGACCCCGGCCATCATGGAAGCTACTCGCTACAACTGTCTACATCTCCAATTACAAGCAGGCAACAAATCTTTGAAGTAGCGCCTCATTACTTAGCATGCTAAACGCGCTCGACTGGCCATGATAGGTACGCGTTGAAGCTAGAGACGAGTTTCGTCCACGAGTCTGTCGCTCATGTCGCTTATGTTGCAGCTCTGGAGCTATCTTTTTTCTGAGTAGCGAGCGTCAGCCGATGACTCATCGCAATTTCAGTATTACCAACTCTCGTAAAAAAAAGATAGAAAGATTCTGATTTCGGATTTGGATTCAGCACCCCCAAATTCGTTAAAGCGTAAGTCCAATTTTTGAAAATATTCAAAAACAAGGGAGTTACGACTGGTTTAAATATAGCTTTCCATTATCATATAATTATATAGTAAAAATTATCTCGTAGCTTATCAGTGTGAGGAATAAGGTGGAATTTCCATTTCGATTTAAATGTAATATTTTCAAATAAACTAGTGAAAAGTTGTCAAAGAAATGTTCAATTATTAATCTATTGATGAATAGTGCAATTCTCTGCTCTGTCTATCAGTGAATAAGATCAATGTGAGTGAACCTATTGTATTATTCGATTCACTAGACGATACGTGATGATACGATTGATGATACGTAATATTCTAAATATAATATAATGTATACATAGTTGAAACATACACGTAGGGTACTGTATGTAGACTACTGTAGAAAATAGAATACAGCTTGTTCAATGTTATTGTGAGAAATAAGGTGGAATCATGCGAAAAAATTCAAAGTATCATTTTTCAAAACTTTATTTTATTACTCACAGTAATTGCACAGTAATTGTGAGTAATATAATATAGTTTTAAAGAAGGGTACTTGATCATGAATACGAGTAGCCCTCACCAAAATAGCTAATAAGGTGGAATCTTTTTCGATGTCAATGATATATATTGTGAAATAATTAAGTGAAAAGTTGTGAAAGCTGTGTTCAAATTATTGAGTAGCAAAATCTTCGGCACTGTCCATCCAGTGAATATAATCAAGGTGAATGAAGCTGTCTGATTATTAATTAGTTGATGCACTAGACATTGATGATATATTATGTATGGTATTGAGATGAACTTGGCATTCTTTTTATTTGATAACTTGGTATCCACAATTGGATCGAAAAATATTTGGAGGCTATCAAGTAATAGTACCGCACTTTTAATTACTCCCTTAATTTTTTAGACCTATTATTTTTTTACTATCATTTCAGTACTTGAATGTGCGATATAGTAAAGTTGTATAATTTCATGGTAATTCTAAGGTATTTGTCAAAACAGAAAATATTTATAAAACAGCATTAATTCACAGTATTATCAACAATATTAGTGTTATTAAAACCCACTTTTTGAAATCACATCAAAGCTTATTACGATTAGTTATTACCACATTCAATTCCACCTTGCCAGGCATTATTGCTCACATCAGCTTATCCAATAGGTATTGTATTTTTTCCTTGTATATTCTAATTGATTAGTCAAACAGCAAAACAAGACGGGAAAGCAAGTGTTATTGAATGTATGAGTTTGTTGTATGTGCCAAAAAATGCAAGATGAAACTTGACAAAAGATTAGACTATACTAGATAAAATAAAATAAATAGCTGTATCATAGAATAAACCATTTTCAGTATACCAATCTTTAGTCTACCTTTAGTATAGGTTTTCTCTGCTTATAGTAAAAACTAAATTCCGGCTGGTGATTGTTCAAAAAGCTGTAAATGTGTATTTGTATTAGCTTAGATAATGAACTTTTTCAATCTATATTATTTTATCCTAGTAAGAAATACAGAAATTACTTCATTGAGAATAACTATATCTTAATAGTGATGAGAATTCCATTATTTCATTAATTATTATTTAATAATCCTTCTTACGAAGAATGATTTACTTGCGAGTAGGCCCACTAGTACCGTAGATGAGGGGGGTCTTGGCTGTTTTAATATTTCCATGAGAGTATTTCCGTGCAGTTGAAGAAGGAAGCAACATTTTCATAGCCGAGTAATGAGTATGCGGTAATGAGGTATGACAAGTTGATTGTTTTGGAGAAGGAGAAGGGGAAGAAGAGTCGAGGGAAAAGAGAACTGAGCAGCTCACCGCAGAACTCATTTCATGCAAAGGGCATAAAAAAGTATTGAACTCTGAGGAGTCTGTACAATTGTTGAAGCAGGATTCATTGGAAGAGGACAGCATGTGGAAAACACAGTCAAACACTCAATGACTGAATAGAGAAACATCAAATGTTGTATTTTATTTATTTATTTATTTGAAAATTTACATATTTGGAATATTAGCGTCCTAAAAATTTGAATAGAAATCTTTTTTGTTTCGATATTGATATCTTATTTATTTGTGAAACTTGGTCAAGCTTGTCATACTTCCCAATGTCGGCTGAGTGGTCTGATTATATTACATATTGTATTGGAGCGATCAGGGAAAAAGCATGGGAAGAGCTAGTGGAGGTTTGCTAGCTCTTGTAAATAAGAATAGAAGCCTTCAAAATATCAAGCTACTGATTTCCTGTGAACGGTGGTTTTCCTATATTTCTGTTTGGATGGATCACCAACTATAATTGGTATAAGAAGGACCTATACCTTCTTTTGATTGTGTCGAATTTCTAGATCTCCTGACATCGGACATATTAGATTATACGATGAAATACAATGATAGTAGGATCATTATTGGTGGAGATTTCAACTGCCGAGTAGGCAATAGAAACCAGTTATTCAAAAATACATTTTTGAATGTACAAATTTGTATGATATAAGAGAGAATCGCAAGACAGAGTTTCTAACGATAATGACAATCGCCTCCTTTTAGCAATAGAAGATAATGGATTTATTTTATTTAATGGAAGAGCACCAAGCGATAGGCAAGGAAAATTTACTTATGTTAGTTCAGTTGGAAAAAGTGTAATTGATCTAGTGTGGTGTAACATGGCTACAGTGGAAAGCATTTCTGATCTACAAGTATTGGAATGTAAGACTCTATCAGATCACTTCCCAGTGATTCTCAAATTGAATAGGATGGAAGCTTCAACAAAAGCGAATAGGATTGCACCCAATAAAATAACAAAGATATTGTACAACCCAACTTCAGCCTATTATTCTAATCAGAAAATTATGTTCAGTAACAGATTATCAATAGACTTTTCACAGACTACTATTGATGAGCAGTATTAAAACCTATGTAGTACAGTATACGAAGCAGCAGAGCAAGTAGGCATGAAGATTTTATTTGTGACTAGGATGAAGAAAGTTTCAAAACCCTGGTTTGATAAAGACTGTGCAGATGCAAAGAAAAACTTCGGTTTGTCTTTCAGAGCTTGTAGAAGGACAGGATTCTCGAAAGAGAAAACCAAGAACTATCATGTAGCCAAGCAACTATACAAAAGCATTTGCAAAAGTAATTCAAGCAGCTACCCCCTGTGGGTTGGGGGAGCCCTGAGTTGACCACCTGACTCAGCAATTTGTCACACCAGAATAGGCCCACAGTATCCCCGGGTTGTCGTAGGAGGCGACTAACGGGACCCTTTTCCAAAGCTCTTCTTCCCTCTCCCTTCTTCTCTTCTATATGCTTTGGAACTTTCAAATTTCTAGAATGGCACTAAAGCTAGAATTGACTTAGCTTTATGCCATTCTTACTTTATTCTTTCTGTCGGCCTCCCTTGGCCACATTCTTCTTCTTTTCCTTTTCCTTTTCTGGTCCTCCAAATTGGGGGTTGGTCGTAGAACTTAAGACTCTACACTGTAAAAAAAAAATTAAAGAAGCCAAACGGCGATCCTTTGAATGACAGGTCCTGATGCAACAAATATTCCTGGAGGTAAAACAGTCCCCTATTCGGATCTCCAGGAGGGGACAGTATTGGGAGATGGCATTGTAAGATGCGCAGGGAGGGCAAAGAAGGCAGCAAAAAAAGATCTGAAGCTGGCAACCTGGAATGTTCAGACTATGCTTAGACCAGGTGAAATGATGGAAATCGCAGAGGAAATGACTAAATTTGACTTGGATATCGTGGCTCTGCAAGAGATTAGATGGCAGGGCCAAGGCAGAATTGACAAACAGAACTTTACAATGTACTATAGTGGACCGGAAACTAGAACAGGACTATTCGGAACAGGCTTCTTAATAAACAAAAAACTAAAAAAGCACATTTTAGCATTCGACCCTGTAACTGATAGAATTTGTAAATTGAGAATTAAATGTCGTCTCAGAAACATCACAACATATAATAATATCTAATTATTATTTAACGAAGACTTCTGCTACTGCAGACATTGACAACAGGGTTAACAGCTAGATGAAAATTCGATGAGAACTACTATCCAAAAATTAGTTGCCAGCCAGGGAATCGAACCCGGTACCTCCCAATTGCCAGTCAGGAATGCTTACCCTTACACCAAACTGACAATCTCTGGATAGCAGCGCTCATTTTATATGAAGCCATAGCGGCCAACCAGTTACAGATGGAATTAAATAGAGAATGCATTTATTCAAATGTTAATTTGTATATGATTATTATTTAACGAAAATCCTAAATAAATGCTGTATATCACCCCGGAGACTTCTGCTACTGCAGACATTGACAACAGGGTTAACAGCTAGATGGAAATTCGATGAGAACTACTATCCCAAAATTAGTTGCCAGCCAGGGAATCGAACCCGGTACCTCCCAATTGCCAGTCAGGAATGCTTACCCTTACACCAAACTGACAATCTCTGGATAGCAGCGCTCATTTTATACGAAGCCATAGCGGCCAACCAGTTACAGATGGAATTAAATAGAGAATGCATTTATTCAAATGTTAATTTGTATATGATTATTATTTAACGAAAATCCTAAATAAATGCTGTAAATCACCCCGGAGCCTTCTGCTACCCTGCTCACCCCGGAGCTAGATGAAAATTCGATGAGAACTACTATCCAAAAAAACTGGTTGGCCGCTTTTGGCTTCGTATAAAATGAGCGCTGCTTTCCAGAGATTGTCAGTTTGGTGTAAGGGTAAGCATTCCTGACTGGCAATTGGGTGGTACCGGGTTTGATTCCCGGGCTGGCAACTAATTTTTGGATAGTAGTTCTCATCGAATTTCCATCTAGCTGTTAACCCTGTTGTCAATGTCTGCAGTAGCAGAAGTCTCCGGGGTGATATACAGCATTTATTTAGGATTTTCGTTGAATAATAATCATATATAAATTAGCATTTGAATAAATTCATTCTCTATTTAATTCCATCTGTAACTATAATATCTGTACATGCACCCACTGAAGAAAAAAGTAATGATGATAAGGAAGAGTTTTATGACATCCTGAAGAAAACTGTAGAAGAGTCTCCAAAATATGATATGAAACTGATATTAGGAGACTTCAATGCTAAGGTCGGCCAAGAAACTTTCATGGCGGATGTGGCCGGAAAATTTTTATTGCATGAGGAAACAAGTGATAATGGCAGAATGTTGGGACAGTTTGCAGCCTCCTGTAATATGATCATTGAAAGTACTTGCTTCAAACACAAAATAATCCACCTTGGAACTTGGTCTGTACCGGGAAGTGATCAGGTAAATCAGATTGACCATGTACTAGTTATTGATAAAAGACATGGATCATCGGTGATTGACGTTAGAACACTAAGAGGACCAAATTGTGAGACAAAACTCACTCTCTCTCACTTCCTAGTTAGAGTTAAGGTGAGAGAAAGACTGTCTAACCAACAAAGATGTCAGAACGAAAGAAGAATCCGATGGAATTCTGAAAAATTGAAGGTTACTCAGGAAAGTGAGAGGTTCAGACAGAGGCTGGAGGAAAAGCTTGATCAGGGTACTTGGAGACATTCTGTGGAAGATCACTGGAGGGGCATGGAAAGGGCGATAGTGGAAGCTGCTAAAGAAACAATTGGTGAAGAGCCTAAAACGAGAAATGGAGAGTGGTATGATAAGGAGTGCCGAAGGAGGATTGAAAGAAGAAATGAAGACAGACAAAGAATGCTACAGAGAAGGACAAGACAGAACTATGAAAATTATAGGGACAGCCGACGAGAAGCCAGCAAAACATGTAGACGAAAGAAAAGAGAATCATTAAAAAGACAGCTGGGAAACATAGAAGCCTTGCAAGAGAAGAGAGATGACAGAGCCTTCTACAAGGAAGTGAGAAGCATGACCAAAAGTTACCAGCCAAGATTGAATATTTGCAATGACAGGGATGGAAATGCTTTGACAGAGGAAGATAAGGTGTTGGATAGATGGGCGGAATATTTTGAGATTGCACTGAATAAACAACAGAAAAATGAGGATGAAGAAAATAGAACCTTTCTTGGACTGGAAATTAATGTGGAAGTAAATGATGATGAAGTAAAGCGTGCTATTGGACGACTCAATAACAATAGAGCTCCAGGAAATGGCCAGATAATAGCTGAGCTGATAAAACATGGTGGAGAAGGGCTGAGCAGGGAGCTGCATCAACTGATTTGTCAAGTCTGGAAAGAGGAAGTGATGCCAGGTGATTGGAATGTTGGAATCATTGTCCCCATATATATAAGAAAGGAAACAAGAAGGAGTGCTGCAACTACAGAGCCATAACCCTACTTAATCTGGCCTACAAAACATTCTCAATCATATTAATGGACAGAATTTCAATATATGCAGAGGAAATAATAGGTGAATATCAGTGCGGATTCAGAAGAGGGAGGGGAACCTCTGATCAAATATTTACCATGCGACAAGCGTTAGAACGATGTATAGAGTATAACAGGGATGTACATCTGCTGTTTGTGGACTTCAAACAGGCATTTGATTCAATAAATAGAGGACAGCTTGTCAATGCGCTTGAATCATTTGGCATTCCTAAAAAGCTTGTGCGACTGGTGAAGATGAGTCTGGAAGGGTCTACGACAAGGATAGCAATTGGAGGAAGGAAGAGCAGAGAGATACGCATCACAGATGGAGTAAAGCAAGGCGATGCGCTAGCGGCGCTATTATTCAACCTTGCCTTGCATCATGCTATACAGAACCTGAACCTGGGTGGAAATATATATTTTGGAATGAGCCAGGTAGGAGCATATGCAGATGACGTGGTTTTAATGGCGCGAAATGCTAACTGCATAAGGGAATGCTTTTTCAGCTTAGAAAGTGAAGCACAAAAAAATGGGGTTGCAGGTCAATGATGGAAAAACAAAATATATGAGAATGTCCGCAGTGAACGCTAGAAGAAGAACAATTGACTTGGAGGTGGGAGAGAGAGTATTTGAAGGGGTGAATGAGTTTAAGTACCTTGGCACTATCCTCAATGCTGGAAACAATATGACAGATGAAATTCAGAAACGTATAATGAGTGGGAACAGAGCATACTATATAAATAAGAGACTAATGACATCAAAAGTATTAGGTAAAAATAGTAAAATGAGGCTTTACAAAACTCTGATCAGACCTATTGTATGCTATGGTTCTGAGTCATGGACAATGACTAAGAAAGACGAAGAGCCATTGAGGGTATTTGAGAGAGGAATTGTGAGGAAAATTTTTGGTGCGGTAAGGGTAGCAGCGTATACATGGAGGAGAAGGAGCAATGCAGAGGTGGAGGAAGCACTGCAGGATGACAAAATTGTTCACATATATTATCAATAGTAGAATAGAATTGTGGGCAGAGAGCCTCAACCTCATACCTGAAACCCAAGCAGGATTTAGAAAAGGAAGAGGATGCCTTGATAATGTCTATGTATGCCTGTCACCTGTACAGTTTCAACTGTGACTGCCAAAGAGGAGAGTGTATGCTGTCGTGGTGGATTTCCAGAGAGCATTTGATTCGATCTCGCATAGACTGCTGTGGGAGGAACTTTTCAGATTGGGTGTGAGTGCAAAACTACTGTGAATCATCCAAAAACTGTACAAATTTTCATCTCTGAAAGTGAAGATTCAGGGTGAGCTTTCAGATGAGATAGGAATTACTGAATGGGTACTTCAGAGTGAAACGCTCAGTCCACTACTGTTCATTTTATTCTTGGCTGACATTGACGAGTTCTTCAGAGCAAGGGGGCTCCATGGTATAGAAATAGATGGATCTACCGATTTGATGCTCCTGCTGTATACTGATGACTTGATCCTGTCCGTCCATTCTCCAGTTGATCTACAGAAAAAGCTTAATGCACTAGAGGAATGCTGCAGCATCAACAAACTAAGGATCAACGAAGGGAAGACTAAAATAGTTCCATTTAGCAGAGGTGGACGAAAACCTGCAGCAGTTGAGGGATTCTCTCTTTTCAATGGCAGCAAGATAGAAATTGTTAAATCCTGTGTTTACCTTGGATCAACCATCTCCAGTTCTTCTTTTGGAAATCTTTCTCTTAGAGAGTCCATACGCAAATCGAGGCTAGCCGTCGGTCATGTAGTTTCAGCATTGGCAAAATCAAAAACCAACTCCATTTCTTGCATCAAGAAGATATCTATGGTATTGGTCAAGTCAGTACTGCTATATGGTGCACACATATGGGGATTACGACTCTTGAATGAGTCAAACTGTGCAAACCAGCTTCTACAGGAGGATTTTTCATTTACCTCAGTGTACCCCGAATGCAGCATTGTGCATGGAGGTCGGGGAGGTTTGCATTTCCTATCTAATTTTTGCTGCAGCTATTAACTGGGTTATCCGGATTTTGAAAATGGATGATGATCGTCTTTCAAAAAAATTTTTCATCAGACAGGCTGAGTTGATAAGACTGGTTGCAGTTGACCACAGATATAATTGGGCGGCTCAGTTGAAGTTGCTGCTGGAGGTTGTCAACAGGAGAGAGCTCATCTTCAGCAGAGATGTTCGTGAATCGCAGATGAATAAAAGGGTCATACTCCATGATTTCAAGATGAGGCTCAGAGTTCAAGATCTTGAGAGGTGCAGAGGATCTGTTTCGCTCCTCTTTGACGTCCCGAGAGGAGTTGATGATTCTGAGGCTGCTTACTTCGGTCTTAATCTGCCTTTTCACTGTATCAGGCTGATGGTACAGCTGCGACTTGCCACGAGAAGACAATTTAACCTCACAAGTAGGGGCAACATCCATAAGATCAGAGCCGATCAGTTGTGTTCCATCTGCAACTTGCAACAGCTGAAGTCAGTCGAGCACGTGCTATTCTCATGCCCGCACAGTATGGAGCAACACGAGCATGGCTGATTGGGAGAGTTCCGGCATTTGAGGAACTAGATCCGAGCCTCGTGATCCACAATCACGCCACACTAACGACGCGGGATATGAACATCCTATCGACTTTCGTGGAGCAGTGCTTGAAAACTCGCTCATTCTATTTGAACGAGTAAGATGTGGATTTGACTGTCTGAAGTGCAAACAATGATTTGAGAAACTATTAATTTTTTTCTCCCGATTGTACTGTAATGAGAGTAATATCCATGAAATTATTCATTTAAGATAATATTCTCATGAACTCTCTAGATTGGCATGTGATCAATATTTTCTGTAATGATTTGTTTGCTTTTGTAATTGAATTTTGTGAGTAATGCCAACCTGCTATAGGATAATTTCCTAAGAAGCAACTGTATTAAAAAAATAGTATTGTTAAAGTGCACTGACAACAAGAAAATCGGAATGATTATCAACATAAGTCATTGATTTGTATGTGGGACGAAATATTGTCAACGTAAGCGGACCTAGTCCAAATTAGAGTTCTATTGAAAATTAAATTATTTTTGATTCAATAATCGTACAGTATAATAATATAATAGCTTTATTATGCAATGGTTAAGTTGGAATAAAAGAAATAGATAATAAAGAAGTTGTAGCGGTGTGTACTGATTTTGAGAAAGAGACTGTTGAAGCATGAATTTGTGAAACTGTCATATACAGGATTGGTGAAAATTATGGAAACAGCTAAATATTTCTTTTAAAAGGGAAATTTGATGATAGGTGTCTGATTGGTGATCCTATTCGAATAAAAAAAAAAAACTTATCTTTTCCATCAACCTAGGTAATTGTGATTGTCCACTACAAAAAAGTCACTAATATTAAATACTTGGGTATCATAATATATGATCGTCTAAAGTGGGATGTACATATATAGTCCGTCTGTAGAAAAATGATATATCTATCTTACAAAATTATTTATTTAATAAATATAATTTTAAATAAGAAAGTTTCAGAAATGGTATACCATGCTCAAGTTAAATCAATTGTGCAGTATGGTATAGCAGTTGGGGGGGGGGTTGTTTCAGCTGTCATATTGAGGAATTTGATAAAGTGTGGCATGAAGGTCTAAATAAGAAACAACAAAAAATGTTCACCTCAGCAATATGCCTCATTGCTAAAATCTTACCTGTCAGACAGATTCTTCATAATGAAACAAGGAGGTAGCTACTCAGGATTAATACCAATCAAAGCTGGAGTACCTCAGGGAAGTGTGTTGGGCCCTACTCTGTACCTGCTCTGCACCATCGATCTTCCTGTACCAGAAAATGATATTATTTCAACCTTTGCAGATGAAACAGCTGTCTTAGCAGTTGGAGAAACTAATGAGGAAGCAACAAGTGAAGCACAAGAAGTCATCAAGAAAATAGAGAAATGGACTAGAACCTGGCGGATTAAGTTTAATGAAAGCAAGTCCACATATGTTGTCTCCACAAATATACACTATGTTTACATCTCAATAAGAATGAACAATTCAGAAGTTCCGTTTGCAAATGAAGCCAAGTATCTTGGAATGACACTAGGTGCAATGCTGTGATGGAAGTCACACGTCAAGAAAAAGAAAAAAAGAATTGGATTTCTTTACTCGAATACTCGAAAATGTACTGGTTATTGGGGAGAAATTCAAGCCTTTCAACCTACAATAGATGATTAATGTATAGACAAGTTCTTCGGCCTGTGTGGTTGTATGACATCCAGCTGTGAGGCTGTGCAAGGAAAAGTAACATAAACACCATCTAGAAATTCCAGAACAAGGTATTGAGGAATGCTGTCAATGCTCCATACTTTGTCAGAAACTCGGACCTCCACAGGGACCTGCAGTTGGATGCAGTCGATGTCATGATCACAAAGGCTGCCAGAAATCATGAAGAGACTCTACAGAATCATCGGAACATCCAAGCTCTACACCTCATTGACAACTCTACTACAGTCAGGAGACTGAAAAGGAATAAGCCTGCAGATCTCGTGTAAATGTGGTATAGTGTTAGTGAGTGATACTGAAAGTAACAGTGCATGGGCATTGCTCAATTAGGCTGTGAAGGAGTCATATACCCCTTTAGTGTCAAACTCTAACCTATTAATTTAAGCTAGAATTTAACTGTTCATTAACCAAAGTGTTAGATTGCAGTCAAATTACAAGAAAAAAAGAATTATCTTTTAAGACCGACTGCAAATAGATATGTCACATATCACACCAATATTGAATTTTTAAGGAAACAGTATCTATTATAAGCACTAAATAATAAACCTTATTCCGGACCACTTCCTCATAGACTCTAAGATTAGTAGGAAAACTAAACTAGAAATAAAAACCTGGACCTACAGTAATTTTCTCTTTCATATCGACGTATGAGTCTCGAGATTTCTGCTCTAACTACTGTTTGCAAGGCCTTTTCTTTTAGAGACATTTGTTGAAAGTGGACTCGCTTACAAATTTTGCTCTTATTTTTCTCTCTTTTTTCCTTTCTTCTTCTCAATTTCTTCCCATTTCCACTCCTCTTCACCCTTCATTCCTTACTTCTATACCCTCTACCTGCCTATTAAATGGGAAACCATAGTTGGCTGGGTATTTTCCCTCCTTTTTTCTTCAGTAGTAGATCAATACTGGTATATTCATTCGTTTTGATGGTTTCAGTCAACATGTGCGCCAATTCTGCCGCCTCGCGATTTGTCGCCGCCTCCTCCTCCACCTCGACCGCCCGTGCGCCGCCATGCCCCGCCACATCACCACTCTACCACTAGTCAGTACATTCATCAATATAACACAAATTATAATTTAAATTCTGGCTCCAACTCCACCTAAAAAAATGTATACCCTAATTCAAAGTGGAGGTAAAGAGAGCAAAACAGCATACAACTATGAATTTCAGTTTGTATTGTAGTTCAATGTTTTGTCAAAAGGTAGTATGGCATAAGTAGCCCGCATGCAAACTGTAAGGCCGTTTCCGAAGCGTCTTCGGGTGATGTAGCATGTATCCCAGCATATTAATTTGCAAGCTACGAAAAGTTCACACCGTATAGGTATTTATGTATTGAGAGCGTAAAACGTGACTTAATTGCTTGAGCAAAACAGTGGAGCGCGATAATTTTGCGAAAGCAATAAAGAAGTTTCACGCTCGAATTACATACAATATTTTTTTAAAACTACAGTATAATTTTCCTCCAATAGAGCTGTGTGATTGATTCACCTGAAAGCTGAAACCCTGATGGATGGTTGAAGGGGGTGTGCTTGCAATTTATATTGTAGTTCTGATTTTTGTATATATTATTTGGACACATGAGAGAAGTCCAGAACCAATTTTTTTCATGCAAACTTTCCTTGTGCTAGATACAGAGTGGCCCAAAAACCTCTTGTTTTCGGTTCATTTTCCAGTTTTCAGCTATTTCCGCTATATCCGTTAATTGGACAGAAAAATTTGATCTCGCCTTTTTTTAAATTAAAAAATTCCAAATGAAATGAGATCATTCGGAACTCTCTATCTCTAATGAGTACTGAATTATGATTTTTTTCAAAAATAAGTAAAATTCAATGAAAGAATCAATTTTGATGAATTTTAGTTTTTGATCAACAATATCTTCCGATTGTTACCATTTAGATGTATAATTCGAAATCCCTCTTGGCGTATTTTTGTACTCTACAATCTGAGATCAGGTAGGGCGCTCTATATCATATACACAAAAATCAGAACTACAATATATAACGCAAGCACCAATGTATATAGTGACTGGACTATCAGTGGTCGATCAATCAGCTGATCACAGACGAAATTATTATTCTTCTCGAATAATTACATCAATTTTAATGAATGCTGAGGGATATTGTGAGAAATTTTAATACAACATCATACTAATAAAATGAATCATATCGATTTAATTATCAAATGATTGATATTTATTTCAAAAAATGCTGTAATAGTGGCTATTAGTGAATCCTGGAAAAAAAACTCTGGGAATCCTGAAAAAAACGTGCCTGCTGCCTACTGCACATGCCTCGCGAGAATAAAGTAAAACCGTACTGCGCATGCGTAGCGAGCGTAGAACAGGTTATCAGTTACCTACCCTAAAATCAGCTATTTTACGATGAGTTTTCAGTATGTAAAGAAGTATTTTTCGAGCACTTAAAGAAAAACATTTTTATCTCTTTCCTGTATAGGGCTACTTGTAATATAAATATAAAGAAAATAATTGAAAATCTCAGTACCTTTTTTTAAAAATATAAAAAATTTTTTTTGTGATAAAATATTTTTAAAAAAGGGTACTGAGATTTTCAATTATTTTCTTTATATTTAAAAACATTTTTATTAATTTTTTTGTATTTGACCATATTTTGGGTGTTCCTTGCACAAAAAAGTTATAATGGGAAGAAATTTGGAAAAATTAGAAAAAACGTTCTTTTGAGCTTTTGAAAGCCATAACTAATGAAATATGCGTTTTAAAGGGAAATTTTGTAGAACAAAATTTGCAGAGAAAAACTTTAGAAATATTTATGTTCAAAAAACGGTTGAATATCTTGAACGGTTATTGAAATAGAAGCGATATAGCAAAATCCTGAAAATATTGGCGGCCATCTTGTTTCTGAGGTGTTTGCCTGTGATTTCAACTTATCATCATATGCTAGACCTAACGAAGAAATTGAGATACCTTCCACGGCTGTTACCCAAAAATGACTACGGAAATTACGATTATTACTTTTACAGCTCTAGAATCCACCTGACTGGTACCTGCTCTGGTAGTGAAGCCTCCCACCCACAAGTCCTCGTTCAAATCGTGTTTGTCTGATTTATTTTTGTTGACGATTCACAATTTCAGTATTATTGTATTACCTGTTTTTATGAAAGATTAAAACAATAGAATATATAGACTTTTGGATTAAGAATAATGTATTAATAATATTATTGATTACAATTTTTTTTATCAAATTTATAGAAATTATATTATTAAATGATTGTTATTTTATGCTATTTTACTGATTGTTAACTCAAGTTTTAGAAATGATTTAGTCTCTCAGTTTCTGTTCTGTAGCTCGCCGAATTAAGGTACTAAAAGCTCGAGCTTGCTCGAGTAAGTTATTCAAATAGTTCCTGATGTTTCATTTTATATAACTGTAATTTATTCATTCACGCGGTGCTTGTATTCATAGTTTATTGTATTCTTCAATTTGAATAGATATTTAAATCTATGTTTGATTTTATTTTATTTAGACGTTGGCAGTAGCAGCATGTTGAGACCGTCTGGATCGGTGAGCGTTCGCATGAACACTCTGCCATCATCAGTGGCCAGAAGCGTGAGTGCTGTGTCAGCAGTTTCCAATCCTCTGCCAGAGGAATCAGCTTCTGCTTCAGACTCCTCTATTCCACGCCTTCCTCCAAAACCATTCGCTATTTCCAACAAGCAGAGCTCCAACGTGATGTTCCAGTTTAACACCGGATCCAACCATCACACTTCTTAAGTACATCAACACAGATAACCCCGGGATTAATCAATGATCAACAACAACTTGTGACAGAATTGTCCAGTCGACCATTTTGAAGAGTTTAGCGTCCACACATCCGGACGTAATTCAAATATGGTGCTTCCTTTTATGACGCATGCGCAAACAATACTGCTTGCTGGCTTTACTGCCAGTGCCAGCGCTGCCATATATATATGTATTCGTATATATATTATTATCTCTATCTAGATTTGATGTCTTCATCTCGAAGATATCGATATATCTTTTCTCTCTGTAATGACCATACTTATAAAAATATAAATATATTATTGGAACGACTACGGGTGTCAAAGTTTCGTCATGTGTGTAATATTTAAATGATTGTGTAAATCATATAATATTATTGATGAACATGCAAAACCTTATTACATGTTCACTTTAAAGTGAAATAACATGTCCTTTCGCATGGTACTAATCAAACAGTAGTATAAAAGCTTTAGTTTCTTGAAATTATGCTCTCAAACTATTGGAGTACTGTACAGTAGTTTTTCAGTCAAGAAATGCACCAGTCTTGCCAATTTTACCAAACTTAACGGAATACAGTATTTTATTTTGCTAACATTATTTTCATACCTCTCTGAAACATACATCATAAATCTTCTATAGAGGATTGTTTGATATTACAGTTGGAATTAATGATTTCCTTCCCAGTCATAGAACTGTACAGTATTCATTCCTTTGCAATAATTCCTTGCAAATTTTTCCCCTATTTTAGTCCACATGACCTACATTCGTGCAATTTTTTACATAATTTGACTACTAAAATTTTATGTAAAAGCCTGTCTTAATCAACTCTAACCAAACTCAAACCTTGCCATTGTCTTATGTACAATTTCTGTATAAAACAGAATCTATTCACTTTGTGATATACTTCATTGTTGTTCATTGTGATTTTCTTATCTCAACATAAATATAATAATTATGAATTGTTATTACACATTCATTTGATCAGAGATTTTTTTTGTCTCAACCGGGGATGATATTTTTTCAACTTCATTCATGTTCTTTTCATTAAATCTATATAAGTGTATCTCATTCGAGAACCTTTTCAATTTTTCCCAAAAATTATATTGGTATAGATTTAGGGACGTTACTTCCCCAGTAGAATATCAATATATTCTTATTTCAAAGTATTGTACATACATTTGTAGAATCATAATTATTAACTTAGAATAATATTATGTAGTTTTGTTCAAAAACTTGAATCAAAGGCCCACGTAAAACTTCACACGTATGAAAGGTACCATCTTCTGTTGAAAAAAACATATTCAATCTTATTTTTAATAACCCATGTTCATGTTATTCATCACAATACTGTAATTATTCAGCAGAAAATTTCAAGATTTGAGGTCAAGATTTCATTAAAATTAAATCACTTGTCATAAAATTATACTTGTCTAATTATAGTGAGTAGTAAAAAAACAGGATTCAGTTCTAGTTTCTCATCAAGTTTAATTAATATTTGAAAATGTTTACAGCTCAAACTAGAAATGCAGAATAATTCACAATAGACGAAACTTATTATATATACCATGTATTACTTCGCAAAAAAATTAGCCTTACTCTGATATTTTTCACTTTTTCAAGTCATGTAATTAATATGATATATTAATAATATAATGTTTCTCTTACAAACATTATGTATGATATTATTTTCTCTAGTTGATTGATACGTTTTTTATTACTCTGAAATAAATTATAAAAGAATGGTATTGTACTGGAAAGACATAAATGGAGATCATGGTCTAGTTTTTTCATTTTTTCAGTCAAAGCTTGAATTTGTAAATTTGAAATCTTCAGTTTTCTCAAATTTCAAATCTGTCCAGTTTGTTAAACAAATTTGGCTGATTTAGAATATATATCTAAATCATCCAAATTTGTTTATATATATATATATATATATATATATATATATATATATATATATATATATATATATATATATATATAGTTTAAACGTATTAAGAGTATATATATATATAAACTTTTAAAAATTCGCAGATGGATGAACATGCTAATATATCAACCGGGTACATCCGATAAGCAGTTTCACTTACTTGCTAAGTGATAGCAAGTAAGTGAAAATGCTTATCGGATGTACCCGGTTGATAGATATATATATATATATATATTTTGAATTTTTTCGATTTAAAAATAATTGACAATAATTTTTACACTTTTCGTTGTAAAATACCTACTTGCCTGAATTGTCTTATGTGTATATTTGATTGTTTATTGCGATGTTATTCGCACGTTACCATACAATCACAGCACAAAGCTCAACTCTAGGTTTGCTGTTCAAGTATTACAGTCTGCCTACACT
Source organism: Nilaparvata lugens (assembly GCF_014356525.2). Classification (NCBI taxonomy): domain Eukaryota; kingdom Metazoa; phylum Arthropoda; class Insecta; order Hemiptera; family Delphacidae; genus Nilaparvata; species Nilaparvata lugens. The sequence goes on from NC_052518.1 coordinate 52,449,100, forward strand.
AGAGTTGACTAAATCTAATAGAAATACTTGCCAGACTTGATGCTGTGTGAAATTCCACGTTTCACGCGCATAATTTCTCATTTATATTCGTCCATTAATTATTGATACATAGCTGTAATTTTAAGAATAATGTTTTGAATATAATTCTTTGAAGGTTATTGACATATTATGGTATTTATTCGCTTGTTATCGATTCATATAAATGCAATCCTCTATTGCTTTCTAATAATCGATTTGCTCTGACAGCATTAACTATAATTCTATCTACCGCTATCATAATGTAAATCTATAACTTTCGATTCAAGAATTACAGGAAACTTGTACAATAATTTGTAATGCTACTCAGATTTGAAATTATCTTTGTGCGTGTTGTGCCTTCTATAGGGATTTCAATTTCTCTCTCTCTCCTATGAGTAGAAATAAAGTATGTTTCCGTAACAATCGATCTTACCAAAACCCTAATTATTGTTTTTTCTCAAATTATTCAGAGTTAACTGTCTCAACAAAATAATTTATATTTCGAATAAATTCAGTGTGGTTCAACGTAGTTCGCTAATAATATTGTAATCTAAATTATTCAGTCTACATAAAGTACGGAACTGCCTTTTGTACATTGACTAGGAAGTTGTTTGTTAATTCACATGCTCATTTCTTATGAGTCAATAAATACTGTAGTTTTATAACAATTAAAATATAAAATTGTTAAAAATAGTTTTGTACGTTCAACAACGCAGCACGATTTTGTGGCGAATTGTCGGTCCTTTGGTCCCTTATGTTGTGAAGATTCGCACAATGTCCTGTTGCGTTGTTGACCAGTGTGCTTGCGTGTGTGTGTAAATGAGTATGTGATTGTATTGGTGCACTGCTACTGCCGTAACTACATGGGGCGTATGACCCATAGATTTGTATGGACCAACCATACTATATATACTTCGTGGAATATTAGCATCCATGTAGTTGATAATATTATCTAATTAAAGTATACACTCATAATATTTGTGGAATACTTGTAGTTTTAGTATCCATGAAACACTTTGCCTGATATTGTAGGTTGTTATACCTGTATCTGGTATACCTAAACATGAATGTGATAATATTATTAATATTTATATACTTACTTGATAATCACTGAAAGTATTTTATTCTGAAACACACTTGTACAAACAACACAAAAGCATTCCTCAAGGTACATTGAAGAAGTAATGTATCCTAAGCAATACTATAATTATTAGCTTGAATTCTGTTGTGTTCATTTAAAGCCTTAAAAATTGCAACTTAAATGATCCGCTTCAACTTGCCTTTATAATTGATTGTTGTTACTCTTATGTGTAATACATTATTAACGTTAGATTCTCTATAAATGTTGAAGAAAGGCTGTTTCATCAAACGCAATAATAATGACATTGTGCCGTGCATTAAACCATCCACTTCCATCATACATCAGTTCATCCACTCATTAAATTAAAATCACTTCGGTTGATAACTAAAGAAATAAAAATAATGATAATAATAATAATAATAAGAAGAAGAATATAGTAGAACCAATGGAGTTGATACATTCTTGGTTGCCGTAGAAATAATTAATTGTTCATCTATTATGATAAGAAAACCTCAATACAATTTTTTAACTCTAAAAGTTACTTCCTAAATGACGTTCATGATAAACATCGAACATAATAATAGATAAATTAATTTTAAACATTCGTTTTATCATTTTATGAGTGAATTAAGAGTATTATAGCATGTTTTTGTATAGTTTTTTTTGAGGGGTTTAAAAATGTTTATTAATAATTATTATGATGATTGTTTGATTAATAATAATAATACATCATAATAATAATCATCATAATAATAATATAATAATAATGAAATAATAATAATAAATTGATGTGATATGATATAGAAAAATTTAGAAGCACTTACCCTAATATTGATGTTTAGAATTAGGATTAGCCGGCACCTGTTAAGGTGAACAGCTTGTTTAGTGAGATAGCCTTATGAAGTTGCCCTTTTGGGGTCGTATTTCTATGGTGAACCCCGTTAGTCAAATGTATTGGAATATTTGTTCATTCCTATTCCCAAACTATGTTTGTTGGCTACGTGTATCTATTTAACTCAGAACTCACATCTTGATAATAATAAAAAATATGACATTTATTTAAATAGGGTTGTTGGCTGAGTGTCTGACTGAAATTAGACCATTTGATTGTGAATAATAAACGGGTAGCAGAAGCAGTGCACCTTCATTCTATCGCATCTTGATTATTAAACATGAGTAGAAGCGTGACTGAGTCTTACACGGAACTCCACGTGTTTCTATTATTTTAAGACTTTAATTATTGTTGTTTGAGAAAGACAATTCCGATTTATTATTAGCTATATCTGTATGGAATCCCTCCATAGGTGTAAAATTTACATTTTCAATCAGCAGAATTTCTGCTCACTCCTGTCAGGCAAAATACATGCGTTTGATTTCTTTCCTTATAATTTCCTTATGATTTTTGTTGTTACTGTTACTGCTATTGTTGTTGTTCTTCAATTATTATTATCTCGCTCATAAAATGAAATTAATATTAATAGATGTGCATAGAATATATTAAGATATCGAATAGTAATGATATTTTTTTCAAGTTTGTATGTTATTACTTTTATGGCATGTAGTCTACTTCAGCTCTATAGTCTATTTCTAGCTGAATATTTTGAAAAATTATTGTTTTTATGAAGAATTCTGATGCTGTTGAAATTATTATCGAATTTTGAAATAATGGAGATTTGAATGTGGATTAATCAAAAAGAACTTACATTATCTATTCTTATACTGTCGTAATTATCATTTTTGTTCACTTTAATTCGGGTGTTAATAGTAATACTATAAATTGCCTGATGGAGGAGCGTGGGAATATATTTTGAACTGCTATATAATAATAATAATGAAATAATAAAATTAATAAATGATTATATTATAAATAGTATTCTCTTTGAAAGTTGTACAAAGGTGTAACGTTTTTTCTTCCTGTAATCGGATTAAACTACGTTTTTTCTTCCTGTAATCGGATTAAACGACGTTTTCGCACCCCTCAAAAAGTTACGAGTATAGGTTTGACAGCTTTAAACTTATCTTTTGAAACTTGTTTTTTGCAATTTCTCTAAAACTTGTTTGTTTTGAAAATCAATTGGTATAACATATTTATGGGCTTTTGACATATTGCATGCGCCAATGATTAATGTTTATTCCAACACATCACTTATAATAATGTATAATGATTCAATGAATCATGATTTTTGTAGTTTGTTGTATTTCATCTGAATGTACACTCGCATAATTTGAATGTTATGGCTAGATTTATCGGAAAATATGTTGTTTGTTGCCAGCTATACTGGCCTGTTTTCTCTTAACGTCCTGATCATCGGTCAGTTGATCGTAGATCATGATCGATAAAGTTGACGCCCAGTTAACATTTCTTTCGAATGAGAAGGCATTTAATTATGTATGTTGTCATCGCAATAGATTCATGAATAGATGTGATTGTAATAATGCTATCGAATTAATTTTCTATTTTGTCTTGGGAAAAAATGAATAATTATTGTTATTGATGAGAGTTTAAATAACATATAAATCTCATATTTATTTAATGATATTGTAGATTTGTAAAGATATATTGTCCTAAATTGTAAAAAGTTGTAATAGATACAAAATTATTTTTCGTAAAAATGACCTTATATTGATCAGCATGTGCAACAGATGTATGCTGTGGTTGGAGGAAGTAATTTAAATCGATTTAGAGGTCTAAGGAAGGGATGCCGAAAGATTGAAGATAAGGAATTGATTATGTTATCTCAGTTTTGTGCATTGGTGTTGATTTTTGTGCTGCTGAATAGGTGTGTCATTGGTGCGTAGATGAGAGTTGAATCGGGTTGAAACAAGTTTACCAAATCTTTTGGTCTTTCTTGCCATTTAAATTTTAGAATCTAAACTTCAACTGATCGTATGTGGTTAGATGTTATTGCGATTAGAAACTTTCTTTTCTTCTGCACTATTTTGATTTATTAATGATTCAATCTTGTTCTATCAATTTGTCGAATATAGTACAATGGCATTCGATATATATTATATATTTCTTATGTAACTTTCGGCATTCAGTATTTCTAGTCATTCAATTGCTGGAGATGTCATCTTTACTCCTTACGAGTTAGATTAGTATATATAAATATATTATTCCCTAAATGTGTGTGTACATATATATACATTATAATATAAAGGACACATAAGTTGTGTGTATCATGATGCAACTCCAATAGATTGCGGATCAAACGAGTGGAGGGAGAGTATAATGAGGCGTTTCATTACAATGTGATATTTACATTTCTTATTATTATTCTGCTGTAAAGATGAATCTAGTGACTATTTTATGATAACGGTGCCAACATTTCTAACTTCATAGTATTTTCCTTTTGTGTATCGAATAAAGATGAAACTACTAGAATGAACTGTTCTGTTACAATTTATAGTAAAGGCTTATTTTCCTGTCGGGGAAATAATTAACTATATTATTGTAGAGCAGTGAGAGCGTGTTAAACACTTGTTGAATGAACAATTGAATATTGGTACCGCGTATTTTAGAAGCATTGCATAACAAAACATGGCCTGAGTAAGCGATAAAGGAGGAAGATTGTATTGTTCTGTCCGAAGACATAGATAGTTGGCTGCCATGAAATTCACCGTTATTTTGTGTGTTCAATAATGATTGTATCAGTTATTAGGTATTGCAGCTTATACATTTAGTCAAATATAATCAATATTATTGGTTCATCTCTGAATAGAATGTCTGATTGATATTGTACTTCTTGATTGCATAAATTGAGTGTGTATAATGTGCTGAAAATATTTATTATATTCGTGTATTCCAATCGAATATTCCTCTTCTCACGTATGTTTCGACTTTTAATTGATGTTGATAGCAGTTAGATTCTCAGTACCCTCCCTGACAATTAACAGTCTTGATATGCAATGCTCTATCATTCGTCTCCTGTCCATTTAATGTATGTTATAAAAAAATATATATTTCTATAATAATAATTGTTTTGTCGAGCATAGTCGTACTGATAAGACTTTCAGAACATGTACTTGTGTGTGGCATACAGAACAATCTTATTCCGATTTTCTATTTATAATTTCAATATTGATATCTTTTTCGTAATCTTATTAGCTTTTGCCTGTAAAGTTATGCTTCTCATGTGAGTGAGTGGCATGAACTTTCAGAACAGTTCCATTACGTGAATATTTCATATTATATAACCAGCTTATAGTCTTCTTACTTTAACTACCCAGATGGATGTATTGTTTCCTTTTCATAATCTAACTTGATCTGAAGCTAAATTTTCATTTGTTTCTATGATTAAAATTTCAAGTGTTGTATTCTTCAAGAATCGTGTGTATCATTGCTACCTTTTCCCTATGTAGGCTATGTGTGTTCTCTTTTAGTCTCACTATTGAATTTCAATTGTGAATTCATTATTTTTTTCAAAAAGATTATCTCCCGATTGCACGAAACCTACCACGTACGTCTATTAAATTCTAACACGGTTGAACGACTTGTTATAATAGTATTGAGCACAGATTTTAACAAAAGTAATGCCAAAGGAACCAATACACGACAATATGTTAATTCAACGTCCGTTAAATTGATGGATTACATGAAATCGGGGGCGTTTTGTAGACATGAATAATCTGTAATTATTTTACACATCCATATACTACCTTCTATCAGTTTTGAAATAATACAAGTCAGCGCAGTTTTGAAACAATACATCATTTATTAATCCAAACAATACTATTGATGCTATTACGTTATCCAATACTGCAACAGAGAAGATTATTTTTTATGAAAACGAGTGAAGTCTTCGTTTGTATCATTATTGTTGCGGGTTTCTACACTAATAAAACACTTGATGCGATTTATACTGATTAGATTTATTACTTATAACCCTATAACACACGGAGGTAGACTAGAACGGAGGTAAACGACTATAAATTAATAACTACCAAATAAATTACACATAATTAGGTAACTCTGATTCCAGTGTCCTTGAAGATTCTTCCAATCATTGGTCTCACAATCTTCCAGTCCAATCCATCATAGCCACACCCGAGTATGGGAATCCCAAGTTGCTCCACTCCCAGGAATTGGAGATGAGTCCGCAGGTGCATTAGACTTTGCTACAAAGCCTGATATGTGGATTCTTCCTGGGGTTGGTCCTTTGTCACCAAATAAAAGAGATGTTTGTTCTGATCCTAGAGATGAAGTGCTATCCCCACTGTTGGATTCTGGAGGTTCAGCTCATCCAATCTTCATCCTGAAGACCGTAACAATCCCTCGTAATTCTCCCACATTCCTAGCTATGCAATGGGCCAATGCATAGCTCCTTGGCAGGGTGAACAGGTCCTGATCACTGTCGGTGAACTTCCCTTCTTCCTGTGACATCTCCAGATTGACCATGAAATCTTCAAAGTCACGGCTGGTTGGTTGAAGAACCTGCACTTCTTGAGCTTCCCTTGTAGTATTGTCTCCATGATAGGGTGCCAGTAGTAGTGTAGATTTGAGAGTTCTGCACAAGACCAATAGGAGACGAGGGGCGTGGCCTAAACTTGCAATTTCAACTAGCTTGCTTTTTTTTATTATTTAAATCACTACTACTACTAGTCATCTACTACCCAGTCATATTTCTTTCTTTTTGTATCATTTGCTGCTGGTGGTCTCCTACCACTGAACATTCTTTTCAGAAACAATTCTTGTACCTGATCAGAATCCAAATTATGCTTTCTAGCTTCACTCATGTCAAAGATGAACCTCTTTTGACATATTGTGCAATCAAATAGTATGAAAAGTTGAACAACTGTTCATGTAAATAATTCTGAGAATCCTCACCCTTCATAATCATCTGCATAATGTCAACTCTTAATTTGTCACCTAGTGCTAAATGTTTACCATCAATATGCTTTTGCATGTCTACAAACATACCATTAATTGCAGTTCGTATTTCGAGTACCTTTTGATTAAACTCTTGCTTGTTAATATAGTTTTTTTCAGTTTGTGTGAGTAGACTCTCTTTTAAATCTGTCAATTTCCTATCTAGCAAATCTGTATCAACATGTTTCAAACTATTGTTCTTACTTTGTTGTTCACATAATGATTTCAATTCATTGATTTTTTATCAAACAACGACCTACTAACATACTTTACCTCAATTTCATCACTAATTGATTTTGATAGGGTTTTCAATTGTAAATCAAAATTCTGTTTTTGCTGTGCTATTTCCTTCAATATATCAGACATTGTATGTAATTTACTTTCAAACACTTTCTTTATAATTAAATCAGCCTGTAGTTTTTGGAATATATTAGTTGATATTGCAAGTAATTTGCTGTCTAGATATTTTCTATCTACTAATGATGAATCAGACTGCAGTTTATTGAATAAATTTGTTGAAATTTCCTGTAATTTACTATCCAAGTATTGACTGTTAACCAGCAGTGATTGATCAGACTGCAGTTTATTGAATATATTTGTTGAAATTTCCTGTAATTTACTGTCCAAGTATTGTCTGTTAACCAACAATGGATCAGACTGTTATTTAGTAAATATATTTGATGATATTTCAAGTAGTTTACTGTCTAAATATTCTCTACTTGCTGCCACTAATGACGACGATGTTGATTCACAACCACTGTTTACAGCTGCTGCTGCTGCTGTATGATTACTATTAAACACATGATGTGTTCGACCAAAGCAATCTATTGTACTACTACTACTCACAGTACTACTTGCCATCTCTGTCAAGTGTTAAACACATACTAACTACTGCTGCTGCTGCCACCACCTAATATAATACCACTTTCTTTGAGTTCTTCAATGATTGAAGCTATTTGAACAGTATGTGATCTATTTCCTGCCTGCTGTGATGAAATTAGAATATTTAATCTGTCAATCAGTTCATTTGGATCATCCCAATAGACATATTGTCGACTAGTAGATTCATTTCTTATAAAACCCATACCACTAACAGCAGCAGCAGCAGCCGAATCACCAGCAATGTTCTTCTTCAATCTTTTCTTTGTTCTCCTACTTGCTGATGGGAATAAAGATTGAATAATTTTTGATTTGTAGCCTTTATTTCTTTTATGATGATCTAAATGAGCAGATGTTAGCTGTAGTAAATTTCAATATTTTATCAAATCACATTTGGTGTACATTTTCATGTCAGGCTGTTTTTTAAAGAGAAGTTCACATAAACCAACTGTTAAACGATATTTATTATTATTGTTGATAATTAAATTAGCATTGTCAATAATTATTTCCTTTGTACCCATAAAGTATTCATTATCGTTACTGTCATAACATATACCATAAGATATACAATTATTTAGTTTTTGCTTATGAAATTCGCATATATACTCATCAATAAAATCATTTTGTATTGTTGTCTTATTCAAGATATCACCCACATTAGATCTATTCAATCCTTCCTCCTCATCCTACATTTTACCTTTTTCCTCCTCCTCCTCCTCCTCCTCCTCCTCCTCCTCCTCTCCTCCTCCTCCTCCTCCTCCTCCTCCTCCTCCTCCTCCTCTGATTCTTCTTTAAGTCTGCTTCTAGTGTCAGCCATCTGCTGCTGCTGCTGATGTTGTTGTACAAGTGTATCTTTCAATTCTTTTAGTGGATTGACAATTGGTTCTAATGATTTTTGTCTAATTGTATCATTTTCCCTAATCATACTAGTTAATGATCTATGCTTATGAATAATTGATTCACGCAAATCTTTTATCCTGTCAATCACTTTACTAGACTGATGATGATGATGATGATGATGACGTTGTTGGCATGCATGTTGTTGTCCTTGTCATCTATTTTGTTTATATTTTTTTCTCTTTGATTTAATTTTAAGCATATTGCTAGTAGAGTACAGCTCTTTCATCTACACTGACTCAACAACAAATGATGAGATTTGACACATGTTAGTTGGTACTGCTGCTGCTGCTGCTATACAAGCTTGGATCAATATACTTACCAAGACAATTACGATATTTATCAGCATCAGTTTTACACTCAGTAAAAATTGAAATAAAACTATGATTTCCGCATTGCCATACATCTGAACATAGTTTTCTAAATGCAACGAATGTCATATCAGATCCAACAAAATCTCTAAACACTAATTTTTAATTATGCATATCCATTTTAAATATAATAAGCATATTTGCATTTTCCCTAATATGATGTTTTGAAATTGCACCATAGCTTTGAATCAAATACACACAATCTATGTTTTTGTGTCTGCCCATTGTGAAAAAGTTACGTATTTGTGGCACACGTGTAACATTCAAATTGTCAAATATTATCAGTGAATGATTGTCAATATCATTCGGTTGTGGTATACTTTCAATGTTGTCAGATTTATAATATTTCACACACTTGAGTTTTGAAAAAACAATATCCAATAACTTATACTTTTCCTGATACAATGACTTACTGAACAAGTATAAGTTTTTGAATTTTAATCCATTCTTATCAAATATCAAATTCAGCAGTACATTTGTCTTTCCATAATTTGATGCACCGCAAATTAGAATTCTAGCTGAACTTGGTAAAAATTCTCCATGCTTTTTTCTATCTAGACAAGCTTTGTCTGCTTGTTTTGAATCTACAATAAGATTATCAAAGTTAACTATTGCTATTGATGTTGCTGCTTCTGCCGGCGGCACCGCCGCCGACATAATAACTACTATATTTATCAACTCTTGCTGCTGCACTTGCTGCTTACACATGCGCATCTGCACAACAACTATACTGCCGCTGCTGCTGCTGCTATGTACTACAAATGGTTTGTGAATGGAGAAAACATAGACACAATGATCAGATGTACATACACAGCTTTTATTAACACAAGATAATAATTGACAAGACAATATCTGTCGCGCACCAGCTAAGAATTATTACAACGAATTTCATCTTCTACTTGCAAAAGAATACAAATATTGACAGTGTTTCAGCTAATAATTATTACAACGAATTTCATCTTCTACTTGCAAAAGAATACAAATATTGACAGTATTTCAGCTAATAATTATTACAACAAATTTCACACACATACACTAATTGAGATTTGCCTTTGACATACAATTGTCTAAAATATAAATGAATATGTTTTCTTTATCATCATCATCATCAGCTAAATTGAACTTTGTTGATTTAATCTGTGAGTAAAGTATGTTCAGTGACATAGAAAATTGAGCACAAATACAAGTATCAACCACATCAAATCTGTTTTGATTTGCTTCTTTCAAAAATACATTGTTATTGGAGCATATACTTAAATGAAACTTATCATCATCAACACATTCACTTGCTTGTGTGTTTTTTTCAAATAAGTTTACTAAAAAACATTTTTCGATATCAGCACATGTTACACACATTGCTTTTTGTGTACACAATAGATCTATAATTCTTGTAATAACACAAGATGAATCGTTACCATTCAGCAAACACAACAGTGGGGCCGCCGCTGTCATTATGTTTCTATCATATCTGAAACAATATTATTGATGATAACTGCTAGTGTTTGCTATTTTATTTTTATTTTTTTGCACATAGTTTCTGTACAGATGGAGTAATAATATCTGTCTTATCTACCCAGCTTGGCTTATCAAAACCTAACCATTTAATAAGACATTTATTCTTAGATTTTCGTATTATTTGTTCAACCAAATATGTATTTTGTTCAGACAGTGATAATTTCGTTTTCATCAATTGTTCACTATAGAATTGTCCTTGTATGATTTCATTTTTAAGATCACGTATTACATAGGTTGGCGGTTGTGTAGGATAAACAGCATGTATTATAAACAGTTCTGGTGACCAATTTAATCTAAAACTTTTATCAAAAACCTGACGAAACTTACTTATTTGCACTAAGTCACCTAATGCAAACTTTGCACAATAGACTGTACGTGATTGCTTTTTATTCTTCTTCTTCAATTGTAACATGATCAACTGTTTTTCATGACGTCGTGTAACACTGGCTGGTGTCATGCCAATTGAGGAATGAATAGTGTTATTATATTGATGTACAATGTCTGGCAAAATGTTCAACCATTTTTGTGTGCCACTAGCAGTTAGTCGTTTATACAAAATTGTTTTCAATGTTCTATTCAATCTTTCTACAAAAGCTGCCTTTATTTCAGAAAATACACTGTAATAATTAATGTGTAATCTATCGAATAGTTGTTTAACATCTTTATTGTAAAATTCACAACCTAAATTGCTTTGTACATTTCTCATACCTTTATTTAACTGTAATATTTGCGCTAATTTTTGTACAACTTCTTTTCCTGTTTTAGTTTTTAATGGTTCAGCAAAAGCATAACGTGAAAAACAATTAATAGCAATTAACACATAACATTAACCATTGTTTGCTTTAGCAAATTTTGGCATCTCTATTAAATCAATTTGAATGAGGTATTTTATTCCTTTTAGTATATAATTACATCTGTTAAATTTCCTTCTTGCTAGCCGATGTAATTCTTGTGCAATTTTCTGTTGCAAATCCGTCATCATAAATTTGTTTCGTTTCTTCTTCTTCTACTACTGCACGTTGTGTGTGTGCATGCATTTTGCTAGAGTTCAGTCTCAGCTCACCTGCCAACAGCATTCCTTCTTCTTCTTCTTCTTCTTCTTCTTCTTCTTCGTCACACAACACTGACCACTTGTTGCTTGTGATAACCACTTTCTCTACACACAACAGCAGCTGCTGCTTGTTCTCCCATGATTCTATACTCTCTCTCTCTCACTGCTTTAACTCTAGCCGCCGCCGCCACCATCTTCTTCTTCTTCTTCTCTTCTTCTCTCTTCTATTGAATAATGACCTCACGCTTTAGTTTAGTTTCTATTCCATTTGATTCAATATATCTCTTTGTATCAAATGGTGATAATGCAATTTTTGCACATTTTATCTGATAAATATCATGGGAATAACTAAGTAATTGTGAAAAGCATTTGCATTGTATTGATCTATCTGTCAGACATTTCATATACATATCATACCTCAGTTTATTATCTATAACCGTTCCTGCTACACCCTTAGCTGTATGTTTACTCATACTATTTGATTGCACAATATGTCAAAAAGAGGTTCATCTTTGACATGAGTGAAGCTAGTCAGCATAATTTGGATTCTGATCAGGTACAAGAGTTGTTTCTGAAAAGAATGTTCAGTGGTAAGAGACCACCAGCAGCAAATGATACAAAAAGAAAGAAATATGACTGGGAAGTAGATGACTAGTAGTAGTAGTAGTGATTTAAATAATAAAAAAAAGCAAGCTAGTTGAAATTGCGAGTTTAAAAATTTCTATCTGAGATTTGAAATATCTAAGATATCTGAGATTTTAAATATCTGAGATATCTGAATGTTGGGATATGTGTTGGCAAGCCTGCTGCTGGCCCAAGCAGGTGATAGAGATGTGCACCTGCTGCTGGTCAAGAAAGAAGGGGGACAAAATGGCCATCCTATTGGTGGGGGGCCTATTGATGACAGGTGCACCTGCTGGACAACAAAGAAGAGGAAAAAAATGGCTTCCTATTGGTCGGGGGGCCTATTGGTAGGGGCAATCCTATTGGTGGGGCCTATTGGTGCGGGCAATTGGTGGGGCCTATTGGTGGGGGGTGCCTTCCTATTGGTGGGAGGCCTGACTCATGGGCAGGGGGGTCGCCATTTTGCACCTCCGGGGGCTTTGGTGGGGGACAAAATGGCCGACACTAGGCCTGGAGGGGGGTGTGGTAGGGGAAATCCACTATTTTGGACACACCCCCTGGCTTCCTATTGGTTGGGGGAGGGGCTTTCATGAGGGGCAAAATGGCCGACACTAGGGCTGGGGAGGGTGTAGGGGTGGTGTGGTGGGGGTAATATCCGCCATTTTGGACATGCCCCCAACCAATAGGAAGCCAGGGGGTGTGGCCAAAATGGCCGACACTAGGGCTGGGTGGGTGGAGGAGGGAAGGGGTGGGGTTTTAGGCCACGCCCCTAGTCTCCTATTGGTCTTGTGCAGAACTCTCAAATCTACACTACTGCCAGTCAGTTGAAGTGGACAATTTGTGGTGTACATTATTGCTTCTTGATCCTGTAAGTAGTGGATAAACACCGGTTCAAATAACCAATAGGAGCTCAGGAGAGGTGGAGCTTAAATTTTCTGTGCTCCATACGGAAGAACTTCCCCCTGCCGCCCCCCGCCTATCCTCCGCCATCCCCCCGCCTTAGCTCTCCATTTTGTAAGAAACAGCTCCACCTTGTTCTCCTTCATTCCCACTATACCTGTTTCCTCTCTTCAGCATCAAAGACCCCGCCCGCCATGCAAAAAGATCTTTCAGCTTTTAGCTTTATCAGCTCTGCTGATCTACTTGGCTTTATCATGCATACAATATTACTCTAAGCTTGTCATTCTAATGTTACGGTCTGTTATAGCCATCATATCTGCTCATTAACCTTCTTTGTTCTTCTGTAATAAAATCTTTGTCATTATAACTATTTGACGGTTGAGAAAGACCTATCTGTCGATAAAATTCACCTAAAATATGCTCTTCATGTAAGCCTCTATCTTGATAATCTTTCCAATTAAATGTTCTTGAAACTAGCAAACATTTTCCTATAATATTATATGCAAACCTAATTAAAGTATCATTTAGATATGATTTAAAGATTTCATCTTCAAACAAATAATCAGAAATACTTCCTTTTAATACCTGTATGGCAGTATTAATATTGCCTAAGGTTGCTAAACCTGCTTTGTCAATGAAGAACTGTTTTTTTGTTAGGTAGTCTTTGTTATTTAATTCGTTATTAATACTCGCTAATAATCCCTCTTTCTCTTTTAACCATTGTTCATTTGAAACATAAGTTGCATCAATCACTGATACAGCTGTGTTCAAATTGCTTAACGTTGGTAAATTGGCTTTCTCAATGAAAAATTCTTTCTTGGAGAGAAAATTCCTATTATTTAATTCATCATTAATACTTGCTAATAATCCCTCCTTCTCTTTTAACCATTGTTCATTTGAAACATAAGTTGCATCAATCACTGATACAGCTGTGTTCAAATTGCTTAAAGTTGGTAAATTGGCTTTCTCAATGAAAAATTCTTTCTTGGAGAGAAAATCCCTATTATTTAATTCATCATTAATACTTGCTAATAATCCCTCCTTCTCTTTTAACCATTGTTCATTTGAAACATAAGTTGCATCAACCACTGATACAGCTGTGTTCAAATCACTTAATGTTGGTAAATTTGCTTTCTCAATGAAAAATTCTTTCTTGAACAGACAATCTTTGTTATCCCGCTCATCAATCAAACTTTTTATAGAATTTTGAAATTCTAATCTAAGTGCTTCAATTTTCTTATCTATAATATTTATGTTAAAATTGCTTGTGAAAACCTTGGTTGTTTTTGCTATCGGATTATTAATCCTTCCAAATTTGTGAATGCTCATTCTAAAACTAGTCAAGTTTTTTCTAAGACTAAAGAATGTATCCTCGCTCTTTAAGCTCTTCTAGTATACTGGAAATTTCTGCTTCATGAGAATCGTGACCTGTATGTGTAGAGTTAATTAATACCTCTAACCTTGAAACTAGCTCATTAACATTATCCCAATAAATATAAGTACGATTAGGCATTACGTTTTTTACAAATGAAAGTCCTTTACCTATTGCAGCATGTGTACCTCTTTTACTCTTTCTTTGTTCTTAAAATAATTTTTGAATCAACTTTGATTTAATACTATCAGTTTTCTTGAGATTTCCACGATTATCAAGATGAATATTTGTTGCAAGTAATATTTTTTTGTAGTTTCTGAAATCTGTAATTGTTATCATACTTACATTCGGTTTTGATTTAAAAAGTAATTCTAATAATCCTCTACTTAATTAATTCTCAACTGTATTGTTTCTCCGATTATAATATGATCATAATCCCATCTTACTGATATGTTCTTACCCAAATAAAACGAATTTGTATTTTTGTTAAATTGAAGACCGAATGCTATAGATTTACGTTTTAATCTATGAAAATCCTCTAAATATTTTTTTAGCATATCAGCAATAGATGAAAACCTTTTCCCAACATACATACTTTCATTTAATAATTTCTGCATGCTATTATCAAAATTTGATTCATCTCCGCTTTCCTCCTCTTCAATATCTTCCTCCCCCTCCTCCACCACATCTTGTTCATCAATTGTTTCATCCTTCAGTTGTTCTCCACCATCATCAGGCTTATTTTCTTCCGAAATACTATCAGAATCATCAGATGAGAGTTCTATAATATCTGCATCATCATAATAATCTCTATGTCTTTCATCTTGTATTTGCTTTTGTATTTGTAAGTTTGACTGTTTGATATCTTCAAGTGGTGAAATAATTGGTGCATATTGACTTTTTAAAGTCTTAGCCTTTTCTGACTGTAAACCTTTTAAATTATTATATTTTTGAATTATTGAACTTCTTAGTTCTTGAATTTTATTCTCTAAAATATCTGTACTTACCCTTTTTCCAGATGCTTTTCTCTTCTTCTTGCTAATTTGTCTTCTCCTCTTTCTTAAACCTAAAATTCTCTTTTTCCTAGCTATTTTTAAACCTGCCAACTGCTTTCTAGCATTCATCGTATCACCCTTATGAAGGTTCGGCATAAACTAAACTATTATTCTAAAGAAATTAATAAAACTATATATCTGTTATAAATTTATCAAGATTTTCTCTGTATTTTCCCTCATTTTTCTTACTATCTGTAAATATTGATACAAAGTTATGCTCGTTTTTACTCCAAATGTTTTTGCACATATTTCTGAACTTGTCATATGACATGTCAATTTCAACAAAATCACGATGTATAAGCCTTAAATTTAATGGATCCATTTTGAAAATTATTAATACATTTGCATTATCACGTAGCAATTGTTTTGGTGTGGCAGAATAACTTTGAATTAAATACATACAACTTACTCCAATTGGTCTTCCCATTGAAAAGTATGCTTTTATTATTGTTGGACTTGAGGTTTGCAAATCATCGAAAATCACCAGACTATCTCTGGGAATATTTGATGGATGGGGGATTTTATTTGCATCAGATGATTTGAAAAACTTGACATGTTTCAAATTGGAAAATACTCTATCCATAAACTTATATTTATCCTGATTTAAACTTTTGCTAAATAAATATAGATTTGAAAAGGCAATTCCCTGACCTCCAAAAACAAGATTCATTACAATGTTTGTTTTTCCACAGCCTGATTTTCCTGCAATCACACATCGTACATTTTCTGGGAATAAAATGCCATGTTTACTTATAACCTTTTTTTGTTCAGGCATTGATTTTATTATCAGCTCATTAAAGTCGATAATTGGAAGAGTAGCTTTTATGTTACTTCTTTTCATTATTATAGATGTTTTTTCTTTCATTTCCAAGAACTAACTAACTAGATGTATAGGTAACACAATGAAGTAAGACAATAAGCACAACTAACACTCTGCACCTTTTATTTGTACTAAATGTGTACATAAAGTATTCAAAATATAGTCAATGTCCATTAAATAAGGTCTTCTAGATTCAAACAATTGTACACAATCAACTCTATTTCTAGTAGATATTGATAAGATTTTTTTCATTTTAATCTCGTTAATTAATAATTTACATGGAATACATCTGTTACATATGCTAGTACAATTATTCTTATTAAAACTTAATAATAATTCTAATCTTTCTCTAATTAGTTTGTCCATTTTAAAACTTATATAAATTCGCCTGCAAGGCACACATTCTCAAAGTTTCATACAAAAATGAATCTTTATCAATATCTGACCTAGCTCTATCATCTACAAAATTTTTTAATTGAATACGCAAGTAAGCTATGGCGTTACAATAGCAACGCTCAGGAACTTCATTTAACAGAGCTCTAGTATGACGTTCTTTAATATTTTCTGTTAAAATATAGCATACACTCAGATGTATAGGATTAGAAGTACATGATCTTCCAGCATCTAAAAAAAAAAACAAAAATTCGCTTTGTGTCAGACCTTCTTGTCCGTATCTATTCAATGTGCTTACAATATATTCAATTAGATCATAAAAACAACAACGATACTTCTCATTAATTCTACTAAAGAAATAATCCTTATCAACTAAACAATTAGTATCCATATTTGATCTGAAAAATTGAAAAATTGTTTTATTAATCTATGTATATGCATAGTATAAAATATTTTCTATTTCTGTTCTAAACCGGATTCATTGCCACAATCTGACAATAAATCCCAACATATGTTGGAATATTCATCGTCTGTTAGACAAGGATTACTCTTCTTAACAGCTTCTTTGATTCATCCTTCAGTTGTTCTCCACCATCATCAGGCTTATTTTCTTCCGAAATACTATCAGAATCATCAGATGAGAGTTCTATAATATCTGCATCATCATAATAATCTCTATGTCTTTCATCTTGTATTTGCTTTTGTATTTGTAAGTTTGACTGTTTGATATCTTCAAGTGGTGAAATAATTGGTGCATATTGACTTTTTAAAGTCTTAGCCTTTTCTGACTGTAAACCTTTTAAATTATTATATTTTTGAATTATTGAACTTCTTAGTTCTTGAATTTTATTCTCTAAAATATCTGTACTTACCCTTTTTCCAGATGCTTTTCTCTTCTTCTTGCTAATTTGTCTTCTCCTCTTTCTTAAACCTAAAATTCTCTTTTTCCTAGCTATTTTTAAACCTGCCAACTGCTTTCTAGCATTCATCGTATCACCCTTATGAAGGTTCGGCATAAACTAAACTATTATTCTAAAGAAATTAATAAAACTATATATCTGTTATAAATTTATCAAGATTTTCTCGGTATTTTCCCTCATTTTTCTTACTATCTGTAAATATTGATACAAAGTTATGCTCGTTTTTACTCCAAATGTTTTTGCACATATTTCTGAACTTGTCATATGACATGTCAATTTCAACAAAATCACGATGTATAAGCCTTAAATTTAATGGATCCATTTTGAAAATTATTAATACATTTGCATTATCACGTAGCAATTGTTTTGGTGTGGCAGAATAACTTTGAATTAAATACATACAACTTACTCCAATTGGTCTTCCCATTGAAAAGTATGCTTTTATTATTGTTGGACTTGAGGTTTGCAAATCATCGAAAATCACCAGACTATCTCTGGGAATATTTGATGGATGGGGGATTTTATTTGCATCAGATGATTTGAAAAACTTGACATGTTTCAAATTGGAAAATACTCTATCCATAAACTTATATTTATCCTGATTTAAACTTTTGCTAAATAAATATAGATTTGAAAAGGCAATTCCCTGACCTCCAAAAACAAGATTCATTACAATGTTTGTTTTTCCACAGCCTGATTTTCCTGCAATCACACATCGTACATTTTCTGGGAATAAAATGCCATGTTTACTTATAACCTTTTTTTGTTCAGGCATTGATTTTATTATCAGCTCATTAAAGTCGATAATTGGAAGAGTAGCTTTTATGTTACTTCTTTTCATTATTATAGATGTTTTTTCTTTCATTTCCAAGAACTAACTAACTAGATGTATAGGTAACACAATGAAGTAAGACAATAAGCACAACTAACACTCTGCACCTTTTATTTGTACTAAATGTGTACATAAAGTATTCAAAATATAGTCAATGTCCATTAAATAAGGTCTTCTAGATTCAAACAATTGTACACAATCAACTCTATTTCTAGTAGATATTGATAAGATTTTTTTCATTTTAATCTCGTTAATTAATAATTTACATGGAATACATCTGTTACATATGCTAGTACAATTATTCTTATTAAAACTTAATAATAATTCTAATCTTTCTCTAATTAGTTTGTCCATTTTAAAACTTATATAAATTCGCCTGCAAGGCACACATTCTCAAAGTTTCATACAAAAATGAATCTTTATCAATATCTGACCTAGCTCTATCATCTACAAAATCTTTTAATTGAATACGCAAGTAAGCTATGGCGTTACAATAGCAACGCTCAGGAACTTCATTTAACAGAGCTCTAGTATGACGTTCTTTAATATTTTCTGTTAAAATATAGCATACACTCAGATGTATAGGATTAGAAGTACATGATCTTCCAGCATCTAAAAAAAACAAAAATTCGCTTTGTGTCAGACCTTCTTGTCCGTATCTATTCAATGTGCTTACAATATATTCAATTAGATCATAAAAACAACAACGATACTTCTCATTAATTCTACTAAAGAAATAATCCTTATCAACTAAACAATTAGTATCCATATTTGATCTGAAAAATTGAAAAATTGTTTTATTAATCTATGTATATGCATAGTATAAAATATTTTCTATTTCTGTTCTAAACCGGATTCATTGCCACAATCTGACAATAAATCCCAACATATGTTGGAATATTCATCGTCTGTTAGACAAGGATTACTCTTCTTAACAGCTTCTTTGATTGCACGTATCGATTTTGTAAGTTTTGCACAATCACAACACCAAGAATCGGGAATATCATAATGTTTGCCTTTTTTATCTTTTTTTGCCATGTCTTTTGCTAACTTACGTCCGGAACATCTTGATAGATGTTTATAATCTTTACTATACCAAGCTCCTAATTTTTCATAGTCTCTTACAAATGTTATATACTCTAAGTAAGTTAATTCCAAATGTGATAATTCATTTAAAAGTTTCATATGCGACTCTAAAAGTTCTGTGAGTTCACATTTATAGCTTGCTACTGGCGCCATTCCATCAACAAGGACAGACCTATTTGAATATTTTCTTAAACGAGTCCAATGTCTATCAATAATATTATCAAATATTACTTTCGTTAAAAAATATGGTTAACTTTGTGAATTTGCCTTCATCTCCTGCAGTCATATCTGAAAATATGAGATTTATCTTAAAGATTTGCTTTCTCACCGCATGATATTAATAAAGTTATAATAATTCGATTAGCCATGTAACTTGGAAGACAAACATCAACTTCTCTAACACAACTATCAATATAATTCAATTTTTCGGTTAGAACAAGTTTCATAATCATTTTCAAAGTTTTTAAAGCATATTGACAAATGTCTATAAGTTTTATCGTAAATTGGTACGCTATTTTTATAATCACAGATAAAATAAACATATTCTGCAAATGATAAATTAGAGGTGAAATAGGAAAAGCGTAATAATTCCTGTATAGCTGTTTTCATTACTAATTCGTATCCATAAAGCTTTTTCTTATTGTCTGAGAATATAAATCTAATTCTTATCTTTTGCATATGCATATCTAACCAATACTATTTTTAGTCGGTCAATAAATCTTTCTTATTTATCCAGGAAGGAGCACTAAATCCTAGCCATTTAACTAAAAGATTATTACCGCTTTTCTTCAAAATTTTCTCAACAAGATATACTTCTCTTTCATTTTTGTTTAGACAAGTCTTTTTCAATTCATACTCATAAAATCTTCCTAAAATTAATTTACTATTCAAATCTTCCAGTTGATAAGTGATAGGTATTGTAGGAAATACAGAAATAATCCTAAAAAGTTCTGGAGTCCAATTGAAATTATACGATTTGTCAAAAATGTTCTTATATTTGCTTATACGTACAATATCGTCTATTTTAAATTTCGGTTTAATTTTTCTAGTCTTTATATTGCGCAATTTCTTTCTATTTAACTCGGCAAGAATTTGTTTTTCATGTTTCTTTTTTACTTCAGCTGGTTTCATTTTAATTGTCGTATGATAAGTGTTATTATATTGACGAACAATACTATCTATACAATCTATCCAACGATTACTTGATGTAGCAGTAAAATGTTTGAAAAGTCTCGATTTTAGAGTACGATTAAAACGTTCGACTATACTTGCCTTGAGTTCTGAATATACAAAATAATGTTTTATATTATATTTTTCTAATAGGCTACTCACTTTATTATTAAAAAATTCACGACCCTGATCTGTCTGAAATAGTTTTATTTTCAGATTCTTATTTAATATAAGTTTTAATGCATTCGCTACCTCACTCGCTGTTTTCGTCTTTAATTTTATTGCATAGGCATATTTGGTGAAACAGTTTATTGCTGTCAGTAAATATTTATAACCGCTGTTAAATTTAGATAATGATTGTAGATCAACAAGATCGGCTTGAATTAAATCGTTTATACCCTTTAGTGTGTATGACCGCCTTTTAAATTTTCGTCTTGCTAAACCGTGTAATTCATCTGCTAATTTTTCACGTACCGTGGAGGTCATTTTAAAACTATACACATCTGTCTAAACACAGCTGTATACTGACTGATCAACTCTCATATTTGCGAATGCAAGTTGACAGGAAATCACTACATTGTAAGCTATACGTTTGAAGGTCGACAACACTTGAAATTGATTGCTACTAAAAAAAGAAATCAGGTACCGCTGCAGCTTGCCAAAAATAACTGCCTATGGTTTTGCATGCAGTCTGGCAAAAGGTCAACAACTTTCCAAATACTGACCTATACAACATAACAAATATTGAGCAGGAACTGGCTATGGTTTTGCATGCAGTCTGGCAAAAGGTCAACTACTTTATAAATACTGACCTATACAACATAACAAATATTGAGCAGGAAACTGTTTTCTTAAGCCAGTTTTCAACTTGCATACTAAATATTTGCATTCTCTAAACCTACTTCCACCATGCCTTCATCCTCGTCTGATGCGAGCTCTGTCTCATGATTTGCATTACTGTTTTCAAGCAATGTTTTTATCAATCTATGGTTCCATGCATATGTTTCTATGAAATTATCGTCACGAATAAAACGTTTATCGTCGAACGGTGATAAAGAGATTTTTGATTGACTTATTTGATAAATTTGATGTTTAAACGATCTAATGTAATTAGATTTTTCATAGTGTAGTTTTCTATCGAACAAACAATTTTCATAGATTTCATAGTTTAGTTTATTCGCAATTACAGCTCTGCTAACCCCCTTAGCAATTTTCTTCTCTTTAACTATAAATGACGACGTTCCATCCTCTTTGCTACTGTTTTCTTCTACTAAATATTTAAAAGAATAAAGCTTGGGTCTAAGGCCCGTAAAAGTAATAACGGGCGCGGATGCAGTCTCATCTGAAAAAAAGCCTGCTTGCTTTCTGTTAGTTAACGAGAAACATGGATGTGTAGTTGGATAATTTGATGTATCAAACAGATGTAAATGTTTTTTTATATCAGCATATAAGTCTTCTGTAAAAATCTGATAGAAGAACGAATCTGTATCAGACATTAGAAGTTTTACATTTCTATAATCGTAAATTTTTAATATATTTGAATAATGAAATTTATACATCTTTAATTTCGCAAGTTCTAAAACACAAAATCCAGCAAATAACGGTTTATCAAGTCTAACAACAGCCTTCTTTGACTCAACCGCGATCAGATTTTCACCGTAAATCGTCCACCGTTTGACAAGCGGTTTTGATGTGACTTTATCAAGTTTTTTTGCATCTGTAACTAATTTTACATTAATATGTTTACGATTTCGTTGTAATACTTTTCCATAAATACAATTGCTTAACAATTTCTGGCAGCTAGATTCAAATTCATTCTTTGCATTTTTCCTTAAATTAATGTTAAATTCGATATATTCCTTGAGCCAAGGTGCTTGGCTAAAACTTATGATGCGATGAATTTTCTCTAATTTCATACCCTGTTCAAGATAGTATTTTAAATTAGAATAATGAACTACATAGTTTTTCCTATCGAAAAAATGTGCAAGTAGTTTTTCCGATGCGTGTGCAACTCGTCTTGACGGCTGGAGAGGTTGTTCTGTGACGCTCTCGTTAGCTTGACTGACACTCGCCGCGCCACTCTCCCCTATCTGTTCAGTATTACAAAACGAACCGGCCAGCTTACTCGTTCTTTTTAAATTTTCCGACATATGAAATGGAAGATGAAATTTCTGATAATTTGAAAATGAATGTATGGGAGGTATGTCTTTTACAGGAGCTAAAGGATAGCAATTGTGTGATTCATGTAGGGATTCTGGATAACTTAAATCACATTCGATTATATAACCAGTGTCAGCTGTTTCAGAAAGTTGTAATACATCAAATTTTTCAATTTCTTCTTTTTCTAACCATTTGAAATTGCCATATGGTAAATATTCAGTACTCATGATGGTAGCATACAGCGAATTCGAATCAATGTACCAAAGATATGAACTTGGCAATTTTGGATCATATAAATCTTTCATATATATATTGTTCGCGACCGCATATCGTTTGGATATGACCGAGAATCCACCTCTGATTGAACATTCTATAAGAATATGCATCTGTATGTCCGTTAAAAGTTCTAATTGTACACCTGTTTTGTACAGCATAGCATGCCATGAAAAATGAGACAGTGATAGAAAATGGCATACTTCTAAATTATAATTTTTAAAGAATATTTTCCTAGCATGTTCGAAACAGTCTGCCAGCAGCAGAATGTCTGACAATAGATAAGTGTCATGATAATCGCCTAAATTTTGCATTTGAAATATATTCCAGACTTTTTGCGCATGAGCATAATCAGCATCTGAAATGTTTGTTTCATTCAAACTGTTATAGAATTTATCTTTCGATGGCAGTTCATTTTCTTCAAACTTTTCAGCACATGAAAGATATTCATAGGGGAAAACTCCTTTTCTGAGTAAACACTTTTGTTTTTCCGGATCCTTAAAAACAGAACACATTCGTTTGAAATTTATAGTGTAATCTGTGCTATCATCATTTGACTGTAGATTTTTAACTAATGTTTCTAACGAAGTAGGTAGAAATTGAAAACTGTCAATAAACTTAACACGTCCAATTGAAAAAGTTAAAAATTTTTCAGAGTTTTGAGCTATACAGCGAATCTTCGAGTTATTTTTTGATAAGCCTAAGATTATATAATGTGCATCATAACTTTTTAAATTATGAAATATGCAAGGCGTGTAAGTCGGAATTTTAGCTTGTAAATTACAATTTTGATGTGCAAATCCTAAGACTGTCCCAGAAAAGTGACAATGATGTAAGCACTTTATATCGTTTTCTTCAAAAATTCTATTGCAAATAACACAATTAGGTGCTGAATTTAATTGTTCGCGTTTTGCTGAATCTATTTCTTGCATTGGTATTTCTATTTTAAAATCATTATACAGCTCATTCCCTATTTCAACAATTTCTTCAATAAATTTTTCAATTATCGGTTCACCTACATAGCTTGCTCTGCGCAATACAGGGCCTAGATGAATTTCTCCTTCTTGATTCAATACTATATAACTATAGCTGCAAGCAATATGTTTGCTGGTTTTATGTGTGTAAGACCTATTCTCTAAATCATCACAGTCATCATCATCGCTCTCAGTATGTTCAACATTATTAACAGGGACAATAAAACTTTCGAAATCAGCATATATAACATATTTAAATTTTAATGTAGCTGTATAATTTGTAAACTTAATAATTGAGTCTGGGCTGTTCTTTTCCGGTAAACTAGTCTGCTGTTCACCGAATTTTGAGCAAATTCTAATATGTATCTCTAAATTTTTTTTTCCATTAGGTCTCTTAGTGAATCGGTGAAAACAAAATGGACATATAAGATGTGCATGTTCGGATTTATCCAGTGAGGCCAACAATCGTGATAAACCGTTTTTTCCTTTAGTTGTATTAATTAAACAGTAATGTCCCTGTTTTACATTTTCCTTATTTATTAGCAAGAGTAAGCTAATTTGATGCTCACGTTCTCTGTATATTGAAATTCTATAGGGGAAAAATTGTTTAGTCTTAATACAATATGCTATAACACTGACTGAAATGTTTTGGTTTAATGCTTCAAACTTTTTTATATCGCGAAATTCAACTGGAAATTTAATTCCACGAATATTTAAATTATTCTCATAATTTTTAAGATATTCAACTTGCATTCTACATTTTCCATAATTAAAATATGCTAAAATACTCCATAAAAAACATTTACCATCATTAGGATTTTCAATATTAATAACTGCTCTTTTATTTATTATCTCTTTTGGGGTTTTTATATAGCTAGAATTTGAGCCGTATAACGGTTGAAATCGTAAAAAATTAATATCAAGTGATTTAATTCTTGAAACTACCCAACCTGAACCGTGAGATACATATTTATCTAGTGAATTATGAATTTTATCACATGCACGTATAAATTGCGACTCTAAATCTTCGTCATTAGCATGGATGTTAACAATATTTTGAGATGTGCTATGAAATACAGCATCTGTTTTTAGTTGTTGATCATTATCTTCGTTATTTACTATAAGTTTTATTAATTCTACTTTTAGAGCGAGAAACCAACGAATATTACCGAAAAACCTTACTGAACCTAGTTTTAATATTTTAAAAATGGTATTCTTTAAATGATTCAACAAAAAGGTAGTATCTACATACCTATCATTAAAATTAAGCTTATTACATATAACCTGTGAATTTAAAGCACTAGTTTTTTCCAATGAATAATTAATACTGCTCATGATGACTCACCAAAATAGCTAGCTAAAAAATAAGATTGACGTTGTCTAGACGATTGTCGCACGCGCACAGGTTGCCGACTTCGTCTGTTGAAATGCAGCTTCTCTCTGGTCGGTAGACTGCTAAAGTTTTTGCACGTGTGGCAGCTTGTTCTAATGCAGCTTCTCTCTCTCTCTCTGGACAGCAGATTATCTGGACAGCAGATTATCTGTGCAGCGCCGCTCTACTCGTGATGTCTGCTTCTTCTCTCTATAATGCAGCTTCTGCAAGGATGACTGTTGATAATACGTCTTTCGACCTCTTCAATAATAAATTCAAAAAATTCTACTGATGGTGTTATTGCTGTTTTCGCCTCGGCTATCTGGAAAGGAATGAACTGCAGAGTGAATTTTCAGCTTGAACACAGTTCAATTTCCACCACCATCAGCCAGATTTAACGAGATTGAAACAAAAGCTGTACTCTCAGACCTCTCTCAAAACAAGGATAATGCCATATCTATTTTATTCTGTCTGACGTATAGGCAAGACTCTTGTAAGACTCTTGGGATAGCAGGATAGGAGCCAAATACGGTTTGGTACTAGCCTTGATTTTTTCTGATGACCTTTTTGAAGGTTGAAAGTTTTGAAAGTTGAATCCCACCACAGCTAAGTCTGTGTGTGGAGGTGGGGAAAAATACTGTAATTTTTCAGTATATAAGCTGTGAAAAATTCAAACAGAATCATCCAGTCTGATCAATCAGCTAACAACACTTCCGAATCAACTCATCTATAAGAAGAAGAAGAAGATGTCGTCCTTTGTCAACGCTCCCGCCTCAGCTACAGCTCAAGCTACATCATCAAGACCAACAACAGCTGTAGGCATCAGCACTCAAGCTGTAAGTTCTAATATTTTTATTCTGAAGAGATATTTTAAAACTTTTTTGCTCTTGTACAGTCTAAAAGTATCGAACAAAATATGTACAGCTAAAAGTTACTTTTTTTTGCTTTTGTACATTCTAAAAGTATCAAACAAAATATGTACAGCTAAAAGTTATTAGAATCATATTTTTTTAAATTCAAATTTATTCCACAAAAACGTATACAAAATCGAAATACAAGTTCTCTAAATTTATTTACACTAAATATAGTAGAAGATAAAACCAGTTCACTCTTGTACAGTCACTTATTAAATGTTTAATTTTCAACTTGAATCAAATGTTATGTAAATTGTTGTTCACAATATATTTTTCTTGCAGAGAACATATGCTGCCGTCTGTGGAGGGGGGCTTACAGCCCCAACATACAGCCAGCCAGCCGTGATGGCAGCAGCTAGCTGGAACCCGTACTCTATGTGGGGGCCACCCCCACCGTGGTACACTTCTGCCTACCCTGGGCTTGGACAGCAGCAGGCTCCATTGCAAGCTCCCCCGCCTCCATCAGCAGAGCTGTTGGCAGCATTAGCTGCTACCACCCCCATAGGCGCCGCCGAAGCTGCTACCACCCCCGCCGAAACCAGCCCCGCCGAAACCATCCCCGCCGAAACCACCCCGCCGAAACCACCCCCGCTGAAGCTGCTACCACCCCCATAGGCGCCGCCGAAGCTGCTACCACCCCCATAGTCGCCGCCGAAGCTGATTCATCTGACGATGTGAAGATCATAGAGGAAAGCGGAGATGATTTCATCGAAGCTACTCCTCCGACTCGTGAGTTGGTCAAACGATCACCTTCGTGCAAATGGACGAAAGTGGAGAAAAAGAAGAAGAAGATGTCTGTAAAGCTGTTCTCTTCTTCTGAGTCGGAGGGGGACTCCTCGGCAGTACCGCTTCTAGCTGCTACATCATCAAGACCGACAACAGCTCAAGCTACATCATCATCAAGACCAACAACAGCTCAGGGCAGCAGGACAACACAAGGCAGAGGATCGGCACCGTCTAACTCATGCGCGCCTTCACCAACAAGCTCCTCAAAATTGTTCAATATCAGCCGTTTTAACTTTGTGAATGAAACTACACGAGTGTCAGAGCTATTAGACAATTTTGAGTATCGTGTGGTGAGGGCGCGCATCGCAAGAACCAGGTTTGGAAACAACCCGATGCTTCACGTCATAAATGAGAATGGAAATGAGATTAACTTCTTCCTACCTAAACAATATGCAGATATGGTTACAGAAGAGAATCTGGAAAGTTTCAATTCGAGCAGGCTTGTACTGACGGTCTCCCATCGATTCTACACAAGAATCGTGCGGGGACAAGAAGTACAAGCCTGCTCGACAACCATGAAATTACGTCAGATAGATCGATGATTTCAGTCTGCATATTGTTTAGGTAAGAAGAAGTTCTTCTTACCGTTCTCAAGTTTTAATAAATAATTATTTTGTTCAAATAATAAATGCAAATAAAATGTTATTGAATATAGAAAATTTGTCATTCTACTCACCTTGTTCTACAAATGTTGAAAATGAGGATGATGACTGTGATGATAATTCTTGCTAAAACACTTTCTGCTCTTCTTCAGCAAACTGAGTGCTATTCTAGCTTACACTCGTATTTATACTTACTGCAGTCAATAAAAAAGGAAAAAACTTATAGCTATCTGTGACGTAACTGTTTTATGGTTAGACTAGTACATGTTTGAACATGTTTAAGTCAGGTTGTTGAACTTTTCGCAAGTCAGTGTGAGATGAGCAATTGTAGAGTGAGCAGGATGTTACTCAACAAAGAAGAAGCCGATGAAAATGAAAAAAACTTTGACGATGATTCGAAAATTAGTTGTATAAACTCAATTAATTTATTGAAATCATTTTGTATTATCACTGTTATGCTATATTGGATTGCAATTTTACTGCTTTTATATGCGAATTATACCAAAAGTTGCAGATGCAATTCAACTAATTTAACGAATATTCATCAGTTCAATATAACTTTACAATCGAATAATTCGAATGATATAATTGACAGAGATAATATTGAGTCAGATTTGTTTTCAAAATACTTGAGCGATTTAGAACGAACAAGAAACAGTACATTGTTCTATTTAAAATCATGCATTATAGATGCGATAGGTATTAATAAAATACCTAAATTATTTGTGTATCAGCTTGAAAATTGGTATGCAACTCTGCTAGACCCATATAAGGATGTCTGCACTTTTTACAAAAATTATAATGTAATAAATAATTGTATAAGCCCTCAGTTTGATATTATTGGTAATAACATTTTACTTCTTATTAATAAAACAATACAGTTATGTCCCTCTATCTAGCCTTATAGGTGAATGCAAATGCTGTATTCAATTAGTATACTGCAAACTGTGCTGGCGTTAAGATGGTTAAAGTTTTACATAGTAGAAAAAATACTAGTTTAAATACTAAAACACAATCAAAGTTGAAAAAGTCGAAAAAATTTGATTTAAGAGGTATTGTTGGAAGTGGACTTTTTTCAAAACTTAAAGACATTGCTTCTACTATAATTAATAAGTCGATTGGAGCACTTCCTCTGGAGCTACACCTCCCGGCAGGTATTAGCCCAACTGGACAATTAAAATTTTACAATTACTGTGGGCCAGGAACCAACCTTGAAAAAAGGTTAAAAAATAAGGTTGAGCCTATAAATCAGCTTGACTTAGCGTGCCAAGGGCACGACGTGACCTATAGTAGAACAAACGATAACAAAGAAATAGGAAAAGCAGATCGTCTTCTAGCTGATAAAGCTTGGAAAATATTTAAAGATCCTAAGACACCTCTTGGTGAGAAAGCTCTTAGTTATTTAGTTAATCTTGCAATGAAAACTAAAGCTGCAATTAGTGGGTCAGGGCATAGAGGGAGGAGCAGTATAAGGAGCAGAAAGACAAGGAGAACCAAAGCTAGGAATCATACTGTTAGTAGCAATGCTAAATCAATAAGTGATTTAATTCGTCATAATGCTATTAGAGAATTGAAGAATCATGTTAAGGGGAGAGGATATTATTTGAGACCATACCCAAGATATGCGGGTAGTGGAGGAATTTGAATAAAGCAATATCACATATACCGCCAGGTGCATTTGGACTAGTAAGTAAGTCTATGAGAAAAACATCTCTACCATTGAAAAGAAAAAAGAGGAAAAAAGGGAGGAAGAAAACTACGAAATCAAATAAAAAATGAATAATATAAATTTGGATAGACCATTGACTAATTTCGATCTGAAGAAATTGTCGAAAATTATGAAAATATCATTGCGCGGTATTTATATGCTGGATAATCTTCCTAGCAAAAACTTACCCAGTGAAATGGCTATTGTAAATTTAGACAAAACTAGCGGTAGCGGGACGCATTGGGTTGCATATCATATTTTTTTATGTTCATATCCTTATTTTTTAACCTTTTTTCAAGGTTGGTTCCTGGCCCACAGTAATTGTAAAATTTTAATTGTCCAGTTGGGCTAATACCTGCCGGGAGGTGTAGCTCCAGAGGAAGAGCTCCAATCGACTTATTAATTATAGTAGAAGCAATGTCTTTAAGTTTTGAAAAAAGTCCACTTCCAACAATACCTCTTAAATCAAATTTTTTCGACTTTTTCAACTTTGATTGTGTTTTAGTATTTAAACTAGTATTTTTTCTACTATGTAAAACTTTAACCATCTTAACGCCAGCACAGTTTGCAGTATACTAATTGAATACAGCATTTGCATTCACCTATAAGGCTAGATAGAGGGACATAACTGTATTGTTTTATTAATAAGAAGTAAAATGTTATTACCAATAATATCAAACTGAGGGCTTATACAATTATTTATTACATTATAATTTTTGTAAAAAGTGCAGACATCCTTATATGGGTCTAGCAGAGTTGCATACCAATTTTCAAGCTGATACACAAATAATTTAGGTATTTTATTAATACCTATCGCATCTATAATGCATGATTTTAAATAGAACAATGTACTGTTTCTTGTTCGTTCTAAATCGCTCAAGTATTTTGAAAACAAATCTGACTCAATATTATCTCTGTCAATTATATCATTCGAATTATTCGATTGTAAAGTTATATTGAACTGATGAATATTCGTTAAATTAGTTGAATTGCATCTGCAACTTTTGGTATAATTCGCATATAAAAGCAGTAAAATTGCAATCCAATATAGCATAACAGTGATAATACAAAATGATTTCAATAAATTAATTGAGTTTATACAACTAATTTTCGAATCATCGTCAAAGTTTTTTCATTTTCATCGGCTTCTTCTTTGTTGAGTAACATCCTGCTCACTCTACAATTGCTCATCTCACACTGACTTGCGAAAAGTTCAACAACCTGACTTAAACATGTTCAAACATGTACTAGTCTAACCATAAAACAGTTACGTCACAGATAGCTATAAGTTTTTTCCTTTTTTATTGACTGCAGTAAGTATAAATACGAGTGTAAGCTAGAATAGCACTCAGTTTGCTGAAGAAGAGCAGAAAGTGTTTTAGCAAGAATTATAAGAAAATCTATAAGAAAATGGAGACACTATTTACTACGAAAACAATTCACTTTGATCACTGACCAAAAATCAGTCACATTCATGTTTGGCACTCAACACAATAGAAAAATAAAAAATGAAAAGATACAAAGGTGGCGCCTAGAATTATCTGAATACAAATTCAACATAGTCTACAGACCTGGAAAAGAAAATGCACCAGCTGATGCACTCTCTCGTATATGTATTACAGCTGGTTGTTCAACATTGAACTCAGCTTTGGCAAAATACCATGATGAACTTTGTCACCCTGGTGTAACTCGTTTCTACCACTGGCTCAGAATGAAAAATCTCCCCTATACTGTAGATGATGTAAGGAAAATTTGCTCCAATTGTGCAATTTGCTCTGAAATAAAACCACAGTATATGAAGACAAAAGGAAATCTCATAAAGGCAACAAAACCTTTTGAATGAATTAATATGGACTTCAAAGGACCCGTACAATCAAAAACAAGAAATAAATACCTACTGGTGAAGGTTGATGAGTACTCAAGATTCCCTTTTGTATTTCCTTGTCCAGACATGACTGCGAGAACAGTCATAAATTCTATTCGATCTCTTTTGTGTACTACAACAAATTGCACCCCTCATGAATGAATGTTCCTACACATGAGATCCTCAACAAATGGACAGTCACTACCATCTTGGCTAATGAGCCCAGGACCAGTTTGGCTGAAGAAAATGAACCGAAATTCAAAGCAAGATTCATCAGTAGAAGAAGTTCAATTGATTGAGGCAAACCCAGAGTATGCTCACATTCGTCGCCCTAATGGACAAGAGTCCACTGTGTCGCTCCGTCATCTTGCCCCTAAGATAACACGAAAATCTAGCCGGGTAGAATGATATGATAAACCCATATGTTTTCGTTGTCATGGATTCATTCATAAATACCAAATGTTGTTGATCCGTTACTAGTAGAAAGTCATGTTCAATTTTATTTGATTAAAGCTCTACAAATGAAGAGTTTACTTATTTCACCGAGCTAAACATGGGTTGCGATGGTCAGGTGAAGGAGCTGGTCAAGAACATCTTCCATACACAGCTCTGAAACCAATTGTTTGTGACATGGTTAGAAGATGGTTAGGTGTCAACTTGGAGCAATCAATCAGGATCGTTGTCTATGGATATGAAACAATTACTCTATTGGACATGCTGTTGCAGCTGGATGATAAGAAGAATATAGAGTACATTTGACTTGACATCCCCCTATGACCACAAGATGATATTGACCACAAGACCATATTGACTTGACCACAAGATGCCTAAACTCGAGAGCTTGATGAAGACTAGTACTGGAAGAGGAATCTACTGCCCAGAACACTACCTAATCCACTATCTGGAGACTGTGAGGATGAAGTTGACTGGTAGTACTAAAGCCACCTTGGATACACCACCATTTTGTGCACTTATATTGTACACATGACTCACAATTGGATTATGCAGTCTTTGTTTGAAGATAGATATTTTTGTCGCAACCTTTTTATGTCAAAATAATCACTTATCTTGATTAGATGTGTTATTTTTTCATCTACCTCACCACACTCTAGAATAGAGTAGATATATAGAAGAGGACTCTTGTCATACACATTAGTATTGCTAACTGCTCACACATAAACTATTGCTAACTGCTGTATCTACATAAAATGGTTTCATTGTTCTTGAAACTGGTCAAATCCAGCAGAAATTGCTGTTTTCAGACAGAGAAAATATAAAAAATAATCAAATAAAATTGAACATGACTTTCTACTAGTAACGGATCAACAACATTTGGTATTTATGAATGAATCCATGACAACGAAAACATATGGTTTATCATATCATTCTACCCGGCTAGATTTTCGTGTTATCTTAGGGGCAAGATGACGGAGCGACACAGTGGACTCTTGTCCATTAGGGCGACGAATGTGAGCATACTCTGGGTTTGCCTCAATCAATTGAACTTCTTCTACTGATGAATCTTGCTTTGAATTTCGGTTCATTTTCTTCAGCCAAACTGGTCCTGGGCTCATTAGCCAAGATGGTAGTGACTGTCCATTTGTTGAGGATCTCATGTGTAGGAACATTCATTCATGAGGGGTGCAATTTGTTGTAGTACACAAAAGAGATCGAATAGAATTTATGACTGTTCTCGCAGTCATGTCTGGACAAGGAAATACAAAAGGGAATCTTGAGTACTCATCAACCTTCACCAGTAGGTATTTATTTCTTGTTTTTGATTGTACGGGTCCTTTGAAGTCCATATTAATTCGTTCAAAAGGTTTTGTTGCCTTTATGAGATTTCCTTTTGTCTTCATATACTGTGGTTTTATTTCAGAGCAAATTGCACAATTGGAGCAAATTTTCCTTACATCATCTACAGTATAGGGGAGATTTTTCATTCTGAGCCAGTGGTAGAAACGAGTTACACCAGGGTGACAAAGTTCATCATGGTATTTTGCCAAAGCTGAGTTCAATGTTGAACAACCAGCTGTAATACATATACGAGAGAGTGCATCAGCTGGTGCATTTTCTTTTCCAGGTCTGTAGACTATGTTGAATTTGTATTCAGATAATTCTAGGCGCCACCTTTGTATCTTTTCATTTTTTTTTCTATTGTGTTGAGTGCCAAACATGAATGTGACTGATTTTTGGTCAGTGATCAAAGTGAATTGTTTTCGTAGTAAATAGTGTCTCCATTTTCTTATAGACTCCACAATGGCATAGGCTTCTTTCTCAACAGCTGAATGCCTGGTTTCACTTTGGGACAAAGTTCGTGAGAAAAAGGCTACTGGTCGAGAATTTTGTGTTAATGTTGCACCATTGCAAAATCTGATGCATCTGTCTCAATATGAATGGTACATTTTCATCAACAAAGAGCAGTACCACGGAAGCAATTTCATTTTTCAACAATTCCAAAGTTTCCATCTGATCTTGAGATAGAGGGAATTTCTGTATGTGGACAAGGGGGTGAATCTTTTGAGAAAAGTTTTTAATCCATCGGGAGTAATGAGCCAGTAATCCCATGAGTCGTTTCATTTCTTTAGCATTTCTTGGGGGTGGAAAGTTCATGAGTGGTGCAAGGCGTTCTGGGTCAGGTTTAATTTCTCCATGTTTTATCTCATACCCAAGGAACTTCAATGATTTTTTTGAAAATTTACATTTTTCTTCATTTATAGTCAAGCCATACAATTCAATTACTTGTTGAAATTTCTTAAGATTTCTGTCATGTTCTTCTTGATCTGAACCGCAAATAACAACATCATCCAAATGATCGCAAATCATCGAAATGAGGCAAAGCAGTCGTTCAAATTCTCTCTTTCTATAAGTCTGTTTATTGTACATTGGAAGGCAGCTACTCCATTGGTTACTACGAATGGTATTCGTTTGAATTGATAAAGTTTTCGGCCTACTTCAAAGGCAGTGTAATGTCGTTCATTCTCAAGAATCGATATTTGATGGTAAGCTGACTTGAAATCTACAGTACTAAAAATGTTGTACTTGGCAATTCTGTTTACAAGATCTTCGATCAATGGGAGAGGGTATGCGTCTAAATTTGTGAATTTATTAATAGTCTGTGAATAGTCTATGACCATTCATTTCTTCTGTCCATTGGTTACAATGAAAGGCTGGGCACGCCAACTGGACTGGCTTTCCTCAATTATTCCTTCTGTAAGGAGGCGATTGACCTCATTCTTCATGAATTCATAGTCATCTTGTGGGTGTCTTCTGGATCGGGTAGTTATTGGGTGGCAATCGGGAGTCAAGTCATTGAAAAGGGAGCATGGTTTATCATGGCCTCCACCAAGAGGCAATCTTTCAAGGGTGGTGTGGTTGTAGAATTATTATCTATTACAAGAGGCTGTTTATTACCATTGAATGCTAAACTTATTGTAGAGTGATTCATCAAAAAATCGTGACCAAGTATCACATTGCAACAGCATTCTTTTAATACCAAGAGTTTAATATTGTTGTATTCATTTCCTTTGTACACAATATTGCTATGAACACATGCTTTTGTAGCGGTGTTATGTTGAACAGATGCAAATCTTATAAAACAAGAATCTGATGCAGTTTTAAATTTATTTGTTTTTGCAAATTTTTCATCAATAAAACTGGCAACACTTCCGGTATCAATAAGAGCTGGTGTATTTATTCCATTCACCGAAACAATAATTGTAGCTTTAGAAAGATTACTGGCTATACCAGCTGCAGTAATAGTTGACGTAGTTAGTTTTTCTTTGAGCGTTTTACTTTTACACACATGGGAAAAGTGTCCAATTCGGGAACATTTATGACAAGTCTTTCCTATTGCAGGACATTCTTGAGAATTTGAGTGTTTTTTATATCCGCAACGTTGGCATTGAACGGATTTCTCTACAATTGCCTGTCGATTTTTGTCGATTTTACTTTTACACACATGGGAAAAGTGTCCAATTCGGGAACATTTATGACAAGTCTTTCCTATTGCAGGACATTCTTGAGAATTTGAGTGTTTTTTATATCCGCAACGTTGGCATTGAATGGATTTCTCTACAATTGCCTGTCGATTTTGGGTTACAGCATTAACATCTGAGAAAGATTCACTCAAGCTTATGTTTTTATTTTCTTCAACAGAGTTTGTATAACAAGTACTTTTAAAGGAGTCGGCATATGTTTTTGCGGATTCAAGAACATGTGCTTGGGAAACGGTTTCTTGTAGACTCAAATCTCCTTGTTGAAAAAGTTTCTCTTTAATTTCAATAGAACATAACCCTGAAACAAGAGCATCTCTAATATGCTCGTTTTTGTTTTCTTCGGCTGACACTCTAGTAAAGTTACATGATAAGCTTAATCTTTTTAGTTCAGAATAGTAGTGATCAATGGACTCACCTATTTGTTGTTTTGCATTAGCAAGGCAGTATCGTGCATAAATTTCGTTCTTTGGTTTAACGAACATATCTTCCAACATGGATATAGTTCCTTCATATGAAGTATAGCTTTCCACAATTTCGTATAAAGCAGGTGATAAGAAGTTTACCAATATTTTCATTTTGTCTTTGGTTGTCGTTCCTTCTAAGAAATTTTCGAACGTCTTTTTCCAATGTTTCCACTCTCTCTCTGCCGTAGGCGAATCTGGGTCAATAGATAATTCCTTTGGCTTGAGAAACTTGTCAATATGTGATTCCATCTTATCTTCTTTGTAGTTACGGTTTTCAATCGTTTTTGTCTTTTTCTTTGTCGGCATTTTATTTGATTAAAT
This sequence comes from Nilaparvata lugens, assembly GCF_014356525.2. NCBI lineage: Eukaryota > Metazoa > Arthropoda > Insecta > Hemiptera > Delphacidae > Nilaparvata > Nilaparvata lugens. The sequence goes on from NC_052518.1 coordinate 52,485,389, forward strand.
TGAAATAAGTAAACTCTTCATTTGTAGAGCTTTAATCAAATAAAATTGAACATGACTTTCTACTAGTAACGGATCAACAACATTTGGTATTTATGAATGAATCCATGACAACGAAAACATATGGTTTATCATATCACTCGGCTTAGATGATTGTTGTCAAGCACCTCACTTGTTGTCAGCAAATTTTCAGGGTAGGGTGGTTTGAAAAAGTAGTGATGAGTTGTTACATGATGATCATCATCACATTCAAGTACAGCCATCTCCTCCACAATAAACTCATTG